>NC_058521.1:323302012-323951699 GCF_904849725.1 Hordeum vulgare subsp. vulgare | reverse complement strand
AAGGTCCTCGTAAGGTGCCCAACTACACTCCTGATCTTGAGCTGGGGACGTGGCTTGAAAGTTAGGAACTCGCCATGGATATGCTCGATGCTAGTGATGCGGTCTATGCCAAGTACTTTGTCATGATGTTGGAAGGGCCGGATCGTACGTGGTTGAATAACCTGCCGCCTAACTCCATCAACACCTGGGCAGAACTCAAGGAGCATTTTGTCGAGAACTTTCACGGAACTTGCTAGCGTCCGATGACTATAGTAGATCTCCAACACTGTGTTCAGCAGGCAGATGAATCCGTTCACCATTGGACCTGCCGGGTCACAGAAATCATCCACTATTCGGATGATATTACGGCGGCTCAGGCTGTGTTGATTTTGGAGAAGAATTGTCATATTGAATCCCTTGTGTTGAAGCTTGACGCCTCAAGCAAAAGGTGCAGGATATGGGCGAGTTGATGGATATACTCACCAAGTATGCTGAGTCGGATGGGATGAAGGACGCCAGCTCTGATGACGAGAAGGTCAGTTAAGCTAATAGAGGAGAGGGAGGCAAGGGCCACCTCCAACATTCTGGGCACAATAATAACCAAGGAGGTCACGGAAAATGGAGGCAACAGGATGGCGTCTCTGATTTCGTTGCTAACACCAATCCTGGGCTACGAAATCAACGATGGAACACAATCAGGGCGGTTTCCAAGAGCGAGGTTTCACTGGGAGGAAGCCACGCAATTATGAGGAGATGCTCAAGGGACCTTCACCCAAGCACAGTACTCTAGGTGCCCCGTCTACTCATTCTCGGGAAAATTGTTTTGTGATGCAGGAGTTTCGCCTTCAGGCGTCTCAGGGTCATCAAGGAGGAGGTGAAGGCGCCCAGTAGGATCAGTTTGGCCCGGGCGTGTCATGTGGCTCCTCGTTTTGTGATTTTTCTAACCCGGGGGATCAAGGGTGAGGCGACTCTCATAGCAATAGTGGACAGTCATCTGGCCCAGGTGGACAGTAGTATGACGACCGGGGCGAGTTCCAGCAGCCAAACAACCAGGGTGGGTTTCACAGCAATCCTAATCACTTGAATGGTGGACAGTACCATGTTTTTTACCACGAGCACTTGCAAGAGAGACAAGAAGGTAAGGCAGAGGACTGTTTGTATGGCTGAGCCGGCGGTTCCCAGATACTTAAATTGGTCAGAATAGCCTGTGACATGGAGCTGGACCGATCACCGGCCTCAAATTGATAACCCTAGCGAGCTGGCATTGGTGGTGGCGCCTCAGGTTGGAGGGTATACACTTTCTAAGGTCCTTATGGACGGAGGTAGCAGTATCAATATATTATACTATGACAGGTTCCGGTGGATGAGTTTTAACGAAAAGAACTTGATGCCATCGACCACGGTCTTCCACGACATTGTCCCGGGTAAGTGAGCGTACCCTGTTGGGCAGATTAAGTTGAATGTAGCTTTCGGTGATGATTCCAACTATAGAAGAGAGTCATTGACGTTTGAGGTCGTCAAGATCAAGAGACCCTACCATGCTTTGTTTGGGCGTCCAACTTACACCCGTTTCATGGCCCGACCTTGCTATGTATACCTCAAGATTAAAATGCCGGGTCTCAAACGCACCATTACAGTTGATGGAAATCGAAAGATACCCAAGAGTGCGAAGAAGGGGACGCCACATACGCTCAGTCGGCGTGCGCGGCCGAAGAACTGAAGTTCCATAAAGCCAATGTGGATCCAGCTGACTTGAGACCATTGAGAAGACCTACGGTTGATTCTGAAACGCCTTAAGTTTAAACCTGCAGACGATACCAAGCAGGTAGATTTTGTTCCTGGCGACTCTTCAAAGCAGTTCACTATTGGGACCGGCCAGGATCCCAAATAGGAAAGCGCGCTCATCGAATTCATCCGTGAGAATTGTGACATCTTCGCATGGAAACCTTCTAACATGCCAGGTGTGCCGAGGGAATTCGTTGAGCATCATCTCAATGTAGATCCCAAGATGAAGCAGCTCCGTTAATACCTCCGTCGTTTTAATGAGGAGAGGTGCAAGGCGATTAGGGAAGAACTCGCCCGACTTTTAGCTGCTGGTTTCATCGTCGAAGTTTTTCACCCTCAATGGTTGGCTAACCCCATCTTGGTTCTCAAGAAGAATGGTACATTCCGCATGTGCATTGACTATACGGACCTTAATAAAGCTTGTCCCAAGGATCCCTTTGCCCTACCCTGTATTGATCAAATCATCGAGTCTACGGCGAGTTGCGAGCGTCTATGCTTTCTGGATGCGTACTCAGGTTACCATCAGATTTAAAATGGCAAAGGAGGATCAGGAGAAGACGTTCTTCATCACCCCCTTTGGTGCTTTTTGCTATGTCTCAATGCCTTTTGGGATCAAGAGTGTAGGGGCCACTTATCATCGTTGTATCCAGAACTATCTGCACAGTCAGATTGGATGCAATGTCCATGCTTATGTTCATGACAATGTGGTAAAATCGCAGAAGAAGGAAGCACTTCTAGGTGATCTCAAGGAGACATTTGACAACCTCTGGTTTTATAAGATGAAGCTTAACCCAACGAAGTACGTGTTTGAGGTTCCTACTGGAAAGTTGCTTTGGTTTTTAGTGTCCGAGCATGGCATTGAAGCTAACCCAGACAAGATCAAGGCGATTAACTCACTTGGGAAGCTGACCAACATTAATCAAGTCCAATGGCGGGTCGTATCGCAGCGCTTAGTCGTTTCATAAGTCGGCTTGGTGAGAAGGCTATCCCGCTCTATCAGTTGCTCAAGAAGACAGATCACTTTGTCTGGACCGATGCGACCAATGAGGCGTTTGAGGCCCTCAAAAAACAACTTGCTGAGCCGCTCGTGTGGGGCATCCCCAGCTGATAAAGAGCCGATGTTGTTGTACATTGCCTCTAATTCCAAAGCGGTGAGCATGGCAGTGGTTGTTGAGCACAAGGAAGAAGGCAAGGAATACCCAGTCCAGCGGCTGATGTATTTTGTAGAACTGAGGTATTAACCCTCTCCAAGCAGCGGTATGGCTGAAGTTCTGCGCCCATCGGTATGGCAGAAGTTCTACGCCCATTGAGCACGTTGGTAGAAGTTGGTCTTTGGGATGTTCACGGCAAGCCGAAAGTTGAAGCACTACTTTTTGGAGCACCCCATCGCCGTGGACAGTTCTGCGCCCATCGGAGATATCATACAGAACCAAGAAGCTACTAGGTGGATTGGTAAATGGGTGATAGAACTTGGTCCCCGTCATGTGAAGTATGCACCTCGTACTTCCATCAAGTATCACGCACTTGTGGATTTTATCAATGATTGGACCAAGTTGCAAGTTCCAGAAAACAAGCCAGACAACACCTACTGGACTATTTATTTCGACGGCTCTAGACAATTGGAAGATCCAGGAGCCGGAGTGGTGTTGACGTCTCCAAGAGGTGACAAGTTTTGTTATGTTCTGTAGCTCATGTTTCCTTGCACAAATAATGCAGCCGAGTATGAAGCTTTGCTCCATGGGCTCAAGATAGCTAAAGAGATGAACCTGAGTCGAGTCAGGTGCCTGGGCGACTCAGATTTAGTGGCCCAGCAAGTGTGAGGAACATGGGATTCCAAGGATCTATTGATGGCGGCTAACAAGCGTGCGGTAACCGCGGTGGCGGGTTATTTCCATGGCTATCAGTTTGACCATATTGACTGTCGACAGAACAAGGTGGCTGATGCTCTGTCCCGGCTCAGGTAACAACATAAGCATTTCCCTCCTAATGTATTCTTGGATGTTTTACATAACCCTTTTGTGAAATTGCTCTCCGAAGAAGACATTGCAATTCCTGACCCAGAGTCATAATTGGCGGTGGCTCTCAGAGCAGTTCCTGATTGGACGATACCCTACATGGCTTATCTGGCTCGAGGCGAGGTGCCATCAGATGAAGTTTTCACCAAGCAGATCGTATGGCGATGCAAGTCCATGGTTATACATAAAGGCGAGTTGCATAAACAAAACACTTGTGGGATTTTTCAGCGTTGTGTTTTGCCAGATGTAACACCCTGTTTTTGGCTTCCCTGACTAACTAACTTATTTCAAAATTTAGGACCAATTAAATTTTTTGCGAATGCTTGTGATGCTTGGAGTGATTATTGTTTGCCTTGCTTGTTTGCATGATTGTGTTTGATACCTAATAGATCCTGTCACTCTCCTAATCACCTCCTTACTCCATGATCTCCTGCCTAATGATCATGCCATGTGTTTAGGACAAATATCTATTTTTACCAAATATTATTTTCACCAAAAAGCTTTTCTTTGAATTAAACTTTCAAACCCCTGAGATGAGGTTTGTACTAAAAGTCCTCAAATTAGGGAGTTTCTTTTGCAGCAATTGTTTTATTTAAAACCATTATAAAAATGACTTACAAAAACCACCATATTATTATTTTATTATTTCATTTAAAAGCCTTTCTGTGAGGCCAGAAATGGTATCCTATGAAGGAAAGTTATTTTTATTGCTTTAAAAATATTTAAGAAAATTTAGGGAAACTCAGTGGATATATTTATTCCATATTTATGAGTTCCAACACATGGTCATGTTCAAAATATTGGGCAAACCCCTCCAAAACCATTCCTGCCTATTTCAAGCTTTTCGAATATTTATATAAGAAATATTCTCAATAAATTCCAATAAAATTCTAGCATGTCATCTATGATATTCTTGATGATCTTGCCAAGTTTCATTTCAATCCAAGTTGATTTGACTCCCCTAATCACTCTAAAACCATATGTGTCCAGAATCAAACTTGAGCAACTTTACATTGTGAAGTGTCTCCAATTGTGCTCAAATTTGGTGGACATGTTCTAATACTCCAATAAGGGATCCACACCAAGTGGTACACCAAGGAGAATATAGGAACTTGTCCTAAGACCCTCAAAACCCTCTCGGTTGATTTCTGACTTTGGTAAACTTTTTGTGCATGCCTTAATGCTCAAATAATGCCTTAATATATGCCAAGGAGAATATAAAGTTTCTTCAATTATCCTCAAGGAGAATATAAGTTTCTTCAATAATACACCAAGGAGAATATAAAGTTTCTTCAATTATCCTCAAACTTTTTGTGCATGCCTTAATGCTCAAATAATGCCCCTACACCAAATATTGGATTTGTGGGAATTCATTTGAATAGGGTTCTAAGAAGAAACCCATTTCTGCCCATTTCTAGGGTTTTTCAAGTCTACATTGGAAATCTCCTCCAGCAAATCCCAAAATTGGAGTGAAAGCCTATTTTCATCTATTGTTTGACCCTCTTAAGTTTCATAGCCATTGGAATCCATCTGGTACCCCTACCACAGATCAAACACCTTGTGTGCACTCACTAATTTGGTTTCATTTGCCCCTTCCACTTAATTACTTGAACTCAACTTTCTACCACAGCCTCACATAGTTACATTTTACCTCCAGTAACTTCCCCATGGCCACTGGTCAATTATTGGAGAAGGTTCCTTTGTAACTTTCTCTCATTTTTACCCTTGGCAGCACTGTTTTACTCTTCCTTCCATTCTTCTGCTTAAGCTATCACCCCCAACTCTTTCCAGAGCATCTAATATATGCCAAGGCTTCATTTAGAACCATGATATGGCGTGCCCATGTGGAGAAAATGAGCAGCACCTCCTCAAGTTCATTTCTGGCTGAATCATGGCTTTGAACAGCAAGTAGTATTTACCCTCATTTGTTTGAACTGAAACTTTGCAGTATTAAAGTCCTTCCATGCCTAGCACTGCGAGACATAATTTCTCTCCAAGGATCCCCACCTAAGACCCCCTGTTGTCAGCTCTAAGTTTGCTGTTAGGAACTTTACAGCAGTCAAGGCCAGTTCAAACCAACTATACTAGCCTCCAAACTCCAGAGTTACCTTTCGGCATGTATGCCTTGCATGGTGGACATGTTTGGCTGGCCATTGCAAACCTGTGGGCGTGAGTGGCCGTGGTGACCACCACCCTGACCTGCAAACCGGGTGCTCTGCACATAGTTTCTCTCCTCCCGACCGTTTCTTGGTGAGGCAGGTTGTCCCAACGTGTCTCAGAGCATCGTGTTGACCATTCCAAGCACCTCCATCCATCAACTAGACTCCAAGGTGGCTCAGAGACACATGGCCACCGTGCCCTGGGTGCACCAGAGAGCTCCGAGACCCTTCTCGGCTCCCCTTCCCCCACCTAGAGCGTTCCCCGAATGCTTGAGCCTCTCAAACCCTCTTCCTCTCTCCCTGGAACCCCTCTCGGGCTCCCCTTCTTCTCCCCAAGCCTCCCCTCCTCCTGCCATAGCGATTGCCGAGGGGTAGAGCTCCGGCCTCCGCGGGGCTAGCACGCTCGGAGCCTCCCCTCGATTCTTTCCTCCCCTACCAGAGACCCCAGGCTGCCGCAGTTCCTCCGCAACTCCTCCGGCTCTCTCCCCCTTCGCGGCTGGCCAAAGCGAGGGGGTAGACGACCTCCCCGCAGCCGCCATCATCGGCCTCCATTGTGGCCCTCCTTGTGGGCGCCGAGCTCCGGAATGGGAGCGGTGTGGCTCCCTGAGCTCGCCGGTGCTCCTACCTCCCTTCGCGCCTCAGATCGGGCAGGAGGTAGGAGAAGGCTCTGGCGAGCGGGGCCCGCCTGTAAGCAGAACAGCGGCTAGGCCCGCGCGGTTAAGCGGAAGCGGGTTTTCCTTCTTGTCGCCTCCCCGTCGAGAAGGCGTACTCCCAGAAGGCGCCTTCGGCATGGTCACCTTGTGCCTCCAGGCCGAGCCGCCGGGCCGTCCCACCTCTTTCTCTAGCGCCCAGTGCGCCAGATAGCCCCCCCGAAGCTGAGTCTTTTTCTCTTTTTCCTATTTTGGTATAATTTCAAAATTCTACCATAAATTCATTCTGACTCCAATTCCATTGATTCAAATTTCTGCAGGATCCTAAAAATGAGGCCTATCCAAGTAAGTGCTTTGCACATTTTTCCCTCCCAACTTTCTGTGGTGTTTTATTTAAAATCCCAATCTGGATATAAAATATCCCACCTTTCAAAATTCCTAGCAGATTCAAATCAACTCCAAATGGAGTGATTCAAGCTCCCAGAGCCTTCTAAAATCCTTCTCTATTTTTAGAACCCTCGTCAACATTTTTGTGTGACTTACTTCTGTTGCAATAAATATATAGCTCCTATTGCTATTTATTCCTCATTGTAAAATCTCTAGAATATTCATACCATCTCCAAATCCAGTGAAACCACTTCTTAATATTTCTAAAATCATTCTCTGTTAAATGGGTGCCTCCACTCATTTTTAACAGAATGATTTTTGTTGGCTTATTCAATGGCCACCTATTGCTCCTTTCACCTATTCAAAAATCCTTGATGATTCAAATCTCCTGTGAGAAGCTTCAGGTATTTTTCTTATGACCAGAGAGGTCCAAGAAAAATAAAACTTCTATTTATAGAACACTTTTATTCTGCTTGCTATATGGCTTACCATAGTTGTTTCGGACGATAGTTGACGGTAGACGGAGTATTCGGAGTTGGAGCGGAAGACCTCGAAGACCCCGATGACTTACGTGAGCAAGGGAAGCAGCCCTTTGACCATGACTTGACCACATACATTGATGCATGCTAGAATAGCAAGTACTTTTTCGTTGCATGAGATCACAGTGCCGGTTCATCATTGGTGTGATGGTACCGAAGGCTTCTTCAAAGCACTTGCATGATAGTGATGTTATTCATATGGCTCCTCAGAGCACAAGCATGATGAGCTTGACCCTACCATCTATGAGGATCATGCTACTATCATGTTGACTAGTAAAGATATAGGATCATTGCACTGAGCTTGACCCTACCCCTTGAGGGTCATGCTAATACCATGTTGACAAGTAAAGATAGAGCATATTATCATGAGCATAATGATGAGTTCAAATAAAAGTTTATGAAAACCCCGTCGGGTGCCACTAATGCCCGAGGGTGATGATGAGTTGGTGATCACTCTTGGTGAAGTGATGCACCGGTGTTTTTGTGTGAGTATGGTTTCGGAAATGGGATTAAATTTCTAATGTGTCGACCATCCCAACCTTACCAGTACGACCACGATACCCCTTTATGGGATGGGGCTTTGTTGCTTACTCTGGTCGGTGCTAGCAAAGAGCCACATTACTAGTGGCGGAGTGATTGTCGTCACTCTTGTGATGGGGTCGTGCCAGGTAGGACGACTATGCCATTATTATGAGTTCCAGGCACACCGTTGGTCCCTGCATGGTTGATATTGTCTAGAGTCGGTGCTCGTAAGACGTACAACATGTGGGCTGGGTACCAATCGAGTGGACCTCTTTGTCTAGTATCGTCAGGGGAACGATGATGATCGGGTACTTACCTCGGGTATATGTGATATACCGCGAGTCGTGGATGACACGGAAGTTTCCCGGATCTCGTGGGTCCAGCATACTACCTCTGCAGAGTGTAAACTATTTGAATAGCCGTGTCCACGGTCAAGGACAGTTGGGTGGTGCTGCTTAAACTACGTCCAGCGTTTCCACATAAACCAAGTGTGTGTGTGTGAGTTCGGTGAATGGTGTTAATAACCGGAGTTATGTGAGGAATTGATATGACCAAGTTCGGTGACTTGGCATAAAGGGTGAACCCGGTGTGTCCAACCCTTGTCAGATATGTCGATATCTCTAACCTGTTCTTCAAGAGTAGTTCCTTAACTTGTTGCACATACCTGATCATTCCACCAAATTGCATTCCACTAAAGATGCATGATATTGTTATCCTTCACTTTCATTGTTCGTATCATGGGCGGTTTGCGAGTACATTCAAAGTACTCATTGGCTTGCCACTGGTTATTTCATTGACCAGGTGTGAAAGACAGGATACGGTGAAGATTAACTCAGTGACGTTCTTGTGAGCTAGGACGCTTCCCAGTCAGAATGCCTGTAGGTTAAGGCTGATGGCATGGGTTCACGCTTTCAACCAATAATTCTGCTATTGGTCTAGTTTGGTGCTTTGGCCTTTAAGGCCCTATGTATGTAAGACACGACCGAAGTGGTCATTTATTGTATCAAACGGTATGTATGGATGTAAGACTCTATTATTCAGTATCTGTGTTCAGTGAGCATTGATCCTTGGGATCACTGGCACGGCGATCTCGACTTACCAGTCGGGGTCCCCACACCAGAAGTGGGGAGAGAAATTCTCAATGAGATACATGCGGGAGACTCTGGACATCACGCCGGGTCATGATCTTTAGTGTCAAAAGCTTTCCGTCACAGTTTCTACTTGTTGATGGCTCATGCCGATGCTGAAGACATAGTGCATCGATGTGATGGATGTCAGAAGTTCGGACGTCAGGCGCACGTGGCGGCTCAGGAATTGCGCATGATCCCCATTACATGGCCTTTTGCGGTTTGGGGGCTTGACATGGTTGGTCCCTTGAAAAAGACCCCTAACAAAAAGACACATCTGTTGGTTGTAGTTGATGAATTTACCAAGTGGGTTGAGATAGAGCCTGTCAGTAATTGCAAAGCAGAAACGGCGGTTAAGTTCCTCAAGAAGCTGATTTTCCGCTTTGGTTACCCTCATAGCATCATCACCAATAATGGTACTAATTTGTCTAAGGGGGCAATGAAGGATTTTTGTCAGCGAGAGCACATTCGGCTTGACATGTCTCCAGTAGCTCATCCACTATCTAATGGTCAAGCTAAGCGGGCTAACTAGGAGATTTTGCCTGGGATCAAGACCTGGCTCATGATACCTCTGCAGCGCACTGCGGGTTGTTAGGTTGAAGAACTCCCCTATGTACTTCGTAGTATCAGTACAACACCTAACAGGTCTACTGGTTATACTCCTTTCTTTCTTGTCTCCAGGGCAGAGGCGGTTCTCCCAAGCAATATGATGCACAATTCTCCCAGATTCGCCGCATATGTTGAAGCTGATAATGAGCGGTCATGTCACGATTCTTTGCATGCTCTCGAGGAGAATCGTGATTTGGCCGCAGCATGGTCGGTGACTTACCAACAAGACCTGCGTCGTTACCATAATCGACGTGTCAAAATCCGGGTCTTTCACGAGGGAGATTTGGTGCTTCGATTGATTCAAGATCATATGGGTATGCACAAGCTTTCACCCCCTTGGTAAGGGCCTTTCATCGTCTACAGGAACCTCCGCAACGGCTCGTATTACCTGATTGACTTACGCCCCGACAAGCCAACCACAAAGGAAGAAACAACCCGACCCTGGAATATTGCTCACTTGAGGCCCTATTTTACTTAGGGCCATTGGCTCCTTATCTATGTAGATACTTAGATCATTGTGTACTCTCTACATTACATCAATAAAGCCGGCGCCCATGAAATTTGGGGTCTCTGCCGTTTTGGCCCATATCTGAGCATGAATCTTTATTGATTAAATTAAGTCGCCCAATAAGATGAGTCGCCATCGGGGAGGCCATTCAAACATGGACGCTACTGGTATCAAAGAGAGTAACTCATCTTGATGTGACCACTCAAACATAGGTACTAGTAAAGCCAAAGAGGATCAAGTTCCATGATGCACGGTTCAAACATAGGCACCTATATATGATCATGAACGATAAAACCGGCTTACTTGTGGGCTACTAGTTCCCACGTCGTTTAGCAGTAATAGCATTGTCTTCTGCTATGCTATGCCCGTTTTTCCTTGATCATAGGTCATTTGGGGGCTTCTGACTCACTGAGTCCCGCCTTAAGACCCTCTTGGCTAGCGAAAAATTAACTCATTACTAAATGGTTATACTGGACTATGTGTTTTGCGACTCGCCCATAAAGCCCGTGTAATCTTGGTGAGTCAATCCAAATATTGGACCCTGAACTTCCAAGGTTAAAATATTGAGGTACTTGCCAGAGCCAACATATGGAAAATAGACAAACCATGGGTTCACTGAACCTGCTTCACTAAAGCTTCACTTGAGCCTAAACAACCAGTCTAAAACATAAAGGTTTTTGCAAAAACCTCTTCGGGTACGATTAGAGCCTTGCAAGCCCATCTACCCACCGCGACTCATAAAGCCGACTCATTTTTCCACCTTATATGGTGATTATGTTTTCAAGCAGACATTCAACAACCACGAATCTGAGGAATGGTTGAGAGCCGCCATCATGCCCTTTCATGCGGATGATTTACTTATGTAGGCTATGTGCTGAGGAATGGTTGAGAGCTGCCGCAGAATATCCTTGATATACTTCACTGGGTCTTTGCCCCCCCGGACAACCTTTACAGTCAGCAATCCACCAGCATAAAGTTGCTCCGTCAGAGTGTATATTGCCTTTAGCTTGAAAACCGAATCATCTTGAAGATTGGAAGATCGAGGGCCTATAAAGAAACAAGTAGATCATAAGTCGTCGAGCACCTTGTATCCTTTACAAAAAGTGATAACAGATTTTATGAAGGATTTACCAAAGATAGCGTTGGTCATATGGGAGATATGTCGACACAGACCAGTCAATTCTCATGTGGCTTGTGTCAGTTGGCCCTCGGCCTTCTCCGCTAGTTTTACAAGGGCGGCTTTTTCAGTTGTGGTTGATTCTGTGTAGCTAAGATATTCAGCTTTGACCTGGTCAAGTTCTTCCATTATAACTAGAAGTGTTCCTCTGCTATGGCCCTGGCGTCTTGCTGGCATCTCAGACTTTTTCTCATCTCGCTTAGGAATGCGTTATTTTGACTAATAGTTTCCTACAAAATCAAGGAGGAGGGATCAGTGACCTTAATATTATTTGGTTGCATTGAAAGGCGGACAATCAAGTCTCAAGCATATTGCAAGCAATACACTCGACACTTGGGGGCTAATGTATTTGCTTTTCTAAAGGAAATGTGGAAGCTTTTCAGTTTATTAAGTAACACTGGTCTCATCTTCAAGAAGATGACCCGACCCTTGGGGGCTACAGGTTGAAGCTTTTCTGTTTATTAAATAAGACCCGGCACATCTTCAAGAAGATGACCCGACCCTTGGGGGCTACAGGTTGAAGCTTTTCAGTTTATTAAGAAAGACCCGACTCATCTTCAAGAAAATGACCCGGCCCTTCGAGGCTACAGGTTGAAGCTTTTTGGTTTATTAAGAAAGACGCGGGTGATATTGAAGAAGATGACCCGGCCCTTGGGGGCTACACGTTGAAGTTTTTCAGTTTATTAAGCAAGACCCTGCTCATCTTCAAGAAGATGACCCGTCCCTTGGGGGCTACAGGTTGACGCTTTTCAGTTTACTAAGTAAGACCGGGATCATCTTCAAGAAGATGACCCTGCCCTTGGGGGCTACAGGTTGAAGCTTTTCAAAGATTATTTCACAAGACCCGGGCAACTTCAAGAAGATGACCCGGCCCTTAGGGGCTACAAGAGAATATATAAGGCAGTTTGTTCCATAAATACCTCGTATCTTTTCTTCATCATATTCACTAAGTTAGCTTCAAAATCCCGGCTCGCAGCAAGGTGGTTCAAATATCCTGCATGAAGTTCTTCGAAGTTTAACTTCTCAATATTGGTGAGATTAAGTACAGATATTCCTTTCATCATCTTGGTAGAGATGTCCCCGGCAGTATGCTTTAACAACACATTGCGGAGAAGGGTCGTATGACCTGCCCCAATAATAACGACATCATCATCTTCGGTTGAGGTGCATTTGGATGATTTCATGGGACTTGGCGGGTTGAGTTTTTCTTTATGACTTGGCTCCATGGCCATACCGTCAGTTCTTGGTGGGATGACTTGGGCATCAGGGATATTGTCCATAGTGGCACCTTCTGGAGGATCAACATAAGCCCCGATATTTTCATCTGGAATATCAGGGATAGGAGCGTCTGTTTCGTCCACTCCAGGCTTGTCAACGCTTAGAGTTGATTTGTCGGTCTTCCGTTTCTTGGCTTGAGCTCTACAAAGATGAAAGGACAGGATAGACTTAAACAAATATCGTGTGAAGAGTTCAAACAACAATTAATATCATACCCTGCGACATGAACAAGGGGTGGTAATTTGGAGGATGCTGATTCGCCCGATGAAGGAGGAGAAACCTATTATAGTCACAAAGTTTGACGAATACAAGCAAGGTTGTCAATAAAGCTTGATAATAAACGAGAAGGTACATGAGTATGACGTTTGCGGCCAGATGATTTTTCGGCAAACCCGCCATAAGATCACCTGAAGAGCTACGGGTGTGGCGTTTTTGAGTAATAAGGCCTTCTTCAAAAGTAAGTTAGGATCCAAGTAAGCATCTGGGTGATTCATAGGAACTTTCCTACAAACCCGCCTTTGAGGTCTTTCCAAGGAAATATTTGAGTCAGAAGATATGGAAATTACCTCAGCCTCTTCAGCATCACTTTCCACGTCATCTCCCTAGAAATTAAGTAAATGGTTAGAACATGTATATGATGCAACAAGGGCACGGTCTAGGTATTTACCTTAGACGCATCTTCAATGTGTGGTGACTCACCCACAACGGATGACTCGCCCGCACCTGACTTTCCTTTCTTCTTCTAGGCAAGGGTCTTCACCATTTTCACGGGCGGTTTTACAATATTGCGTTTCCAGAAGGGTGTATTTTTCTGCAAAAAGGGGAAGTTAGTTCTGCCAAAGAGAAAAACTAGGTATCAAATAAAATAGATGAGAGGTAAATTTATTTACCTCAAGAGTTGGATTAGCAATGCAAAATGGTTTCAGACCAATTTTGGAACAAGCCTCTTTGGGTTCACCACATAGCTTCTTCACGAGACTATTAATTTATTCAGAGTCAAGCATGACATTCGTGAAACACTGAGTATTGTTCAAAATTGCCGTCATACAGACACATCAGACCCTCGCGGCGGCTGAGAGGCATGATCCCCCATTCTACCCAGCATCGGATCAAGTCGATTCTAGTCAAACCATTGGCGTTCAAAGCCCTCAGAAGATGCCAAATATATTTTTGGGCGGCTTGTTCCTCTTCGAAGACGATCTTCCCTGTAACCTGGTAGGAGATTTATTTGATTTGGAGCAGTGTTTTTGCAGTAGAACCAGGTTTTCCCCCAACATCTGGGATGGCTGGGTAGGGCGGCAGCAGGGAAGCCGGTTTCACGCCGCCTGTGGATAGTGACTCCAGCAAGTTCGAAGCTAGGGCCATAAGCCCATTCCGTTTGATGATTCAAATAGAAAAATTCCCTAAACAAGGAAACGGTGAGTTCCATTCCTAAGTATGCTTCACAAAAGACCTGGAACTGGCACAGGTTACTAACTAAATTAAGACCTAAATCTTGGAGGTGAATATTGAAAAAGCTGAGGGTGTCTCGGAAGAATTTTGAGACAGGAGGGGAGAAGCCTCGCTCTAAATGGTCTGCAAAGACTACTACTTCCCCTTCGACGGGTTGAGGTCGCACTTCTTTGGCAGGAGCTCTCCATTCTATCACTTCTTTGGGGGACAAGGTTCCCATTGACGCAAATCTTTGCAAAGTGGCTTCGTCAATATCAGAAGGCAACAAATCACATTTTGATGGCTTTGACATATTGTTTGGAGCCGAAAAAAGGCCAGCTGCATGGATACAAATGGTGGGTTATTTTAATGACTAGTAGAAGAGGGATCATAATATATTAAGTAGCCTAAGAATGAGGGGAGACATGATGATGGTGGGTCATGAAAAAGACTAAGCTGGCTTCATAATAAGCCGCTACTAGGTCATGAAGAGATTAAGAAGAATGAATTCTGCTAAGTGTTGGAAGAACAGTTTTTCTCAAAACTGCACAACAGAATGGATCTAGCAGCAGTGAAGATAGGAATTTAATGGCTGAACCAAAATGGTGAAGAACGGACATGGCAACAACTAAATGACGATGAGTTTTCGTATGAAGATATCAGCAAATCTTATGCGAGATTCACCTCGCATCCTTTCCGCTACTTATTAAGGGGATTTGATGTGCTAAAAGGGGTGCACGAACTCGCTTTGCTAATGGCCGTAAGACGAACCCTAGAAGAACTCTGGCAAACTACAGTACACAACCTGAGTATATCTATTACAAAGGGATGAGGGCGTACCTAATAGCATTAACTGGAGGAGGAAGAAGACCGTGGCTTGATGCAGGAGATGAATGGAGATGGAATCCATGCTTCGGGGAAGAGATGAAGTAGCAGCACGTCGACGGTTGAAAGACGTCGAGGAGGAAGAAGACGAGCTAGGGTCAAAAGTTAAGGAAGATTCCGTGTCGGTATTTAAAGACCAGAGGGGAGAAATGGAAACGGAAGGCCTGGGAAATTAGGAGGCGTTGTAAATCCAGAATTGATGGTGCCTCGATTTTCGGGCTGGACAGATAAGATCGAAAGGAGACATTGGGTGACGTCATAAATATTCCTGGAATTTTGGAGTAAGTGATGTCATCAATCCATGTGGCGGAAAGTCAGATAAAGTCCGCCATACGGCAATCTTTCCGTTGGGAATAGGATGACGTTTCAATTAAGTCGCCAAAGATTAAAATAAGGTTTATTGACATGAATAAATTCAAGTCAATCCGGGGCCTAATGGTGGGGATGTTATCCCATTATAAGACCCGCCTATGAGGCCGGGTCAGGAGAATGGCGGCTCTACCTCCATTATCAAGATGGGCCATTATCTAAGAAGCGGAAGGCGCCAGACGTACGCTGTGAAGAGACGGTTGGCCCAAGACTCAAAGAAGGCGACTTGCGGCCCGCATAAGGAAAGAGTCACCTGAAGTTTCCTTGCGTGAGAGATAAGGCGAGTTAGAGATAGACTGGCTCACGGATTGTAATGAAAGTTGGACTCTTGTAAACCTAGAGCCTCGACCTGTATATAAAGGCGAGTCTCTACGGTTGATGGGGTTAAGTTAACATCAATCGAGAGCTAGGTCAGGCAAATCTGCGCCCTTGTAATCGATTCCCACAACAATATAAACATAGCAGGACGTAGGCTTTTACCTCAATCTAAGGGGCCGAACCTGGGTAAACTCGTCTGTCGTTTCCCGATCAACCCCTTTTGAGTTGCCACATAGATGCGATGGCCTCATCACTAAGTACTTTCACGAGGACATCTACCGTGGCAAAACCATGAAATAGTGGGTGCGCTCAGTGCGCCCCTACTAGAGAGATAGATGAGAAGGGCTCCGCACCCAACCATCCTCTATTTAACGAGACAAGGAAACTAAGATGACGGGCGACTGCCTCAGTCAACGGTAGCCTCGAGGACTATACCTAGTGGGTGTACTCAGCGCGCCTCCTCCTAAGGGATAGTGGAAAGAAAAGAGCTCCGCACCCTACTAGCCTCTATCGAACATATAAACAAAATAAGACTATTGTCGACTGCTTTTGCCGATGGTAGCCTCGGGGACTACATCGAGTGGGTGCGCTCAGTGCGTCCCCACTGAAAGCAAACACCCAACAGGTGTGCCTCCGAGCATGCCCACTCGGGAATAGATTCGCAAATAAGTATGAAACAAATGCATACGTGACGTCGGCTTGACTCACATCATACGCCTCCTTCAATCGCCCAAGCAACACGTCTAGTTGAGCCAAGGCTTACTTGCATGCCCCTCCTGATGCTCCGGGGTATCGTGGAGCTGGAAGATGTTGCGAACCTTGGGTAGATGCGACGTAGTGGTCAGCGGATATAGTCCGAGTGACGCCGTAGCCAAGGTGGTCTCCTGCACGACGGGAATCTAGCCTTGATGATCACTCGATTGGGAGTCGGAGCCTGCTTCAGCACTTCTCCAACTATAGAGGGAACGTCGGGGTCAAGTTCAATCATATTTTGTGGCTCTTGACATGTCCACAAGACATTGAAAAGGCCGCTCGTATGGCTAAAAGACGAGTCTCGAATGGATCAGCAAAAAAGCTCAAGTGTTACCTTTGGATGAATCGACATCAACGTTGGATGTACGTTTGTCAGAGGTCTTGGGTTCCAGCAAGGCAGTCAAAGTATCGGGCCTGCAACTGAAACAACAAAAAATCAATCATCACTCGGAAGACATTGCTCAAACTCGTATGGATCACTCGGCGGGAATACTTACGCTGAAGTCACGGGTACATCGACCTTAGTGCGCGACAGTATGGCCTTGTGTGGTTTGGAGCTCGTGATCTTAGGTTACTTGGCAACCTGCTCCGGCAACGTCTCAGGCTTGCTCCGACCCCATTTTGAACTACAAGTCGGCATCACCGATGCACTCTGCTTCGCCACCGATGGAGTCTTCAAGGTGCCAGCATGGACTCTAGGGTCCTGGCATGCCTTGGAACGGGTCTCACGTCGGACCTTGTTAGACGGAGAAGATTCCGCCTCATCTCCATGCTCGTCGTCGTTGTCCTTCATCTCCTTGTCATCGCTGTAATCATTGTCGTCACCCTCCGAGCCCTCTGGGTGCTCGGTGTCCTAGTTCTTAGTGTCGCTATCCATGACAATGGGTGAACGATCAACTGCCGAAAGGAACTGACTAGCCTCGTAAAAGCCCGCCGAACAAAGCAACAAAAATCACAAATAGGAACAGAAGCAATGAAGAAGTTCACTCGGCCCAGATGCTCGATAGCTTACCTCCTTGGGCGGTAGATCCACCGACAAAGGGGCACCAACCTAATGCCCCTGAAATTGTCCCTCACTGGCGTGATGGCCTTTAGTTTATTCTCCAGCTCCTCCTACCTAATCTTCTCAGGATGAACACGAGTTAGATCACTTGCCCCTTCATACTTCCACATTGGATGGGCTCTGGCCTCGAGAGGTTGGATCCTAAGCTGGAAGAAGACTTCGAGGAGGTCCATTCCATTCAGACCTTTCCGCATCAAGGCAACTAACGCTATCACCAAGGAAGGAAGGACCCGACCGGACCCTATCAACCGTATAGGGCAGGAGGCCAGAATGACCCTCGCCGACTGGGACGTCTTGGTAGGAAAACCAAAAATCTGGAAAACTCATCAGGGAAGCTACTCTTGCCACTAAGCTGAATGCATAAGCCTCCGCAAAGTTGCACCACATTGGTCCCCCCCCCCACGATGGAGAAGATTTCTACACAGTCATCACTCGAGAAATGAACTAGCGCTTAAACAGCCCGCAGTGCCGATAGTACCCGAGGAATTTATCGCGAAAGGATACAAACGCAGCTAAGTACGAGACAACGTTGGGGGGAAGGTGGTGGAGCTCAGCACCAAAAAACCAAGAAACGCTCGGAAAAAGGAGTGCGGAGACAAAGAAAAACCTGTCTCGATGTGGGTGAAAATAAGCACTCGCTCGCCGTTCCCCGTCACCAACTCCCCAAAGCGATCAACCCTTCACTCTCCATCTCCCGCAACCGCCCCTTGGAGACTCGAGACGGCATCCAGTCGCTCTGGATCCAACCTCGCTGGACCGGTCCGACACTCGAAGAGGATCCGCGCGAGCCCTTCTTAACCAGCTCGGCCTTCACCGTCACTCCTTTCACCATGCTGCGCGAGAGTGGAGAGAGGTCGGAAGTGGAAAGCAATTCTTCGCCTTGGTGGTGAGAGGTTGAAGTGGAGATGGAAATGACCCGGATTTGAGGCTTGGTGTCCTGTCCCATCTGCCTCGCACTTTAAATACCCAATGGGAAGATTCTCCATCGAGTACTTCACCAGCCCGAGGATGATCCGCAGAATCCTAACGATGTCGTGCACTATAGCACTACAACGACATCACAGACATGGAAATTGGGGCGTCATTCCACTACCTCCACTACCCGTGCCATCGCCGTAAGCGCCGCCACCGCACACTCCATAAATTCAAAAAGCGGCTAAAAAACAGTTCCCCCTCATATCCCGAATGGATTTTGTATCCACCACATGTGAGGAGGTGCGCCGAATGTTCTCATTGCTTGTCCCTCTATTGGACCCCGACCACTCGGGTAAATAAGGAAGGCGACCTGATCGCCCTTGCCTCGGTGTGCGTGGGATCCGTCCCATCTCATAGATTGGACATTCGGAGCTCCGAGCTCATGACTGTCCGATTCATTGAATCTATCTTCCTGAAAGATAGTCAATCAGTCCTGACTGCAGACATATCAGAATATCCGGGCATTCGGAATTCGTCCCTCTTGAATACATAGTGGTTTGGTGAGACTATGAATGACGCGTACTCAAACTACAACCTTAGCATCTCCAAACGCCCGAGACATCTAAGGAAGTCATTTTCTCGGTCTGCAATACCTCACCCGATTTGGGGGCTTCTAATGGGGTTGTACATTCGGGGTAGGCCTACGAACCTGCTTCCCTAGGCCCACCTAGGACCCCATACGAACATGAGTGTCCTTCAAGTCACTGGTGCAGTCTCAACCTCACTCGGTACAACATACCATCACTCGGCTTGCCTAGAGTCACTCGGATGACCTTGTGTCAGTCGAATGCACCTTAGCACTCGGACCTCAGCAAGGCGATGGCACCAAAGAGGTTGCAACAACTAAGGACTTAAACCATCGCATGAAGTGCAGTGAAGACCCATGTTACCAGTAAAGCCATGAGTTATAGCTCGCATTTCTAGTAACTCCTTTATTTATTAGCATTAACTCACTTTGTAATGAAGCTCGAACGGTCGTGGCATACACTATATAAGCCACTCTAAGGATCCATCTCAAGGGTTCAACACATTGTTATATTTCATACTACATAAGAAAACATCAACCTTAGGGCTGGAAACGTAGGGTTGTGTGGGGACCCCGACTTTAGAGTCGAGATCTTCGTGCTCAGTGATCCCAGAGATCAATGCACACCGAACACAGATACCGAATAAAAGAGTCTTACATCCAAGTACCGATTAATACAACAAATGACCGAATGGTCAATCTCACAAAGCAGGGCCTAAGGTCAAATCACTCGATACAACTAGTAGCGGAAATCATAGGGGCTAAGCGGGTGCCCATGCCATCAAGCCTACACCGACATGCATTCTGACTCGAAAGCGTCCTAGTTTGCAGGGGAGTCTCCGAAGACGTACTCATCTCCAAACTCTGGTCCTTCCATGTCTAGTCAATAACATAACCAGTGGCAAGCCAATGAGTACTATGAATGTACTCGCAAACAGCCCATGATATGAACAATGAAAGTGAAGGATAACAATATCATGCATCTTTGGTGTAACTCATATTGGTTGAACGATCATGAATATGCATCAAGTTAAAGAATTTCTTTTGAAGAACGGGTTACAGATATCAATATATCTACCGAGGGCTGAGCCATCCGGGCTCACCCAATATGCCAAGTCTCCAAACTTGGTCATATTATTTCTTTCATAGCAACAACTTTTTCATCACCTCACACACACACTTGGATTATGCGGAAATAGTTGGACGTAGTTTAATCAGGATTACCCAAGTATCCTTGACCGTGGACACGGCTATTCGAATAGTTTTACACTCTGCAGAGGTAGTACGCTGGACCCATGAGATCCGGGAAACTTCCGTGTCATCCACGACTCGCGGTATATAACATACCCGAGGTAAGTACCCGATCAATGCCTTTCCCCTAACGATGCTAGACAAAGAGGCCCACTCGATTGGTACCCAGCCCACATGTTGTACGTCTTACGAGCACCGACTCTGGACAGTACCAACCATGCGGGGACCAACGGTGTGATTGGAACTTATAAAAATGGCATAGTCGTCCTACCTGGCACGACCGCATCACGAGAGTGATCACACATCACACCCGCTACTAGTAATGTGGCTCTTTGCTTGCACCGACCAGAGTAATTAACATAGCCCCGTCCCATAAGGGATAACGTGGTCGTACTGGTAAGGTTGGGACGGTCGACACATATTAAATCTAATGCCATTTCCGAAACCATACTCACACAAATACCGGGTGCATCACTTCACCAAAAGTGACCACCTAACTCATCATCACCCTCGGGCATTAGTGGCACCAGACGGGGTTTTCATAAACTCTTGCTTTATGTCATCAATATGCTCATGATAATACTACTTCTATATTTACTTGTCAACATGATATTAGCTTGACCCTCAAGGGGTAGGATCAAGCTCAATGCAGGTGCTCCGACGGAGGCATCGGTAAATCATATCAAATGATTACCGGCACTTATGATCATATGCAACAGAAATACTTGCTATTTTAATCATGCAAAGTAAAATATTCTCAATCATGGTCAATGGGCTGCTTGCCTTGGTAAGCTAAGTATCTGGGGTCTTCGAGGTCTTCCGCTCCGATTCCCTCATCACACGGGTTTTATATCGTCGATAAAACAATAATTAAGAAATAGCTCAGACAGAAATAGATCACAAAGTCATTTTAAAAATGTTCTTTATTACTGATAAATCGAAGTTATCATTTTGAAAAATATTTTCATTAATTTCCCTTGAAGGAACATTTTTGAAATTAACAAAACAGAAGCAAAATATTCCAATTTTTTCTTTTTATTATTGTAAAATAGAGTAGTTGTAGAAAAATTCATCCAATCATATTATTAAATACTACATATTATTAGAAAAATAACAGTGGAATAATTATATTTTTACATTGGTTAAATGTTTTCATAAAAATCTTAGAAACCAGGTTTTAAAAATAAAAAGAAAATCGGCTAAACTCCTGGCCTCGCTCGGCCTCGAGCTGGGCTGGCCCATGGGAAGTCGACAACCTGCCCAGGAGCGCGCGTCTTAAGGTTTGAACCTGATGTGCGGGGCCCTGCGGTCATTGGCTGTGGACAGCGCGGGGGAGGAGGCTGGGCCACCGACAGGTGGGGCACACTTGTCGGGGTCGTCTCCTACCTCTGGCTAGAGAGGAGAAGGAGCAGACCCGCGAGGTTACCGATGCTCTCAAGCCCCAACAAGGACTGGAATGGGTTCGCCTTGCTGTCGCCTACCTGCTGGTAGTCGGAACAACGTCGGAGAGGCAGGGGTTCGCATGCGACGAGGAGGTCGTGGCGTAGGAGTTTCAGGAGGTGGTCGAGGAGGTGGCTAGAGACACGGAAATGCTTGGGCGAGTTGGGGGAAAGCTTCCTAGGGTTGAGAGGATCAGTTTGGTGGGTCGAGAAGCGCAGGAGCCGTCGTGTAGCCGGAGATCGACCGGAGCTCCGAGGAGGAGGGGCCTCGATCGATCTCGAGTACCGGGGCTCTGCTGGGTTGCTGGGGTGGCTAGGGAGGTACTAGTGATCGTGGTGAAGCTATCTGAGGGGTGCTGGAGCAAGTGGAGGGCTATTAATAGGACCGCGACGGTGAGCTGAACCAGGAGCGCCGGTGACTCATCGTGGCGCGCATGGGGGTGTAGAGAGAGGCTGGGGCCGAAACAACGGTCTCAGGACATGGTTTTGGACTACCAGAGCCATCTGTTGTAGAGGGAGAGGGGGAGAAGTCGAGCATCCGTGGCCACGCAACCTTGGTCGGTGCTGGTGCGCGCGGGCACATGTCGCACGAGCTCTAGCGCGGGAGAGGAGGGGCCCTGAGGGTTGCTCAACGCAGAGAGGTTGTCGGGGAAGAGGTTGGACACCTCGGGGGAGGTTGGAACTGGCCGAGAGCGTTGCCCCCACCTTGGTGGGTTCCTGTAGCGTGCCCAGAGCATAGTTTTGGCATGCCATGGGATTCTGGTGCACTCTGAGGCACTTTGGACGTGTCTAGCATGTCCTGGCATTGGCTGGGAGTGTGGCTAGCCGTTTGGGTCTCGAGGGAGCCTCGGCTGGTCAAGGGAGACAAGAAATACTGGTGCTGTTAGCCTTGAACTGAAATCTAAATTGGATTTTTTGGCCTTTCCACTTTGAACCAGTGAGGGGCCTGTTGACTGGGGTTAGACACAGATACTGGCCATCTAATCTATGAGTTTGGAGCAAAGGGGTTGGGTTTAGCTGTGGCTAAGGTGACTTTTCCCTATCTGTCAAAAGGTGCTCGACAGTGGTTTGAGGGGGTTGCACCCCACCACTGGTGCTGCAACTTAACAGGTTTGGGTTTGGTGCTAAATCATGGGGTTTCACCATGTTTGAGCTCCATTGGACAAGTTTAGCTTTGTAAACTTGAAAACACTCCAATATGACCAAATTTGTCCCTTGCAAAGAGAGTATGGGCAAACTAAGTCCCACAAATCCCATTTTTTGTATGGAATTTTCATTTGAGGTATTAGGCATTCTTGCAAAGTTTCAGCATTACTGGATAAACTTTGCTATGTAGAGTTGCTCTAACTTCAATCTGGACAGAAGGGGTTTTAGGGTTATTTGGGGTCCTTAATCAACTTTGATCAAGGTGAAACTTTATGTGGACACCAAATATAGCTTAGGGAGATCACTAGAATTTTCTACGATTTTATTGAGAATATTTCCTTTGGAAATATTTCAAAAGATTAAAATAGAGAGAAATGACTTTCCTGGTTTTATTCAGTAATTATAATATAAAATAGGGTTTAAAATCTTATGTATGGAAAATATATGTCCCTCTCATCATCTCTAAATTTAATCACATTTTTCTAAGGCAGAAAAGTATTTTTCCATGTAGGATTACTAATTCTAGCCTGAGAATTGGCCATGTTATTTAATTAGGAAAATAATTACAAAAATAATTATTTTTGTGGTTTTGGAATATAAAGATAGGTTGAAATTAGATCACCAACTTTGAGTAGAAGCACTACTTGCTATCAAGGGCATGTAGTGCAACTCAAGGTAGGGTTTTTCCCTGTTTAGAAATAAGTAAGGGTTTTTGGAAATCACTGCTTTATGAAATAGGGTTTTATCATCACATGATCAAGCACACAAGCATACAATGACAATCATGGCACTCACAATATTAGTCTTGAAAAAGTATTAACAAGCTCATATTTTCATAATACAGATAAGTGATAGTAAAAACAGGGTGTGACAGACTAATCCTCCTTACGAGAATCTCGTCCCCGATATTCCTAAGCTAAGTGCTAAAAAGTCCTGGGAACTCAGATCGGAGATAGTCTTCACGCTCCCATGTAGATTCGGCTTCGGTGTGGTTGCTCCATTGAACCTTGAAATACTTGATGGTGCGGCTTCTCGTGCAACACTCCCCTTCGTCCAGAATGCGGATCGCCCTCTCGCGGTAGGTGAGATCAGGCTGAAGGTCAATGGCCTGGTGGTCAATGTGCTTGCATAGATCGAGACGACTTGGCGCTTGAAGACACTTCCGAAGTTGTGACACGTGGAAGACGTTGTGCACACCTGAAAGTTTCAGAGGTAGCTCCAATTGATAAGCAACTTCTCCACGCCTTGCCGTGATCTTAAAAGGTCCAATGAACCTTGGAGCGAGTTTCCCTTTAACATGGAAACGCTTGGTTCCCTTGAGAGGTGTGAGACGGAGGTACAACAGGTCTCCGGGAAGGAACTCCACATCCCCGCGGCGAGAATCCGCATAACCCTTCTGTCGCGACTTGGCTGCTTTTAGATTTTTCTCGGACCAGTTGCACTTTCTCTTCTACCTTGTGCAAAATTTGTGGCCCGAAAATCAGCCCTTCACCGGTTTCAGAACAGTTGAGCGTGGTGCGGCACTTTCGTCAGTACAATACTTCGAACGGGGCCATCTGGAGACTGGACTGGTAGTTGTTGTTGTATGAAAACTCAGCAAACGGCAGACAGTCTTCCCATTTGGCTCCATGCGCCAAGACGCATGCGCGGAGCATATCTTCGAGTATCTTATTTACTCTTTGTGTTTGTTCGCCCGTTTGCGCGTGGAATGCGGTGCTGAAGGAGAACTTTTTCCAAAACCTTGAGGTGAACTGCGTGCCTCGGTCAGATACAATCTCCTTGGGAACTCCATGAAGGCTTACAATACGCTCAATATAGAGACTAGCCAACTTGTTCCCATCATAAGTGGTGTTAACAGGGATGAAATTGGTCACTTTGGTCAAATGGTCGACAATAACCCATATAGAGTCATGGCCCCTGCTAGACCTTGGTAAGCCGGTAACAAAGTCCACGCCTATCTTGTCCCACTTCCATTCTGGCACTTTGAGAGGTTGTAGCAGCCCTGCAGGTTGCTGATGTTCAGCTTGGACTTGTTGGCACACGTTGCACTTGGCAACATAAGACGCTATTTCCCTCTTCATGCCATGCCACCAGAATCTTTCTTGGAGGTCTTGATACATCTTGGTACCACCGGGGTGAATAGAGTAGGGTGTATCATGTGCTTATTGTAGGATTAAGTCCTTGAGTTCAGCCTTGTTGGGTACGCATAAACGTTTCCCAAACCACACCAATCCTTGTTCATCCACCAAGAATACTAGGGCCTTGCCTTCTTGAATCTTCTTCTTGATGCCTTCAATTCTCTTATGACCCTTCTGGGCCTCCTTAATGTCGTTTTACCAGCGTTGGTTTGACTTCGAGATTATCTAGGAATCCCGATTCCACTAGTTCCAACCCAAAGTTCTCCAATCACTACTCGAAAACAGTTTTTTGCCATCAGCCTAGCCTTTGCCGTCTGCTAGCTGAAGGCAAAGAGTGTCTTTGCCGTCAGCTTCAACAAAGCAGACGACAAAGCACTGGCTGATGGCATAGAGTGTTTTTTCCATCAGTCACATATTTGCTCTCAGCTAGCAGATGACAAAGAGTCGCACAGTAGACGACAAAGATTTAGATGGGCCCACCTGACCGCGGGCTGGTTAGGTCAAACTGGAGTCCCTTCTTTGCCGTCTGCTAGCGGACGGCAAAGAGTCCGGAGGCAGACGGCACAGAGTCTAGACTCTTTGCCGTCCGCCGGCAGACGGCAAAGCGCTAACTCTGTTAATGGCTCCTTGCCCCCACCCCGCCCCTCTCTCTCTCTGTAACGGCTCACCCCGCGCTCCCCTCTCTCTCTCTCCCAATACCCGATGCCCACCGGCCGCCGCCACCACCGTCGCGCCGCCGCCCCTGTCGCCCCCACCGCCGCCCCTGTCACCCCCGCCGCCACCGTCGCGCCACCACCACCGTCCCGCCGCTGCCCCACCTCGCCCCCGCTGCCGCTGCCCCACCTCACCCCCGCTGCCGCTGCCCCACCACCGTCGCGCCGCCGCCCCTGGCGCCCCCGGCGCCGCCTCGCCATCACCAACACCCCGGCCCCTCCACAACCGCCCCTCCCGGTGAGCCCCCACACCCCCACCCCCCGCACCTGCATTATTTTTTAGTAGTTTTAGTAGTTTTAGCAGTTGTTATTGTTAGTACTTTTAGTGGTAGATTTAGTTAGGTTAGTAGTTTTAGTTAGGTTAGTTAGTTAGCTTGGTTAGTTAGGTGGAGGAGGAGAAGAGGAGAAGAGTAGGAGGAGGAGGACGAGAAGGGGAGAAGAAGAAGAGGAGTAGGAGGAGGAGGAGGAGGAGAAGAAAAAGAAGAAGAAGAAGAAGAAGAAGAAGAAGAAGAAGAAGAAGAAGAAGAAGAAGAAGAAGAAGAAGAAGAAGAAGAAGAAGAAGAAGAGGAGAAGATAAAAATAAGAAGGAGAAGAAGAAGAAGAAAAAGAAGAAGAAGAAGAAGAGAAGAAAAAAATAAGAAGGAGAAGAAGTAAAGAAGAAGAGAAGAAGAGAATAAGAAAAAAAGTAAGAAGGATAAGAAGAGAAAAAAGAAGAAGAAGTTGATTTTTTATTGTTTGGTATTTAGTGGCCAGCTAGATTCTTTTTTAGTTTCTTAGTGGTAGATTCTGTTTTTGTTTTTTTGCTATTTATTGCTATCTAGGTTTAGTGATAGGTTTAGTTAGCTTGGTTAGTTAGGTTAGTTAGTTAGTTAGCTTAATAGAAAGACTAGGAAGAAGAAGAAGGGGGGGAGGAGGAGAAGAGGAGGAGGAGAAGAAGAAGAAGAAGAAGAGCAGGAGGAGGAGGAGACAAAAATAAGAAGGAGAAGAAGAAAAGAAGAAGAAAAGAAGAAGAGAAGAAGAAGAGAAGAAGAATACCTTCTCCTCCTTCTTCTCCTCCTTCTTCTCCTCTTCCTCCTTCTCCTTCTTCTTGATTTCTTCTTCTTCTTCTCATCCTCCTCTTTCTTCTCTTCTATCTTATTCTCCATACCTTATTTTCCCCAACAATGAGATAATTAGCCCATTTAGCTACAAAATGGCATAAAAACCTTGGTTAGCTCATGAATATTATATTCTTGACTTGTTTTCCTCTAAAATGACATAATTAGAATATTTGTGTTGATCGGGTGGATTTAGATGTGATAATTGTCTCGTTGCTGTGAGGTCTGCTGTGCGAAGTCCTCCCTGTGCATTGTACAAGATCCACCCCAGCATTCGTGGGTCAGTACAAATTTCATCTCTTCCCCGCCCCTTCATTTAGTGTGGCTCGCTTTCCGGATGAAACTTTCTAGATTTAGGTAATTAAATTAATTTATCAGTATGCGTGACCAGTATGCGTCTCCCATTCGAAATGGCGACATCTATAAATATGCATGCCTTTGCATATTTATAACCGCCATCCTTTCGAATTGTCCAACATTATCCATGGACAGCCCGAGTATGTGTAGATTGGGTTCATTTTCCCGTATGCTGTGCTCTGGATCCAATGCGGAATATCGTCAGTGCCTCCCTGTTGTTCTCCGGATGCACATCCTCTCTATTTATTGCGGAGACGTGTATCAGGAGAACAGCGGGGAGGTGCTGCCAAAATTTTGGGTTGGATCTCGAGCAGAGCATGGGAAAACGAACCCAATCTACACATACTCGGGTGGGATTAGGACGTATCTTTACCTATTAGCGTGTAGGTTGCCTGGACGTAATAAAAATGGCGAACCTGATTAACCAATGAATATAAATGCTAAATTATATATAAATATATTTCTTCTGTCTTTAGTAGCTAGGCAAGATGAGTGATCGTGCGTGGATGTATACCGGTCACCCTAGTCAGAAAGAGATGACGAAAGAATGGTTTGTAAAAACAAAGGAATTTCTTAAAGCCGCATTCGCAAATGGCCAGGAAAGAAACTATTGCCCTTGTCCTGGATGCGACAACTATAAAAAGACGAGAGAGGCTGTAATGATTAAACACCTGCAGAGGAGGGGTTTTAAGCCTAATTATACGGTGTGGACATTTCATGGTGAGTCTATACAATTCACAAGAGCTGAGGTGGTCCGTCGTCGCACGGACGAGCATGGTACCAGGATCAAAGACATGGTGCAAGACTTTGATGATCCTCGGGATTCGGAACATGAGATGGAGGAATCTGCAAAGGCGTTTTATGAAATGTTGGAGTCCTCAAAACGGACTCTCCATGAGCACACTGAGCTCTGTCAGATGGATGGAATTGCACAAGTAATGGCTCTGAAGGCTCAGTTCAACTTGGGTAGAGAATGCTACGACGCGATGATGACACTATTTGGATGCTTCCAACCCAAAGGCCATGTCATGCCTGCAAACCTGTACCAGTCGAACAAAATACTTCGTGTACTTAATATGCCCTATGAGAAGATAGATGCATGTGAGAAAGGATGTGTCTTATTTAGGAAGGAGTATGCACACTTGGACTATTGTCCCAATTGCAAGTCTTGCAGGTATCTTGTGGTAGACAACGGTATGGGTGAGAAGAGGCAGACCAAAATCGCAGTTAGTGTTCTTCGGTATATGCCAATCGTACCAAGACTTCAACGTCTTTTCATGGTCGAAGAGACAGCCAGACAGATGACATGGCACAAATTGGGAAAAAGAACCGAACTAGATGCGGATGGGATTAAGATGGTGGTACACACATTGGATGGGGAAGCGTGGAAACATTTCGATGGATTGCATCAGGATAAAGCGGCAGATCCAAGGAATCCTCGAGTCTGCGCCGCCACGGATGGTTTTAATCCCTTCGGCATGACGGCAACCCAATACAGTTGTTGGCCTGTATTTGTCATGCACTCAATCTCCCCCCCCTGGGCAGATTATGCAAAGAAAGAACATATTTCTGACGTTGAGAATTCCAGGGCCCAATTATCCGGCGAAGAATATGAATGTGTACCTGCAACCGCTTAAGGATGAATTGGAAGAAGCTTGGGATAATGGGGTCAAGACATACGATGCCGCTAGAAAAGAAAACTTCAAAATGCATGTGTGGTACATGTACTCTATGCATGACTTGCCAGCGTATGCGCTATTCTCTGGATGGTGTGTGCATGGAAGGTTCCCGTGCCCCCAATGCAAGGCAGCTCTTCAGTTTCATTAGTTGCAGGAGGGTCAGAAGTATTCTTGCTTTGACTTGCATACACAGTTCCTGGATCCTGACCATCAGTTCAGAAAAGACAAGAAGAACTTTACCAGTGGTAAAGTTGTCAAAAACTTGGCACCACTTGCGTTGACAGACCAACAGATCCTCGATCAGTTAAACGCCCTCGAGACTGATCCAGAGTGTCCAGGATATCTCAAGGGGTATAATTCAAAACACGCTTGGACTCACAAGCCATGCTTCTAGGATCTGCCTTACTTCAAAGTCCTGCTTCTTCCACACAATATCGACATGATGCACACTGAAAAGAATATCGGAGAGGCTATTTTTGGTAGATTGTTCGACATTGATGGGAAGACAAAGGATAATACTAAGGCTAGAGTCGATGAAGAGACACTATGTCATAGACCGTTACAAAACATGCGAGAAGGCAAAGGAAAGCAGAAGTGGTCGAAGCCAAAGGCCTGGTTCAATCTTGGAAGGCCAGCTACGAGGGAAATTATCTTGTGGGTCAAAATGCACTCGATGTTCCCCGATGGGTATGCAGCGAATCTAAAGAGGGTAGTGAGTCTTGAAAAATTAAAAATCTTTGGTCTCAAGAGTCATGATTGGCACATTTGGCTAGAGCGGGTAATGCCGGTGATGTTACGTGGCTTTATACCTGAGAATGAATGGCTAGTACTGGCGGAGCTGAGCTATTTCTTCCGTGTTCTTTGTGTGAAAGAATTGTCGCCTGGCATGGTAGAATACATGGAGGAGTTTGCACCGGAGTTGTTGTGCAAGTTAGAGAAGATCTTTCCACCGGGCTTCTTTAATCCAATGCAGCATTTTATTTTACAACTACCGACCGAGGCAAGATTGGGTGGGCCCGTGCAAGATCGTTGGTGCTATGCAACTGAGAGGATGCAGAAGACCCTTCGAGCTAAATGTAAAAATAAGCGTAGAATTGAAGCATCGATGGCTGAGGTATTCATTACAGAGGAGGTGGCAAACTTTGTGAGAGCACACTACGAAGCCAAAAATCATCATTTGCATAATCTGAAGCTTCGACACAATGATGGAGACCCTAAAAAGGTGGGTCCAACCTCAGCCTATTCAAAGGGAAGCTCGCACCAGCCGGTGCTTCAAAACCAATAATGTTGGATGTCGAAGAATGGCTGAACATTTCGTTGTATATCTTCAACAACCTAACAGAAGTGCGGCCGTACATCGAGTGAGTTCTCGGCACATTTTCCCGTAACTTCTAATTCATTTGAACTCCTCTTATTCCCGGATATTTCAAATAGCCATTACGTCGCCAAATTCTCGGATGGAGCGGTGATCGAAAATGATTCCGTCGAAGAGTATCAGCTTCTGTCAAAGACAGGAGGCGGCTATCCCGGTTTCATCTCTTGGTTCAAACAAACGGTAATTATCAATAATGGACCATTTCATTTCTTGGTCTAACTTGCGGCTAATGCAACAATCGTTTCGTATTAAACTTGTAGGCTAATTCAGAGTCTATGGACGCCGAATTGAGAGAAGTCGCTAATGGTTTTGACTATAAGGTCCGTTTATTTTAGAAATACAACATCAACGGGTATCTCTTTCATACCTTTGGCAAAGAGTTATCTATGCCCGACCGGAAATCTACAAATTGTGGTGTCTCTGCTATAGGCGAAGGTGTTATCGAGTATTATGGAAGAGTTGAAGCAATTTATGAACTTCAATTCTATGGTGAAAACCCACCGAACGTCTTAGTATTCAAATGTTATTGGTTCCAGCCGAAGGAGACTAGAAGGACTCATGAACATATAGGACTAGTCGAAATCAATCCAAACACACATTTAGATGTTCCCGATGTCTATATTACGGCTCAACAGGCGACCCAAGTTTTCTATCTACCGTGGGCATGCCAAACGGATAAGAATCTGGAAGGTTGGTATGTTGTTTATGAAGTGCCGCCACATGTCAGACCACCTCTCCCAAATGAATAGGATTATGAACCTCACATTAACCCAGACACATATGATGGAGAATTCTTCCAAGAAACACGTCTTTCCAAGAAACATTTCAAGAACCGTCGTGCTTCACCCAAGAACATGGAAGTAGACAGCGATAATGAATCCGACTCCACCCTTGAGCCGGAACCAGAAGACCTGGAACTCATAGAGGTTACTGATGCATATGACCTTTCAATGCTTCAACGATTAAAGAAAGGCCTTTCACAACTTCACGCCATTGAACCCGACGAGCACGTCATTCACGAAGACATGCGTGATAGTGATGATGATGATGCATTTATTGATGATGATTATTAGTTTGTAAGATTCACAACTTAAATTATATATATTTTAATTTTTGTTATTCATGTACATATTATTATTCATGTCAGTTATTCAATTTTTTATGCTGTACTAATTTCTTTTAATCTTTATCATGGAAGGTCACCAGGTGTTGAAAGATGGTGGGCGCTGGTCCAGAGCGCTCGACAGGTTCTTCCCAGCCGCCCCACACGAGGGGTGGTATTTCCCTTCCACCCCTATGTCTCCGTAGAGCCTTGGCAGACAGTCTGTCGACACCACCCGTGGGTTCTTCTTCGTCGGCGGCATTGCCCACTGGGAGAGGTGCTGATCAGGTAGGGAAGAAGGGGAAGGGTACAGGGAGAGGTGGTGGCCGCCGAAGATCCAGGAGGACTGTTGAGACGTCCTCGCCACCACCACCAGCTCATTCACCCGAGCATAGGACTACTATGGTCGACCCGTTTGCAGAGGAGGCTACGGGGACTCCGGTCCAGGAGCCTGGTGTTGACAGGCATTCGTCCCATGAGACTCCGGTCCAGGATCAGCCTCGGGTCGAGGTGCATTCGGCACACGAGACTACGGTTCCGGAGGCTTCACCCGACGTGGAGAGGCCCGGATGGGAGACCTGGCCGGATCGGACCGAGTTGCCGGATTGGACCAAGGGTCCGGATGTCTTAGGGGGCGGGGATGGCGGGGATGAGCTTACAGATAGTGAGGGCGATGTGCAGGTGGACGGGGCCATCGTGTACAAGCGTGGTAGTACACGTCTCCCGGTCGTGCCGGCTACCTGCGAGCAGAGGCCGGTGATTAAACCTGAAGGAGATAGGTAAGTACATTTACTCTTTTTTTAGCTTTTTCCTTCAAGTTTGTTCAAATATCTAATGCATTGACCTTATCATACTGCAGGGGATGGGTACACCCTCTTGGAGTCCGCAGGACGAACTCCGTCCTTAGTGTGCTTTGCCGAACAAATTTCTCGGGTTTGTCACGTTGCGTGGTGAGGGTGAGGTTCCTACACTAGGATTTTCCTGGGAGCACTACCAGGCTGCGCAGGCCCCGCCGGAGGAGATTATAGATGGTGTCTTGTGCCACACGAGGGCCGAGATGGTGATCAAGAGCTTTTGGGTAAATTATCCTTTTACACAATCTAAAAATAACAGTATAGCTAATTATTGTACTAATCGGTGTTTTCACGTTTGGTTGGAGACCTTCTATAGGTGTGAGGATGGATATGAGGAGGAGGCGGCCAGGGTTCTCGAGGCCGAGTGTAGGCGGTTACTACGGAAATTACGCCACGAGGCTCGGTCGCAGGCTATTCGAGACTACTACGCCACGCGTGGTATTAAGAAGCAGAAGGATTGCCGCGGAAAGTTTCTGAAGAAGGAGCGATACATGAAGGCAATTACCTATTCTTAAGTCCTTCTACGTAGTTTTCTTGATTTCATTCATAGGCGTAGCGCCCAAAATTCTTTCTAATAACTTACAGGTGCCCCCGAGATGGTGTGCGGATAAGATGGATTTTTGGGAGGCGTTGGTAGATGAGTGGTGCACAGGCAGCTGGCGAGCCGTCCACGAGAATGCGAAGGACCGGCGTAGCCAAATGGTTGGTGTGCCACACCATCAAGGCAGCGCCAACTTACTTCAGTTCGGACGAAACTGGGTATGTGATTTGCTTCATGATTCATGCAGTTCATTCTTCATGCTAATATTTTGTTCCTCTCTTTTAGGTGCATCACAATAAGACGGAGATGCCACACTTGTACGACCTTTATGGCATGGCCCATATTGCCTCGTACAAGAAGGCGAAGGCATTCTCTGAGTCTGACCTGGATGATCCCAATAACTTCACCAACATATCATCCCACCACAAGCTCGTGGCATACAGGAACGCGGGGAAGGCTACGAAAGCGGATGACTTTAACCCTAGCCAGGAACCTTTGGATCCAGAGCTGGTGATGATATCTGGTGGCGGGAGGCCCCATGGCTCGATAGCCATTGAAGATGGGATAATACGTTGTCCACTCACTCTCCCGGAGATCAAGGCGCGCCAGTCGAGCAGCTTTCCTGAGATAACGCGTCGTCCATGGCCAGTCGATCTTGCCATCGAGGTTAGTAGTACGGACTAAGAATACTTTCATCCATTTCATTATGTGTCTCACCGTAGATCATTACTGTGGTAACGAGGAATGGTGTTTCAGGCTACTCTTCAGAAGGAGAGATTGGCAAACCAGGCTGCTCTTGAGAAAGAGAGATTGGCAAGCTAGGCTGCTCTTCAGGCTGCTCTTGAGAAAGAGAGATTGGCAAGTCAGGCTCCTCTTGATGAGAGGGACCAGACCACGTCACGATTGATTGAGGAGGAGAGGTCCTGGAATGAGGCGGGTCAACGGGCCCTGTACGAACTTTTTGTGGTAAGTTTTTTTCACATTAGCCAAATCATGTGTGTAATGTCTGTTTCATTACTAACTAATACGACCCACTCTTCAGGGTCTGTGTGAGAAGAGCGGTCAAGTCCCTCCGTCGATGCCCGTCTTCTCTTCGATTGGCACGGTGAGTTTCATTATAAACTAGTATTAATAATTGAGTGTCATCATGCTAACTCAGACATTGCAAAATATCTATTCTGCAGAATAACTCCCGAGCGGCATCGCACGACCCTTCTCGAGGTGTTTCTCCTCCTTGATGACCACTATGGTAAGTTTCTCTTCTCCTCTTTCATATTCTCCTTGCCTTAATTTCCCCAACAATGACATAATTAGCCCATTTAGCTCCAAAAAGACAAAGTTAGCAAATTTAGCTCCAAGAAGAGGAGAAGAGGAGAAGAAATAGGAAAAATGAAAAGAAAGAAGAAGAAGAAGAAGAGAAGAAGGAGAAGGAGGAGGAGGAGGAGAAGGAGGAGAAGGCCAAGGACCTTCCAGTCCTTCTCCTCCTTCTTCTTTACTTCTTCTCCTCCTCCTCCTCCTCTTTCTTCTCCTCTTTCATATTCTCCTTGCCTTAATTTCCCCAACAATGACATAATTAGCCCATTTAGCTCCAAAATGCCATAATAAGCTCAAAATGGCATAAGAACCTTGGTTAGCTCATTAATATTATATACTTAGCTTGTTTTCCTCTAAAATGACATAATTAGCCCATTTAGCTCCAAAAAGAGATAGTTAGCTAATTTACCTCCAAGAAGAGGAGAAGAGGAGAAGAAATAGGAAAATGGAAAAGAAAGAAGTAGAAGAAGAAGAGAAGAAGGAGAAGGAGGAGGAGGAGGAGGAGGAGGAGGAGAAGGAGGAGAAGGCCAAGGACCTTCTAGTCCTTCTCCTCCTTCTTCTTTATTTCTTCTTCTTCTCCTCCTCCTCCTCTTTCTTCTCCTCTTCCATATTCTCCTTGCCTTAATTTCCCCAACAATGACATAATTAGCCCATTTAGCTCCAAAATGCCATAATAAGCTCAAAATGGCATAAGAACCTTGGTTAGCTGATTAGTATTATATACTTAGCTTGTTTTCCTCTAAAATGATATAATTAGCCCATTACGCTCCAAAAAGACAAAGTTAGCTAATTTAGCTCCAAGAAGAGGACAAGAGGAGAAGAAATAGGAAAAATGAAAAGAAAGAAGAAGAAGAAGAAGAGAAGAAGGAGAAGAAGGAGGAGGAGGAGAAGGAGGAGAAGGCCAAGGACCTTCTAGTCCTTCTCCTCCTTCTCCTCCTTCTTCTTTATTTCTTCTTCTTCTGCTCCTCCTCCTCCTCTTTCTTCTCCTATTTCATATTCTCATTGCCTTAATTTCCCCAACAATGACAACATTATCCCATTTAGCTCCAAAATGCCATAATAAGCTCAAAATGGCATAAGAACCTTGGTTAGCTCATTAATATTATATATTTAGCTTGTTTTCCTCTAAAATGAAATAATTAGCCCATTTAGCTCCAAAAAGACATAGTTAGCTAATTTAGCTCCAAGAAGAGGAGAAGAGGAGAAGAAATAGGAAAAATGAAAAGAAAGAAGAAGAAGAAGAAGAAGAAGAAGAAGAGAAGGAGAAGGAGGAGGAGGAGGAGGAGGAGGAGAAGGAGGAGAAGGAGGAGAAGGCCTTCCGCGGTCAAGCGACGACTCTGGAGAGGAGTGGCCTCAAGCGGTGGTATTCCTCCCCGGAAAGCAAAACCAGCTGGTCCTACGGGTGATCCTTCCTTCTTCACCTTGCGGTTCTTCATCTATTCCGTGCGAAGCAGATCCTTGACTTGGTGCAGCTCTTGGCGGATCCTAGTTGACTCCTTGATCAAAAGATGCGTCAAGGTGTTGGAGGAGAGACTAAAGTAAGTCTGTAACCTCAGTGGCGTCTCATCCTCGGAAGATGGGTTGAGTGTCCAACTCCCGTCTACCCCATCCTTAACAAAAGGTAGGTGACGAATAGCTGGCTCGTTAGTCTTCTCGAGAAGAATGACGCGGAGTCGCATGAGCGCCTCTTGTGCTGCAGTCTCCATGGCAAACATTAGATCCTCCATCTGTGGTCCTTCAAAGAACCAGCTAGTCGGGGAGTCATTAGCCTTCACTATCACATCCACATGATATTCCTTGGTCTCAGCGTTGACCCAGTGCTCGTGGTAGAGGAAGATGGGCGTGCGGCGTACTTGACACTTCACGAGGCTATCACTCAAAAGCAGAGGAAAGCCCATCTCCAGAAGCATCTCAGGTACGGCGGCCATCTACAAGATGTAGAGGAGAGGGTTAGAATGTTTTTAGTGGGTGCAGGTTCTATGGTTAAGGTCTATGTGCACAAATCATTTTGGCTATCGCCCATGCTACCTAAGTTTTCTTATAGTCAAGATGGCTCTGATACCAGCTCTGTGGGGACACCGACTAACGAGTCGAGATCATCGTGCTCAGTGACCCCAGAGATCAATGTTCACCGAACACAGATATCGAATAAAAGTGTCTTACATCCAAGTACCGATTATTACAAGACATGGCCGAATGGTCAAGCTCACAAAGTAGGGCCTAAGGCCAAATCAGTCTGATACAACTAGTAGCGGAAATCATAAGGGCTAAGCGGGTGCCCATGCCATCAAGCCTACACCAACAGGCATTCTGACTCGGAAGCGTCCTAGTTCACAGGGGCGTCTCCGAAGACGTACTCATCTCCAAACTCTGGTCCTTCCATGTCTGGTCAATAACATAACCAGTGGCAAGCCAATGAGTACTTTGAATGTACCCGCAAACAGCCCATGATATGAACAATGAAAGTGAAGGATAACAATATCATGCATCTTTGGTGTAACTCATCTTGGTGGACTAATCATGAATATGCATCAAGTTAAAGAATTACTTTTGAAGAACAGGTTACAGATATCAATATATCTGCCGAGGGCTGAGCCATCCGGGCTCACCCAATATGCCAAGTCTCCAAACTTGGTCATATTATTAATTTCATAACAACATCTTTTTATCACCACAGATACACACACTTGGTTTATGTGGAAATAGCTGGACGTAGTTTAAGCAGGATTACACAACTGTCGTTAACCGTGGACATGGCTATTCGAATAGTTTTACCCACTGCATAGGTAGTACACCGGACCCACAAGATCCAGGAAACTTCCGTGTCATCCATGACTCGCGGTATATAACATACCCGAGGTAAGTACCCAATCAATGCCTTTCCCCTAACGATACTAGACAAAGAGGTCCACTCGATTGGTACCCAGCCCACATGTTGTACATCTTACGAGCATCGACTCTGGATAGTACTAACCATGCGGGGACCAATGGTGTGATTGGAACTCATAAAAATGGCATAGTCGTCTGACCTGGCACGACCCCATCATGAGAGTGACCACACATCACTCCGTCACTAGTAATGTGGCTCTTTGTTAGCACCGACCAGAGTAATTAACATAGCCCCGTCCCATAAGGGGTAAGGTGGTCGTACTGGAAAGGTTGGGACGGTCGACACATCATAAATCTAATCCCATTTCCGAAACCATATTCACACAAATACCGGGTGCATCACTTCACCAAATGTGACCACCTAACTCATCATCACCCTCGGGCATTAGTGGCACCCGATGGGGTTCTCATAAACCCTTGCTTTATGTCATCAATATGCTCATGATAATACGAATCCTATCTTTACTTGTCAACATAATATTAGCATGACCCTCAAGGGGTAGGATCAAGCTCAATGCAGGTGCTCCGGGGGAGCCATCGGTAAATCATATCAAATGATTACCGGCACTTATGATCATATGCAACGGAAATACTTGCAATTTTAATCATGCAAAGTAACATATTCTCAGTCATGGTCAAAGGGCTGCTTGCCTTGGTCAGCTAAGTATCCGAGGTCTTCGAGGTCTTTCGCTCTGATTCCCTCGTCACACGGGTTTTCTATCGTCGATAAAACAATAATTAAGAAATAGCTCACACAGAAACAGATCACAAAGTCATTTCAAAAATGTTCTTTATTATAAATCTAAGTTATCATTTTGAAAAATATTTGCCTTAATTTCCCTTGAAGGAACATTTTTGAAATTAACCAAACACAAGCAAAACTATTCCAATTTAGTCCTTTTTATTATTGTAAAACAGAGTAGTTGTAGAAAAATTCATCCAATCATATTATTAAATACTACATATTATTAGAAAAATAACAGTGGAAAATTTATATTTTTACAATGGTTAAATGTTTTTATAAAAAATATTAGAAACCAGGTTTTAAAAATAAAAAGAAAATTGGCTAAACTCCTCGCCTGGCTCGGCCTGGAGCTGGGACGACCCATGGCCAGCCGATAGCCTGCCCAGGCGCGCGAGCCGTCAGGTTTGAACCTGACGTGCGGGGCCCTGCGGTCAGTGGCTATGGACAGTGCGGGGGAGGAGGCTGGGCCACAGATAGGTGGAGCACACCAGTTGGGGTCGTCTCCTACCTCTGGCCAGAGAGGTGGAGGAGCACGCCGGCGAGGTTGCCGACGATCTCAAGCCCCAACTAGGACTGGAATGGGTTCGCCTTGCTGTAGCCTACCTTCTGGTGCTCGGAACAACATGGGAGAGGCAGGGGTTCGCCGGCGACGAGGAGGCCGTGGCAGAGGAGTTTCGGGAGGTGGTCGAGGAGATGTCTAGAGACACAGAAAGATTCCTAGGGTTAAGAGGATCGGTTTGGTGGGTCGAGGGGCGAAGGAGCCATCGTGTAGACGGAGATTGACCAGAGCTCTGAGGCGAAGGGGCCTCGGTCGATCTCGAGCACCGGGGCTCTGCTGCGTTGCTCGGGTGGCAAGGGAGGTACTAGTGATCGTGGTGAAGCTATCTGAGGGGTGCTGGAGCGAGCGGGGGTGCTATTTAGAGGCCCGCGACGGTGAGCTGATCCGGGAGCGCCGGTGACTCACCATGGCGCGCATGGGGGTGCATAAAGAGGCGGGGGCCGAAACCACGGTATCAGGACATGGTTTTGGACTACGAGATCAATCTGCAGCAGGGGGGAGGGGGAGAAGTCGAGCATCCGTGGCCATGCAACCTTGGCCGGTTTTGGTGCGCGCGGGCACGCGTCGCACGAGCTCTAGCGTGGGAGAGGAGGGGCTCTAAGGGTTGCTCGACGCACAGAGGTTGTCGGGAAAGAGGTTGGACACCTCGGGGGAGGCTGAAACTAGCCGAGAGCGCTGCCCCCACCTTGGTGGCTTCCTGTAGCGCGCTCGGAGCGTATTTTTGGCATGCCACGGCATGCTGCTGCGTTGTGAGGCACTTTGGACGTGTCTAGCATGTCCTAGCACTGGCTGGTTGTGTGGCTAGCCGTTTGGGTCTTGAGGGAGCTTCGGCTGGTCAAGGGAGACAAGAAATACTGGTGCTGTCATCCTTGAACTCGAATCTAAATTGTGGTTTTTGGCCTTTCCACTTTGAACCAGTGAGGGGCCAGATGACTGGGGTTAGACAGAGATACTGGCCACCTAATCTATGAGTTTGTAGCGAAGGGGTTGGGTTTAGTTGTGGCTAAGGTGGCTTTTCCCTCTCTGTCAGAAGGTGCTCGACAGTGGTTTGAGGGGGTTGCACCCCACCACTCGTGCTGCAACTTAATAGGTTTGGGTTTGGTTCTAAATCATGGGGTTTCACCAAGTTTGATCTCCATTGGACAAGTTTAGCTTTGTAAACTTGAAAACACTCCAATATGACCAGATCTGTCCCTTCCAAAGAGAGTGTGGGCAAACTAAGTCCCACAAACCCCATTTTTGGTTTGGAACCCTCATTTGAGGTATTAGGCATTCTTGCAAAGTTTCAGCATCATTGGATAAACTTTGCTATGTAGAGTTGCTCTAACTTTGATGTGGACCAAAGGGGTTTTAGGGCTATTTGGGGTCCTTAATCACCTTTTATCAAGGTGAAACTTTATGTCGACACCAAATATAGCTTAGGGATATCACTGGAATTTTCTAGGATTTTATTGAGAATGTTTCCTCTAGAAATATTTCAAAAGGTTAAAACAGACAGAAATGACTTTCATGGTTTTATTCAATAATTATAATATAAAATAGGATTTAAAATCTTATGTATGGAAAATATATGTCCTTCTGATCATCTCTAAATTTAATCAGATTTTTCGAAGGCAGAAAAGTATTTTTCCATGTAGGAATACCAATTCTGGCCTCAAAATTGGACATGTTATTTAATTAGGAAAATAATTACAAAAATAATTATTTTTGTGGTTTTGGAATATAAAGATAGGTTGAAACCAGATCACCAACTTTGAGTAGAAGCACTGCTTGCTATCAAGGGCATGTAGTGCAACTCAGGGTAGGGTTTTTCCCTGTTTAGAAATAAGTAAGTGTTTTTGGAAATCACTGCTTTATGAAATAGGGTTTTATCATCACATGATCAAGCACACAAGCATCCAATGACAATCATGTCACTCACAACATTACTCTTGAAAACGATTTAACAAGCTCAGATTTTCACAATACAGATAAGTGATAGTAAAAACAGGATGTGACACGTTGTTACCACTCCCAAATGGGGCCCGAACTCGTACATTCGAGTGTATCCACTTCGCCTAGTTAGACTTCGCCCCTCCATTCGTACTCCCCTCGTACTATTATTAGGGTCATTACCATGACACCGGTCTTCTCGCCTGCTGTGGCTTCATCGACTCCGGAGCACGCGGCAATGTCCTTGTCGGACTCCTCGGATTCGGCCTTCTTGACGGTGTTTGGTTTGCCGGAGCTCTAGATAGCCATCACTACCTTTCCCTTGCGCTTCTTGTTACACTTGCATCCCTTCTTCATGGAGACATGCGTGTTGTAGTCGTTGGCAGAGTCGACCTCTGCGCCAGTGCCCTCACCTGGGAGCCTTTTTCTTTCTTCAGCCGGCATGCACTTGTAGGCCAGAGCATAGAGCTCGGCGACGTACCACACCTTCTTGATGTTCATCTCCTTGTACAAGAAGCAATTGCGTACATTCTTGTGAAACGCAACAGTCACCACAACAGGGTGGATGTTTGGCACATTGTGTTACACGCGTCTGAACATGTGGGTGTACTCGCAGAGGGTCTCGCTGTCTCGCTGGTGGAGGATGTTGTAATAGCCCAAGTGCAACTTATGCCTTCCCTATAATATTCCATGTATGAACCTTCCAAGTTTTGCCCTCATGTGTTTTTGGTTTTTTCGTATTTCGGGCTCCGCAAAAACCATAAGATTTGAACTTAGGGGTGTGCACAAAGATCTCTCGTAGGCTCGCTTCACCTAACTCGATACTCCTCGGGAAGGCAAAGAACTCACTCGATGGAGGTTGGTGGATGAACTAGTACAGTGTTCCAGGGCCTCCGGAGGCTAGTGGCCTTTGTGTTGCGTGGGTGTGTGAATGAATGAATTTATCAGGATGGATGACATCGGATCCTCCTCTACGAAATAACCTATCCTCTATATATAACGGCGGCCCGGGTCCTCTTCCCTTATCGCAAGAGCGGGAACGGATCCCACAACGGCCAATCTCTGAAGGGGAACACGGGAACATGCTCCCCTACCCCAAAGGTGGTCTTCTCCTACAAAAGTGGCTGTCCGTCCTGTCGGCAGGCGGCGATGGCCTTGTTGCACCAAAATGGAAACCTTTGGGAGATGCCTTCAGAACCCGCGTACGTCCTTCCCTCCTTTAAACAAAAGGGGAGACTGCTCTGTCCAGCAATCTGCTGCCCACCTATCCTTTATCCACGTCATCCTTGACTCCTGAGGCTTGGTCTTGCCTCGTAATCTCCGCCGCTCCGAAGGGGTCCTGAGGAGGCCCCCTGTGGGTCTTGAAGTTGTTCTTCCTCGCGAGGCTTGGCCCCACGAGTGGGCCTTGCCTTAAGTGGTGCCGGGCCTATCGGTTTCTGGTCGAAGAGGTGGGCCAACCCTGGGCCGCACGCAGGCAGGTCTGGGTACTCCCATTCCCAGAATGCCAAAAGTATCCCCGGGCCCAAGCCGCGCCTGGGTTGGCTTCTCGGAGAATCCTTGAGGGCGGCCTGAAGTGTCGCGGACCCTCATTTCCAGCGGGCCACGTGAAAAACGTGTCCAGCTGCCATGCGGCGATGCTCCTGCTCCTCGAGGCGTCCGGGGCGCACCAGACCACAATGGCACGATCTCCAAGAGCCGCACATGACATCATTGTTTTCATTGAATGGCACCTGTGCGGCCTGACCACAGCTAACGGCCCTCACGGACGTGACCGCTCGGTTGACATGTGAAGCGACGTGGGCGGCAACGCTCCCATCGGCCCACCTTATAGCCCCTGAGGGGCGTGCGACGCTCGCGCTCCCATGACGGTTGGTGGCCTTGGTTAGCTTATAAATCTGTCCCGCCCTGTCAAGGGGGAGGCACCATGGTCATGAGCTTCCTCTTTGCCTCCCTTGCTCTGTTGAGAAAAATCTCTTCTCCCCTTCATTTCTTCGTCTTCCATGGCGTCTACACGAGGCGATTCCTACCGGGGAAAACACGCGGCTCTGCCCGCGCCCTTGTCAGCCCCCAGGAGAAGTGGTGGAGGACCCTAAGGGTCGCCCCGCGTCTGCCGCCTCTGGACTCTGGCCGACGAGTAAGTTCCTTGATTGCACTCCCTTTCCTTGTTGTCCCGTCTACTGCTTGGAGGTTGATCTTCCCTTTTCTCCAGAGCACCTGTAGCCAAGAAGCTCAAGATCGGTGAGCTTCAGGAGGAGGAGGAGGGGTTGCGGGCTCAGCTCGAGTGCGCTGAGAACGCTGGCCAGGGTGAAGAGGAGGCCAAGGCGGAGCTGGCGTCACTGTAGAGGCAGGTCCAGGAGGCGGCCGATGCCATTCAGGCTGCCTAGGACGAGGCGGAACGCCCGGATACTAGCATCCTAGCGAGTGAAGAAGTTCGAGGGCATCGCCTGCCGGGCAATGCGCGCGACGCGTCGATCCGTGCGGGATGCCCCAGCGCTGCCAAGGGTGAGCAGCGACTGGGCTACCTTGCCTTCTTCCAGAAGGTGGTGGAGGCACTGGAGGTCGGCGTCTCCTGCGTGGAGGAGGACAACGCGTCCGACGCGCGCAAGCTTCTGGGCCTTGACTTGACGCTCGTCTTCTCCAACCTGCGCCGCCTCATCCTGGAGCTTGACCTCCAGCACGTCGTCGAGCCGATGCGTGCCGAGTCCCGGTGTCTTCTCCGGGACGAAGTCCGCCTGGGTGTGGATGCCCTCGTGGAGCGATACGCCCAGGTTCCCATCTCTAGTGAGGAGGAGGGCTCCGTCGCCGAGCCTGCCGGCGCGAAGGGCGTCCTCGGTAACGTCTCCCCCTAGGTGCCCCCCCTAGCTTCTGTTTCCCCATTCCTGTAATGGTGGACCATGAACTTTGCCCTGTCGGGCGTTAAACTTTTGCATGTTGCCATCGCCGTTATCCCTTTTTCCTTTAGCTATTGAATCGACAGCTTTCTTGTTGTTAGTCGTTGCGACTTGGCTTCCTTGCATAGGGCCCGTCGATGACTCAGTTGTTGCTCCACGACAACGGCAGCGAAGGCCCTCAGGAGGTCCCATCCTCCCGGTGCACCATTTGTGCTGTTGCACGCTTGGCTGATGGCCTCATTGTTTGTGACAGCTTAGTCCTTGGGCACTGCATTCTCTCGTTAGTACGCCTGCTTTTAATTCATTATTGGTTCGATGCGAGACCATATGGTCTCCGTCTAAGATAGCGGGGTACTGAGCTTGTCGGTCAGGGCGCCCTGAGCCCCCCCCCCCCCCTAGACTCTTTGTGGTGGTATCATGCTCCGACTCGAGCCCCGAGCGGGGGTCTACCGCTGAAAGTGTTAGCCCCTGGGGCGGCATGTCCTTGCTTTCACGCTCCTTGGCGCCTAGGGGCAGTGCAGAGTGTTCAACTCCGCAGAAAATGTCATCTAGAAAAGGACGCTTAAAAGTCGGCAAAACGAGATAGTGCAAGACAAAATTCCACCTGTTCTGTTTTTCAAACATCAAATTTGAAATCGGCAAACTCATGTCCATCAGAGAATAATCCAAGCTCCAAGAAGAAGCAAGCAAATGCCACGTCCGGCACCTAGGCTAATCTCTGCCGCCATCTCCTCCACCTGCTGGCATAGTCATTGGCGGACGAACTTGATTGCCTTCGTCTTCCCCCAACACAGAGCGTAGGGATTCCACTAGGCGTGAGATGGACCCATTCCGTGTCCTCGGGGGGACCCTGGGCGTATACATCCTCGGCTCGTTATTACGTAAGAGTGTCATGGTGGGGGTGTATATGGGAGGTCGCAAGGATGCTTTGGCCTCGCAAGTGTCCCTACTCCCGAGGCATAGGCGCCTGATTCCTTTGTGTCATTGGCGGACCATGTTGATTGCCTATGTCTCCACCCAGCGTGGAGCATAGGTCTTCCACTAGGCACTGATGGGCCCCTTTCGCGTCCTCGGGGGGGGGGGGCCTGGGCGTATACAACCTCGGCTCGTTATTACGTGAGAGTGCCATGGAATGACGTAGGTTTTAGAAGGATTGAAGGACGATGCAGAGGTGCCGCGAGTTGGTGCACGTCCCGTGGGGATCGTTTGGTGAATGTGAGTCCGCTCCGGCTCCGCGATGTTTGGTCCTTCTCCCGAGACTGAGTGAGGGCTTTTCTAGTGTTCTACGTCGATAGGTCCAGTCCTGCACCTTTCACCGTCGTCGTGAGGCACCTCACAAGGCAAGGCCCCGACACCCCCCAATACCGATCGAATGTGCCTGGACGGCACCAGGGTGGTCAAGTGGCTTTGTGATTGGTAAGGCTCTTGAGGCGCAATGCTCAGGAGCCCCCTTTGACGTTCGAGCGTCTTTGCGTAGCCAAGATCCGGTCCCGCACATTTCGCAACTGTCGTTGCTTGTGACCGAATGGACGATCGCTGCTACGAGGTCAAGCCGTGCGACCCCAGATAACGACTGAATGTCCGTGGACGATACCAAGGGTGGCAGGTGGCCTTATGACCGGTCAGGCCCCTGAGGCTCGAAGCTCAGGAGCCCCCCTTTGACTCTCAAGCGGCCCCCATTTTGCACTATTGATTGTGACCCTCGGGAGCCACGAGGCCTCCACAGGTCCTACGGTGGGGCATCGCGCATCGGCCGGAGTCCCCGAGCGCGGGGGGGGGGGGGGGAGGGGGTCGCCCAAAGATGTAAGCAAGGCAAGATTTCTGATCACTAAATGGATGGCTCCAAAGTAATGGAAGCACGCGCAACTGATATGATGGGCAGAGGCGTGCCCTGAACACTTGAAGTTTATGCGGCCAGCAGACGCTCCCTAGAGAAGTGAACCAAAAAATTACCTCCCATAGCTTCTTCGCGCCTGAGTGGCACCTCGTGAGGACCGGCCTTTGGCACCCACACCAGCATCGTAGTCGCCTCGGGCGAGCCACGCCACTTGTGTGTCGTTGCTTTCTTTGACTCGTCGTCCTGGGGCCGGGGATCTGGTCCTTCGTAGTTTCTCCACCGGGGCAACAGCTGGCGTCATGCCCCGCAGCTTGGGGCCCCCTCCCTGCCCGCGCCTCTTGGGCCAAGTGCTCCGCAGTCGGGAGCCTTGGGTGCGGCCGAGAGGGGACCCCAGGGCGTCCCTTACTCCTGATGAGGGCTAGCGTCTGGGGTCGACGCGTGAGGTTCTTCCTCGTCAGGAGGGTCAAGTGGTGTTACATAATACCATACGTAAGTCTCCGCGCAGGTGTTCGATCGACCTCAAAAGCCATTTAGCAGCGCGACATTGGTTGTCCCTCTCGGCGCTGGGGCGAGGTCCCCCTGGTCGCGCTTCTCGGAGTTCTTCCTGTGATGGGCCTCCGCACGAAGTCACTTGTTCCTGTTGCCGCCGTTGGGTGGCCCTGGCATTGCTCGATGCAGACTCCTCCCTTGGTACCTTCGCGTGTCTCCACCGCTGTGGTTCTCCCGCGCCGGCGCAACCGCCACCCGCTGCTGGCTGCGCCTAAGGGTGCGCTCCTGCCTGGCCGCTCCGGGTTGTTAGGGGACGACCTGGTCTCGGTGATGTGCACCGGTGTGTGCATCGAAGTCCCCGCCGTTCTCGTCATGCCTATGATGGTTGCGGGCATGCTTCTCCTCGAGGTAAGCCGACGAAATCTGGAGGAGGAGGAGGGCAGCATGCGATACTTCTCTCTCAGCCCCGTTCATCACCGGAGGGGCCCCGCCGCTTGCAGGCCCGAGGGCTGGTAGGGGGTGCGAGCCCCCGGTGCCTCGCGCGTGCGGCCCTGAAGAAGAGTGTGGTCGGATGGCCTTCTGGGCGATGGCAATCAGCTCCATGATATGGCCCGCTGATGCGTTGTAGCCCCCTTGCCTGAGTTCCCCCTGGTTGATGCGGCGCGACGTGGATGCTCGGGGCACCACCCAGCCGCCCTGCGCCTGGGCTGCGCTGGTGGTCGCGACGCTAGAGACGATGTTGACGATCTGGTATGAGCCGCCTGGAACCATAACACCGGTACTCGTGCTTCCGGCCGTTGTGTATGATGGTTGGAAGCCAGCTCGATGAGCCTCGAAGAATCTTGTTGGGTGCCGGCCATCGGAGTAGCGGAGCTAAGGGAAGATGAAGCTCGGAGAGGCCCTTGACACGCACCCTACCTAGTGCGCCAAATGTTGGATTTCGGGCTGCGCAAAACCCTTAAGATTCGAACTCCCGGGCGTGTACAAAGATCTCTCGTAGGCTCACCTCACCTAACTCACTACTCGTCGGGGATGGCAAAGAACTCACTCGATGGTGAGAAAGACACAAAACACAGCAGTTTTCCCAGGTTCGGGCCGCTGCAAAGCGTAATACCCTACTCTTGCTTTGGTGGATTGCGTGTCATGGAGATTGGTGGATGAACTAAGACGGTGTTCAAGGGCCTTCAGAGGCTAGTGGCCTTTGTGTGGCATGGGTGTGTGAATAAACGGATGGATCGGGGTGGATGAGATCGGATCCCCCTCTATGAAATAACCTATCCTCTATATATAGCGGCAGCCCGAGTCCTCTTACATTATCGCAAGGGCGGGAAGGGATCCCACAACGGCCAATCTTTGAAGGGGAATATGGGAACATGCTCCCCTGCCCAAAGGTGGTCTTCTCCTGCAAAATTGGCTGTCAGCACAGCAGGCATGGTTCCAGGGGTGACGTCCGTCCTACCGGTGGGTAGCGACGGTGTCGGCGTTCTGGGAATGGGGGTACCCAAACCTACATGCTTGTGGCCTAGGGCTGGCCTGCTTCATCGACCAAAACCAACGAGCCCGGCACCCCTAAAGGCAAGGCACTTGTGAGGGTCCAAGCCTAGCAAGGAGGAGCGTCTTCAAGACCCACAGGGGGCCTCCTCAGGACCCCTCAGGAGCGGTGGAGATACCGAGGCAAGGCTCGTCCTTAGGAGTCAAGGATTACGTGTGGGAAGGATAGGCGAGCAGCAGGCAGCAGGGTGGAGCAATTTCCAAAGGTTTTCTTCGTGGTGTTACAAGGCCATCACCGCTCCCTAGCAGTGTCAGATTTCGGGCTCCACAAAACCCTAAGGATTCGAACTCAGGGGTGCGCCTGGAAACCACATAGCAGCTCGGTTCACCGGACTCGCTACTCGATGAAAAAGGCAAATAAATCACTCAATGGTGAGGAAGACAGGGAACACGACAGTTTACCCAGGATCGGGCCGCTGCTCACCCTTGGCCTACCCCCCTGGCTGGCCCTGGGTGGCTTGTGGGCCCCTTGTTGCCCCTCCGGCTCCCATCTTTTGCTATACGGAGGGTTTCGTCCCAGAAAAAATCGAGAGGAGCCTTTCGGGAGGAATCACCGCTGCCACGAGGCGGAACTTGAGCAGAACCAATCTAGGGCTCCGGCAGGGCCGTCCTGCGTGGGAAACTTCCCTCCCGGAGGGGGAAATCATCGCCATCGTCATCACCAACACTCCTCTCATCGGAGGGGACTCATCTCCATCAACATCTTCATGAGCACCATCTCATCTCCAAACCCTACTTCATCTCTTGTAACCAATCTCCGTCTCACGACTCCGATTGGTACTTGTAAGGTTGCTAGTAGTGTTAATTACTCTTTGTAGTTGATTCTAGTTGGATTACTCGGTGGAAGATTATATGTTCAGATCCATAATGCAATTCAATACCTCTCTGGTAATGAACATAATTATTCTTTGTGAGTAGTCACTTTTTTCCTAAGGACATGGGATAAGTCTTTCTATAAGTAGTCATGTGGATTTGGTATTCGTTCGATATTTTGATGCGTTGTATGTTGTCTTTCCTCTAGTGGTTTTATGTGAACGTCGACTACATGAAAAATCACCATTATTTGGGCCTAGAGGAAGGCATTGGGAAGTAATCAGTAGATGATGGGTTGCTAGAGTGACAGAAGCTTAAACCCTAGTTTATGCATTGCTTCGTAAGGGGCTGATTTGGATGCATTGCTTCGTAAGGGGCTGGTTAGACTTAGTCTTAATTCTTCTTTTGTAGTTGTGGATGCTTGCGAGATGGGTTAATCATAAGTGGGATGTTTGTCCAAGTAAGGGCAGAACCCAAGCACCGGTCCACCCACATATCAAAGTATCAAAGTAGCGAACGCGAATCATATGAACATGACGAAAACTAGCTTGACAGAATTTCCCATGTGTCCTCAGGAGCGTTTCTCCTCATATAAGAGTTCGTCCAGGCTTGTCCCTTGCTACAAAAGGGATTGGGCCATCTTGCTGCACCTTTGTTACTATTGTTACTTTCTACTCGCTACGAATTAGCTTATCACACAACTATCTGTTACCGATAATTTGAGTGTCTGCAGAGAATACCTTGCTAAAAACCACTTGTCAGTTCCTTCTGCTCCTCGTTTGGTTCGAAACTCTTACTTATCTAAAGGACTACGATAGATCCCCTACACTTGTGGGTCATCAAGACTCTTTTTTGGCGCCGTTGCCGGGTAGTGAAGCGCCTTTGGTAAGTGTAATTTGGTAAGGAAACATTTATATAGTGTGCTGAAATTTATCGTCACTTTTCACTATGGAAACTAATCCTTTGAGGAGCTTGTTCGGGGTATCTTCACCTTGAACCAAAGCACAAGGAGTTTCTCCTCAACCTACTTCACCTACTGAAAATATTTGTTATGACATTCCTTCGGGTATGCCAGAGAAACTGTTGGCGAATCCTTTTACAAGAGATGGAACATCACATCCCGACTTGCATCTAATCTATGTAGATGAAGTTTGTGGTATATTTAAGCTTGCAGGTTTGCCCGAGGATGAGGTCAAGAAGAAGGTCTTTCCCTTATCTTTGAGGGATAAAGAATTGACATGGTATAGGCTATGTGATGATACTGGATCATGGAACTACAACCGATTGGAATTGGGATGTCATCAAAAGTTTTATCCTATGCATCTAGTACATCGTGATCAGAATTATATTTATAATTTTTGGCCTCGTGATAGAGAAAGTATCTCTCAAGCTTGGGGGAGGCTTAAGTCAATGCTATATTCATGCCCCAACAAGACTTCGTGATCAGAAGTATCGCTCGAGAGAAATGATTATTCAGAACTTCTATGCTCAGCTTTCTCATGATAATCGCACCATGCTTGATACTTCTTGTACCGGTTCTTTTATGAAGAGAGGTATTGAATTCAAATGGAATTTATTGGAAAGAACTAAACGCGACTCTGAAGATTGGGAGTTTGATGAAGGTAAGGAGTCAGGTATGAATCTCAAGTTCGATTGCGTTAAATCCTTTGTTGAAACAAATACATTTTGTGATTTTTGCGCTAAACATGGACTTGACTGTGAGATAGTAGATTTATTATGTAAATCATTTGCTGCTCATATTAATCTCCCTAAAGAGAAGTGGTTTAAATATCATCCTCCCATAGAAGTCAATGTAGTTAAACCCAATCCAGTTGAAGAGAAAGTCATTGCTTATAATGATCCTATTGTTCCTAGTACTTACATTGAGAAACCACCTTTCCCTGTTAGAATAAAGGATCATGCTAAAGCTCCAACTGTGATACGTAAGGGCTACATCAGAACACCTACACCCCCTGAGAAAATTAGAGTTGAACCTAGCATTGTTATTATCAAAGATCTCCTGTCCGACAATGTTTATTGGCATGATATTCACTTCTGTGAAGATGCTGCTAGAATTGCTAAACCACATACTAGAGACAAACATAGGCCTGTTGTTGGCATGCCTGTTGTTTTTGTTAAGATAGGAGATCATTGTTATCATGGTTTATGTGACGTGGGTGCTAGTGTTAGTGCAATACCTCCATCATTATATGATGAAAATAAAAACGAGATTGCACCTGTCGAGATAGAACCTATTGATGTTACTATTCAGTTTGCCAATAGAGATACTATCTGCCCTTTGGGAATTGTTAGAGATGTTGAAGTCTTGTGTGGTAAAACTAATTATCCTATTGATTTTCTCGTTCTTGCTACCACACAAAATAGCTTTTGTCCCATCATATTTGGCAGACCTTTCCTCAATACTGTCAATGCTCATACTGACTGTGAGAAGAAAACTGTCAGTGTTGGCTTTGAAGGCGTATCACATGAATTCAATTTCTCCAAGTTTGGTAGGCAACCTCATGAAAAAGAATTGTCTAGTAAGGATGAAATTATTGCCCTAGCTTCTATTGTTGTGCCTCCTACTGATCCTTTAGAGCAATACTTGCTTGAGCATGAAAATGATATGCATATGGATGAAAGGAATGAGATAGATAGAGTTATCTTTGAACAACATCCTATCCTTAAGAATACTTTTCCTATTGAACTGCTTGGAGATCCACCCCCACCAAAGGGTGATCCTGTGTTAGAGCTTAAACAGTTACCTGATACTCTTAAGTTTTCTTATCTTGATGAAAAAGAGATATATCCTGTTATTAGTGCTAGCCTTTCAGAGCATGAAGAAAATAAATTATTGAACACTCTAAGGAAGCACCGTGCTGCTATTGGATATACTCTTGATGATCTTAAGGGCATTAGTCCCACTCTATGCCAGCATAAAATTAAAACCGATCCTGGTTCCAAACCAGTTGCTGATCATCAACGGAGATTAAATCCTAAGATGAAAGAGGTAGTATGAAAATAAATACTAAAGCTCCTGGAAGCAGGTATTATCTATCATGTTGCTCATAGTGATTGGGTAAGTCCGATGCATTGGGTATTATCGTTGTCTCTAATGACAAAAATGAATTGATCCCATAGAGAATTATTACTGGCTATAGGATGGTAATTGATTTTAGGAAATTGAATAAAGCCACTAGGAAAGATCATTACCCTTTGCCTTTTATTGACCAAATGCTAGAAAGATTGTCTAAACACACACAATTATGCTTTCTAGATGGTTATTCTAGTTTCTCCCAAATACCTCTTGCACAATCTGATCAAGAGAAAACCACTTTTACCTGCCCTTTCGGTACCTTTGCTTGCAGACGTATGCCTTTTGGCTTATGTAACGCACCTGCTACCTTTCAAAGATGTATGATGGCTATATTCTCTGACTTCTGTGAAAAGATTGTTGAGGTTTTCATGGATGACTTCTCCGTTTACGGGTCTTTTTTCGATGATTGCCTCCGCAATCTTGATCGAGTTTTGCAGAGATGTAAAGATACCAACCTTGTCTTGAATTGGGAGAAGTGCCACTTTATGGTTAATGAAGGCATCGTCTTACGACATAAAGTTTCTGAAAGAGCTATTGAAGTTGATAAGGCTAAGGTTGATGTGATCGAGAAAATGCCATGCCCTACAGACATTAAAGGTATAAGAAGTTTCCTTGGGCATGTTGGTTTCTATAGAAGGTTCATTAAAGACTTCTCTAAGATTTCTAGGCCTCTCACCAATCTCTTGCAAAAGGATATTCCATTGGTTCGTGATGATGATTGTGAGGAAGCATTTGAAATACTTAAGAAGGCCTTGATAACTGCACCTATTGTTCAACCAACTGATTGGAACCTACCTTTTGAAATTATGTGTGATGCTAGTTATTATGTTGTTGGTGCTGTTCTAGGACAAAGAGTTGATAAGAAATTGAATGTTATTCATTATGCTCGTAAAACTCTAGACAGTGCCCAAACAAACTATGCTACCACTGAAAAGGAATTTTTAGCAGTCGTGTTTGCATGTGAAAAGTTCAGAGCTTACATTGTTGATTCCAAGGTTACTATTCACACTGATCATGCTGCTATTAAGTATCTCAAGGAAAAGAAAGATGCTAAACCTAGACTTATCAGATGGGTTCTCTTGCTACAAGAATTTGATTTGCATGTTGTTGATAGGAAGGTTGCTGAGAACCCCATAGCAGATAACTTGTCTACGTTGGAGAATGTTCTTGATGACCCACAACCCATTGATGATAGCTTTCCTGATGAGCAACTGAATGTCATCAATGCTTCACGTAATGCACCGTGGTATGCTGATTACGCAAATTTTATTGTTGCCAAATATATACCACCTAGTTTCACATACCAACAAAAGAATAAATTCTTTTTTTATTTGAGACATTACTTTTGGGATGATCCTCACCTTTATAAAGAAGGATTAGATTGTGTTATTACACGTTGTGTACCTAAGCATGAACTGGGACAGATCCTATAGAAGTGTCACTCCAAGGCTTACGGAGGACACCATGCGGGAGATAGAACTACACACAAGGTATTGCAATCCGGTTTCTATTGGCCTACCCTCTTCAAGGATGCCCGTAAGTTTGTCTTGTCTTGTGATGAATGTCAAAGAATAGGTAATATCAGTAAACGTCAGGAAATGCCTATGAATTATTCACTTGTCATTCAACCATTTGATGCTTGTGGTTTTGATTATATGGGACCTTTTCCGAAGTTCAACGGGTATACTCATATCCTAGTTGTTGTTGATTACGTTACTAAGTGGGTAGAAGCTATCCCAACTAGTAGTGTTGATCATAACACCTCTATTAGGATGCTTAAAGAAGTTAATTTTCCCTAGATTTGGAGTCCCTAGATATTTAATGATTGATGGTGGTTCACATTTTATTCATGGTGCTTTCCGTAAATCGTTTGCTAAGTATGATGTCAACCATAGAATTGCATCTCCCTATCATCCTCAGTCGAGTAGTAAAGTAGAGCTAAGCAATAGAGAGATTACACTAATTCTGCAAAAGACTATTAATAGGTCTAGAAAGAATTGGTCTAAGAAGCTTGATGATGCACTATGGGCTTATAGAACTGCTTATAAGAATCCCATGGGCATGTCTCCTTACAAAATGGTTTACGGTAAAGCATGTCATTTACCTCTTGAGCTAGAGCATAAGGCTTATTGGGCAATCAAAGAGATCAACATTGATTTCAAACTTGCTGGTGAGAAGAGGTTATTTGACATTATCTCACTTGATGAATGGAGAACTCATGCATATGAAAATGCCAAGTTGTTCAAAGAAAAAGTTAAGAGGTGGCATGATAAAAGGATACAGAAACGTGAGTTCAATGTAGGTTTTTAGTCTTGCTATACAATTCTCGTTTAAGATTTTTTGCAGCCAAGCTTCTCTCTAAATGGGAAGGTCCTTACGTTGTTGAGGGAGTATATTGTTCCGGTGCCATAAAGATCAACAACACGGAAGGTAATTTTCTGAGAGTTGTAAATGGGCAAAGAATCAAGCATTATATCTCAGGTACTCCTGTAAATGTTGAAAGCAATATCATTAATACCATAACTCGGGAGGAGTACATAATGGATATTTACCAGCCTGTTTCAGACTCCGAAAATGAAGAGGTGTGTGATTCGGTAAGTGAACCGACTCCAAAACTTTTCCAATAGCAATTTATCTCCGTTTTGGAATTTTTACAAAAATAGAAAATTTTAAAGTAGTCCGGAAAGCGCACAAGGAGGCGACAAGCCTGCCAGGCCCGACCTACCCCCCTGGCCGGGCCTGGGTGGCTTGTGGGCACCTCGTGTGCCTCCCGGACTCCGTTTTCTTGCGGAGTACTCCTTTTGGTCTGGGAAAATTCAATATATATTCTCCCGAAAGGTCTAACCGTCGTATCGCGCAAATATCCTTTGTTTTCATTTCGAGCCTTTTTCTGCCGCAGGTTTAGGGCAAGGATGTCTTCTCAAGATTCAGAGGTGGAGATCTATGTGGTCGATTACCTTGCTAACCCCAAGGTCTATGGGGACATGGATCCCAGTGATGAGGAAGAATATTATGATCCCAAGGGGAAGGAAGGAACAAGCTCCGATGAAGAGGAGGCTCCTCTACCCCAATCTGGAAACAAACATGTGGAGTTCAAGAACTCAAGCCTCCCTGACTCAAGGAAGAAGCCTAAGATTTTGTTTACCCCTTCTCGTCTTTTGCAGGAGAGTAAGAAAGAATTATGCCAAAGGATGTTGAGGCTTGAAGAGGAAATTAACGATCTGAAGGAGCAGAATTTTGTGCTCAAGAGGAAATTAAACAAGTTCAAGAATTCTGCAACAACTCCACCACCATCACCTTCGAAGGAAGACAATTAAGCACGTGTATGGGCACTCCTCTTGGCTTGTGCCAAGCTTGGGGGAGTTTCCCTGGTATGTATCACCATCACATCTTTTGCCTTTACCTTTTTCTTAGTTCGATCCTTTTTGATTTTATCTTTTTCTAGTAGAATAATGTTCTTAGTATGATCTAGGCTTGAGTTTTCCTTTCTGTCACCTCCAATGTAATCGAGTTCGTGAGTCATATAATAAAGAGTGTTTTAATTAAGGGCCTTGCCTCATGCCATGACCTAAAGAAAAGAATAATAAGAGAACAATAGCATGAAAGATCATGTAATGATCTTATGGGAAGTGATGACTTCACATATGAAAAGAATGTTGATTGAAACTTGTTGCGGGCGGACAAATGTAGACCTTGGTCATTGTTGCAATTAATAGGAAGTAATAAAGAAAGAGAGGTTCACATATAAATATATCATCTTGGGCACCATCTATGATTGTGAACACTCAGGAAACTATTACATGCTTAGAAGTAGACATTGGACAACGAAGACAACATAATGAATTATGTTTGCTTGGTTCCGAACATTGTTATATGACTAGAGATCCCTTAGCATGTGACGCTTGCTTCCACCTCATATCAGCCAAAACTTCCGCAGTAAGTAGAGATACTACTTATGCATCCATAAACCTTCAACCCAGTTTTGCCATGAGAGTCCACCATACCTACCTATGGATTGAATAATATCCCTCAAGTAAGTTGTCATCGGTGCAAGCAATAAAAATTGCTCCCTAAATATGTATGATCTATTAGTGTGTGGAAAATAATCTTTGTACGAACCTGTGATGAGGAAGACATACAAGCGACAGACTGCTTAATATAGTTCTTTATCACAGGAGGCAATATAAAGTGACATTCCTCCACACTAACAGATCACACATCCAAACCTCAAAAGTGCATGAAAACCTCTGCTTCCCTTTGCGAAGGGCCTATCTTGTACCCGTACTTTTTATCCTTTAAAGAGTCGTGGTGATCGACACCAATTCCTTATTTCGCCATTATGTTGGCTAACGTCATGTGCTAGGGAAAGATCTATATTCATATGTCAACTTGGAAGTAAGTACTCATGAATTATTATTGTTGACATTACCCTTGAGGTAAGTAGTTGGGAGGCAAAACTATAAGCCCCTATCTTTCTCTGTGTCCAACTGAAACTTTGATCTCATGAGTACCACGTGAGTTTTAGCATTTGTAGAAGACGAAAGGATGATTGAGTATGTAGATTTTCTTTACAAGCTCTTATTTGACTCTTTCCGATGTTATGATAAATTGCGATTGCGTCAATGATTAAAGGCTATTGCTTGTTAATTCTCAATAAGGTTCTTGATCCATACTTTACTTTGTGAAGGAATAGTCACTTTATCATAAGAGGTTATATGACGATATTGTTGTTCTAATTATGATCATGATGCCGGCATGTCTGTATTTTGTTTTATCGACACCTCTATCTCTAAACATGTGCGCATATTTATTGATCTCGGCTTCCGCTTGAGGACAAGCGAGGTCTAAGCTTGGGGGAGTTGATACGTCCATTTTGCATCATGCTTTTGTGTTGATATTTATCGCTTTATGGGCTGTTATTACACTTTACGGTACAATACTTATGCCTTTTCTCTCTTATTTTATAAGGTTTACCTGAAGAGGGAGAATGCCTGCAGTTGGAATTATGGTCTGAAAAGGAGCAAGTTTGAGATACCTATTCTGCGCAACTCCAAAAGCCGTGAAAATCAACGAGGAATTATTTTGTATTTTATAAAAAATACTGGGCGGAAGAAGTACCGGAGGGGAGCCACCAGGAGGCCACAAGCCTGCCAGGCCCGGCCAACCACCCATGGCCGGGCCTGGGTGGCTTGTGGGCCCCCTGTTGCCCCTCCGGTTCCCATATTTTGCTATAAGGAGGGTTTCGTCCCAGAAAAAATCAAGAGGAGGCTTCCGGGAGGAATCGCCTCCGCCACGAGGCGGAACTTGAGCAGAACCAATCTAGAGCTCCGGCACGGCCGTCCTGCCGGGGAAACTTCCCTCCTGGAGGGGCAAATCGTCTCCATCATCATCACCAACACTCCTCTCATCGGAGGGGACTCATCTCCATCAACATCTTCATCAGCACCATCTCATCTCCAAACCCCAGTTCATCTCTTGTAAGCAATCTCCGTCTCGCGACTCCGATTGGTACTTGTAAGGTTGCTAGTAGTGTTAATTACTCTTTCTAGTTGATGCTAGTTGGATTACTCGGTGGAAGATTATATGTTCATATCCATAATACTATTCAATACCTCTCTGGTCATGAACATAATTATGCTTTGTGAGTAGTCACTTTTGTTCGTGAGGACATGGGATAAGTCTTGCAATAAGTAGTCATGTGAATTTGGTATTCGTTCGATATTTTGATGCGTTGTATGTTGTCATTCCTCCAGTGGTGTTATGTGAATGTCGACTACATGACACTTCACCATTATTTGGGCCTAGAGGAAGGCATTGGTAAGTAATAAGTAGATGATGGGTTTCTAGAGTGACAGAAGCTTAAACCCTAGTTTGTGCATTGCTTCGTAAGGGGCTGATTTGGATCCACTAGTTTAATGCTATGGTTAGACTTAGTCTTAATTCTTATTTTGTAGTTGCGGATGATTGCAATAGGGGTTAATCGTAAGTGGGATGTTAGTCCATGTAAGGGTAGCACCCAAGCACCGGTCCACCCAAATATCAAAGTATCAAACTAGCGAACGTGAATCATATGAACATGATGAAAACTAGCTTGACAGAACTCCCCATGTGTCCTCGGGAGCACTTTACCTCATATAAGAGTTCGTCCAGGCTTGTCCCTTGCTACAAAAGGGATTGGTCCATCTTGCTGCAACTTTGTTACTATTGTTACTTGCTACTCACTACGAATTATCTTATCACACAACTATCTCTTACCGATAATTTCAGTGCCTGCAGAGAATACCTTGCTGAAAACCACTTGTCAGTTCCTTTTGCTGCTCGTTGGTTTCTACACTCTTACTTATCGAAAGGACTACGATAGATGCCCTACACTTGTGGGTCATCAGCCCCCTCTACAGAGCAACCTATCTTCTATATATAGTGGCGGCCCGGGTCCTCTTCCCTTATCATTTCAGCGGGAAGGGGTCCCACAGTGGCCAATTTGGAAGGGGAACAGGGGAACATGCTCCCTTGTCGAAAGGTGGTCTCTGCCTGCAAAGTCATTGTGCGCGCTGCAGGGACGGGCCCGAGAATGACGTCTGCCCTACAAGCGGGCGGCGACAACCTTGTTGCACCAGAAAGGAAACCTTTGGAAGATTCCTTGGGAACCCTGGTACGTCCTTGCCCCCTTTGCACTAAAGGGGAAACTGCGCCGTCCTGTTGTCTGTTGCTCGTCTGTCCTTCCCATAAGTCATCCTTGACTCCTAGGGCGGAGCCTTGCCTGGGAATCTCCGCCTCTTCGGAGGGGGTTCTGAGGAGGCCCCCCTGCTGTCTTGATTCCGTTCCTGCTCGGGAGGCTCGGCCTCTCGTGAGGCCCTTGCCTTGAGTGACGCCGAGCCTGAGGGCATTTAGTTGATGAAGTGGGCCAGCCCTTGGCTATAGACAGGCAGGGCTGGGTACCCCCATTCCCAGAACACCGACAGTAACACCCGGGCCCATTGCTCTCTCGGGTTAGCTTCCTGGCGAAGCCTTGGAGGTTGGCTTGAAGCGTGTGGGCCATAAATGTTTGTGGACCAGGATCCACACGCGTTTTATAGCCAAGTGGCAACGTCCCCAATCCCCGAGGCGCCTCAGAGTCGCGCCTGCTCAAACTGATGCGACGCTTGGATGCTGAGCGAGCAATCATTGCTCCTTGGAGGCGACGCGTGTGCACACGTCGTGCGAGCGCGCCCCCTCACGAACTCTGTGGGACCGGGAACGCGAGAGGGTGCCAGCCCGCACTCGGCAACCTATTTAACCCGACGAGGGAGATAAGGCTCACATTGCCTCCGTCTTCTTCGTCTTCCACCTTGAGCCCTCCATTCCCTCAGCATGGCACCGATGAGGAGATACTCTGCCGCTGAGAAGGGGAAGGATCCCCGTGAAGGTCTTATTGCACCACCTACCAAGAGGGGCCGAGGCCGCCCTCGACAGTACGCAGTTGTGTCAGTGGAGGCCTTCGGGGGCGCGGTCGTGGTTCCGCCCTTCCCGGAATCACCATCGGTGGCGCCGATAGTGCGCCGGTGAGCGCGGTCGTGCGCGGTCGCCGAGGTGGAAGGTCGGCGGTGTCCACCAGGCCACCGCGCCCATGACTCCCTTCAGCTGACACGGCAATGGAGTTCGTGACGTGGGTGGATATGCTGGAGATCCCCTAGTTCCAGCTCCCAAGCTTCTGCCGTGTATGAGCCTATCGGCGTAGTGGGAACGGGGGTACCTAGACTCACCTGTCTGCGGTCCATGGCTGGCCCACTCCATTGACCAAGCATCGGCAGGCTCGACAAGGCCCTCATGAGGGGCCAGGTTTCACGAGGAGGAACGACATCAAGACGCGCCGGAGGCCTCCTCAGGACCCATCCGGAGCGGCAGACATTCCGAGGCAAGGCCGAGCCTCAAGAGTCAACGGTGACGCGAGTAAAGGACAGGCAAGCAGCAGACGGCAGGATGGGGCAGTTTCCCCAAAGGAGGCAGGAGCGTACAGGGGCCCCAAAGGCATCTTCCAAAGGTTTCCCTTCTTGTTCAACGAAGCTGCAGCCGCCCGCTAGTAGGGCAAACGTAATCCTCGGGCCCGTCTCTGCAGCACGGATAGTTACATTGCAGGCGAAGACCACCTTTGGGCAGGGGAGCATGTTCCCCTGTCCCCCTTCAAAATTGCCGCTGTGGGATCCCTTCACGCCGAAGCTATGAGGGAAGAGGACCCGGGCCTCCGCTATAAATAGAGTGTGTAGAATACTTGGTCAGGGGGATTGATTTCAACGATAGGGCAACACACCTAGCCACATGGTCTCCTGAGGCTCAAGAGCACTGTACTAGTTCATCCACCACCTCCGCGAGAGGCAATCCACCAAAAGCAGGAGTAGGGTTTTATGCTTCGAAGCGTCCCGAACCTGGGTAAACTGCCATGATCCTGATCTCTCTCGCCATCCTATGAGTTCTTAGTCTTGCCCACTGAGTAACGAACCTGGTACATCGAATTTGTTGAACGGCCTTCGCGCGCGTCCCTGATTTCGACTCTCAGAGGTTTTGTGGAGCCCGAAATCCGACATTTGGCGCGCCAGGTAGGGGGGCTTGTGTTGGAGCCTCCACGCCAATAGCAGGAATCAGATCTTGAGTCGGAAACACCACGACAAGTGCAACCGCCGACGACTGCCGGCCCACGGCGGTGGACGGCGTCCGAGCAAGCAGGGCCATCCCTGTGGTCGCTTGTATTCTCGACAGATCGCAGGAGCCACCCTCTAGCCGCCATGTCAAGCGTTTCCTGCAGCGTGGTGGGATGGCTTGCCTAAGACCTGAGCCCTCGGAACGCCTCGTGTGGGCAGAAGTCAACATCACCTTCGGCCCCGATGACCACCCTAAAGCTACAACGGCTGCCGGGGCGCTGCCCATACTGTGCGCGCCGACCATCTCCAGCGTGGCTGTCTCCAAGACCCTCATCGATGGCGGCGCGGGCCTCAACGTCATCTCAATGGTAGCCTTTGACGCGCTACGGTTACCCCGAGAGAAGATCGCGCCCTCGACTTCGACGGATCCGTCGTTCCAATCGGACGGATCCGTCTCCCTGTCACGTTCGGCACCCGGTCCAACTTCCGCACCGAGCAGATCGACTTCGACGTCGTTCACATCCACCTTCCGTATAATGCAAAACCCGGCTACCCTGCCCTTGCGCAGTTCATGGCGGCGACACACCCGGGCTACAACGTCGTCAAGATGCCAGGGAGCGGCGGCATGCTTACCATCGTAGGGGTACACCACGGATGCCTCACAGGTGCTCAGGCTATCCCATAAGACCACGGCTGTAGCGCGTGCCGACTCTGCAGGCAAGCGGCACACCGCGGAGGACCCGAGAGACGACCATGACATCATGCCCATGAAGAAGAAGTTGTTGTTCTCCCAGGACTGAGCAAAGACGAAACAAGTGTTGGTGGACGAAGGAAGCCTGGCCCCCACCTTCAGCATCGGCGCGAACCTCCGCCATGGCCAAGAAAACTCATCGATGGATTTACTCAGGGCGAACAAGGACGCGTTTTCCTAATGCGCCTCTGACCTTGTGGGGGTCCCGAGGGACGTCATCGAGCACCACGTCATGGTGTGCCCGAACGTGCCTCCGGTGAAGCACAAGGCAAGGAGGCAAGCCCCGGACAAGGAGGCGTTCATCGCTCAGGAGGTGTGCAAGCTGAAGGAAGCAAGGGTCATAAGGGAGGTGCGCTACCTAGAATGGGTGGCCAACCCGGTGGTTGTCCTCAAGAAGTACGGGAAGGCGTGCATGTGCGTCGACTTCACGAACCTCAACAAGGCTTGCCCTCAGGACCCATTCCCGCTACCACGCATCGACCAGATCGTGGACTGCACCTTTTGTGCTTCTTGGATGCATTCTCGGGCTACCACTAGATCAAGATGGCGCTGGAGGACGTCGAGAAGACAGCCTTCCTCTCTCCGTGCGGGGTGTACTGCTACAAGTGTATGCCTTTCGGGCTGAACAATGCCAGGGCGACCTTCCAGCGGTTGATGCATATTGCCTTGGGGGTGCAGCTTGGGAGGAACGTGGAGGCCTACATCGACGACATCATGGTCAAGTCAAGGCAAGCAAACACCCTAGTGGAGGCTCTGGAGGAGACCTTCGCCAGCTTGCGGGAGGTGAACCTGAAACTGCTCAGTTCCCATCAGGCAAGCTGCTCGGTTCCCTGGTGTCGCACCGAGGGATTGAGGCTAACCCGGTAAATGTAAATGGCATAAACAAGATGAGTGCGCCCACAACCCTCAAGGAAATGCAGAAACTGGCGGGGTGTGTCACCTCCCTCGGTTGTTTCATCTCCAAGCTTGGCGAGCGGGCCCTGACCTTCTTCAAGATCATGAAAAGGAAGGGGTCTTTTGAGTGGACCCATGAGGACGATGCTGCCTTCGACGAGCTCAAGTGTTATCTTAGGAGCCCGCCGGTCATGGCGGCGCCTCGCCCGCGGGAGCCCCTGCTACTGAACCTTTCTGCCACCCCACTCTGCCAGCGCCGCATTGTTGGCAGTAAGGGTGGAGCAAACCGGCAAGGGCGCTGCTTCAGGAAGCCCCAGCAGGCCATTGCCCGATGTGCATGAGGGCTCGCATGCCTTACAAGCTCCAACTCCCGTGCGACCGAAGGCACCTGAGGCCCAGACTAGCAAATCATGTCATGAAGAGCCTTGTCCTCCCAAGGCCCCGGCTTTTCCTCCGGACGACGAAACGCCCTGACCTCCTGAACTCACCAAGGAGCACGACGCCCTGGGCGACCGCATCCTCGTCGAGCACCTAGTGTACTTCGTCAGCACGGTACTGTGGGACATGTGCTCGCGCTACCCCATGCAGCAGAAACTCCTTTTGGCTCTCCTCGTCGCCTCACGCAAGCTGCATCACTACTTCCAAGGACACCCGATCAAGGTCGTCTCCGCCTACCCCTTGGACAAGATCCTGCACAACCCAAACGCAGCAGGAAGAGTTGCTGAGTGAACATCATGCTTCAGGCCTTCAACATCGAATTCAGCATGACTATGATCATCAAGGGAGCTCCCGTGGACGACTTCATGGCGGAATGGACGGACACACCGGACCCGGGGCTGGAAGGGAGCCAATCCCTAGTCCTTGTAGCAGACCTGCCCGAGGGATGGACAATGCACTTCGACAGAGCCTTCACGCGAACGAGAGCGAGGGCAGGTGTCCTGCTCACTTCCCTGATGGGAGACAGGCTTTGCTACGTCGTGCAGCTCTGCTTCCAACGGGGGGAGAAGGTCTCCAAAAACATAGTGGAGTACGAGGTGGCCTCATCGCCTTCGTCAAGGCAGCGGTGGCCTTAGGGTCCAGTGCCTCACCGTGAAGGGCGACTCTCAGCTCCTCATCAACTTCTCCAACAAGGAGTACACACCCAAGGACTAACATATGGAGCCGTATCTGCAGGAAGTATGTAAGATTGAGAAACATTTTCAGGGCCAGGAGCTGCAACATGTCCCGCGAGGCGAAAACAAGGAAGAGGATGACATCACCAACAGAGCTTCGCGTCGCGAGGCTCAGGAGCCAGGCGTTTTTGAGGAGCGACTCTTCAAGCTTTCCACGACGCCGTCACCTGAGGACCCGGCGCCGCGTGGAGAGGAGCTCCCCCCAACACCGCCCTTGGGGGCTCCAGACTGCAGCCAAGCCTTCGGGGCTCAACTTCTCCTGGCCCTGGAGGCTCAAGATGATGATTGGATGCAGGAACTTGGGGCGTATATGCTCCACTACACATAGCCGGAGAAGGAAGAGGATGCATAATGCATAATAAGACAAGCCTCGACTTACTGCTTGCGAGACGGTGCCTGGTACCGCAAGGTTGCGCTGCGGTGCATTTCTAGGAAACAGGGGCGCGAGCTACTGGATGAAACCCACGGAGGGGACTGCGGACATCACTCCTCCTCGCGCACGCTCATAGGTAAGGTGTTCAGGTCAGTCTTTTACTGGCCTACAGCTCTGGAAGATGCCACCGAGCTGGTCAGGTCTTGCGAGGCCTACCAGTTCCATGCCAAGAAGATCTAGTAGCCCGCGCAAAGCCTCGAGACCATCCCGCTCTCCGGGCCTTTTGCGGTCTGGGGCTGTACATATTCGGGCCCTTCCCGCGGGACGTGCGGGGCTTCCGCTACCTCTATGTCGCCATCGAAAAATTCACCAAGTGGGCGGAGGTGGAGCCCGTGCGCACCATCCTTGCCGGGTCTGCTGTCAAGTTCATCAAGGGCCTCGTGAGCCGTTTCGGTGTCCCCAGCCGCATCATCACTCATAACGGTTTGCGGTTCACCAGTAAGCTCTTCAAGTTTTATTGTGCTAACCTCGGTACGCAGATATGCTATGCATCGGTGGCCCATCCACGGAGCAATGGCCAGGCACAGCATGCCAACGCAGAGGTCCTCTGGGGTATCAAAGTGAGGAGCTTCAAGAAGAAGCTTGAAGCTTTCGGCCGGGGTTGGGTCGACGAGCTCCCGTCGGTACTATGGTCCATCCGCACAACTGCAACGAAACCCACCGACGAAACCCCGTTCTTCCTCGTCTACGGAGCAGAGGCAGTTCCTCCCCACGAAATCAGCCACCGCTCTCCGCGGGTCTTGGCATTCGATGAGGAGCGTCAGGACGCTGCACGGGGGACGAACCTTGTACTTGGAGAGGAGGCATGCTGTCGGGCCTCTCTCTGAGCCGCGAGGTACCAGCACGCCTTGCGGCGCTACCACTTTCGCAACATCCGCTCCAGGACCGTCAAAGTTAGCGATCTCGTCCTGAGGCGGGTCCAATCCAGGGAAGGATTGCATAAGCTTTCGCCCATGTCGGAAGGCCCATTCAAGGTTGTCCACGTCTCTAGGTCTGGCTCCGTGCGTCTGGAGACTCAATATGGAGTTCCCATCCACAACCCCTGGAACATCCAGCACCTCCGCAAGTTCTACCCATGACGACTATGCACCGCTCCCGCACTTCGTCCGCGCCGCCTCTGTATCGACCCTGCATCGTCCTTCAGTTCTTTTGGAACCTACTTCATCCCGTGACACTCTCATGTAATAACGAGCGGAGGTTGTATACGCCCAGGTCCCCCCGAGGACGCGGAAGGGCCTAGTGGGGAAGACAAAGGGAATTAGCACAGTCCACCAATGACGTCCGAAATCAGGCGCCTAATGCCTTGAGGGTACGGACACTTGCGAGGCCAAAGCGTCCTCGCAACCTCCCAGCTACACCCCCACCGTGACAATCTCACGTAATAACGAGCCGAGGCTGTATACACCCAGGGCCCCCCGAGGACGCAGAAGGGGTCCACCCCAAGCCTAGTGGAAGCCTTATGCTCAGCGCTGGGGGCGATGGAGGTGGAGTATACATTAGGTGCCGATTGTGGCTTGCATTTGCTTTTTCTCGCTTGGATTTACTGGTATTTATGAAATCAAAACTTGGGGCCTTTCCAAATGAAGATTTTTGCAAAAAAATATCTTCCCTGCAACTCTTTGCAACATTTTCCTCTGTGTCGAGCATCCGTCTGCCCTCACCTGCTCGTACCCCTCGAGCAGGGGCTGGGGGCACGGTACCAGCACTTCGCCAGGGCCTTGGCGCCCGAATCCACGTGTGGTAGTCACTGACGAGTCGATAGACTCATGCAAACTAGTACTCCCTCAAGAGGTCTATTTGCGGTTCAGCGCACCGTCCTGGAGAGGGAACAACATTTGGTCTTTTCTCACAATAGTTGTTTATATTGGGACAATTTGAGCGCCTAAGGGGTGTCTTGAGCATAACGCCTCAGGAGCCTTACCGGTAACAAAGCCACCTAGCACCCCGGTGCCGAGGCCTGGCCCCGTGAGGAACCACCTTGGTAACAGGTTGCACCTCATGACGGCGAGGAAATGTGTGAGACTGGGATCTGCCGACATAGAGCTTCCTAAATGCAGATTAGGGACCGCCAAAATCAGAACTCGCAAGGGTCTCTTGAACGTCAAAGGGGGTTCCTGAGCATCGCGCCTCAGGAACCTTACTGGTCGCAATGCCACCTGGTACACGGGTGCCAGGGCCTTGTTCTGCAAGGGGCGACCTTGACAATTCACGCCCCCGCGGAAGGGAAATGTGCGGTGCTCGGACCTGTCAACGTGGAGCCACTAGAATGCCTAAGGGGACTCCTAAGCACAACGCCTTAGGAGCCTTACCGGTCACAAAGCCACCTGGCACCCTGGTGCCAGGGCTTTGCCCCGTGAGGAATGACCTTTGTAATGGGTCGCACCCCACGGCGGCAGGGAGGTGTGCGGGACCGGGCGCAGCTGACATAGAGCATCGACCCACTTCACCTATAGCAAGGAAAAGATCAACTGACCAACAGTCCCCCCCCCGAGGACCACAGTCATGCATCAAAACAAAGGAGATCCCCACAAGCATACCAAGCCAAGTATCTAAACCAGCAAAGAAGCAACATCACTAACAACAGGAGGCAGCCGCCCAAATCCATTACACACCTGAAGGGCCTATCCCCGTTTCTGTGGATGCGGGGTCAAAAGCAAGGAGGAGACAACTAGTGATGGAGATCCCGGAGGAGGGTTGTCACCACTGACGCCCGGCACCCGCACGCTGACACTCAGTCTGTATCCTCTCCTCCTTCACAGGCGCCGCAAGATCGCCACGGCCGGCATCCTCCTGGCAGCAACCCAGGCGATCGCCCTTAACCCCGAAGATTTTGACGAAGAACATCGTCTCCCTGTCGTAATTGAAGAGGAGGTAGCACCTCCCCTTCAGGCCTCGGGCACGGGCCAAGGTCTGCCACCCGTGGTTCAGATACACATAACCGTCGGGGGTAACCTCAACCTCCACCCAGTATGTCGTGCCGCAGCAGCCGTAGGCCTGCAACGAGAGGCCCCGAGGCCCGCTAGTCAGCAGCGCCTTCGCGAGGAACTTCGAAAGCTGGAGCCAAGCGATTTCAGACCTCTCCACCCACGACATGAACTCCGTCGTCGTATCGTTCGCGTGGAGCCGTGGGCGAGGCGGCCCGGTGGCCATCACTAACCTCCCACTCCGGCCACTACCATTACCCGCTCGAGCAGATGTCCCACCATTGTCGTCGATGGAGATCCCCGGGCGGGCGGAACCATGACCGCGCCCGCCGGAGGCCGCTGTAGGCGTCACCGCATAGTTCCGAGGGCGGCCTCGCCCCCTCTTGGTGGGTCGAGCAGCAAGACCTTCGCCGGGGGCCTTCCCCTTATCAGCGGCAGAGAATCTCCTCATCGGCGCCATGCTGAGAGAGCGGAGGTCTTAAGGTGGGAGGCGAAAGACTGGGCGACGCAAGCCTAATCGCCGTCGCCGGGTTAAATAGGTAGCCCAGAGCAGGCTGGCGTCCCTTCATGTCCCCGGGCCCGCGCAATTCGCGAGGTGACGCGCCCGCGTGGCGTGTGTACAGGCATCGCTCCCATGGAACTGGAGTGTTGCCAGTGGGCTGCACGATGCTTGAAGCTTGACCTCCAAGGCTTCACCGGGATGCCAGTAGCTAATACGTCCGTTTTGCTTCATGTTTTCATGTTGATATTTATCGCTTCTTGGGCTGTTATTGCACTTCACGATACAATACTTATGCCTTCTCTCTTTTATTTTGCAAGGTTTACATGAAGAGGGAGAATGCTGACAGTTGGAATTCTAGCCTGAAAGTGGAGCAAAGTTGAGATACCTATTCTGCGGAACTCCAAACGCCGTAAAAATGAACGAGGATTTTTTTCCTGATTTATAAAAAACACTGGGCCGAAGAAGTGCCAGAGGGGCACCAGCAGGTGGCCAAAAGCCTGCACGGCGCGGCCACCCCCCAGGCCGCGCCAAGGGGGCTTGTGGGCAGCCTGCTGGCCCACTGGGCCCCCTCTTCTGCTATATGAAGGGTTTCGTCCGGAAAAAATCAGGGAGGAGCTTTTTCGTGGATTCGCTGCCGCCATGAGGCGAAACTTGAGCAGAACCAATCTAGAGCTCCGGCAGAACGATCCTGCCAGGGAAACTTCCCTTCCGGAGGGGGAAATCGTCGCCATCGTCATCACCAACACTCCTCTCATCGGAGGGGACTCGTCACCATCAACATCTTCATCAGCACCATGTCATCTTCAAACCCTAGTTCATCAGTAGTAACCAATCTCCGTCTCGCGACTCCGATTGGTACTTGTAAGGTTGCTAGTAGTGTTAATTACTCTATGTACTTGATGCTAGTAGGATTGTTTGGTGGAAGAGTTTATGTTCAGATCCTTGATGCTACTCATTACCTCTCTGGTCATGAATATGATTATGCTTTGTGAGTAGTTACTTTTGTTCCTGAGGACATGGGATAAGTCATGCTAATAGTAGTCATGTGAATTTGGTATTCGTTCGATATTTTGATGTGTTGTATGTTGTTTTTCCTCTAGTGGTGTTATGTGAATGTCGACTACGTAACACTTCACCATTATTTGGGCCTAGAGGAAGGCATTGGGAAGTAGTAAGTAGATGATGGGTTGCTAGAGTGACAGAACCTTAAACCCTAGTTTATGCGTTGCTTCGTAAGGGGCTGATTTAGACTTTGTCATAGTTCTTCTTTCGTAGTTGCGGATGCTTGCGAGAGAGGTTAATCATAAGTGGGATGCTTGTCCAATAAAGGGCAGTACCCAAGCGCTGGTTCACCCACATATCAAACTATCAAAGTAACGAACGTGAATCATATGAACATGATGGAAACTAGCATGACAAACATTCCCGTGTGTCCTCGGGAGCGTTTTTCCTCCTATAAGATTTTGTCCAGGCTTGTCCCTTGCTACAAAAGGGATTGGGCCACTTTGCTGCAGCGTTGCTTCTTTTGTTACTTGTTGCTTGCTACGAATCATCTCACCACACAATCACTTGTTACCGACAATTTCAGTGCCTCCTGATTTTACCTTGCTGAAAACCACTTGTCGGATCCTTCTTCTCCTCGTTGGTTTCGACACTCTTACTTATTGAAAGGACTACGATTGATCCCCTATACTTGTGGGTCATCAAGACTCTTTTCTGGCGCCGTTGCCGGGGAGTGACACGCCACATTGCCTTGATCAAATGCATATCATGAAGAATGTCCTCGAGAGCTTGCTTGGCACACTGATGAACATGCCGAAGAAGATCAAGGATGGGCCAAAGGCATGGAAAGACTTAGAAGATTTGAAGATCAGGAAAGACATCCACCATAAAAAGTTGATGAAGGAGACGGAGACGGAGACAGAGGAGGGGGAAAGGGGCAGAAAAGTCAACAAGAAGGAGGAGAATTATAGCCCCCCCTTCATGCTTCACCTTAAGTACGAAGGAGATCGATCAATTCATCAAGTGCCTTACGGGAATCAAAGTTAGTTCCGGTTACTGTGGGAAGATTAGCAGATTTCTAGACCCCGAGAAGAAAAGGTTCAGCGTGCTGAAGTCTCATGACTGTCACGTGATGACGACGCAGATACTACAGGTTACCATTAGAGGGATAATGGACAAGCACGTCCATGACACGCTGACTTGTCTCTGCAACTTCTTTGATGTTATCTCTTGAAAGTCCATAAGTGTGAAGTAGCTCTGAAGGCTACATGAAGAGATCATTGTCATACTATGTGAGCTTGAGATGTACTTCCCGCCCGCGTTCTTTGACGTCATGGTGCATCTGTGTGTCCACATCATGGACGACATCATCGAGCTCGAGCCAACATTCCTCCACAACATGATGTCGTTCGAGATGATGAATGGGGTCATCAAAGGATTCGTTCGTACCAAGTCCCGTAACGAAGGGAGCATTGTCCAGGGGTATCTAACGCATGAGTGCGTCTCCTTTTGCGAGAATTATATAAGCGTCGGGGACCCTGTTGTTCGTTTGCCTGTCAAGAAGCACGATGGGAAGCTCAAAGGAGATGGTCTCAACAACGGCCGGAGGGCATTGCACCTGGACTACTCGGATCGACGGAACGACTTTGACAGGGCTAACATAGTAGTGCTACAACACCTAGATGTGGTAGATGATTATGTGGCACGACACAAAGAAAGCATCGCAAAGAAGTACCGTGATAAGGGGACTTAGCACATGTCCATGTGCCCAAGCTCGCGACCTATCAGTCCTATGATATCAATGGGTACACGTTCTACACGGAGGCCAAAGACATGGACAGCGATTACCAGAACTCTGGGGTGACAATTCAATGTGTGACCAACGCCAACGACACAACTGAAATATTCTACGGAAGGGTCGAAGAGATCTGGGAGCTTGACTATGATCGACTGCACGATGCGACGATGTTCAGTGTCAGATGGGCCAAGGACGTCGTAAGAGAAAACAAGTATTTCACCACCATGTCTATACCCGACGCGAAGAGCACTCCCGTGAACGTTAACATCATTGCCAAAAATGAGCCATGGGTACACGGTAAGCACGTGACACAATGCTTCTTCATAACGGACCCGGCCAATCCCAGCCGTGTTGTCATGAGGATATCCAAAAGGAGCATTGCCGTAATGGATGGAGTTTCCAACAAGGTAGACTGCGTCCAATACGGCAACCCGATGAGGGAAAATGATGATGACAATGAAGAATACATGAAAAGAAGAATTAAGACTACATTACGTAAGAAAGATCGTACTCCATGGCTCCGGAAAAGTCACAAGGAGGGGCTCAATTACTTGACAACGAACAAGAAAAGCAAGAAGCTCAATGTGAAACATTGTCGACGCAGCTGATCAGAAACCTACATTTATATATATGTATCTACTTTGTGTACGCACTTAAGTAACCATTATCAGTGAACTGATATGTTACCACCACATGCATGGTTCCTGTGATATTTGCGCATTGGGGAGAGGGAAATGCCGTCTTCGTCAGGAGAAAAACAAATAATAAAAAAAGAGAAAAGAAAACAGAAAAGGAAAGAAATATAATAAAAAGAAATTAAAAATAATAAAAATAAAATAATAAGGAAAAATAATAAAAAGAAAGTAATAAAGAAAATAAAGTAAAGAAAGTTAGCAGTAGCGCTGGATTGGTACAAGCGTTACTGCTACTTAGCACTAGCGCTGGTACTAAACGAGCGCTACTACTATGGCAATTAGAAGTAGCGTTGTATTAGTACCAGCTCTCCTCCTAAGTTAGGAGGACCGTTGGTACTAATCCAGCGCTACTACTATGTTTAGTTAACCCGGCACAAAATTTTCCTAACTCCCCCTCTCCCTCCATTATTCACCCTCCCCCCCCCTTCCAATGCTCCTGTTTTGCCGCCGCCGCCCGCCGGAGACCTCCCCGCCCATCAGCATGCTCAGTCGACCTCACATCGCCCCCTCCAGGCGCCGCCACACCCCTTCACAAGGTGTGATTGGTTGGCCCCCTCCGATAATACCCCAGTCCTTGTCCCCCTCCTAGTGTCCTTTGCCTAGGGTTCGTTCGTGGATTAGATCGGGAACCTCTCATGCGGTAGCTTCGGCGGATGACGCGGAAACCTTTTTTCGCTTGGTCGGTGTATGCCCTTCTTGCTCGCTGGGTGTTGGTTGTGTTGTGGAATGAATGTTGATGGTGTAGCTTTGTAACTCTGCTGAACTGGGCCAAGAAAGAGTCGTTTATATGAACTGCCATGGTTAGAGCAGATTATATCCTATTATGACATGCTTTCGAGTTTATCTAAGGAGCTCGTTTCGTTGTCGCGCTCTGCCTGCCTGCCTCGTGCTCTACGGAGTTTGAAATTTTCGCTCGGTTGTTGGATGCATATCATGGTTACAGATGTTGACAGCCCTTGGCCGTGATGGCTTTCCTTGCTGTTTCTGCATACATATTTTACATCAGAACAAGAGAAGTTGGGTGCCGAGCACAACAGTTTTCATCGAAATACTCTTCATTTCCTGTGTGTTGGGCCACTGCCATCATGTTAGAAGTTCATATATTATTCCTAGGTCTTGCATTTTAAGTTTCCTCCAAACGTGACTTGAACTAAACAGTTTCTCAGAAAATTCTTGTTGTCTCGTGGTCTGATAAATGATTGGACCTGAAGAAGGATTGCACTCACAGGCCTCCAAGCAAAAGCACTAAAGCAATCTAGCATACTATTTTTCGCTGAATTCCACAGCAAAAATTTTTTAGCCACTAGCAATGTAGACAATGAACAGAAAAGTACCACACCCTCCCCCACGACCTTATCCTATGGACAACCTCTATCAGCCATGCGGCTGAGAATGATGGAGATTACATATCAAGAAAGAGAATTTGGCCCCACTGCTAAATTAGGTGTGAAATGCATTGTATAGTAGCGCCTTTTCGTTAATCACTATATACATGCTCATATAGAGACTGCCGGTCAAAGTTTTGCCTCAAGCAAATCGTCACGCATCTGCTGCCACATTAGAGTAGTCAGTACAGTGCTGTTTTTTAATGGAAGTACAGCAGTCCTTTGGTGACGAGCAGCGCAAGAATGTGGCATTGGTTGTTTTAATAACCGATCACCAACACGCATTATATGTGCATAAATAAATCGGGGATGGGGTCTTTCTTTTGTGGCTTTTTGGCCAGGCACTTTGTAAATATAAATATGTAGAGATTGTAGTATAGGTCATCATTGAGTTATCTCTTACTATGTTCATGATTTATCATGTCTAATTTCTGCTTGCATTGTACTCTTGTTATGAACTATATTTAAGTGCACTTTCTTCTTTGTTAGAGTATATCGATGTAGATTGCTGCATCAGCATCGCCACATTCGATCTGTGTTCATGTGCTTAATTTTTTCGATTGGCCTATGTTTTGCTTCTTTGTTAGAATATTCATTTCCATTCCGGCAAATTTCAGGCGCTTCATATGTCCACTTTTTAGCAAAGGTCATGCCGAAATTTTCGGCATGACTTGTGCTAGAAACTAGGACATATGGAGTACCCGGAATTTGCTGGAAGGGGAATGAATCAACATTCCAACCAAATATAAGCCCCTTTTTCTCTTCATTATATCTTTTATTTAGAATTGTTGCATAGGAAACATGTCTACCGACGCTAAAGTCGTGGGTGGTTCTGATCGCCCCGCAGACCCCATCGAGGCAACAAATCACTATTTCCATTACCTGGACAAACACCAGATGGGGTTGCAGGGTGGCGGCAGTCGACACCGACGCCGATAGCGGCACCGGCACTGGCAACGGCACCAACACCGCCCTCGAGACCGGAAACGATGATGTCGTAGCCGGTAAAGAACCGAAGAAGAAGAGGACACGAAGACCAAACGAACTTGGCATCAGACAAATTGTGGTCACAGAGATTCACCCCAAGAAGCTAGAGCCAACAGCGCCAGAGGAAGCGTGCAAGTGTTTGGGCAATCAACTTGGATGCATCCTCAGGGAAACCATCAACATCAACGACGAGAAGTTGAAGTAGATACCAGATATTGAGCACATGCTCCTAAAGAAGTTGCACAATAGGTTCATGTTCGCCGGCCGGAATGAAAAGGAATATAAAGAGATGTGGGACGACCCCGCCATGACAAAGATAAACGAGAAGGCGATGGTGACATTCACCAACGACTTGTCCTCCTGGAAAGTTCGGGTGAAAAAAGCGATTGTGAAGAATGAATTGTGGTCCAAGATTCATGCTGATAATCCGATAATAACGGAAGAGGACTTTGCAAAATTCCAGGAGAATTGCGATAAAGTAGAAGTTAGGGCGAAGTCAAAGAAAATGAAGGCGGTCCAGGCCAGGAACACGCCTCCCCACCGCCTCGGAAGCCGTAGTTACGAGGGGGAGAGGCACATATCGGCCAAGGAGGACGCCGAACGTGAAAGTCTCAGGATCCCAGACCCCTTGGCGGAGTTCACTAACCCACTGGAGCATGACTCGATCAGGGCCCGGTACAAGTGGGACAATGTTAGAAAGATCTTTTACACAGACCCTAACAAAAGGGAGTTCAGGAGACTTCTGGTAATTGTTATATTACCACATTATCATATTAGTTTCCAATCAATTTGACTGCAAGTTTTGTCACATTAGTAAACCATCCACGTTCCTTTTGCAGAAAGAGCGGCACCAAAAGGCAACCGAAAGCGACGAGTCGTCACAGTCATCGGGGAAGCCCAAGTTGGACACCCCATTCAACCGGGCCCTGAACATACTGAAAAAAGGTCCCGGTGGACAAACCGCCGTCCTATGGACGTGTGCACGGCGTCGGAGATGGCGCCTCGTGGAAGACGTGCTACCCCGAGGAGCCAGAGGAACGAAGGAAGATACGGTTGGTTGTCACTCAGGAGAGCATCGACGAGAAGGTCGTGATTGTGGTCAATAAGACCAAAGCTGAGACCAAAGAACAGTTGGTCGTGGTAGTTAGTGGGTTGGGCACTAACGCGGTGGCCAGCTTGATTCCGGCAATTTTCAATTGGTTGAAGAGCAATCCAAATGCACGGCCGGAGGACTTTCCCCTTCCCAGCTTTTCCGGGAGCAACTCGGCGAACGACACAACACCAACACATGCCCAAGCAACTGCAAAAGGACCCATTCCTGTTCATAGCAACCCGACCTCTGTCTCTGGCATGCTCGGCGGGCCTTCGTTGCTAGTTCAGCTCAACGCCCTCACGGTAATTACGCGTCATACCCTTTTCACCAAAATGTCCATAGTCTTCCGTTTTAGTTGCCTTTCAGATGTTTGATGTCGCAGACATGTCTCCTTCGTAGGCCAACGACACCCCGTGCACCCTACTGTACGACATAAAGGGCCAGAAGGTGGTTGTGGGAAAGGCAACCATCGTGAAGCTGAAGGACCGCGTGTTCCACAACAAAGAGATGCCCGATGGACTCTTCAAGGTTAACGTGGCTAGTGTCTTAGCGGGCTTCAAAGATTTGCCTCCTCCGATACCAGTCGGTGAAGACGAGACCCCCAGGGACGATTGGCGCATGCAAGAACTAGTTCTTGCCTTGGCCGAAGTCTCTTCTTCGTCTCGAGGAGCCCAGTATCACGCCAAAGCCGCCTTCTAAAGAAGGTATGAACACCACCCCACCTACTAAATTACCTGCACCTGTCATGGAGGATGATGGTAGCGTACGACACGAGGGAGAGCCTCCATTAGTGCCAGATAATGCACCCCTGCTGTCGAAGAAGAAAATGTTGATGATGACATGGAGGATGATGATGAGGACCTGAACCAGTATTTAAATACCGCCTATGATGGATTGATGCCTCAGGACGCCGAAGACTCAGGCAATGACCGTGGAGATGATGACTTGATGCTGCCTGATTTGCCGGAGCAGGAACGTCCTAAGGCGGAATGCAAAAATTCTCTCTCAAGCCATCCTCACAGAAGACGCCTCCAGATGCCGCCTCTACCCAGCAACTCCCCGAGGCCCGTCCACTGTTTAGACCGAGGACACTGGGGTGGTGGTTAGGGAAGGTATGGTGGGCTTACTACCGCCACCCGCCAAGAAGCAAAGGAAGAGACCGGCCAGGAAAGGCCCTAAAGGCGCCATAGGTGCTTCAAGCAGCCAGCCGCCTCTGAAACCCCTGGTGGTAGACATAATACCTGTCAAAGGTAAGCCATGTTTCCATGTCGCCGGCGAGCCTATCCTACCCGCCAAAGTGCTTGATCACATACTGAACAATGATCTAAAGAGACTCCATGAAGATGTGCTAGCCAGAGAGAAAAGCCTTCTGGTCGCGAAAAATCCAGGATACCCCCTTTACGCAGCTCACGTGCTGGGTGGGAAGTTGTGCGTTGATACGTGGCCCGTGAATCTGTTCCTGGTGCGATTTGACTACATCTACAACATGTTCCACATGACCAAGATGAATTTCCAGTTCATCTGAATGTATGCGTTGTATCTCAAATCCTTCATGAATATGGAGAGCATCAAATATATATGCGTCGCGGACCCATACTATATGCACAAGAGCTTGTTGGCAGTTTGCAAAGAGCACCGTGACTATGCGAGCAAGTACCTCGGCGAATTCATGATCACTAATACGGATAAGGCAGCGAGTCTCCTACCTTATCATCCTTGGTAAGTCATCCACGCATATTCTTTCGTACATGTTAATCATTCCTTTGCAAACATGGAGGCTAATTTGAGGTGTCCCTACTAGGGAAAAACCTATACACATGACCTCAATAGTAGCGTTGGAAAAAGTAACACGCTGCTGCTAATTAGCAGTAGCGTTGATCCAGTTGAGCGCTACTACTAAGATCTTAGCAGTAGCGCTGCTTGTCAAGAAAGCGCTACTACTATGTGGGACCAGACAATGCCACCGACGGTAGCTGTAGTAGCACCGTTGTCCATAATCCAGCGCTACTACTAAGTTTTTAGTGGTAGCCCTTTGTTTTGCACCACCGCTACTGCTAGTGGGCCCCAATTAGTAGTAGCGTGCTTCTGTAACAAGCGCTACTACTACAATAATAGCAGCAGCGTGTTCTGGTATGCAACACTACTGCTAGTTGTGGCTGGTGCCACCTTTCTACCCCTCTCCCCCTCCTCTCCCCCACTTTGACCTACCTCCCCCTCCTTTCCCCTCTCCACTCTCCACACCATTGTTGCTCTTCTTCTCTCTTCCTCCTACCTCTATTCTCTCCTCATTAATGTCCCCCTCCACCATAACTCTCCTTCATAAATGGCCTCTCTCACATCTCTCTTGGTCCTAGCTAGCTACCTCTCTTCCTCTCCCCATTAATGCCCCCCACCATAACTCCCTCTCCATTAGTTAGATAACTAGATTCACCTCTCCTCCCCAACAACTAGATCTAGCTAGCTATTTGGCCATCCACACGTGCTCTTCCGATCGGTCACTCTATAATCATCACTCTCGGGCCGGGAGTTATATAGGTGAGTAAAAAAAGTTGTTCATTTGAAGAATGGGAATATGTGTGTGAATGAGAATATGTGTGTTTAGGATATATATATATATATATATATATATATATATATATATATATGGAGAGATTTATGCGAGTGTGACATGCCCTCGAGTTGCTTATGTTTTTCTGAAATGATGATTTATTTCTGTTTCGGTGAATTTCGAGCAAACTCAATATGTCCTATTTTTAGGCAAGGTCATGCCAAAAATTTATATGACTTTGAAGCATGCATGCATGCATTATTTATTTTAGAACCCCTTTGCTTTTTATATACCGTGTTGTCGGTCATGAAGGTAAGTGGATGGAAGGTGGAGCGTCACATGCAATCCGCGGTGATGGACATGCATGCAAATAATCGGACTAGGATTAGATGTCCGTGTGCAAGATGCAAGGAAGGAGTCCTTTTGGACCCTTCTGATCGTGGAACTTTGAAGGCGCACCTGGTGATGAATGGTTTCATGGATGGCTATACTAGGTGGATAAGTGAAGAAGACGATGATGATAAGGACGTCCAAATGGCAGGGAATAACGACATGGTGCTAGACGAAGAGATGACCGATCGACACGAAGACGATGGTGCCGGACATGGCGGCGGGGAAGAGTTCGAAAATGATGGCGGCGGAGAAGATTCCGGAGACGGCGAAGAAGAGTCCGGACATGGCGGAGAAGAGGCGGTGGTCACACCGTAGTCTTTGACGCTACTACGTGCAGTCGTGCAAGACCCTCATGTTCAAGACCTCCTTCGCAAGAGTACGGCTAGCGAGAGAGCTGCTTCTAGAGAGGAGGCCAAGCTGGCTCAACTTGAAATGGACTCGAAGACTCCATTGTATGACGGTTGCGATCCCGAGGTGACCCGCTTGAGTTTCTCGCTCAGACTTCTAAAGACGAAGGCCAAAAACAAATGGACACACAAAAGCCTCGATGAGCATTTGAAGTATCTACATAATAAAGTCCTTCCAGCGGGGAACCTGTGTCCTAGTAGTGTCGAGGAGGCCAACAAAATCGTTTGCCCTTTTGATTTGCCGCACATTAGGTACCACACATGCATCAACGATTGCATCATTTATCGGGGGGGAGGCATGCGGAAAAAACCAAATGTCCAGTGTGCAATGCTTCTCGATACAAGAAGGAAGGAAAGAAAGCTCCTCAGAAAGTTGTATGGTACTTTCCGATCACTCCCCGTCTGCAGCGGTATTTCGTAGATCCTAAGGAAGCAAAGCTCATGCGCTGGCACGTGGAGAGGAAGAAGCCCGACGATGGAGATGATCTGAGGCTGAGACACCTCGTAGATGGTAGCCAGTGGAGAGCATTCAATGCCGTATATGGATTTGCTAAAGAAGATGCAAGGAACATCGTGCTTGGTGCGAGTACCGATGGCATGAATCCGTTTGGAAACCAGAACACCAACCACAACACATGGACCGTGTTTGTATGGATGTACAACATCCCCCCATGTAAGTGCATGAAGACAAAGTACATACACATGTGCATGCTAATTAAAGGGCCTAAACAACCGAGAAATAGTATTAACCTGTATATGGGGGTTCTGAAGAGGAGCTAGACACGATATGGAAATCACCGGCATGGACATGGGATGCCAGCAAAGGAGAGTATTTCCATATGAGAGCCACACTGATGACGACGGTGCACCACTATCTCGGTTATGGGTACACCGCAGGCTAGGTGTGCCACGGATACAGCGGATGCACGAGGTGCATGGATGATACAACGTCTCAACAGCTTACGTCAACGAAAGATGGCGGGTCTGGGAAAATCGTGTACACGGGGCTTCGTAGATGGCTCAAGAAGGATGACCCATGGAGAAAGCATGGAGATCTATTCAATGGGTTGGCTGAGCTTCGAGGACCTCCACGTAAGAGGAGCGGCGCCGAAATCGTCGCGTTGTTCAGAAACTGGGAACAATGCCCCAAGACGGGAAAGATCAACAAGGCGCCAGAGCCGCTGCTGAAGGTATGGAAAATGATGTCTGTTTTCTGGGACTTGGAGTACTGGCCCAATCATGACATGCCTCATTGCCTTGATCAAATGCATATTATGAAGAATGTCCTCGAGAGCTTGCTTGGCACACTGATGAACATGCCGGAGAAGACCAAGGATGGGCCGAAGGCTAGGAAAGACTTGGAAGATATGAAGATCAGCAAAGACCTCCACCGTAAAAAGTTGATGGAGGAGACGGAGACGGAGATAGAGGAGGGGGAAAGGGGAAGAAAAGTCAACAAGAAGGAGGAGAATAATTGCCCCCCTTCTTGCTTCACCTTTAGTCTGAAGGAGATCGATCAATTCCTCAAGTGCCTTATGGGAATCAAAGTCAGTTCCGGTTACTGTGGGAAGATAAGCAAATTTCTAGACCCCAAAAAGAAAAGGTTCAGCGGGATGAATTCTCATGACTGTCATGTGATGATGACGCAGATACTCCCGGTTTCCATTAGAGGGATAATGGAAAAGCACGTCCGTGAGACACTTACTAGTCTCTGCAACTTGTTCAACGTTATCTCTCCAAAGTCCATAAGTGTGAAGCAGCTCCGAAGGCTACAGGAAGAGATCGTTGTCATACTATGTGAGCTTGAGATGTACTTCCTGCCCACGTTCTTTGACGTCATGGTGCATCTGTGTGTCCACATCGTTGACGACATCATCGACCTTGGGCCGACATTCCTTCACATCATGATGCCGTTGGAGAGAATGAATGGGGTCATCAAAGGATTCGTTCGCATCAATGCCCGTCCCGAAGGGAGCATCGTCCAGGGGTATCTGATGCATGAGTGCGTGTCCTTTTGCGAGAATTATATAAGCGTCAGAGACCTGCTGTTGGTTTGCCCGTCATGAAGTACTATGGGAAGCTGGAAGGAGATGGTCACAACAACAGCTAGAGGGAATTGCACGTTGAATACTCGGATCGACAGAACGACTTTGACAGGGCTAACTTAGTAGTGCTACAACACTTAGATGTGGTAGATGACTATGTGGCACGACACAAAGAAAGCATCGCAAAGAAGTACCGTGATAAGGGGATGCTCAAGACGGACGACGAAATTACTGTACAACACAACGCTACTTTCTTGCGTTGGTTCAAAGAGCAAGTTCTTGAAAATCCCCCAGAAGAGGGCAGTTGGGACGGATTGCTCATACACGCCTTAGCACATGGCCCTACGCCCGACCTCACGACCTATCAGTCCTATGATATCAATGGGTACATGATCTACACGGAGGCCAAAGACATGGACAATGATTACCAGAACTCCGGGGTGACAATTCAATGTGTGATTGACGCCAACGACACAGCTGAAAGATTCTATGGAAGGGTCGAAGAGATGTGGGAGCTTGACTATGCTGGAATGCACGATGCGGCGATGTTCCGTGTCAGATGGGACAAGGACGTCGTAAGAGTAAACAAGTATTTCAACACCATGTTTATACCCGACGCGAAGAGCACTCCTGAAAATCTTAACATCATCTCGAAAACTGAGCCATGGGTACACGCTAAGCACTTGACACAATGCTTCTTCATAACCGACCTGGACAATCCGAGCCGTGTTGTTGTGAGGAGATCCAAAAGGAGCATCGTCGGAATGGATGGAGTCGCCAACGAGGAAGACTACGACCAATACGGCAACCCGATGAGGGAAGATTATGATGATGATGTAGCATACGTGAAAAGAAGATTCAATACTACATGGCGGCGGAAAGATCGTACTCCATGGCTCTGGAAAAGTCACAAGGAGGGGCTCAATTACTCGGAAACGAACAAGAAAGGGAAGAAGAAGCTCAATGTGAAACGTCGTCGACACAGCTGATCAGAAACTTACATTTATATATTTGTATATATTTTGTGTACGCACTTAAGTAACCGTTATAGGTCAACTGATATGTTACCACATGCATGGTTTTGGTGATATTCACGCATGAGGGGAGAGGGAGACGACGTCGTCGTCGGGAGAATAACAAATAATATAAAGAAAAGAAAAGAAAACAGAAAAGGAAAGAAATAAAATAAAAATAATAAAAATAAAATAATAAAGAAAAATAATAAAAATAAAGTAATAAAGAAAATAAAGGAAAGAAATTTATTTAGGAGTAGCGCTCGTACTAAACCAGCGCTACTACTATATCACTTAGTCGTAGCGCTGGTACAAAGCGAGCGCTACTACTATGGCTTAGCAGTAGCGCTAGTACAAAGCCAGCGCTACTACTATGGCACTTAGCGGTAGCGCTGGTACAAAGCCAGCGCTACTGCTATAGTTAACCCGGCACAAAATTTCCTAACTCCACCGCCCTCTCCCTCCACTCCCTCCTATCGATCCCCCCTCCAGACGCTCCTGTTTTGCCGCCGCCGCCCGCAGGAGACCTCCAGGCACCGCCTCCCCCCTCTAGGCGCCTTCGCACCCCCTCCAGGCGCCGCCTCCCCCCTCCAGGCGCCGCCGCACCACTCCAGCCGCCGCCGCACCCCTCTAGGCGCTCCCTCGACCTCACACCGCCCCCTCGATTCAGGCGCCGCCTCCCCCTCCAGGCGCCGCCGCACCCCTTCGCAAGGCACCACCACATCCCTTCACGACGGTCTATTCCTCCCCAGTAAGTCCTCCTTGTCAAAATAACATGGTGTCAAAAGATCAATGAAGATTTTTTTTATAGCGGGGTTTGACAGGTTGAAGCTGACTTGTATTGGGAAGATTGCTCTCCATTTAACACGGACAGACTGAAAATAGCATAATTTAACTGTGATAATTTTGACAACATATTCACCACTAATGAATTGTTAGAAAGGGATGTTGTCACTTCTTATTCTATGCCAAAAGCTAGTAGTAGGAAAAGAAAGAAGAAAGTCCTTTCTTTATTAGGAAGTAATGTAAATCTGGTGCAGGGGGTAAAGCATTTTATTATATGCCAATTCCTTTTATAAGAATTTTTTTGGTCCTTCTGAATGTCTAAAGAATATTACCCTAGATAGTGATATGTAGTCTGTTTTAAATGATGGAGGGAGGGAGGGAGGGAGGGAGAGTTGTTGGACAGAAATTTTACTCTAGAAGAAATTAGAGGAAGCTCCTCACCCAGATGGGCTACCAACAGAGTTTATCACCACTTTTTGGACTTATCAAGGGGTGATCTTTTAGATGTCTTTCAGGATTTCTATGATAACAGGTTGGATTCAGCTAGGTTTAGTTATGGAGTCTAAACTTGGTTGCCTAAATGTGCTGGTGCAAGTTGATTACAGCACTACATACCTATATGCCGTCTCAATATTATTTTAGAAATACTTACAAATGTTATTAATAATAGGGACAATAGTGATAGGGATGTTGTTGTAGCACATGATTTTTGCTCCGATGCAAACAACTTATATAAAAGGTCGTTATATTTTAGATGGGGTTATAGTTCTGCATGAGGTGCTGCATGACATGCATAGAAAACAAAGCGAGCTATCCCTTCTTGTCATTGATGTTTATATTTGTATGAATAAATAATCTTATTTTCATGTCCGAGTGGCCTATGTTTTTTCGGAATATTGATTCATTTCCGTTTCGGCAAATTTCAGGCGCTCCATATGTCCAATTTTTAGCAAAGGTCATGCCCAAATTTTCGGCATGACTTGTGCTAGAAACTAGGATATATGGATTTGCTGGAAGGGGAATGAATCAACATTCCGAACAAATATAGGCCCCTTTTTTCTCTTCATTATATCTTTTATTTACAATTGTTCCATAGGAAACATATCTACCAACACCAAAGTCTTGGATGGTTCTGCTCCCTCTGAAGACCCCATGGAGGCAGCAGATCACTATTTCAATTACGTGGATGAACACGCCTTGGGGTTGCATGCTGGCAGCAATGGTCCCAAGACCGACACCGGCGCCGACAGCGGCTCCAGCGCTGGCACCGACACTGACACCGCCGCCGAGACCGGCAACGATGATGTCTTAGCCGGTAAAGCACCGAAGAAGAAGAGGAAAACAAAACCAAACGCTCTTGGCATCACAGAAATTGTGGTCACGGAGATTCACCCCAAGATGTTAAAGCCAACGGCGCCCGAGGAAGCGCGCAAGTGTTGGGGCAATCAACTTGGATTCATCCTAAGGGAAACCGCCAACATCAACGACGAGAGGTTGAAGCAGATACCACATATGGAGCACATGCTCCTAAAGAGAAGTTGCACAATAGGTTCATGTTCCCCGGACAGAATGAAAAGGAATATAAAGAGCCATGGTATGATCCCGTCATGACAAAAATAAACGAGAAGGCGATGGTGACGTTCACCAACGACTTGTCCTCCTGGAAAGTTCGGGTGAAAAAAGTGGTTGGGAAGAATGAACCGTGGTCCAAGATTCATGCTGATAATCCGACAATAACTGAAGAGGACTTTGCAAAATTCCTAGAGAATTGCGAAAAACAAGAAGTCAAGGCAAAGTCGGAGAAAATGAAGGCGCTCCAGGCCAGGAACACGCCTCCCCACCGCCTCGGAAGCCGTGGTTATGAGGGGAAGAGGCACATATGGGCCAAGGAGGACACCGAACGTGAAAGTCTCGGGATCCCAAACCCCTTGGCGGAGTTCAGCGACCCGCTGGAGCATGATTGGATAAGGCCCGGTGCAAGTGGGACAAAGAGAGAAAGATCTTTTACACGGACCCGAACACGAGGGAGTTCATGAGACTTCTGGTAATTGGTATATTACCACATTATTATATTAATTAGCTTCCAATCAATTTGACTACAAGTTTTGTCACATTAGTAAACCATCCACGTTCCTTTTGCAGAAAGAGCAGCACCAGAAGGCAGCCAAAAGCGACGAGTCATCACAATCGTCGGTGAGGCCGAACTTGGACATCCCATTCAACCGGGCCCTGAACATACTGAAAAAGGTCCTGGTGGACAAGCCGCCGTCCTATGGACGTGTGCATGGCGTCGGTGATGGGGCCTCGTGGAAGACTTGCTACCCCGAGGAGCCAGAGGAGAGAAGCAAGAGACGGTTGGTCGTCACTCAGGAGAGCATTGACGAGAAGGTCGCGATTGCGGTCAATAAGACCAAAGATGAGACCAATGAAAAGTTGGTCGGGGTAGTCAGTAGGTTGGTCACTGACGCGGTGGCCAACTTGATTCCGGAAATTTTCAATTACATGAAGAACAATCCAAATGCACGGCCGGAGGACTTTCCAATTCCCAGCTTCGTCGGGAGCAACTCGACGAACACCACAGCACCAGCAACTGCCCAAGCAACCGCAAAAGGTCCCGTTCTTGTTCATAGCATCCCGACCTCAGTCTCTAGCATGCTCGGCGGGCCTTCTTCGCTGGCTGAGCTCGACACCCTCGCGGTAATTAAGTGTCATACCCTTCTCACCAGCATGTCTATAGTCTTCCGTTTCAGTTGCCTTTCAGATGTTTGATGTCGCAGACATGTCTCCTTCGTAGGCCGACGACACCCCGTTCACCCTACTCTACGACATCAAGGGCCAGGAGGTGGCTATGGGAAAGGCAACCATCGTGAAGCCGAAGGACTGCATGTTCCACAACCGATAGATGCCCGATGGCGTATTCAAGCTTATCATGGCCAGTGTCTTAGCGGGCTACGAGGATTTGCCTCCTCCGATACCAGCCGATGACGACGAGACACCTAAGACGATTGGCGCATGCAAGAACTGGTTCTTGACTTGGACGAAGTCTCATCTTTGTCTCGAGGAGCCCAGTATCATCACTCCAACGCCAACTTCTCAAGAAGGTATGAACACCACCCCACCTACCACATTACCTGCAGCTGTCGTGGCGGATGATGGTAGCGTACGACGCGAGGGAGAGCCTCCATTAGTGCCAGATCATGTCGCCCCTGCTGTCGAAGAAGCAAATGTTGATAATGACATGGAGGATGATGATGATGATCCGAACCAGTATTTCAATACCGCCTATGATGCATTGATGGCTCAGGATGCCTAAGACTCAGGCTATGACCGTGCAGATGATGACTTCATGATGCCTGATTTCCCAGAGCCGGAACGTCCTAAGGTGAAATGCAAAAAGTTTCTCTTCAAGCCATCCTCGCAGGAGACGCCTCCAGATGCCGCCTCTACCCAGCAACCCCCCGAGGCCCGTCCACTGTTTAGCCCGAGGACACTTGGGGTGGTGGTTAGGGAAGGTATTGTGGGCTCACTAACGCCACCCCCCAAGAAGCAAAGGAAGAGACTGACCAAGAGAAATAAAGGCGCCATAGGTGCTTCAAGCAGTCAGCCGCCTCTGGAACCCCTGGTGGTAGACAAAATACATGTCGAAGATAAGACGCATTACACGGCTCATGTGCCGGGTGGGAAGATGTACGTTGATACCTGACCCGCGAATATGTTCATCCCGCGATTTGACTACATCTACAACATGTTCCCCATGACCAAGCTGGATTTCCAGTTCATCCACATGTATGCGCTGTATCTCGACTACGTCATTAGGAGGGAGAGCATCAACTATATCTGCGTCGCGGACCCATACTATATGCACGAGAGCTTCTTGGAAGTTTGCAAAGAGCACCGTGACTATGCGAGCAAGTACCTCGGCGAATTCATGATCACTAATAAGGACAAGGAAGCAATTCTCCTGCCCTATCATCCCTCGTAAGTCATCCACGCATATCCTTTTGACATGTTAATCATTCCTTTGCAAGCATGGTGGCACAACCGAGGTGTACTTAATTTGCGTAGCGGGGACGGCGCCGTCCTCATCGTTCTATACCCAGAATACTCCCATGATATGTACTTGTACTCGTCGAAGAACCTCAAGAAAAAGGATTACACACACGTCAAGAATGTTCTCGACTTTGCCCTGTGGACCTTCAGCATGATTGTTGGATATATCAAGGTGAAAAGGTCCGGGAATAAAGCACGGGCTTTCGGCCATAAGACCGACTTCTGCTGCATCCAGCAACCGAACGAGAGCCAGGCTGATGGATTCTACCTCATGCATCACCTGCTGGAGTACAGAAGGGATCATCAACGCCTTCGCATGTCAGCTACTTCCGAAGATGCCGAGATTGTCAGCTGGGCCACAAGCATTGGAAAGACACCGGATCATCGAATCCGAGCTGAGTTTTATAAGGTACAGTGTGAACTAGCCCATGTGATCATGAAGCAAGTCCTCGAACCAATGGGGATGATCAACCATGGGCCAATCACGTGGGTTGATGTCCGAGCAGTGCTAAGACTATAAAGATTGGAACGCCGACCTGGACGACTGATTGTCAATGACAATGCGTTGTAACTAAAACGTGGTCCTGAACTAGCGCTCCTTATCAGTACTATCTTTCTATAGCAAAACTTTGAAATTATGCACGGCGAAACTATGTGATGTAACTAAACCGTGGTCCTGAACTAGCGTAGATCATTCTAGTTAATTAGTTTGGGTATGAGGAACTTTGTCATTTAAGTTTACTATTGGTTTCTTTTATTTTGGTAATCATGTCTCTTTTTGTTTTCTTAAGTACATTATGTTGCATATTATCATTCAAATCAACAACTCACGTTGAAGGTACTAGCTAGATCACAGATGGCGAACGGCTACTACATCTTGTACGTTCGGAGGTTTCCAGGATTCTACGACCACTGGCCAGCCGCTCAGGCCCAGGTGCATAGGTACCCGGGTGCTAGCCACACAGGGTTCGACACCAGAGGCAAAGCAGAAATTAGTTACTTGAGGTGGTCGACACTATCGCATGAGCAGGGGCGGCACCGTCGGTACTACATAGTCGCGCTCGTCTTCATGTCGATCGCTCTTTTGTTCTACATCATGTTGTAGAAAGAGATGATGAAACTTGTGGGTGTGCCATGACCATGCGGTTGCGCTTACTCGAGACCTGACATGATCGCACTTATGTATCGCTATTTTTGAGACTATGTGATGATATTTTCTATTGAATGATAATGATGATGATGCATGGTATTATGACAAGACTATTGTATGTCTATGATATGTGAGAAGGGTATAAGTTTGATAGGATGTGATGAAACTATTGTATAGAATCGGTATAATACGTAGAGGGTGCAAATCTGTGAAAACTGTAAAAGTTAGCAGTAGCGTTGGTAAATATTTACCAGTAGTGCGGCTTAGTAGCAGCGCTTTCTGTGAGCACGCGCTACTACTATAGTTCGCAGTAGCGCTGGAGGGGGAAGCACTACTGCTAACTATATGTACCAGTAGCGCTGCCCATACCAGCGCTACTACCAGTTATTAGCTGTAGGGTGATAGTAGTAGCGCTCGGTCCAACGCTACTACTATAGGATTTTCAAGCGCTATTGGAAGGCTTTTCCATAGTAGTGTGTACTTAATTTGCGCAGCGGGGGCGGCACCGTCCTCATCGTTCCGTGCTCGGAATACTGCCATGCTATGTACTTGGACTCAACGAAGAACCTCAAGAATAAGGATTACACACACGTAAAGAGCGTTCTCTACCGTGACATGTTAACCTTCAGCCTGACTGGTGGATATATCAAGGTGAAAATGTACATGAATAAAGCACCGGCTTTCGGCCATAAGACCGACTTCTGCTGCATCTAGCAACCGCACAACAGTACGTCTGATGGATTCTACCTCATGAATCACCTGATGGAGTACAGAAGGGATAATCAACGCCTTCGCATGTGAGCTACTACCGAAGATACCGAGATTGTCAGCTGGGCCACAAGCATAGGAAAGACACCGGATCATCGAATCCGAGCTGAGTTTTATCACGTACAGTGTGAACTAACCCAAGTGATCATGAAACAAGTCCTCGAACCAACGGGGATGTTCTTCCATGGGCCAATCACGCGGGTTGATGTCCGAGCACTACTAGACGCTCAGCGTCTGCACCTGAAGCCTTTCACGAACCTCGGGTGCATCCTCCCTGACTATGAATATTGGAATGCTGACCTGGAGGACTGATTGTCAATGACAATGTGATGTAACTAAACCATGGTGCTGAACTAGCATGCCTTATCACTACTATCTTTCTAAGGCAAAACTTTGAAATTATGCACGACAAAACTATGTGATGAAACTAAACCGTTGTCCTGAACTAGCGTAGATCGCCATAGTTAATTAGTTTGGGTATGAGGAACTTCGTCATTTATGTTTACTATTGGTTGCTTTTATTTTGCTAATCATGCCTCTTTGTTTTATTAAGTACATTATGTTACATATTATCGTTCAAATCAACAACTCACAAAGCAGGTACCTATAACAGAGATGGCGAAGGACTACTACGCCGTGTATGTTGGGAGGGTTTCAGGAGTCTACAACCACTGGCTAAATACTTACAAGTAGCGCGGCTTAGCAGCAGCGTGCCTTATGAACAAGCGCTACTACTACAGCTATCAGTAGCGCTGGAGAGGGAAGCGCTACTGCTAACACTACTTACCAGTAGCACTGTCCATACCAGCGCTACTACTAGTGTTTAGCTGGAGCGCGATAGCAGTAACACTTGGCCCAGCGCTACTGCTATGCATATTTCTAGCGGTACTACTAGGGTTTTCCAATATGGCTAAAATGGTCTTTTTACTGGGTGTAGAGTGCAAACTGCAGCGAAAGGGACTGCTTGTCAAGATAGTTAGTGGGAAATACCTAATTCTGACAAACTGGGGCGGTCGCATTGAATGCGCCATGAGGTGGAACGCTATCGACTTTTCGTGGCATGGAATAGCTCTCCTTCTATGTCGTCCGCCTAGCTACGTCATGTTCTTCTACCACGCTTCAGGACGGGTGTCATTAAGGCTTCAACACACCCGCTGTTGTGGCCATGTTCCTCGGATAACCCCGCTTGACACCTCGGCTAATGTAGACAATCAACCCCCGTATGATGTGGACGGTGGCTTGGAGGGCTGGGATCTTGGTGGGCGTCGTGTGGGCGTCGCGTGCGGACGACTTTGCAGATTGGTGAGAGTCTTGCCCTGAGGTGAGGTGTGGTTTGGCGAGCTAGGATCTTGCCAGGCGCAATATGTGGATGACTTTACATACTGGTGAGAGTCTTGCTGCCCCGCATTGGTCTTGGTCTTGACTTTCCTTGGGGCTTGGTGCGAGTCGGCAAGGAATTAACAGCCTGGGAGGCGCAGTTGCCCATGCCAAAGTCTGGGGTACTGAGGACACCATTTCTTAGTACACCAAGATAGGCATTGAAGGAATCCCTAAAAGAGCGTATGTGTTCATTACAGGAAAGACAAGAGGAAGAAAAGAGGGAATCTAGGGAGACGCGTCGCATCACTATCAGCGTCTTCATGCTCCTCGGCTCCCTCAGGGTCTTTGTGATAGTCAGGAATGAACCGTGAGCTCATCTTATCCACATGATCATCACTGCTTCCACCAGGTCTCCCTGGAGCTCCTTGGGAAGATAGGCTGTCACGGCTTCGAAGGTGAAGTTGTGGTCGGCGTGGAGGAGCTTACTGAAGACATGCGTGAGTGCCTGGCCAAGGAGGTTGCGTCATTCTTCCTCAACGATTATGACCACCATTTTGGCGCCCTCTTCATGGCCTCCACAACCTTGGTCAAAATGTCGAGGTAGCCAGTGTCGTCAGGCATGAGGGGGCTGGAAATAGACACCTTGCAGATGGTGCCTAGGGCGGGCTGGCCCCCTCGGTCGAGGCTTTGTAACATCTGGGAGCACGTGTGCTGCTACCTTCAGTACTGGTTTGCGGCCTCCACCGCCTGCTCAACGAGGTACATGACGCCTCTCACCTGCTCCTAAAGGGACTCGAGTCAAGCTATGGTAGCGGCTTTGGTTGTGAACACGGCTTCCTGTCTCCCTTCCGCCTCGGACAGCTCCTTCTTGAGGCCATCTACCTCGGATTGTAGCTCGTCGCGCCGCGTTTTGAAGCGGTCCTCCAACAGCTTCAGATTCTCACTACAGTCCTTGTTGAGGGCCTTGACTACTTGCTCGAAACTCATGATGGAGTCGTCCCAAAACTGCTTCTCCTTGGCAGCCAAGTTGGCATTGCCTTTTTCCCCGCATTGGGCGTAATAGGGTGCGGCGGTGTCCACCTCGTGTTCTAGTGTCTCCAGTTGTTCGTACTCTAGGCTTTGCTCCACCGATGGTTGGACAAGCTTCTCTTTGAGGGCCCAGAGCTTTGCCTCGCATGCAGCTAGCCTTTCATCAGAGGAGGAGAGGGCAATCCTTTGTTCATGGAGTTGTTGCTATAAGAGGGTGCACGAGGCCTGAAGCTCCCACTCGCGGGCCTCGGCTGCTTTGTGATGGCGGTCCGGTACCGCAGCCTCCTAGAAAGGATGCTCGCGTGCCTCCTCCGCGGCAGTACAGGCGTTTTCCCCCATCGAGCAAGCTGCTTCGTGCTAGCGGCTAGCTTAACGGAGAAATCGAGATGATGCCACCCATGTGCCAAGCGCAACCGTTCTTTGGTGAAACGCGCTTTCGTGCCCTGGAATTCCCTCTCGTGTTGTCCTAGCACTTCCACCAAGTTCTGCAAAAGGATAGACCGGATCGGGGTCTGAGAGTCCACGAGCGCTAGAACACAGTCCAGGTGAGGCCCCACACCTATGTCCTCTGCTGAGGCCCCTGGGGCTCCGGTATCGCACGACGAAGGCTAGGGGTTGTCCAATACTCGTTCTTCCCCTCACGGGCCTGGGCAGCTGTAGCGGCCGCAATTTTTGTTGCCATCGAAAACAGGAGCTTCGAGGCTCGGGAGTGGCCTTCCAGCGGTGCCTCTTTAGGGTTCGCCAATGCGTCCCTGCTGGTGGATTCCCCTTCGGGGAATGAGGGTGGCCTGTTGTCCCATGCACTAAGCTTCCAACCGGTGAGGGCGGAGAGGCATCCTACCTTGGCACGTCCCTGCGTCTTGACGTGATGCACCCTCCCCGTGCGCCGCGGACTTGGCAGCCAGCAGAGGATGTATCGTTGAGCCTTGAGGCTACCTATCCTTCTTGTCCGAGGGAAACATGTGCGAAGAGAGGGTTCACACACGCCCAGCACATAGGAAATCGGCAGGGCAAAGGAGGGATCTCACTTGTCTTTGGCGGTGCACTGCCTTTTCTTCAACGCTTGAGGCAGCAATCCACGGCTACCTTCTGGTTGGGCCTTCTTCTTGAATATGGTCCCTGCCTCCCTCTCCAGGGGAGCATGGGGATTCCTCAAAGCACCCTCCGCGGGGGAAAGAGTTCTGGGGACTGTCATCCCGGGCCACTCCGCGTCGGTCACCGTGCGTGGAGAAGCGGTAGCACCCTCGAATTGGGCGGAGCTCCTGGCGCCCATAGGCGTGAGGACATGTGGGATGTTAACCTGCAGAGGCGGGCGGCTGCCGACCCCGCTATTCCGGCTAGGGGTTCCAAGCCCCTCGACCACCGGGGCTCAGGGTCAACAGGAGAGGGTTGTCCGCTTTTCCCTTGCAGCCTGCATGGTGCTCCCTCCATTGGTCAAATCGAGGAATTCCCTCACCGAAGGTCACCTTGTTCGTGTAGTTATATAGGGGGAGCACCTTGTCGAGAGGTGCGTTGGCTTCTTCGCTAGTGAAGATTTTGAGCAGCCTGCTCGGCATGGAGGGCGGCACGCAAGCCGCACGGAGCAGCATGGGGTGAGCCTGACCTATGTAGGCCCACATCACGCGAGAAAGCCGTTGGTGGGGAGCAATCTGCCAGCCGAGGAACTCCCTAATGACCATTGCTGATGTTACCTTCAATGGCCTCAAGGAGGCCTCAAAGTAGATAGGAGGTGGACGGATTTCGTCTCCAACTGCAGCGCATGAAACTAGTAATGCAAGATCACAAGATCGAAGAAGTCTCACAATGGGGGTAGTAATCCGAAGAGGAGTGCTAGAAGATGGATGACAATTGTGGTGGCATCAAGCTCAATGAGGGGTCCCCAAGCCAGCCAGTTCTTGGCCGACCCCACTCATTGGTAGCAATGATAGCCACCGGGACGATTTTATCGAGCCCTTCAAGGTGGAGAACCGTGGACTTGCCGAGGGCGGGTTCTGGCATCGGTTGCTCGTCCACCTTTGCCGCTGCTTTGTTTCTCGCGCCATGATGGTGCGGCAACAAGGAAGCACTACTCGAATCACATAATTTGCCATCTGCCTGGTCTTTGTCATGTGCTAGGTGATGGCAAAGAGCCTCTTTGCCGTTAGCTGTAAGAAATCAGACGGCAAAAGCTTGGCTGATGGCAAAGGCAATATTTTCCATCTGCCAAGACTATGCCGTCTACCAGCGGACGGTCATGGGGGTATAGACCTAGGGTAGGGTCATAGGCCTGACCTATAAGTCCTACCCAGGGGCACCTCATTATTAGCTTAAAGGTCACAAGATGCCTACCGAATGGATTAAGACAACCTCTTGTCCACTCGGTAGAATACCACTCGGAAGATCACCTTATACTCGATGACCGGATTCCACTCGGTGAAGACCAAAAGTCAGTCGACATAGAAGGCCAGAAGCCGTCTCGGAGAGGCTAACGGTCGTACATTAGACTACTGTAGTTATTGTCATTTATGGCATACGTTACATGTAACATATGCATTTAATCTCACTTATTGCGCCCTTGAAGCCTGGACACTTATGAGGGGTTGTGCACTCTATATAAGCCACCCCTCCCGTGTGGCACAAGAGTTCGCATTCTGTAACACCTATATTCCACTCGACACAAAACCTCCAGAGCACTGAGACGTAGGGCTGTTACCTCCACCGCAGAGGGGCATGAACTCATACAACCTTGTCGTAGCTAGGACTATGCCCTCTACTTTCGTACCCTACTCATCTACTGTCAGGCTTATACCCATGACAGTTGGGTCCCACCATGCGGCTGGCGTCTAGGCGACTTCCAGCAAGTTTTCCTTTTTTTCTCCTTCACCATGTCTTCGGGCGGCGATTTGCGCTTGGGTCAAGAGATCGTTTTCGGCACACTCGTTTTCGTCGCCAACGATTCGGCATGGCTTCAAGAGGCGCCTCTCGACGTCGAGGCGCTTCTAGTTCGCGGAGCAACGATCTTCCGCGCTAGTTCCAGCGGAGTTCTTCTTCGGTAACCGTCGACTCCGTCGTCGACTATGCTCCCCATCACGCGTCGCAACAAGCGATCTGGTCGCTCGCGGTTCCAGCGCTGGGTGCGTCATGCACTCACGCGTCAGGCGTCTTTGCCGCAGGTGGCGGCCATCGAGCCTGCTACACCTCCATGCGCTGCCTCCCACTCGGTGTCAGATCCATCCAGCTCTTCTTCCGAGTGCGAGAGCTACAACCCTGTGGCGGAGATCTTCATGGCCGGCTCACACGAGAGCCCGCCAAGGACCAATCGGTACAAGCGGGAAAACGGAGAGACTTCGGGTGCGTGTTATCATCCATGCCCTCCAGCGTCCGGTCGACGTGCTCATCATAACAACATTGAGGTATTCCGCACACCCGTCCTTAACTTGGTTGCAGCCAGCCATCAAATTCAGAAGCGGGCAGAGGTTTGGAGCAGATCCGTGCCCTGTTACAAGCGGCGCAGTAGCAGAATTTCGCTGTTTCTTAGTTTTACAACAGACTGCACATCAATTCCGTCTGAGCATACACCGTTCGGTTGATTTACGGCCCAGGTTCCCCCAGTATCGCAGAAGAAAGATATCCCCGAGAAGATCGATACAGGGACCAGGGCAGAATCAGCTTTCCCCCCGATTCAATCGCGAGGATCGCCATCGCTCGCGCTCACCTCCGCGGAGTGGTTCGTATGCTCCCTGGTGCAACGACAACAGGCGATCCATGGGTGATGAACGCAACCAAAGGCGTGATCTAAGGGACTATCTCACTCAGAAGAGGGTTGATAGAGGTCGAGCGCACCATGACAGATACGTCGGCGATCGTCCGAGTGGAAGTGGCTCTATCATCCCCGGCCCCAAGTGTTTCAGCCGAGCAATCTGCTCCGCTGATATTCCCCCCAACTTCAGGTTGGCGGCCGTAATAAGCAAGTTCACCGGAGAATCCAAGACAGAAGCATGGCTAGATGATTACCGAGTGGCAGTTCAGATCGACGGTGGCAACGACAATGTCGCAATAAAGCACTTGCCCCTGATGCTTGATAGTTCGGCCCATCCTTGGCTGAATCAACTAGCTCCTTCAAGCATATACTGCTGGCCAGATTTGGCTTAAGTGTTCATCAAGACTTTCGAGGGCACCTGCAAGCGCCCTGCTGGTCTCTCCGGGATATAGCATTGTATCCATAAGCCGAGTGAGTCTTTGCGCGATTTCATCCAGCGCTGGACCACTCTCTACCGCACGGTGGAGAATGTCACCGAGCATCAGGCAGTCTGCGCTCTCAAAGCAGTCATCAGGTATCGAGAGCTGTACTTGAAGTTCGGTCGAACAGGAGACATGTCCATGAGCAAAATGATGGAGATAGCAACCCGCTATGCCAATGGGGAAGAAGAAGATCCCCTCCGCAGCAGAAAGGGCAAGGCAGTCGACGGAGTTGCCAATTCCAACCGAAAGCAGAAGCAGAAGGTGGAGCGCACACCGCCGGTAGAAGCAGCTGCTATGGGAGCAGGAAAGTTCAGGGGAAAGACCAAGAGTCAATTCCCCCCCCCCCCCCAAGAATATCAAAAAGCAGTCAGGACCAAATACCCTTGATCAGCCGTGTGCAATCCACACGAAAATAGATGAAGAAGGCAACACTATAGTGCCTAAGCATACCACTCAATAGTGCCGTCTGTTGATCCATAAATTCGGAGAGGATCAGTCGAGTGAGAAAGACCAAGAGAAGAAGTTGACGAGCAAGAAGACACTTTCCCCAAGGTCCATGCCACTCTAAGGATCTTTGCTGACGTAGAAAGGAAGAGTCGACTGAAAGTGGTCAACCGAGAGGTCAACATGGCAGCTCCTTCCGCCCCAACATATCTCAAGTGATTGCAGACTGCCATCACCTTTGATCAGTCTGATCATCAGACCCATGTACCCACCCCGGGACGTCAGACTCTTGTTGTCGATCCAGTGGTTGAAGGAGTCCGACTCCGCAAGGTGTTGATGGACGGAGGGAGTGGCTTGAACATCATGTACGCCGACACTCTCAAGGGGATGGGCATTCGGATGTCCAAACACAGCGAGAGCAATATGCAGTTTCACGGAGTGATCCCAGGGAAGGAGGCCAAGTCAGTCGGCCAGATCGCGTTAAACGTTGTTTTCTGCTCTGACAAGAACTTCCCCAAAGAGACACTCACGTCCGTCGAGGTGGTGGACTTCCAGAGTGCGTACCAGCCATACTTGGTCGTCCAGCATACGTACGTTTCATGGCCCGACCATGTTACATATATATGAAGATGAAGATGCCAAGGCCGAAGGGAGTCATCATCATCACCGGCAATCGGCAGAGGGCAGAAGAATGTTTGCAGCAGGGCTCCAGGATCGCCGACCAGCAGCTGGCAATGGCGGAGCTCGATGAGTACCAGCAGACAGCCGACCCATCCGAACTGATGCGCTCGAAGAAGCCAGGTTCCGAGTCAGGATTCCGGTCGGCAGGCGAAATCAAGAAAGTCAACATTCACCCGATGGATCCCACCGTTGTGCCGACCAACATCTCAACAACTCTTGATCCTAAATAGGAAGCCGAGCTCATCCAGTTCCTCCGTGAGAAATGGGACATTTTTACATGCCTAGTGTGCCCAGGGAACTGGCTGAGCAACGACTGAGGGTCGACCCCACAGCTCGACCTATCAAGGAACATCTGCGTCGGTCCGCTACGCACAAAAGTGAAGCAATCGGCTAGGAGGTGGATAAGCTCCTAGATGCCAAGTTCATTCGCGAGGTTTATCACTCCGAGTGGCTGGCGAATGTCGTCATGGTGCCTAAGAAGGACAAGTCACTCCGAATGTGCATGGACTTCAAGCATATCAATCGGGTCTGCCCGAAAGACCACTTACCGCTCCCTTGCATGGATCAAATTGTCAAGTCGACTGCGGGATGTGCGCAATTGTCTTTTTTAGATGCTTACTCTCGGTACCACCAGATCTGTCTCTATGGCCCAAATGAAATAAAAACGGCCTTCATCACCCCGTTTGGGTGCTTCTGCTACATCTCTATGTCATTCGGTCTCAAAAATGCAGGAGCTACTTTTACTCGCATGATTCAGAAATGCCTCCTCGATCAGATGAGTCGGAACATGGAGGCATACATGGACTATATCGTAGTCAAGTCACAGAAAGGTTCTGACCTGCTGACCGACTTGGCAGAAACGTTTGCCAACCTTCGAAGGTATGACATCAAGCTCAACCCAACCAAGTGCACATTCGGAGATCCTAGCGGCAAGTTACTCGGTTTTCTTGTTTCCGAACGAGGAATCTATGTAAACCCCAAAAAGATCGGGGCAATCGTCCGAATGAAAAGCCGTGTGCGAGTACACGACGTCCAGAAGCATACAGGATGTTTGGCGGCATTAAGTAGATTCATATCTCGACTCGGAGAGAAAGCCTTACCATTATACCGACTCATGAAGAAGTTAGATACCTTCGAGTGGACTCCCGAAGCATAAGCTGCATTCGTCGAGTGAAGGACTCTGCTATCCACCCAGCCGGTTCTTGCTGCTCCGTACAGTAAAGAGCCACTCCTCTAATACATCGCGGCTACAAATCAAGTCGTCAGCATAGTCTTGACAGTCGAGCGAGAGGAGGAAGGCAATGCTTATAAGATTCAGCGCCTAGTGTATTATGTTTTTGAGGTATTGAATCCTTCCAAGCAGAGATATCCCCACTATCAGAAGCTTCTCTATGGGATTTACATGAGTGCAAAGAAGGTAGCTCATTATTTTCAAGAGCACTCGGTGTCTGTTGTCAGCGATGCCCCGTTGTCAGAAATCCTTGACAATCGGGATGCATCGGGCCGAGTGGCGAAATGGGCAATGGAACTATTATATTGCGACGTAAAGTTCGAAGCCAAGATAGCAATCAAATCTCAAGCTCTGGCAGATTTCATGGTTGATTGGGTGGAAGAACAAAAACCAACCCCTACTCATTCGGCACATTGGACTAAGTTCTTTCACGGCTCGAAGATGCTGAGTGGTTCTGGTGCAGGCGTAGTTCTTATATCCCCGAAGGGCGACAAGCTCAGTTACGTAATGTAAATTCAATTTGATTCTTCTAACAATGAGGCAGAGTATGAAGCTCTCCTTTACGGGTTGCGTATGGCCATCTCACTCGGCGTCCGACGCTTGATGGTATACTGTGACTCGGATCTAGTGGTTAATCAAGTGGTGAAAGAGTGGGATGTGAGAAACCCTGCCATGACTAGGTACTGCAACGCAGTAAGAAAGCTTGAGGAAATATTTGAAGGTTTGGAACTTCATCACATTCCTCGATTGAAGAATCAAACTGCTGATGAGTGGGCAAAAATCGGATCCACTCGGAAAATTTTGCCGAGTGATGTTTGTTTAGAGCACATACACGCCCCTTTGGTCCAGGAAGATCTGTTCAGTGAAGAACCTCCTCAGCCTGCAAGTGCATCTGATATGACTCAAGTTGAAATCCCAGCGTTTGTTGATCTGATCATGGAGATTCTAGTGGTCACGCCCGAGTGGACAGTGTCGTATATTGCATACATCCTGAGGCGAGAGCTACCCGAAGATGAAGACAAAGCTAGACATATCGTTTGCAGGTCGAAGGCCTTCACGGTGATGGGAGATCAGCTCTATAAGGAATGTGTGACTGGTGTAGCTCACCGGTGTGTTTCCCTTGAGGAAGGCCGACTGATTGTGGAGGAAATTCACTCAGGAACCTATGGTCATCATGCATCCTCGAGAGCCATCATTGCCAAAGCATTCCGAGATGGATTCTTCTGGCCACGTGCGAGTGAAATGGCCATGGAGCTTGTAGACCATTGCGAAGGTTGCCAGTTTTACTCCAACAAGTCGCACAAGCCGTCATCAGCACTGAAAACAATCCCCTCATATGTTCGTCTGCCATGTGAGGCTTGGACATGGTCGGACCCTGCCGCATAGGACAGGGAGGATTCACTCATTTGCTAGTCGCAGTCGACATATTCACCAAGTGGATAGAGGCAAAGCCGATCAAAAAGCTACATGCACGTACTACAATCAAGTTCATGAGGGAAATCACTTTCAGATTTGGCGTTCCACACAACATCATCACGGATAATGGATCGAACTTCGACTCGGATGAATTCAAGATTTTTTGCTCCCACCAAGGAACCCGAGTGGATTACGCATCCGTTCCTCACCCCCAAACCAATGGTCCGGCTGAACAGGCGAATGGACTCATACTTCAAGGATTAAAACCTTGTCTCATGCGAGAAATTGGACACGCTACAGGCGTCTGGGTCACCGAGCTACCTTCTCTGCTCTGGGACTCAGAACGACCATGAACAGGTTGACTGGGCGGTCTCCGATCTTTCTCGTATACGAAGCAGAAGCTGTCCTTCCGAGTGATTTTCTTCACAATTCTCCCCGAGTTGAAATCTTCTCAGAAGCCAAAGCTGAACAAACCCGACAGGACAGAGTCGATCTCTTGGAGGAGGAGCGCGAGATGGCCCTGATTCGATCGACGATCTACCAACAAGACTTGCGGCAGTTCCATTCAAGACACGTCAGGAGTCGGACGTTCCAAGCAAGTGATTTGGTGCTCCGAGTACATCAACACAGACCACACAAGTTGGCTCCCGCCTGGGAAGGACCCTTCATCATCTCCAAGGTGCTGAACCACAGAGCCTACCGACTCTACAATCTGGAGAATAGGATCGACGAGCCGAGGGCGTGGAATGGAGATTTACTTAAGCGTTTTTATGCCTGATTAGCGATTGTTTTGATGTAACGAACAATATTCCCGAAAGCAATTTACTTGCCAGAAGTTTTGATTACTGCAATATATCTGTTGACTCCGATCTAGAAAACTTCTTCGAGTGAAGAGCTACCCTCTCACTCGGGGGCTTAGCCTTGAACCAGATTCACCTAAGTTAAAAAAAAAATCTCCGAATGAAGAGCTACCCTCTCACTCGGGGCTTAGCCGCGAACGAGATTCGCCTAAGTTAGAGAACTTCTCTGAGTGAATAGCTACCCTCTCCCTCGGGGGCTTAACCGCGAACTAGATTCACCTAAGTTCAAACACTTCTCCAAGTGAAGAGCTACCCTCTCACTTGGGGGCTTAACCGTGAACCAGATTCTCCTAAGTTAGAAAACTTCTCCGAGTGAAGAGCTACCCTCTCACTCCGGCACTTAGCCGCGAACCAGATTGGCCTAAGTCAGAGAACTTCTCCAAGTGAAGAGCTACCCTCTCACTTGGGAGCTTAGCCGTGAACCAGATTCACCTAAGTTAGAAAACTTCTCCGAGTGAAGAGCTACCCTTTCACTCAGGGGGCTTAGCCGCGAACAAAATTCGCCTAAGTTAGAAAACTTCTCCGAGTGAAGAGCTACCCTCTCACTCGGGGACTTAGCCGTGAACCAAATTGGCCTAAGTTAAAAAAACTTCTCCGAGTGGACAGCTACCCTCTCACTCGGGGGCTTAGCTGCGAACCAGATTTGCCTAAGTTAGAAAACTACTCCGAGTGAAGAGCTACCCTCACACTCGGAGGCTTAGCCGCAAACCAAATTCGCCTAAGTTAAAAAACTTCTCCGAGTGAAGAGCTACCCTCCCACTCGGAGACTTAGTGGCGAATCAGTTTCGCCTAAGTTAAAAAACTTCTCCGAGTGAAGAGCTACCCTCTCTCACTCGTGGGCTTAGCCACGAACCAGATTCGCCTAAGTTAAAAAAAACTTCTCCGAGTGAAGAGCTACACTCTCACTCGGGGGCTTAGCCGAGAACCAGATTCGCCTAAGTTAAAAAAACTTCTCCGAGTGAAGAGCTACCCTTTTACTCGGGGGCTTAGCCGCGAACCAGATTCGCCTAAGTTAAAAAAACTTCTCCGAGTGAAGAGCTACCCTCACACTCGTAGACTTAGCCGCGAACCAGATTCGCCTAAGTGACAAACCCCACCAAAATGCAAATGAGACTTCGCTTAGCCCCACCCCAACTATGAGTCAAGATTCGCTTAGGTGTGAAGAATTTTCGTATGCCCAAGGCATCCCCAAAAAAGAAAAGTTCATTCGACAAAGATAAACTCAAATTCAGTCGAAACGAGCACATCAATTACACCCGACGCAGATCAATGTTATCCGCGCAAGTCACAAGCACTCGGGTGATTACCCTAACGAAGTTTAAAGTGTTTATAGAACTACTTGGCATACCGAGGCAAATAAATTTTTTTCTCACGAAGTGTTCGACTTCCTCACGGCTCACCTGGACTGGCTGGTTCCATGAAGGCGTCGAGGTCGATGACGTCGGCAATGCGAGTTGAAGTATAAATGAAGGTCTCCATGAAGTCTTCAAAATGAAGCTTCTTGATGTTTGCAACCTGCAGCGTCTTCAACTTCTCTTCCCAAGTCTCCTTACAATGGACCCTGACGAGTGATAAAGCCATGTCAGCCCCACACCGAGCAGCAGACTTCTTCCACGCTTGAACCCACTGAGGAATCTGCTCCATTCGAGTCATCATTGCTTCCAGGTAATGCTTGAGATCATCCTCTAGCCATAGCTCCTTGTCGATCTTTCTCACAGCCTCCCTCGGTCGCGTAACGTAGTTATCCACCTTCGTTAGTCAGGAGTTCACACAGAACAGATTCAAAGTTGCGCCGTCATCGAGTGGAGTATTGATTGGGTCAAGCAAGGGCTCGACCTCCTCAGTTTCTTTCCCCAAGTCTTCACAGAATTCTGTGGGGGAGAAGTTTCAAGATCATCATCAAAATAACACTCAGTCAATTACAAGATTCACTCGAATAGACACTTACCAGAGAGTAATTCCAGCATCTTGGTGGCAAAGTCTCCCACGTATTTTTCTTGAGCATTCGCCCTCTTGCTCATATCCTTCAACTGGTTCATCCACTTGGACTACTCTTTCTGCATTTTCTCCACCTCCACCTGAAAGCTCTTATTAGTTGCTTGAGCCTCCACCAATGTTTTTTCCTTTTCGTCCAGTGTTTTCTTCAAAGTAGCTACTTCATTCGTAGCCGCCTCCAGGTTCGCAGCCAGTTGAGTCTTTTCTGCAACCAAGATTGCATACGCAGAGCCTACTTCACAAGATTTCTGAAAGAATCAGAACACAAACATCAGTCGACGTATATCTCACTTCCGAGTGAAATATGGTCAAAGTAAATTCACTTCCGAGTGATAAAGACTTCATTCGATTGAAGGAAAATATATGTTTCCGATAAGACCCTTGCCGATTCAAGCACTCGACAGTGGTCTCGGGGACTACACCCACTGGGTTCACTCGGTGTGACCCCACTAACTTATGACTCGATCAGGTCTGTCCTAACGAGCGAAAAAGATTACACACTCAAGTCCTTCAGACTATTATCATTAACTACAGACTAATAATACTATCAGGGACTACACCTAGTGGGTGTACTTAGCGTGCCCCCACTGGATTTGAAATTCAACCAGATTAGCTCTGGCTGACTGTGATCAACAAATAAGAAAAGTCTCTCCTGATTAAGACCCCTGCCAGTGCAAGCACTCGACAGCGGTCCCAGGGACTACATAAGTGGGTTCACTCGGAGTGACCCCACCGGAACACAAATAAAACAAAGACATTTCTACAAAAACACGCACTTGGTGTGATTTGGAATTCAAAATTATTGTCACACTTACTTGGACCACTACTAGAAAAAAGGTCGTTAGTGGTGCACCTAATTTGGCTATTAATGGCGCACTATAGGTGCGCCACTATTATCACGCCACTACTAATAAATAGTAATGGCGCACGGCTGGTGCGCCACTGTTAATCTACATAAAAGTGGCGCACCACATGGTGCGCCATTACTATCCCACACACTAATGGCGCACCACCTGGTGTGCCATTACGATCCCAAACACTAACGGCGCACCACCTGGTGCGCCACTAAAGTGCAATTTGGTGCGCCACTACTATAAAAAAAAATTGCTTTTCTGATATTTGCACAGGTTACAAAATACATTATAGCACAGAATATAAATAGCACAACAGATTTATCGAATACAATAGAAGATTAGTCTCCGAATAAAATTCATCATATTAGTCTCCGAATTCAAAATAACGAACAAAGTCTCGAGACCGCGAGTAGCGAGTTTGTCTTCACATTACAAGTCGATATCTAAACTACCATCACATAGAAGAGGGTTGCGGTCAGGATGAGCATCATCGCGATGAAACTGATCTTCATCCGGTTTGTCCTCCGCTCCTTCCTGTCTCCCGCTAGATAGCGCACGTATCTAGCTTCTGCCTCCGCCCTAATGGTGTACCCTTTGTAACTGTTATCGCTGAAACGGTGAACCTGTCTCCGACACTCCTCCCAGTCGTCGTAGACTCCGGTAACCTCACCCTTGTACATGATATATGACGACATCTCTATGCACTAGACAAACAAAATGTTAGTAGAAATTCATAGAGAATATATAAGCAATATATAAGTATGCAACAAAAGGATCGGAAGAGAAAAGAAACACATTACTAGCACGATTCATGGTCCTACTAATAAATAGCATGGACTACATACAAGTTAAACGACTGTCCAAACTAAAGAGACATACAAGTTCATTAAAGTTTAATTACAACATGAGCTAATCGATATTTCAAAACTACATAGCATCAGTACTTTCGACTCGAATCAGGGACCGGAGCTTGGATGAAGCCGCCTTCTTTCGTGATGGTCATGAATGTGCAGTCATTGTCAGCCTGCATTTGTAGCGTTGTGTCAATTTCACTGTTGGACGGTTGACAGTTGAGGTAGAACTGTCCCGATCTAGGAAGGACATCTTGATAGATGATTTCCGCAAACTCCGACTGGATGCGAAAGAATTCTTGTCTGATGTCCTCGTCCTTGATTGCCGACAAGCATGGGGCCCATTCTTTGAGATCATTTGGTAGCATACGGTGATGCTGGTCCCGTACGATCACCCGCATGTGATGGAGGGCGTAGTAGGCATCCTTCTGACTGCCAAGTGACTGCTTGATGCAGGGGAACATCGTTACGTGGGTGAACACGTTCTTGCCGTACCTACAAATTGGCCTCCTGAAGGTGCCTCCTGATTTGGCGTAGCCGGGGAGGGCATCATCAAGAACTTTCTTGATATTTGTGTAGTCTTTCTTCGACTGACAGTCCGAGTCGAAATACGTGGCCATGGAATATTTCGGGCTTAACAGGATGAGTGTGCAATGTGTGTCACTGCACAAAACACGGAATGTTAGAAAAAAAGAACGATCAAAATCTAAGAAATCATATGTTACGGGGTGATGAGGGGATGACTTACTCAAAAAAGGAAGGCACGACGAAGTTATCCTTCTCTGCGTTCGCCAGAATGACGCCTTCGAGGTATGAACTCGCGACTTGCCGGTCCCCAGCGCTGCACAAGATCTTGGCACACATGTAGAAGGGGTCAACTATCATGATGTCTGGGGTCTTGTCTCTAATGATCTGCATCCCCATACTGAGCGAAAATAACCGAATGAAGGTGTAGTGCAGCGGATAAAGGTTAAGCATAGCAAAGATGTCATCAAACCGCAGGACGATCATACGCCCGATGGTGCTATTGACAAAGCCCTTGCCCTCTAGCTCCTTGGCCACGAAAACCGGGTATGTCACATCATTCTCGGAGAGACGCCGCTTCTCCATATAAAGAACAACGTCATGCAGACTCCGCATAGCACGGGTTGCAGCATTGAGCAGATTAGTCGGTAGCATCGGCCTACCCACGACATGCACCCTCCTCGAGAGATCCTTAGATATTGGTTGCCCGTCCTAAGCACGGATCGTACTCGGTGCCGGCTGGCTTGCACCCTCGTTATTTTTTCTTTTCCGTCCCTTCTGCTTCTTCTGTTTTAATTGTATCAAGTTCTGCTCAGAGACCACCTTCTTGAGTGTGTTGGGGCTGATAATATTTCGCACCTCGGCTATTTGAGTCTCGGTCAAGGCGACAGCTGGAGGCGTCTCGTGAGAACTGAACAAACGACGCCTGTTGCAATTGGGTTTCTCCGTGGTACCAGCTAGATCGCCATCGTCTTTTGCAGGGTTGGGTTCTTGAGAAGGAGGCCTGAACAATTCGTCACCATACCCATATTCGTTGATGTATCCATTCCGATGAAGTTCCTTTTGCCTCTCCTCGCGACAACACGACTGGGCTTTGACGGGTCGGTAATGAAGAAGCATTGGTCCAGTTGGCAAGCCAGTACCCATGGCTCATTTTTCGCGGTTACGTTTTCGCCCGCGGTCTTAGATTTGGCTTCGTGTATAATAATGTTGGTGAAATACCGGTCTTCTTTTAGGACGCTCTTGGCCCATCTGACAGGGAACATCGGAACCTTCTCTCCAGCGTAGCTCAGCTCCTAGATCTCCTCGATCCTTCCGTAGTATGTGTCCTTGTCATTACCGGTGTAGGATTCCATCGTTACCCCGGGGTTCTGATAATCGCTCTTCATGTCCTTTTCCTCGGTGTAGAATGTGTAGCCGTTCATATCGTACGCCTCGTAGGTCATCGGGTTGTGCTCGGCTACCTTTGACAAGGCGAATATGAGTTTTTCTTCCGCGGAAGAATCCTCATGTAAAGGGTGCGACAGAAGCTTCTCCTTGAACCAACGCGTGAAACATGAGTCGTGCTCTTTGATTATACCTCTGTGTGTCCTCTCTTGGCCTCGGTCATTGTACATCTTCTCAATAAAGGTTTTGTGCTCTAGCACCCAAGGATCGACCATGTCTATGTGTTGTAGCGCGACTAGGTTTGCTCTTTCAAAGTCGACGAGTCGACCTTTGAAGTCTACATGCATTTCGCGACGACCCTCGCGGTGACCGCATCCAGCGAGCCTGCCGAGGTGCGTGTTGATGGGCAGACCAATGGGGTTCTCGATGCCTAGATAATTCGTGCAGAAGGAGATACACTCTTCGGTCAGAAAGCCCTAGGCTATGATTCCATCTGGACGTGCCCTGTTGCGAACGTATCCTTTGATGACACCATTCATCCTTTCGAACGGCATCATGCTGTGCAGGAACGTCGGTCCGAGTTGGATGATATCCTCCATGATATGGACCAGCGGATGCACCATACCGTTGAAGAATGCGGACGGGAAGTACATCTCAAGCTCGCATAGTATCACCACGATCTCTTCCTGTAGGCTTCAGAGTTGCCTCACGGCAACTTACTTCCGAGAGATGACGTCGAAAAAGTTGCATAGGCCAAATAGCGTTTCACGGACGTGCGCGTCCATGATCCCACGGATTGCAACTGGAAGTATCCACGTGACAGTCGTGAGACTTCATCCCGATGAACTTCTCCTTCGCTGAGTCTAGGTATCTGCTTATCTTCCCCGCGTAACCGTAAGGAAGTTTTACTCCTATGAGGCAGGTGAAAAACTGCTCGATCTCCTTCTGACTTAGAGTGAAGCACGCGGGAGGGTAGTCATATTCGATCTTCTTGGCCTTTTTGCCTTTGCGACGACTTTACGTGTCCTTCGCCTCATCATCATCATCATTATCATTAGGGCGTTTTGCATGAAGCTCCTCCCTGATGCCCATTGATTGCAAGTCTGTCCTTGCTTTCGGCCCATCTTTGGTCCTCTCTGGCATGTTGAGCAGGGTACGGAGCAGACTCTCGCACACGTTCTTCGTGATATGCATGACATCAAGGCTGTGAGACACACGGAGGATCTTCTAGTATGGCAAGTCCCAAAAATAGACCTCGTTTTCCATACCTTCAGCAGCGGCTTTGGCACCTTTCACTTCTTTCCCGGCAGTGGGCGCTCTTTCCCATTTTTCAACAGCTCGTCTATTTCCTAGCCACTCCTCGTACGTGGGGGTATTCGGGGTTCGGTTTCACCATCGAACAGATCCTTGCATTTTCTCCATGCGTCATCGCCACGAAGCCACCTTCGATGTCCCATGAACACGGTTTTCGAAGACCCGGGATCTCTATCTAGCTAGCGATATGTTGTGTCATCCATGCACATGACGCATGCACAAAATCCGTTGACCACCTACCCCGCGACATATCCGTAACCGAGATAGTCATGCACCGTCGTGAGCAGTGCGGCTCTCATAGTGAAATATTGTTTCGTTGCGGCGTCCCACGTATTGGCTGGCGTTTTCCACAGCGTGTCTAGCTCCCCTTTCAGCATCCCTGATACAGATTGATGTCGTTCCCTGGTTGTTTCGTCCCTTCAATTAGCATACTCATGTGAATGTACTTCCTCTTCATGCACATTCAGGGCGAAGGTGGTACATCCACACAAACACAGGCCAGGTGCTATGTGTGCTTCTTTGGCTGCCAAACGGATTGACTCCATCGGTGCTCGCCCCCAGCATGATGTTCCTTGGATCGTCCCCAAATTTTGGGTGTTCGAAGTTCAACGATTGCCACTAGCTCGCATCCTTAGGGTGACTCAGCATCTTGTCTTTTTTATTTCTCTCTGGATCATTTCCGTCATCTTCTCGCTTCTTCTCCTCCATATCCGCGTGCCAATGCAGGAGCTCTGCTTGCTTAGGGTCCGCGAAATACCACTGCAGACGAGGAGTGATCGGAAAGTAGCACACCACTTTTCGAGGAGCTTTCTACCTCTTCTTGTATCGAGTGACGACGCACACCGGACATATGGTAGACTCCGCATGCTCGTCCCGATAAATGATGCAATCCTTCATGCACACATGGTATTTCACGTGCGGTAAATCCAGAGGACAAATGATTTTCTTTGCTTCCTCGAAACTGGTCGGGCACTTGTTCCCCATGGGAAGATGTTCGTGCCAGAATGACTTGTTCTCGTCGAAGCATGTGCCAGTTATTTTGTGTTTTACCTTCATCTCCAAAGCCATGAGCGTTGCTTTAAGGTGGTTATCCTCGGGCCTGCATCCTTCATAAAATGGAGTAACCGCGTCTATCTCCAGTTGATCCAGCTTGGCTTTCTCTCGGGCGGCAGCTCTTGCGTTACCCTTCTACTTGAGAAGCAGCTCTTGAATATGAGGGTCCTGCACCCAGCCCATCGATGGTCCATCATCGTCTGCTCCGGCATCTTCATCTTCATGATTATGCCCTTCGTCTTGATCTTCCTCATCATCATGGTCGGCATCTTCTACATGATGTCGGTGTCCTGCATCTACTTCGTGATCATGTCTTGGAGATTCTTCGTCTTTTCGCCTGCCCTCGCCACTATTGTCTTGCTGCCCTTCCTTATTTCTTGCCCGCCCCCCATGGACGACTTAATAATCATCTTCATCACCTTGCCACCGATAGCCATCCATGAAACCACACACGAGCAGGTGATACCACACCTGTCTGGAATCTGGGTCCATAAGGCTCTTCAGCTTGCATCTTCGACACGGACATCTTATCTTCGTCTCGTTCTTTTGAAGCATCTCGGCCTTCGCGGAGCTCAAAAACCTATTCACGATGCCTTCGGTCATCGTGCGGACCATGGTCGCCTGCGGGGTAGAGCAAAACGATATTTTAGAACCAAATTTTTTTTTGGCATGACTTTGCCTAAAAATAGGACCAAAAAGAATGCATAGTGCCAAATTCTTGCGAAACAGAAATGAATCAACATTTTGGCAAAATATTGGCTACTATCGCATTTCAAATACACAAACATATGCAACACCACAAACATACGTAGATCTAGGCTATAAAAATTGTGTACACGTTGGAGGGAGAAAAAAGTAGATCTAGAACATAAAGAAAGCTTTCCCCTTACTTACTTATCAAAAAAAAAAGGAAATTTAACCACTTAATTTGGGTGAATCTATGGTGCAATTGAGGTGAGGAGGAGGAGGCAGCCGAGACCAACAAGGTTGGTAAAGGTGGAGAGAATGAAGTGGGGGGAAAGTGAGTTTGAAGTGGCTGTCAAAAATATCTAGCTGCTCTCAGGTTACCAATGGTGCACCTCCAAAGAATGCGGCATTAGTAACCAGGGTTAATAATGGTGCACCTGGTAAGAATGCGCCATTACTAGTTTTTTTTTTAAAGCTGAAAAAAATTGTTAGTACTGGCGCACCGTGGATGTGGGGCGCCATTACTAGTTAAAACTAGTAATGGCGCACTTTCCCCTGGTGCACCACTGCTAAGTCTAGGAAGGGTGTGGGGCGAGGAAAAAACTAGTAATGGCGCACCACACACCAGGTGCGCCATTAGTAATATGGACAATAATGGCGCACCTATATCTGGTGCGCCACTGCTATATAGCAGTGGTGCACCACATACATGGTGCGTAATTAATGTCGATATTAGCTATAGCCGTTTTTCTAGTAGTGGACATTTTCATGGAGCACCACGCTGTTGTTATACACCGAGACGATGGCGTTGTAGGCTTCTTTCGCTTGTTGTTTCATTAGCCCGCCTGGATCATAGCCTCCTTGGCGGCACCTGTCTGATCTTCAGGGATACGGTACAGCGTGTACACGGTGGTGGGCGACATGAATCCTGAAGCTGCAGCAGAAACAACTGGAGCGCCTGATTGTAATCCAGTCGGTGTTGTGGTGACAACAACAGAACTTAATGGCGGAGCATTCGCTACAGGCATCTCCTCCACGGGCACCTCAGACACAATGGGTTCCACCTCAGCAGCAGGTTGTCTTTGATCGTCGTCATCCAGTTGGATGAACTCTGTTGGAGGCGCGGCTGGAAAAATGAAACACCAGAAGTAACGGCCAGAAAATTATGCACATGGAAGAGTATCACATAGTGAAAAATTAGTAATACCTAGCTGTGAAGTGGGTGCGTTTGCGGTATCAACCTCCATGGGGTCTTCGCCCCCTCGCGGCGGCGACGCTACAGAGGTAGCAGCTCTGTCAATGTAATTATATTCGGTCATCATCAACAAGAAAAGTTCACTCGGATAATAGGCGAAGGTAAAGTACTTACGCAAAGACGACTGGCACGGCGATCCTCATTCTAGGCAGAGCCTTCTGAGGTTTGGATTGCTGGGCTTATACACCTTTGCAGGCTGCTCCATTCCGATCCCCTGAAGCGTTTGGCACTCCTGCCACTCGACGCCAAAGGCTTGCTTGCAGTGCCCGCGGGATCGTGACACACCTTGGACCGGGGCTCGTGGTGAGAAGCAGACGAGTCCTCCTCCTCGCTTTCCTCCTCCTCCTCCTCCTCGGTCTCTTCGCTATCCTCGACATACTCCTCACTCTCCACGCTATCCTCCATGTTCCCCTCCTCGAGATCGAGTGCGTTGTTGTTCGGGACCGGAGAACCAAAGTTCGTCCACGCCGGCAAGATGCAATCCACAAGCTCAGTCGATAAGGAAATTGTAAGCACTCGGTTCGAATGAAAAAAATATTCAATAGAGCAAAACTAACTATGTCTTCATCCACTTCCTCAGGATGAGACCTAGTGGAGTATGCAGGGCCTGTGTAATTCCGCAAAGTGTGGTCCCGAGCTTGGAGAGGCTGGATGCATCTACCAAGTAAGGTCTCTAACAGATCCATTCCTGTCACTCCGTTGCGGACCAGACCAATCAGCGCTTTGACTAAAGGATCCCCCTGGGCTTTCTCCTCCCTCGTCGACACTAACGTCCTCGGAGCACTCGATCGCTCTAATGTAAAGGGAGGGAGTCCACTCGACATATTCGGGCAAGCGACATCATTATAGTAGAACCAAGTGGCTTGCCAATTGCGAACCGACTCGGGAAAGGTCATGGCAGGATAGCTACTTTTGGCTCTCTTTTGAAGTCCTAAGCCCCCACACAACTGGATGACATTGGTCTTGTCATCAGTCAGATTGACCTTCTTCACCGACTGAGAATGCACGGTGAAGATAGATTTAAAGAGTCCCGGTGAGGAGGACACCCCAAGAAACACTCACATAAGGTGATAAATCAAGAAAGGAGGGCAATGGCATTCGGAGGAAAGTGATGCAACTACGCCCCAAAGAAGTTCAGGAACCCCCAAATGAAAGGATGGGGCGGCAGAGAGAAACCTCATTTGACGTGGGTCAAGAGGAGGACCCGCTCTCCCTCCCGCGGCTCGGGCTCGATCTCTTCTCCAGGAAGCCTCCAAGACTTGTCCGCCAGCATGCCATGCTCGACAATGTCGAGGAGATCCTCCTTCCGCATAGTGGATGGGAGGAAATCCCCGTGGATCCAGCCCGGCGGCAGAGCCTGCTTCTTGGACTTGGCGTCGCCCTTCTTCTTCGCTTTCTCCAACTCCCTGGTTTGCCCTTTCGTCATAGTGGCAGCGGTGAGATTGGTTGCTTCGGTTTGCGTTGGTGGCTAAGGAGAAGAAAGAGCAGAGCAGAGGAAGAAGACGATGTCGTTCCAAACCCTAGCTTTGGAGGCTTTTATAACCAACCGACTGGGTCACTAGCAAGTGGGCCCTCAACTTCTCCCTTCGTAGGCCACCACGACATAGGTGGCAGAGATAGAGGCGCGGGAATCTAGGCGACGCGATCCACTGGATGGCAATGACGTCATCGCCGCGTAACGCGTGCCAACCGAAATTTTCAAATCCCAGAAAATCCGGAGCTGACAGGGTGACTGGTCACATCAGATGATCCTGACGGACGTGTCGATTTCCTTGCTCACTGGGACCTTCAAATTCACTCAGACATGTTGTACCAAGCAGAATTGATCAAGGGGAACGAGGAAGATTACAATCAACATAAATTCGGCAAAACTTCGAAGGGCATTCGAACTCAGTTTGCTATATCAAGATTTACAAATACACCTTCGCCACTCGAACCTCGATCCATTCGGGGGCTAATGATGGGCTTATAGCCCTAGGGTAAGGTCATAGGCCTGACCTATAAGTCCTACCCAAGGGCACAACATTATTAGCTTAAAGGTCACAAGATGACAACCAACTGGATTAGGACAACCTCTTGTCCACTCTATAGAAAACCACTCGGAAGATTATCTTATACTCGACGACTGGATTCCACTTGGTGAAGACCAGAAGCCAGTCGACATAGAAGGCCAAAAGCCACCTCGGAGAGGCTAACGATCGTACGTTAGACTACTGTAGTTATTGTCATTTATGACATACGTTACCTGTAACTTATGCATTTAATCTCACTTATTGCACCCTTGAAGGATGGACACTTATGAGGGGTTGCGCACTCTATATAATCCACCTCTCCCCTCTGGCACAAGGGTTAGCATTCTGTAACACCTATATTCCACTCGACACAAATGCTCCAGAGCCCTGAGACGTAGGGTTGTTACCTCCACTTTGGAGGGGCTTGAACTCATACAACCTTGCCGTAGCTAGGACTCTGCCCTCTACTTTCGTATCCTACTCGTCTACTGTCAGGCTTACACCCACGACAGACGGCACAGAAGGCCCCGGCAGACGGCAAAGGGGCGAGGCCCCACCCCACACTTTGTCGTGTGCCAGCGGACGACACAGAAGGCCTTGAAAGGCGGCAAACGGGAGAGGCCCCACCCCCCTGATGGCTAGCGACAAACCCACCCCCACCCGAAACTTTGTCGTCTGCCTCCACCCCTTTGTCGTCCGCGTGCAGACGGCAAAAGGGGACGACCGTTAATGGTCGGCGCCGCCCCCACTCCACCCACTCTCCTCCCACTCTCTCTCTTGTCCGTGCCCTCCCCGTCGCAGCACCGCAACCGTCGTTGCCGCCATCGCATCCACCCCTCCTTCCCCACCGCCAGCTCCACCCCCTTCTTCCCCACCACCACTACCACTCCTATCCCTCAACGCGGCACCCCCTCCCTGCGGTGAGCCCCCCGCCCCTGCCCACCTCGTGCGCAGCCCCGGTGCCCCACCGCCCCGGAACCCCTGTCGACCATGGCCCCCCACCGCCCAAGGGATTTTTTTTATTTTTTCTGATGTTTAGTTGATTAATTAGTTTAGTTTAGTTTTCTATTATTTAGTTCATTAGTTAGTTTAGTTTTTTGTTATTTAGTTCATTATTTTTGTTATTTAGTTAATTAGTTTAAGAGAAGAGGAGAAGAAATAGGAAAATTGAAAAAAAGGAAGAAGAAGAACAACAACAAGAAGAACAAGAAAAGAAGAAAAGAAGAAAAGAAGAAGAGAAGAAGAAGAAGAAGAAGAAGAAGAAGTGGAGGAGAAGAGGAGAAGAGGAGGAGGAGGAGAAGAAGAAGAAGAGGAGGAGAAGAGGAGAATAAAGCGGGAAAATGAAAAGCAGGAAGAACAATAATAAGAATAAGAAGAAAAGAAGACGAGAAGAAGAAAAATAGAAGAAGGAGAAGAAGAAGGAGAAGAAGAAGGAGGAGGAGGAGGAGGAGGAGGAGAATAAGAATAAGAATAAGAAGAACAAGAAGAAGAGTAGAAAAAGAAGAAGACTAAGAAGAACAAAAAGAAGAGTAGAAAAAGAAGAAGAAGAAGAAAAGGAAGAAGAAGAAAACGACACCCTGACACCTCGACACGATGCCCCGACACGAAACTCCGTGGAGCTGTTAATACGCCGCCCCTGACACCACTAACCCCCAACCCTCGACCCCCGACACCTCTTCGGCCTCTTGTTGACCGAAAATGTGATATTCGGCCTTCTAGAGGCTACCGGCTGGGGATCTCACCAGGATAATGCTCGGAGAGGAGAGGAGAGGCAGAGAAGAGAGGTCTCCGGAAACAGAAGAGTTGTTGTGTTGACCCTTCGACCGTGCATTGCCATACATGAGGGTGTCGGGGACGAGTGAGTTAGGGGGTTCCTCGACATCGATGAAACCCTATATGACATCTATATAGGTCATATATTCGTTTTAGGTCATATATTTTTCGATATTATTAATGAACACAAAATATTTGTGTTGGTCGGGTGGATTTACATGTGGACTTGTCTCGTCGCTACAAGGTCTGCTATTCGAAGAACTCCCCGTGCGTTCGACAAGCTCCGCCCCTGCGTTCGTGGGTGAGTACAAATGAGATCTCCTCCTCGCCCGTTAATTTTCTCTAGGTCGATCTTCAGATGAAACTTGTAGATATAGGTATATTAAATTATCTGTATGTGTCTCCTGTTTGAAAGGGTTATAGTTATAAATATGCATGCATTTGCATATATTTATAACCGTGATTCTTCCGAATTGTCCAACATTATCCATGGACAACCCAAGTAACCGTGATCCTGCACTCACTCCGAGCCGGGGGAATCGCCATCCGATTCAATTCCCCCGGGCTTGTAACTAGGCCCGACACTCTCACCGCCGCCGTCCCTGTCGTCACCACCACTCGAAGCGGAGCTGCCAATGCCGCTCGAGCGACCTTCGCAGCAGTCGAGAAGCAGATGTGGGGCCCCCTAAAGCAACATGGAGGGCCACCATAGGAGAAAGCCCCGGGGAGGGCGGAGGCGTTGGAGTAGCGCTCCGCCTCCCCCGACCTCGACCTCCACGACGACCTCGGCCCCTCGCCCTTCCTCCACCACGGGCGTCCGGGCCGTCTTCCGACGCGGCACCCTTAGAAGTTGTGGCATGATCCGAATGGGATCCCCTCGCCGTCCTCACGGCCGACGGTGGCCGACCTCATACCCTACCCATTGTTAGGGACAAGCGCTACCAGTACATTGAAGAAGATTCAGAAGGCCAAGATCGAGGAGTTGGTGGATCCAGGAGGTGTTGAGTGTGCAAAATCCCTCGCAAACCCTCCCAATTTATAGAATGAGGCGCGGGGGATAGCTTCCCTTACTCCAGAAGCCACCACCCTCTACGACCAATCGCTCGAGCTCACGGGCGAACAGAGAACCACCCCGATGCGCCAATGCATGCATGGGAGGGCCCAGCCACTACTGCGCCTTTCAAGGCCTCGTCTGCCACCTGTCCATCAATGAATGCACATGCCACGCGCGTGGCAGAGGTGTTTGAGGAGATGGAGAGGCCACTCCGCGCATGATCTCCCACTTCGCGCATCTGAGGCGCGGCGTGGGGAAAGGCAACCGCCAGGAGATCTAGCCGCGGAAACCCATGCACCTTTTTGGGCCTGGCCCAACAACGCTCCACACACGTGTGTGGCCCAGGCTTGGGGGCTCCTGTCGGTGCACTAAAGACTGGGGTCTATAGTGCCCCAGACTTGTGCAAGAGCCCCTGACGGCAGGGCATGGCAGAGTCCACACGAGAGGCACCCCCAAGACATCCAAGGCCCCGGCAAGACTGCCTTGCCGGGAAGACATCCAGGCCCACGTCCGTTTAATGCACATGATGAGCGCCCCAAGCACAAGACCCCAGCGAGCCTCCCTCGCCGGGAAGACAGCCGAACCCCTGACAAGCTTCCTTGCCGGGACGAAGACCCAAGGCCCCGACAAGCACCCTTAACGGGATGACGTGGCAAGGCACTAAGGGCGACCGCCCTTACCACAGTGCCACCGCCCCCGAGTTCCAGCGCATTCCGCATGCGCCAGTGGGTCACCCAGGTGTCAAAACACCTGGACACATGTCTTCACCAGCAATTAGCTGACAAGGATAAGACGTGCATTTAATGCACCTGATAGCGGTAGATGGATAAGCACCGCTCTAGGTTAACTGTAACATCTTGTGAACGTACCATAGAGCACTGTAGGTGACCCCTTTGCCTATAAAAGGAGGCCCTTAGCTCATTCACAAGGAGGAGACTTTTTGGAGATTGGCCAAGAAGATGGTTATCATCACTGTAACAAACAGCGACAAACGCTTAATACGATAAGACGAGTAGGACGTAGGGTTTTACGCGTAGGCGGCCCGAACCTGGGTAAAAAGGCTTGCCGGGTGTTGATCGTTAGATCTTCTCTTAACGTTGTCTTCGCCCGCCCTATGATCACAAGGGTATCAAGTTGATCGCCATAGGTGTCAACATAGCATCGCCAACACTTAGTTAGGTCAAAAATGGCATAAGAACCTTTGTTACCTCATAAATGTCAGGTAGTTAGCTTATTTCCATCCAAATTGACATAATTAACTTAGTTTGGTTAAAAATGGCATAATGACCATGGCTAGCTCAAAAGGTGTTGTACTAGGTTATTTTCCTCCACAATGACATAATAAGCTCAAAAACGTCATATGTTGTTGTTGTTGTTCTTCTGACTTTCTTATTACCATTTTGCATATTGGATGTACTACATGCATGGAAGTTGGCATTGATGGAGTGCTTTAGTTCTAGTTTTCATTTGAGTTAATGAACAATGTGGAACTATATGTATATGTATATATGGACGAACAATATATGAGGAACTATATGTATATGTATATATATGGATGAAACTTTGTATATGTTCGTTCTTTCGATATATGGGATGTACATTGATGAACAAATGGCATTGATGAACTTTATATGTATATCATATATGTGTTTTGACCTATATATCATATATGTGCTATGAATTATATATACATATATATATATATTAAAATATATATGTTGTGAAATAACATAAAAACAAAATTGTGAAAACATGGGCTATTTGTCGTCTGCCAGCTGATGGCAAAGGACTTTGCCATCAGGCAGCGGACGGCCAAGGTGCCACATGGCACCCAGCTCTGCAATCTGGAGCAGCAGCACCTGGCCCATATAGGCTCTTTACCGTCTGCTACCCTGCACTGGTAGACGTCACAAAGCCCGAGGGAGGCAGACGACAAAGAATAAGAGGGAGGCAGACGACAAAGAGTATGAGCAGCCGGCTGGGCAAACTAAGGGCTGGCCCATATAGGCAGACGACAAAGATGATGAGCGAGGCAGACGACAAAGAAGATGAGCGAGGTAGACGGCAAAGCCTCCACTAGGCCCTAATGGAGGCGTTTCCTGTCGGCTGTCGTTTAAAGATGTTTGGCGTCTTCTGTGTATCATAGGCTGACGGCAAAGGCGTGTGTCGTCCGCTTATGGCAGACAGACGGCAAAGAAGGTGTTATGCCATCTAAAGTAGTCATAGGAACCTTGCCGATAGGAGGCAGACGGCAAAGACCTTTGTCGTCGGTTGGACACCTCTTTGCCATTTGTTATGGCACACGGCAAAGTGCCTGATTCCTGTAGTGTAAGATTCATTACATTGTGTATCACATGAAGATGTGAGACTACATTATTGACTCTAGTGCAAGTGGGAGACTATTGGAAATATGCCCTAGAGGCAATACTAAAATAGTTATTATTATATTTCCTGTTTCAAGATAATCGTTTATTATCCATGCTATAACTGTATTGAATGGAAACATAAATGCATGTGTGGATATATAGACAAAAATGTGTCCCTAGTGAGTCTCTAGTTGACTAGCTTGTTGATCAAGGATGGTTAAGGTTTCCTAGCCATAGAAAAGTGTTGTCACTTGATGACGGCATCACATCATTAGGAGAATGATGTGATGGACAAGACCCACACTATGAACGTAGCGTATGATCGTGTCATTTTGGTGCTATTGTTTTCGGCATGTCAAGTATTCATTCCTCTGACCATGAGATCATGTAACTCACTGACACCGGAGGAATGCCTTGTGTGTATCAAACGTCGCAACATTACTAGGTGACTATATAGGTACTCTACAGTGATCTCCAAAGGTGTCCGTTGAGTTAGCATGGATCAAGATTGGGATTTGTCACTCCGTGTGACGGAGAGGTATCTCGGGGCTCACTCGGTAATACAACATCACATATAGCTTTGCAAGCAATGTGACTAAAGAGTTAGTCACTGGATCTTGTATTACGAAACGAGTAAGGAGACTTGCCGTAACGATATTGAAATAGGTATAGAGATACCGACGATCAAATCTCGGGCAAGTAACATACCGAAGGACAAAGGGAATGGCATACGAGATTATAAGAATCCTTGGCATAGAGGTTCAACCGATAAGATCATCATAGAATATGTAGGATCCAGTATGGACAACTAGGTCCCGCTATTGCATATTGATTGGGGAGTGTCTCGGGTCATGTCTGCATATTTCTCGAACCCGCAGGGTCTGCACACTTAAGGTTCGGTGACGTTTCGTTATAGTTGAGTTATAGGTGTTGGTGAATGAAGTTTTGTTCGGAGTACCAGATGATATCCCGGACGTAACGGGAGTTTCCGGAATGGTCTAGAAATGAACATTTATATATAAAAATTTGGCATTTGGATTCCGGAAGAATTTCGGGCATTGTCGGCAGTGTACCGGGAGTGACGAATGGGTACCGGGGGCACACTAGGTGGGCCCACAACTCCCCAAGAGGGCCACGTGGACTTTATGGTGGCGCAATATCTCTTAGTGCGATGACTAGTCAACCAAAGAAATCCCATGAGATAAAAGTGGAAAAAAACCAAAAGAGGTGGACAACTTGGGGAGGAGTCCTACTCCAAGTAGGATTGGAGGAGGACTTTTCCTCTCTAGCTTCGGCCGAGCCCAAGGAGGTTCTCCTTGGTTCTCAAGTCTAGCCATCCTTCCTCCTATATATACTAGAGGTTTTAGGGTTTTTTAGATACAATTTCAGCCACATGCAACCCTCTCCTCTAGTTTGTAGTTCTTCCTCGAGATTGGATTTCTGCGGTGCTTAGGCGAAGCCCTGCAGGAATAGATCACCACCACCACCGACACGTTGTCACGGTGCAGGAGAACTCATCTACTTCCGCGTCTCTCTTGCTGGATCAAGAAGGCAGAGATCGTCATCGAGTTGTACTTGTGTTGAACGCGGAGGTGCCGTCGGTTCGGTACTAGATCGGGACGGATCGTGGGACGACGGTAATTTGGATCGCGGAGACATTCCACCAAGGTTGTCAAAATCGAGATTCTATTATATGATTCTACGACTTCATGATCCAAACTAACCACTATGATTCTATGACTTTAGTTCATAAAATATATGTTCCTATGATCTTGATAGTGAAGATTCTACGATTTGCAATCCTACCATCGGAGTCCTGATCCGATTCAAAATCCTGATTCTAACAACCTTGCGTTCCACTACATCAACCGTGTTTCTTAATGCTTCCCGCTTAACGATCTACAAGGGTATGTAGATCTGATCTCCCTCTCATGTGCGTAGGTAATATTTTTGTTTCCCATGCAACTTTCCCCAACATGGGGTGCCTAGCCGGATCGGACCGAGGGGCCTGGTCGCCATTCTCTTGGTGGCGGGGATGAGTCTACGGATAGTGAGGGCGACGTGGTGGACGGGGTCACCGTGTACAAGCGTTCTAGTACACGTCTCCCAGTCGTACCGGGAACATGCGAGCACAGGCCGGTGATTAAGCCTGAAGGGGAGAGGTAAGTGCATTTACTCTTTGTTTATATTTTGGCTTCAAGTTTCTTCAAATATGTAATGCATTGACCTTGTCATAATGCAGGGGTTGGATACACCCCCTTGGAGTCCGGAAGCCAAACACCCTCCTTGGTGTGTTTGCTAGAAAAATTTCCCGTGGTTTGTCACATTGTTCGGTGAGGGTCAGGTTCCTACATAAGAATTTACCTGGGAGCTATACCAGGAAGCGCATGCCCCGCCGGAGGAGATTATAGATGGTGTCTTGTGCCACACGAGGGCCGAGATGGTGATCAACACCTTTTGTGTAGATTTTCCTTTTACACAAACTAAAATTAAAATATAGCTAATTGTTGTACTAATCGGTGTTGTCTCGTTTGATTGTAGACCATCTACAAGTGTGAGGAGGGATATGAGGAGGCGGTAGCCAATGTTCTCGAGGCCGAGTGCAGGCGGCTATTGTAGAACTTGCGCCACGAGGCTCGGCCGTAGGCTATTCGAAACTAGTATGCGACGCGTGGTGTCAAGAAGCAGAAGAAGGCGTACCACGGAAATTATGTGAAGAAGGAGTAGTACATGAAGGTAATTACCTATTACTAAGGCCTTGTACATATTTTTCTTGATTTGGTTCGTAGGCGTAGTTCTCAAAATTATTTTTACTAACTTATAGGTGCCCCCGAGATGGTTTGCTCATAAGATGGATTGTTGGGAGGCGTTGGTGGATGAGTAGTGCACATGCAACTAGCGAGACGTCCACGACAATGCGAAGGATCAGCGTACCCAAATGGTTGGTGTGCCACACCATCAAGGCAACGCCAACTTAATTCAGTTCGGACGGAAATGGGTATGTGGTTTACTTCCTTATGCATGTAATTAATTCTTCATGCTAGCTTGAGCCCTTTACTAATACTTAATTCAGTTCGGACGGAGGTGCCACAGTTGTACGACCTTTATGGCATGGCCCATACTTCCTCCTACAAGAAGGCGAAGGCATTCCCTGAGTCTGACCTGGATCATCCAGAGAAGTTCACCAACATCTCCTCCCACCACAAGCTCATGAAATACAGGGACGTGGGGAAGGCTGGGAAAGGGGAGGACTTCAACCCGAGCGAGGAACCTTTGGATCCAGAATTGGTAATGATATGTGGTGGCGGGAAGCCCCATGGCTCGATAGCCATTGGAGATGGGATAATACTTTCTCCACTCACTCTCTCGGAGATAAAGGCGTGCCAGTCGAGCTCTTGTCTAGAGATAACGCCTGGTCCACTACCAGTCGATCTCGCTATCGAGGTTAGTTGTACGGACGCAGAAAACTTTCATCCATTTCATTGTGTGTGTGGCCATCGATCATTACAGTGGCAACGAGGAATGGTGTTGTAGGCTGCTCTTCAGAGAGAGAGAGTGGAAAACCAGGCTGCTCTTCAGGCTGCTCTTGAGGAGAGGGACCGGACCACGACTCGTTTGTTGGAGGAGGAGAGGGCTCGGAATGAGGCGGGTCACCGGGCCATGTACGAGCTTCTTCTAGTAAGTTACTTTTTCACATTAGCCAAATCATGCGAGTAATGTCTGTTTCATTACTAACTAATACGATCGAATATTCAAAACCAATTTGCAGTCTATGTGCAAAAATACCGGTCAGCCCCTTCCGCCGATGCCCGTCTTTTCTGTGGTTGGCACGGTGTGTTTCATTTCAATGATCATTATAAATGTAACGACTAACATGCGGCGCTTTCCATATTTGGGGGTGAGGCGACAAAAAGGGAAAGGGGCGCATCTCAGCGTTTCGCAAGCAAGGTAACATTACCATTACATAACTAGAGAGACCAGTATTAAGATTCGGCTTACTCTCGCCAAATTCTAGATTACAATCCACACAAGCATTCATTATTCATACATAAGACACGGTCCGACTACGGACAAGATAAACGGCAAAATCATGCTATCCTTAGGAGTTTTTATTAAGTTGTTAGAAAATTAACACCAAAGTTGGGTGCTTCCAAACAAGCCTTAACTCTAAACAATTTATTAAGGGCATCCCCTTAACAACCCCGAACGTGTTAGGAGCGCTCATTTATCGAATAAAACACTGGTAGCCGAAACTAAGGCGACAACAGCAGAACAAATCACCCGGCAGAAGGCTAGGCCTTCCGCTATTTACTAAGTATATAGGTGCATTAATTAAATATCAATTAAATAGGATGATATCAAATGCCCATGTTATCACATGGACCAGTTGGCACCTGCAACTAGCAATGCTAATAAATTAGTGGTTCAGCAAGCCTAACTTAGCCAAACGATATTTGCTAGGAGAGGAGGTGTTTGAGGTTTCATGGCAATGTTTGATGGCCTATATATCATGTGGTAGGTAGCGGAGATGTGATGATAGAAACAAAGCACTAAGCCAATCAAATCTGGAAACGATGTCAAGGTCACGATCATCTTGCTTGTGATTTCTTCAGAGTGGAACTGTTCCTGATCTTCCTGCGCGAACTCACCGGACTCTTCAAACTCGTTTTCAGCCCTAGTAGCTACCCAGAAGAAACAAACAACTAATAAACACCAGCAATGATGATGCAACAGACAAAATGATGGATCCATGCACAACAACTAATCATGCACATAAACCACCCAACATAGATAAAAACTAGTGCCACCTCACCACAAGGAGACTCTTCTACAGGAATGCTAAAAACTGAATTCCAGTACAACCATTGGATTCCTTGGGATTTTCTACCCCAAATCCATATATCATACTGCCATGTTTGCATGCAGAAAAACACCACAGTCAACAAAAGAAAAGTAGTAGAGAATCAAACTACCTTTAGTCAAGAACTCGAGCTGTTGTTGAGCCTGCCCAATTTGACATATGCGAGAATAGGCATCTTCCATATTAGGAATTATTCCACAAATGGAAGCATCACATCAAACATAATTAAATAAAGGAAGAAAAAAAATAAAAATAAGAACTAACCTATCAGACGGGGCCCACTTGTCATAGAAACGAGGGTCCTAGTGCATGACATGTGGGACCGGGACCCACTTCTCAGTGGCACGACTACACAAATAACAAAGAAATAAAAGGGAGTAGTGGCAGTTCGAACCGATTACCTCACCCCAACATACACTGCACCCTACCGTTAGGCTACCTAGGTGTAGTTGACCACTTAGGGGAAGAAATCCCCCTAATCAGTCAAACTTGCAGGTGCAACAGATTGGAAAAATTCCAAACACAGAATAAAAAGGGGCATGCTGGGACTCGAACCCAGGTCACGGCGTGCATGGCTGGCTCGGTTGCCAGTGGGCTAGGAGGGGAGGCTCTGATCCAAGGGGGATCTCTCCCGAGACAAGGTCAAAATGAGGGGCCCTCTCTGTTTGATAGAGGGGCACCAGCGACGACGCGGCTCGCCGGTGCACGCTGGTGGGCATGCACTTGCACTACGCGGGGAGGCTACATGGTTGCGCCCAACTGTTGTGTCTGCCACAAACTCAGGTAATCCTATTGCGACTGCTACCAAGCTGCATGTTGCTACTATTGCTTGCTACTACACATCCGCTGATGTTGTTGCTTGCTACTACCTGCATCTTGCTACTGCTGCTCTATAGCTCAAACCGTGTTTTTGCTTTGCTCAAGAACAGAGCCACGGCGGCGAGGTATACGATGGCAAGCAGGGCTGGAAGACGGAGGGGGGGAAGCGGAGATGCGGTCATCGCTCACCTAGGGTTCAAAACGGAAGTGGAGGAGAACGCGCGACATCGAGGTGCGGAAGGGCTCGCCGGAGAGGAAGAAGACTGCCGCTGTCGTTGACGTCGAGGTGGTCGTCCTCGGCATTCGATCTTCGCGAGAAAGGAACCCCCTTGGTGTCCGCGAGCTCCTGGTCTAGACGGGGAAGAATACGGCCTTCCGATCTTCTGCTGTTGAAGAGATCACCAGGCTTTGTTCATGGCGACGATGGCGTCGGGTGGCTCGCCCTGACGGCTCTAGGAGGAAGGGTGTGACAACCCGAGACCGACGCTCCAGAAGATTCCCCCTTTATTCCATTTTCGTCATGTGGCTTATTTGTTTATCGCATCATCATCGCATCATTCGCATCATCAGCATTGCATCGGCACTCCGTTGCCGCTAGTTTAAAAAATTGGCATCCTTCATTGGTTGTCGGTTCTCTCCGTTCTCGTCGTTGCCCGTTCTGAGCCCGACCACACACGCACGCGCCCACGGCATCATCAAAATCTTGTTTTTAAAAGTGTGTATAAAACCTACTCTGATTGGTTTGAAACCTCGCGTGCAGTCTTATTTAGATATAGGTAGGCCGCTAGCCAAATTTCGCCGCAATCGAAGTCCGTCTAGTACCTGAACGGTCAACCATAGCGGCATCGTCTTCGGTTATTCATCGGACGTGTCGGTGTTTTCAATCGTTTTGCCATGCCGCTCCATTTCCCACTCATCTCCGGCTAGCCTACTCTACACAGCCACTTAGCCGTCCCCGCGTTCGTAACCGTTCGATTTAGATCCGCGGTTGAAACCGGGGCGAAATTCGGCTAAACCTAGCCCCCCTTCCCTATTTAAACACCTCTCCCCTTCCATTTTTTGCATCTCTCTCTCTCTTCCACGAAACCCGCGCCCACCTAACCCTAGCCGTCACCCTAGCTTCCCTCTCTCTCCTCCCAGCGCCGCAGGCCCGCTAGGCCCACGCGAGGCCCTCTCGGGCCCGAAACGCCGCCGCCCGTCCTGCCCAAAGCCCCGCTGCCGCCGCACAGGGAGCACAGAGCTCCTCGCTCCCGACGCAGCCGCAGCTCCCGAGGTTACCCCGTGACGCCTCCCGTCGCCGGTGGCCCAGTCTCCATGCCGGAGCACCCTCTAGCAGGTCCAAAACCTCCCGCCGCCAGCTCCTCCCGCCACTTTGCCTCGATGCGCCGCCGCCTCAAGCCGGATCCGGCTAGGTCCAGCCCGTCGGGATCCATCCCCTGTCGCGTCCCTCTCCGGAGGCCGCCAGACCTTGTCGTGGGACGGCCTACAGCCGCTGCCAGCCGCTGCCCTCTCCTCGGAGCCCCAGCCGCCGCGCCGGAGAGCCCTCTCGCCGGTCCAGCACTTCCTGCCGCCAGCTCCTCCCGCCGCTTTGCCTCGATGCGCCATCGCCTCAGGCCGGATCCGGTTAGATCCGTCCCGTGAGACGGCCTGCAAACGCCGCCAACCGCTGCCCTCACCATGGTGCAAGGAGGACGAGGCAGTGAGCGCCCGGAGACCAGGTGAATGGCCTCCCGCTTAGCCCAGCACGCGCCCCGAGGCCGAATTGCCCCGACCTCTCTCTCTAGCGCCTCAGCCCAGCCCCGCCTCGGCCTCCTCTCCACATGGGCCAGGCCTGCGAAGGTGTGCCTCCCCAGCCCTCTATTCCCTGCCGCCAGCGCTGTTTAACTAAACGCCACATGCCTTGTTGAGCCCATTACACAACTCGGCCCTTTTAGTTTATTTAGGTCTTCAGATTTGTTTTATTTCAGGATTTTGCTAAATATTAAAATGCCCGTAACTTTTATTTCGTGTATGAGATCAGAACGAATTATATATGAAACCTGTGTAGTTTTCCGCGTAGGTTCACATTTTACAAATTGCATGCATGTTTGAAGTAGTTTGACTTGGTGTTTGCCTAGAAATGTGTGTTGTCCTAATAGGTTGCTTATCTCGTATTTATTTTTGCGCGTGTCTGGTTTGCTCAAATCCCGTAGTTTAAATGCTCATGTTATTAGGGACCTTTTTCCATGTATTTTAGAATAGTTGTTTGCATTTTTTGCATGTAGGTTCCGTCGCTAGTTTATTATATCGTGTTTAGGACATATTCTCGCATATACGTGTGGAGTTATTTTCATTTTTGCAACCCCTCATGTTATATATGTTTTCGGGGTAGAAAATTCCATAGAATTTATCTGTACATTCAGTTTTAGCTTTTGAGCAAGTTAGTGCGCGTGATATTTTGCCATGTTGCCCTTTTGTTTACTTTGTGGTATTTATTCTGTGCATGATATGAAGGAGTTGTCAACTAGAGATATGCCCTTGGATGTGTATGCTAGCCCCTGGTAATTTTGGTTGTAATAGAAATCCATGTTTAGGTATTGTTTGCTTGTTCTCAACATGCTAGGAAATAGTGCTTATTTGGAGATGCTGAAATATTTCTAAGTCTGAAATCTGTTATATTTAGTTGTTGTCTTGCCATGAGTTTATCTGGTGATCTGTAGCTCTTTTGAGGTTGGTGCAATGGAGTTAGTTGTAGCCCTTAAGATTCTCGAGCATGCTGTGAATTTTTATGTCATTTGGTTCCCTGTAGCATATAGTTTTGCTGCTGTTAATATGCCTTCAGATCAAAAACTGCACTGTCAAAAACTGATATTTTCTCTAAGCCTGAAACTGTGTGAGAGATGCCATTTTGAGAGTTCTTTTCGTAGTGATCCATGCTTCCATGATAGATGTTATTAGTACTATGTTGTAGTGCCTCTTTCCCTCTACTGTCTAATGCCTTGTTAGGGCATTTTGGATTTGTGCAGCTTGTTGTTCGAGGGTGTAAAAAATGCAATGTTGCTGTTTTGGGCCGATTGTAGCGATTTCTTGTTTAGCTTGTAGTTGTTGAACCATTGCTCCGTTTCGATCGTCTCCTATATGAAACTTGCTTAGGATCTCGTGTAGTTTCATAATATGTTGTTTCCTTCTTGTTTTGGGATGCTTGTGACTTTTGTTGCACACATATTGCATTTATGCCATCATATCTTGCGGTGTTTGTATCTTTTGAACCGTAGCTCCGTTGGAGATGTTCTCTATATGTCAATTGATTGGAACAACGCATAGAATCACGTTAACCTATTTAATTTTCTGTTTAACAAACATTCAAATGTGTGAATTGAGATCTGGCAGAATTATAAATTAACGCATGAGGTCATCTCGGAGATGCTATATGTCGTTTCCGACTCATTTCAAATGCCTAGATAGTTAGCTTAATTACGCTTCACCTTTTGCCATGTTTAACCAACATTTAATATTGCCATGTACCTAATCGGGATAGAACTAAATAATTCGTATGTGGAGTTTCGTCAATATGCAACTCGCTGCATATTGAACTTCACTTAACGTGTAGTATTTGATTGTTGTGAATTATCATGCCATGTTTTGCATATATCCAGCTGATCATGCATCATATGTGGATTGCATCTTGTCGTGCATGTGCCGTGGTGAACATCGTGTGTTAATTTTTGTTTCCGGTTTCCTTCGTCTCGATAGAGTTCCGCAAGCGTGTCGGAAAGTGAGGATCCGTTCGACTACGTCGGTTCGTCTACTTCACGGAGTCATTCTTCTTCCAAGCGGGATCTCAGGCAAGATGACCATTTCCCCAGATACCATTACTATCATTGCCCTGCTAGTTTTATCGTTCTACCGTTATGTCTCGTTGCCTACCACATGTTAAATATCAGCCTCTCAACATTGCCATGAAAACCTTCAACATGTTCACAACCTACCAAACCACGTTGCTTCCATGTGATAACATGGGTTCCTTGTTATATCACCATATTAAATGCTATTTAATTTAATGCACCTATATACTTGGTAAAAGGTGGAAGGCTCGGCCTTTCTAGCCTAGTATTTTGTTCGACCTTTGCCCCCTTAGTTTCGGCTACCTGTGTTATGTTCCATAATTGAGCGCTCCTAACACGATCGGGGTTGTTATGGGGACCCCCTTGATAACTTTTCTTAGATTAAAGCTAGTCTGGCAAGGCCCAACATTGGTTCTATATTTTCCCAACATAATAACTCTGTTAATACTGAAAAGCATAGGGTGTTAGCGCTACCCAAGGAGTAATTCAACATAATACAGGGAGGGCCAGTGCTGACAGTGCTCGTCCAAAACAGAGCCACTTGCGAGGCCACCCGGGGAAACTCGGGGGATTTCTATCCGGCCACCGTACGTATTGCTCATCCGTCATGTCCTCTGAACGAGATATGCGGCTCCTATCGGGATCGTCGACACGTCGGGCGGCATTGCTAGATTAGTTTTACCTTTGACGATATATCTTGTGCATCGGGATTCCGATGATGCTTTGGTTAATCTCAGAGTTGAGGTTTTCCACTACGCAGTCCGACGAGATCGCGAGTTTCGTGATCGAGGATTTCTATGCGGCTTGTGGTAATTTGTGATGGACTAGTTGGAGCACCCCTGCAGGGTTAAATTTTTGGGAAAGTCGTGCCCACGGTTATGTGTCAACTTGGAAACTTTGTTTAACACTGATTCTAGATAAATTGAAGTTAACTTAATTAAAATATGCCAACTGAGTGTGTAAACGTGACTGTCTCTTTCGCGAGTTCCTTCTCCGATCGAGGACATGGTGGGGTTATGATTGACGTAAGTAGGTGTTCAGGATCATTCTTTTGATCATTAGTAGTTCACGTCTGTTATATGTAGATCACCTCCGTCTTTATTCTTGTACTCGTAAGTTAGACACCTCATATATTGCTTAGTCGCTTGTTGCAGCCTCACCACTTAACCATACCTCACCAATTAAGCTTTGCTAGTCTTGATACCTTTGGGATGAGATTGCTGAGTCCCCTGTGGCTCACAAATTACTACAACACTAGTTGCAGGTACAGGTAAAGGTTACTTGTCGCGAGCGCGTTGATTGTTCATTTGGAGTTTCTTCTTCTTCATCATCAATCTAGGATGGGTTCCAGGTTGGCAGCCTGGGATAGCAAGGATGGACGTCATTTTCTTTTCTCGTTTTTTTTCGTCCGTAGTTGGACCCTGCTCTTCTTCGTGATATTTATGTATTGTACTGATGTGACTCTGATGTAGCTTGTGGCGAGTGTAAGCCAATTCCATATACTCTTCTCTTCAGTACATGTACTTGTAACGATATCCATTCTTCAGAAATGACGACATGCGCTTCTATCCCTGTCGAGGCCCTCATGCCTAAATAAGGATAGGGTCGCATCTTGGGCGTTACAAAGGGGAGGGGGGAAATGGGTGGAGGAGGAACCCTAGATATGGGGCATGGCCAAATAGGCTGGACAGGAGCCCTAGTGCCCGCTTAATGGAGGGGAGAAGGGATATGGGTGGTGCTCTATTCGTACAGAGATGACGCACGCGAGGAGGGAGAAGGGGTCGTGGAGGTAGGCTTGCACGGATACTAACCTGCTGGGCCTCCTCTCTCTCTCAGGTTTAAAGAAAAACCTCTTTGCAAAAAAAAGAAATACTCAGATTTGAAATAAACCAAGAGAGTGAAAAAAAAGGATAAAACAAAAGTAAGAAGTATATTTGGGATTGTAACCTCATGGTCCAATTTATGAATTAAACTGGGCATTTTTAAAGAATAAAAAAAAACTAAATACCTTTTATTTTAAAAAATGAGGCTCTGTTTTAAGTAAAATCAAAAGAGAAAAATAAAATAAAACCAGAGGGGCTTCCTCCAAAATATGAAAAGGATTTTTAGGGAAAGATGAACATTTTTAATGGGGAAAAACAGAAACTTTAAATCGATCGCAAAATAAAAACAGAGAGGAGAGAAGGGGTTTTGCAATATTTGATGAAACAAGGTTTTGAGGAGAAGGATTTGGTGGATCCACTCACACAACCAAGCACAACTACTAACATGCACAAATCAACAAACAAGATGCAACACCAGAGAACAAGACGAAAGAGAATGATGACATGCATGAAGCCATGATGCACATGAAAAGAAGACACCATGTTGGGCTCACTCCACATCTCATTAACATGCCAAGGTTGCCATACAAGGAAAGATTACAAAGGGGGAGAAGAGTTGCATTGGGGTTGTCAAAACTCTCCCACACTACAAGAGGATCTCGACCCGAGATCTATGACTCGAAGAACTCCGGGTACTCGGAACGGAGGTGGTCCTCGCGCTCCCAAGTGCCTTCTTTGTCTGAATGATGTGACCATTGAACTTTGGGGAACATGATTGACTTATTGCAGGTCTTGCGCTCAGTCTCTTCAAGTATTGCTATCGGATGCTCATGGTAGGATGGTCGGGCTGGAGACTGATATCCTGGAGATCAACTGTGCGCTCAGGAGTCTTGAAGCATCTCCAGAGCTGAGAGACGTGGAACACATCATGCACATTAGAAAAGTTGGATGGAAGCTCTAACTGATATGCAAGATTGCCTCTCTTGCCAACAACTTTCAACGGACCAACTAAATGAGAAGCAAGCTTTCCTTTGATGCCGAAGCATTGAGTGTCCTTCATGGGAGACACTTTGAGATACACAAAATCATCGAGCTGAATAGTCATGTCACGATGCTTGCTATCGTAGTAGCTCTTCTAGCGGGACTGAGCTACTTTGAGATTATCCCAAATGACACGACATATTTCTTCTACTTCAGCAATCATGTCATTCCCAAGAATCTGACGTTCACTAGTCTCTGACAAATTGAGTGGGGTACGACACTTCCTGCCATATAGAATCTCGAATGGAGCCTTGCCTGAGTTAGCTTGAAACTTGTTGTTGTATGAGAACTCGGCAAATGGTAGGCAATCTTCCCACATCATGCCAAAATAAATCACACAAGCTCTGAGCATATCTTCAAGGATATGATTGACTCTCTCAACTTTCCCACTTCTCTGAGGATGGAAAGTTGTACTAAAATGGATCTTAGTACCTATCGCAGTCTAAAAGGAATCCCAGAACTTGGAAGTAAAGATGCTTCCACTACCCGAAGAAATGAGCATAGGAACACCGTGCAATGAGACTATCTTTGACGTATACAACTCTGCCAGCTGAGCTGCCGAGATTGACTCTTTGACTGGTAGGATATGAGCAACTTTGGTCAACTTGTCGATAACGACGAAGATGGCATCGTTGCCTCTCTTGGACCTCGGAAACCTAGTGATAAAATCCATTTCCACATGATCGAATTTCCACTCTGGTATAGGCAAGGTAAGTAGGACACCTGCTGGACGTTGATGCTCCACCTTCACTCTGTGACACAAATCACACTCGTTCACAAACTGAGCAATCTCACGTTTTATGCGAGTCCACGAGAAAGTCTGCTTCAAATCTTGATACATTTTGGAGCTTCCTGGATGTATCGAGAGGAGGGAATTATGGGCTTCATCCATGATTAGTTTCCTAAGCTCCCCTTTCAGAATGACAAGCCGGTCCTCGAGGGACAGGGTATCTCCATCATCAACACAGAAGCACTTATATTTAGAAATGCTCGTTGTCAAGCCAATCTTATCTTTCTTCACCATCACATCAAGAAATTGAGCTTGTCCGACTTGGTCTTCCAAGGTAGGAGAAATTTGGAGATTAGCAAGAAGTCTCTGAGGTACTATCTGAAGGTTGAGCTTCCTGAAAGATTAACAAAGATTAGGTTGGAGAGGCTTCAGAATGAGACTGTTGGAGTAAGCCTTTCTGCTCAAAGCATGTGCAATGATATTTGCTTTGCCTGGAATGAAGTCAATGCTCATATTATAATCTTGGATCATTTCCACCCTATGAGTTTGCCAAAGATTAAGACTAGGCTAGGTGAAGATGTATTTGAGACTCTTGTGATCGGTGTAGACTTCAACCTGTGTGCCCAACAAGAGATGTCTCCAAGTCATCAAGGCATGGACCACTGCCGCCAACTCAAGATCATGAGTGGGATAGTTCTTCTCACTTGGCTTCAACTGCCTCGAGGTATGAGCTACCACTTTCTTCTGTTGCATCAGAACTGCACCAAGACCTTGAAAAGAGGCATCACATAACACTTGATAAGGCTTGGAGTCATGAGGAGGAGTCAAGATTGGAGTTTAAGTGAGCTTATCTTCGAGTGTGTCGAAGACCAACTGACACTTTGGAGACTAGACAAACTTCACACCCTTCTGAATAAGATTGGACAGAGGCTTAACAATCTTGGAGAAGTTCTAAACGAACCTTCTGCAATAGCTTGCAAGCCCGATAAAGCTTCGAAGCTGCTTCACATTCTGAGGAGGTTTCCACTCAACAATGGCCTACACCTTTGTAGGATCAACTTTGATGCCCTCGGCAGAGATGATGTGCCCAAGGTACACAACTTCCTTCAACCAAAACTCACATTTGGGAAAATTCGCATAAAACTTATGCTCTTTTAGCTTATCAAGCACAAGACGGAGATGTTCTTCATGCTCTTCCTTAGTTTCAGAAAATACCAGAATGTCATCAAGATACAGCAAGACATATTCTTTCTTGAATGGGGAGAATATATAATTCATCATCCGACATAAGGTCGGCGGAGAATTGGCCAGACCAAAAGACATCACTGTGTACTCATAAGAACCAAAGCTTGTCCTCAAAGCAGTCTTGGGAATGTCTTCATCCGAAATGTGAATCTAATGATAGCCCATCCGGAGATCTAGCTTAGAGAAAATATTGGCCCCTTTCAGTTTCTGAAACAATTCATTGACGTTGGGAAGTAGATACTTGTTTCTGATTGTCTTCTTATTCAATAGACGTTAATCAACACAGAGTCGGTCCGTGCCATCCTTCTTCTTGACAAAAAGAACTCCACAAACCCAAGGAGATGAACTTGGTCTGATCAGACCTAGACGATCTTGCTCATCAAGCTTCTTCTTCAACTCTTTCAGCTCTTCTAGACCCAGTTTAGATGGCCGCTTGTAGACTGGTTCAGTTCCAGGTTCACGCTCAATTACAAACTCAACTACCCTGTGCAGAGGCATTCCTGGCAATTCTTCTGGAAAGACATCTTCGTACTCACACACCACTAGAACTTGAGAAATTGGAGAGATCTCACCCTTCTCATTCAGGGAAAACAAACGGATCGTGTCATCGCGAGTAGCGAAGATAATCACGTCTTCCGAAGGATAAGTCAGCTTGAGTTCTTTTGCTTCACAATCAATAGATGCCTTGTTCATCGCTAGCCAATCCATCCCAAGGATCAGATCAATATGAGACCGGCCAAGGACATTTGGAGAAGCCACAAAAGAATAGCTACCCATCATGGTAGAGACATCTGGAACGATGCGACTAGAATTCATCATCAAACCAGGAGAGGCCACTGACATAGGCTTGGGAAAATCTTGATAATCAAAATCATGCTTGACGAAAAATGGGCGAGACATAAAACAATGCGATGCACCGGAATCAAATAAAACCTTTGCAGGAAGATCATTAAGCAAGAGATTACCCATGATCACATCTGAGGAGTTTTCTGCTTCAGTTGCATTCACCATATTGACCATTGCAGACTTCGGATTTAACTTCACCATCGCATTGCCTGGAGGCTTGACTGGAGGACGACGAGGAAGACACTGCTGAGTGGTGCACTTGTTAGAGTAATGACCCTTCTGCCCACACTTGTGACAACTCACCTCTGATAGCAGATGGAATTGCACTTGAGCATTCACTTGCTTCTACTACTGAAACCTCTGCTGGAAAGTTGGGTTGGGTTGGTGGGAAGAACCATGACCACCAGACTGCTAGAACTGCTGAATCTGCCAAGGAGGAGGAGACACCAAATATTTATGTTGCTTCTGAACCACCTGAGTTGAGGATGAGGAACTGGAATCTTTGTAACGCTTCCTTGAGTTCTCCACTTTGAGCAAAGCCACTTCAGCCCTGAGAGCCAAATTGTAGAACTGGTCGAACTCAAGAGGCTCGTGCAAGGCAAGGGCCAGCTGCAAATCTTCCTTCAAACCACCTCTGAACTGATAAATCTTGCTCTTCTGATCTGGGTTGTCATGTTTAGCATAACGAGCCAGCTCCTGGAACTCCACATTGTACTTGTACACAGATGAACCTCCTTGCTTCAAGCGCCTGAATTTCTCAAGCATATCTTCCACGAATCTTGCTATAACATATAGTGAGCCCTGAAATCCTAGCAGAAATCATCCCAGCTAATCATTCTATCACCTGTGGAATCCTTCAATTCTTGCCACCACTCTGTTGCATGTCCCTTGAGCTGAGAATTTGCAAACTTCACAAAGTCCTCTAGTAGCACATTACTGCACTCGAAGTGCTTGTTCATGTCAAGACACCACCCATCTACATCGAATGGCTGGTCACAGGAAGTGAAGGACTTCAGCTGGTTCACCAGGAATTGATCCAGAGTTGCAAACTTCTGTCCACTATTGTTGAAATTGCCCTAATTTTATTGGTTCCTCTCTTGCAACAACTGAGTGTTTGCATTGGTTTCGCCATCATAGCTTGCGATGCCTCTGGACGAGGAGGAGGTGGTGGAGGAGGGGTTGGTGGTCGGTCAGCACTCTCACGACCCAGATTTTGGCGAGTTGGTGGAGCCATCTTGGAGACGGACAACAATGTTAGACCAGAGATGAAAATTCAAAGATTAAGTTGATTCAACAAACAGAAATATCTGAACAAGAATACATAGCAATTGCACTCAAACTAAGGTTAGTAAGAATGCTTCCTCAAAATAACTACCACAACATCTGATTGAACACCACTTGTAAATCAAGTATGAGCTAGGATTGCTTGGAACAAATGTATGACAGAGATTCCATCTATATTTTCGTGGATAGGATTGTATGGGCTCTATCCTATAGTATACATCGTGTACAAGGTAGTGCACACGACATACGTAGCGTCCCCGAGTCATAGCAAGCTACAAGGACTCTTTAAGACACAACGAGAACCATTGTAAGATGACCGTGAACAAACGAATCCAATTTATATCGAATCCCAACCTCACATCATGCATCTGTTGAAAGATTGTCATATAAGAAACTACTTGAATTCCCACCTAAGAACTCCCGAAATTTCCGGTCATCCAATCTAGTCCAAGGATATAAGGAGTAAATTTCACTCAACTCCTATACTAACTCGTCCAGTGTATCACATCCGTCAACACATGACCAAAATGTCACAACTTCATCTATCTTAGACCCTGCTAATCACAATGATACTAAGTATGGCAGTACCCCCGAACTCTCTGCACCAGTACTCGGGATGTCGGGGTTATCCCGCCACTACTAGTATTGAAGCAATTTCGAACATCTTCCATCCTGAGATACTAAAAATCTGAATGATAACGATGTGCTCAAGAATTCCCTGGAGCTCGACTCCCCGGAATAAAATAAACACAACAGGAGGCACCAAGATAGAACTCTGTGACATCTGTATCATATAGATTCCAAAATATCCACGTGATCCTAAAATTTTTTTAGAGCGAGAAGAGGAGTAGAATTAAAATTTCCTAAGTCGTGAACCTCACCACGGCATAGAAGAGGAGAAAAAAGAAACCTACTCTCTGATATAACTAAGACTCAAAATAGTTTTTGCTAGACTCGACTCGGGCAAGTTCGATCAATCAAAGGCACATATGGTCGTAAGGCTCTGATTACCAACTTGTAACGACTAAGATGCGGCACTTTCCTTATTTTAGGGCGAGGCCTCAAAAAGGGAAAGGGGTGTATCTCAGCGTTTCACTAGAAGGATAACATTACCATTACATAAATAGAGAGATGAGTATTAAGATTCGGCTTACACTCGCCACATGCTAGATTACAGTCCACACAAGAATTCATTATTCATACATAAGACAGGGTCCGACTATGGACAAGATAAATGGCAAAATCATGTTATCTCTATGCTTTTTTATTAAGTTGTTAGCAAACTAATACCAAAGTTGGGTCCTGCTAGACAAGCCTTAACACTAAACGATTTATCAGTGGGTCCCCATCACAACCCCGAACGTGTTAGGAGCGCTCAGTTATGGAATAAAACACCGGTAACGGAAATTAAGCCGGCAACAGCAGAACAAAACACCCGGAAAAGGCTAGGCCTTCCGCTATTTACCAAGTATATATGTGCATTAATTAAATAGCAATTAAATAGGATGATATGAAATGACCATGTTATCACATGGACCAGCTGGCACCTACAACTAGCAACGCTAATAAATTAGTCGTTGAGAAAGCCTAACTTAGACAAACATTATTTGCTAGGAGGGGAGGTGTTTGAGGTTTCATTGCAATGTTTGATGGCCTATGTATATGTGGTAGGCAGCGTAGATGTAAGGCTAGAAACGAATCACTAAGCATAACAAAGTTAGAAATGGTGTCAAGGTCACAACCATCTTGCCTGTGATTTCTTCAGAGTGAAACTAATCCTCATCTTCCAGCACGAACTCACTGGACTCTTCGAACTCATTTTCGGCCCCCGTAAGTAACCAAAAAACAAACAACTAATAAGCACTAGCAATGATGATGCAACAGACAAAATGATGCATGCATGCACAACCCCTAATCATGCACATAAACTACCCTACACAGATAAAAACTAGTGCCACCTCACCACAAGGATACTCTTCTACAGGAATGCTCAAAGCTGAATTCCAGTACCAACATAGGATTCCTTGGGATTTTCTACCCCAAATGCATATATCATACTGCCATGTTTGTATGATGAAAAACACCCCAATCAGCAAAAGAAAAGTAGCACATAATCAAACTACCTAGTCAAGAACAAGAGTTGTTCTTGAGCCTGCCCAATTTGGCATATGCCAAAATAGGCAGCTTCCATATTAGGAATTAATCCAAAATTGGAAGCATCACATCAAACAGAATTAAATAAAGGAAGAAAAAAATAAAAAGAACAACTAACCTATCACATAGGGCCCAATCGGCATAGAAACCAGGGACATAGTGCATGACATGTGGGCCCTGGGCCCACTTGTCAGTGTCACAAATACACAAATAACAGAGAAATAAAAGGGAGTAGGGGGTTCAAACCCACTACCTCACCACAATATACACTGCACCCTACCACTAGGCTACCTAGGTGTAGTTGACTACTTAGGGGAAGAAATCCCCCTAATTTGTAAAACATGCAAGTGCAACAGAGGGGAAAAATTCCAAACACACAATAAAAAGGAGCGAGCTGCGACTCAAACCCAGGTCGCAGCGTTCGTGGCTGTCTCGGTTGCCAGTGGGCTAGGAGGGGAGGTTCTAATCCAAGGTGGATCTCTCCCGAGACACGGTCAAAAGGAGGCTCCCTCTCTGTTTGATAGAGAGACACCGGCGACGACATGGCTTGCCGGTGCATGCTGGCGGGCATGCAGCTGCACTACGCGGGGTGGCTACGTGCTTGCGACCAACTGTTGCGGCTGCCACAAACTCACGTAAGTCTGCTACGACTGCTACCGAGCTGCATGCTGCTACTGCAGCTTTTTACTATACATCTGTTGCGGCAGCTGCTTGCTACTACCTGCATGATGTTGATGTTGCTCTATAGCTCAAACTGAAACTGCTGCTGCTCTGCTCGAGAACAGATCCATGACGGCGAGCTACACGATGGTGAGCGGGGCTGCAAGAAGGAGAGGAGGAAGCGGAGATACGGACAACGCTCACCTAGGGTTCAGAAGGGAAGCGGAGGAGAACGTGCGAAGTCGACGTGCGGGAGGGCTCGCTGGAGTGGAAGAAGACTACCGCCGTCATGGACGTCGAGGTGGTCGTCCTCGGCATTCGATCTTCACGAGAACGGAACCCCCTTGGTGTCCGCAAGCTCCTGCTCCAGAGGGGGAAGAAGACGGCCTTCCGATCTGCTGTTGCTGACGAGCTCACCAGGCTGTGTTCATGGCAACGGCGGCGTCGGGTGGCTCTCCCCGATGGCTATAGGAGGAAGGGGAGGGGGAAAATGGGTGGATGAGGAACCCTAGACGCCGGGCATGCCCAAATCAGCCGGAGAGGAGCCCTAGTGGCCTCTTGAGTGAGGGGAGAAGGGATCTGGTGGTGGTGTTCTGTTCGTACAGAGATGACGCACGCGAGGAGGAAGAAGGTGTCGTGGAGATGGGCTTCGGCCGAAACTAACCTGCTGGGCCTCCTCTGTCTCTCAGGTTTAAAGAAAATTCTCCTTGAAATAAAAGAAATACACACGTTTTAAATAATCCTAGAGACTAAAGAAAAGGAGAAAACAAAAGTAAAAAAGTATACTTGGGCATTTTTAAACAATACAAAATTAAAATACCTTTTATTTAAAAAGTCTGCTCTATTTTAAGTAAAATCAAAAGGGAAAATAAAAGAAAACAAAAGGGGCTTCCTCCAAAATATGAAAAGGATTTTTAGGGAAAGATGAACATTTTTTAATGGGGCAAAACAGAAACTTAAAATCTATCACAAAATAAAAATAGAGAGGAGAGAAATGTTTTTGCAATATTTGGTGAAAGAAGGTTTTGAGGAGAAGGATTTGGTGGATCTACTCACACAACCAAGCACAACTACTAACACTAACACATCAACAAACAAGATGCAACACAAGAGGACCAGATGAAAGGGAATGATGACATGCATGATGCCATGATGCACATGAAATGAATACACCATGTTGGTCTCACACCACATCTCATTAACATGCCAAGGTTGCCATACAAGGAAGGATTACAAGGGGGGTGGAGGTGGATAATTGCATTGGGGATGTCACAATAAACTAGTACTAACATTTGAGTGTCATCATGCTAACGAGACATTGCAAAATATCTTTTCTGCAGAATAACTCCCAGGCGGCGCCGCACGACCCTTCTCGAGGGCAACCGTCTCCAAACACAACCGACCCAAGCGCCCATGATGCTTCTCCTAGATGACCACGACGGTAAGTTTTCTCTAGTTCATTTATGACATAATTAGCTAATTTAGCTCCAAAATGACGTCATTAACTAATTCTGGTTCAAGAAAGACATAATTAGCTAATTTAGCTCCAAAATGACAAAATTAGCTAATTTAGCTCCAAAATGACAAAATTAACTACTTTAGCTCCAAAATGACATAATTAGCTTAGTTAGGTAAAAAAAATCACATGAACCTTGGCTAGGTCATAACTTAGCGTATCTTCCTCCTAAATGACATAACAAGCTCAAAATAGGAAAATTATTGTAATCATCCTCTTCCTCTTCTTCTCCTTCTTCTTATTCTTCTTCTTCTCCTCCTCCTTCTTCTCCTTCTTCTTCTCCTCCTCCTCCTTCTTCTTCTTGTCGTTCTCCTCTTTCTTCTCCTCTTTCTTCTTCCCCTTAGCTTATTTTCCCAACAAAGACATACTTAGCTAATTATCCTCCAAAAAGATATAATTAGCTAACTTAGCTCCAAAATGACATAATTAGCTACTTTAGCTCCTAAATGACATAATTGGCTTAGTTAGGTAAAAACATCACAAGAACCTTGGTTAGCTCATAACTTAGCGTATCTTCCTCCTAAATGACATAATAAGCTCCATATAAGAAAAGTATTGTAATAATCCTCTTCCTCTTCATCTCCTTTTTCTTCTTATTCGCCTTCTTCTCCTCCTCCTCCTTCTTGTTCTTCTCCTTCTTCTTCTTTTTCTTCTTCTTTTCTTCTTCTCCTTCTTCTTCTTCTTCTTCTTCTTCTCCTCCTCCTCTTTCTTCTTCTCCTTACCTTATTTTACCTAACAAAGACATAATTGGCTAATTTAGCTCCAAAATGACATAATTACCTAATTAAGCTCGAAAATGAGATAATTAGGTTAGTTAGGTAAAAAACATCACAAGAACCTTGGTTAGCTCATAACTTAGCGTATGTTCCTCCTAAATGACATAATAATCTCAAAATGGCATAAGAACCTTGGTAAGCTCAAAAATATTATATACTTAGCTTGTTTTCCTCTAAAATGACTTAATTAGCTTAGGTAGGTCAAAAATGGCATAAGAACATTTGCTACATCATAAATGTTAGATAGTTAGCTTACTTTCATCCAAAATGACATAATTTTCTTAGTTAGGTCAAAAATGGCATAATAACCTTGGTTAGCTCAAAAAGCTCATATACTTTGCTTATTTTCCTCCAAAATGACATAATAATCTGAAAAATGTCATATATTGTTCTTCTTCTTCTAACTTTCTTATTCCCATTTTGCAGATTACACATACTACATGGAAGCTGGCATTGATGGAGTGCTTTAATTTTTTTTTACATTTGAGTTGATGAACAATGTGGAACTATATGTATGTATATATGGATGAAAAGTGTAAAACTTTGTATGTTGGTTCTTTCGATCTATGTGTTGTCATTGATGAACTTTATATGTATATCATATATGTGCTCTGAACTATATATATCTGTTGTGAACTATATATCATATATGTGTTGTGAAATATATATAAGTGATGTGAAATAACATAAAATAAACAAAATAGTGATAATATGGGCCCTTTGCCATCTGCCAGCTGATGGAAAGGCCTTTGCCATTAGTAGGCAGATGGCAAAGGGGCCACGTGGTAGAAAACTGTGCAAACTGGGGCAACAGGCGGGTGGCCCATATGGCAACTTTGCCGTCTGCAGCCCCGGAAAGCAGACGCCAAAGGTTTTAAAGTAGGCACATGGCAAATATTTTTAAGAAGGCAGACGACAAAGGTTTTAAAGAAGGCAGACGCCGCAGGTTTTAAAAAAGCAGACGACAAAGACCTTAAAGAAGGCAGACGTCAAAGACCTTAAAGAAGGCAGACGGCAAATACTCTGTTAGCCACCTAACGGAGTAGTTGACTGTCGGCTGTCGTCTAAACACCTTTGCCGTCGGCTTGCACCTATGGTTGACGGCAAACCCCTTTGCCATCCGCTTTGTCCAGGTAGACGGCAAATAAGGACTTTTACCAACAAGAGTAGTTGTAGAAGTTTTGCCGACAGGAGGCTGACAGCAAAGGCCTTTGCCGACGGTGGAACACCCCGTTGCCGTCTGTGGCAGACGACAAAGAAGTCGATTCCTGTAGTGAAGGTTGCACAGGTTCGACCACGAGTGGGCAGTCTGATGCGGAAAGAAAGGTTTAGGAGGACAGATGCAGGGCAAGAAGAGCAATGGTAGCTCTGTGCCGCTCGCAGGCTTTATGTCAATCTGGGCAATTGTCGAGGCGTTGAAGGAACTTGGAGTATCCCCTGCCCCATCATGTGTTGTGTGACGTGCCTCGATCATATGCAGTTGGGGGCCATGCCGTTTCACCCCGTCCACTGGTGGGGTTGTGCAAGCTGCGAGCTGGAGGGCTACTATCGGGCCTTTAGGAATGGGGGTACCCAGGGCAATCTCCCTATGGCCCAAGACACGATGTGGAGGGAGCTCTGGATGGCCCACCATCATACTTCACGGACGAGGCCCTCATGAGGATGACCCCGCCTGATGAGGCGCATGGCGCAGGTGTCGGGAGGAACCGTGCGTTTCCCCCTTCGGAAGGAGCTTCTCGAGGCTGCTCTTGAGGCCTTCGCAAGGCGGTATAAATAGGAGTGCCGTGACGGAGCTGCCGAGTCCAACGCTTTTGCATGGGGGAGCGCGTGTTGTGTCAGGTAGTGCCAGGAGGTGTGCCAACAGGCGCAAGTGAGTAGGCTTTCCCCTTTTGTTCCAAGGGAGCAGGGCCACCGCTAGTTCCCAAAGCAATCCCTAAAGATTTCCTATCTGGTGCGAGAAGACCAGGACCAGGGGCTCATTCATCGCCGAAAATGACATGAAGCTTTTGCACGTGAAGACCACATTAGTCAAGGTAGGGCGCAGGCTTGTCCCCTTTTGAAACGGCCATTGTGGTAGCCCTTCCCGCTGGATGTATTTCCAGGGAAAGAGGATTGGGGCCAGAAAAAGATAGGACAGACTGACACCATAGTGGGGAACGAACTTCAGAGCTAGCAAGAACACACCAACGTATTGCCCCTCACTCTGAAGTGATCAAACCAAGCAGGAGTATGGTCTTACACCATGAGGTGGCTGATACTTGTGATATGTGTTGGGTTTTCCGTGAATAGAAACAGGTTATTACAGGACAATGTGGGTAAGTATTTCTCTCAGTCATGAAACCAAGGTTTATCGAGCTAATAAGAGTATAAACCACATCCATCTTCAACGGCTGCACACAAAAGAAGAAAAACTTGCACCCAACACGGGCAAGAGGGTTGTCAATCCTCTTGTCTTGTTATTAGCAAGTAAGTGAGGTGTGTAGATAATTCTAGATAGCAAGATAAAGTAAAAACAAATAAATGGAAGCAAGGTAATGAAGGTTTTATCTATATGTTGTTAATAGACACGGGGGCCATAGATTATCCCTAGTGACATCTCTCATGAAAAATAGCATACGGTGGGTAAACAAATTACTGTTGGGACATTGAAAGAAAAGCGGATAGTTATGTGATATTCATGGCAATGATCTTTTGTATATAGGAATCATGCCATAAACAAATAGGCCGACTCCTGCCTGCACCTATTACTATTACTTCACTCATAGACCGTCATCTAGCATGCATCTAGAGTATTAAGTAAAATAGAGTAATGCATGGAGAACAATGACATGATGTGGACAAAGTAAACTCAAGAAATATGACTAAACCCCATCGTTTTATCCTTAGTAGTAGCAACAGAAAGATGCATCTTGTCCCCTTCGGTAACTGGTATATAGAAATTCTCCAGGTTGAACCTAGCACAACGGACCTCTCTCACCGAAGAAATATGAATCTAGTTGACCAAGCGCTATTAATAGAGTGGAGAGAATTACGAAGCTATCACAATCATGCACATAAAACCATATAAATATTCACAGGAGACTTGTTGGATTTCGAGCTCTGCAAAACCCTAAAGATTCAAACTCAAGGGCGGGTACGAAGATCTCACATGGCCATACCTCGCCTAGCGCTCCACTCGATGGGAACGGCGAAGAACTCACTCGATGGTGAGGGGAACACAGGGCACAATAGTTTACCTAGATTCGGGCCGCTGCGAAGCGTAAAACCCTACTCCTCTTTGGTGGATTGCCTCTCGACGGGGCTGGTGGATGAACCAGTAATGTGTTCTTCGGCCTCCTGAGGCTAGTGGCCTTAGTGACATCAAGATGGCTGAATGAATGTTTCGAGGCCCGGATAGGATGGGATCCCTCGGACCCCCTCTACGAAGCAACCTATCCCACTACTGGAATTAGCGCATTTGTCGTCAACCTCTTCTTTGCCATCTCCTAGGTGATGGCAAAGACCCTATTTGCCGTCAGTCACAAAAAAACTGACGACAAAGAGCAAGACAACAGAGGACAAAGAGCACGGGACGGCCCACCACGCACCCCCTCTCTCGCCATAACGGCCGCTCTCTTTGGCGTCTTCCTTACACCTCTTTGACGTAGGGGAGCAGACGGCAAAGTGAGAAACCCCTTAACGGCCGTCGCCCCCACCCCTACCCCCCCTCTCCCCCACACGCCTCTCTCCCCGTTCTTGCCTTGCCCCACCGCGCCCTCGCCCCACCGCGCCACCGGAGTTCGACACGCCCCTCCTCCGCACGCCCCTCCTCCCCGCGCCGCTGGAGCTAGCCCTCCCGTCCTGCGACCGCCCCTCCTCTCCGCACCGCCGGAGGTCGCCCTCCCCTCCTCCTCACGCCGCCGGCGGTCGCCCTCCCCTCCTCCCCGTGCCGCCGGAGGTCGCCCTCCCTTCCTCCCCCCGCCTCCGGAGGTCCCACACCGCCCCGCGCCGTCGAAGGTCTCCAGTTCAAGCTAGGAGGTTAGTTTATTTTCTGTTAAATTAGATAGTTAGTTTATTTTCAGTTTTTTCTTTTAAATCAGATAGTTAGTTTTTTCTGTTTTTCTGTTAAATTAGATAGTTAGTTTATTAGGTAGAAGAAAGTAGATAGAAAAGAAAAAATAGATAGAAAAGAAAAAAGTTAGTACAAAAAAATAGAAGAAAAAAACTAGAAGAAGAAGAAGAAGAAGAAGAAGAAGAAAGAGGAGAGGAGGAGAAAGAGAAAAGAAAGAAGAAGAAGAAGAAGAAGAAGAAGAGGAGGAGGAGGTGGAGGAGGAGGAGGAGAAAAGAGAAGAAGAAGAAGAGGCGGAGGAGGAGAAAAAAGAAAACGGAATCCCGACACCCCGACACTGACCCGCGACCCCCGACCCCCTACGCCCGACGCCACTAACCCTCGGCCCTGGACCCTCGACGCCATTGACCATCGACCCCCGACCCACGACGCCACTAACCCCCGACCCCTGACACCCGACGCCACCGACCCTCCACCCCTGACACCACTGAGCCCCGACCCCAGACCCCCGGCCCCCGACGCCCGACGCCACTAACCCCCGAACCTCGACCCCCGACCCCCGACGCCACTCACACATTACCCCCGACCTCCGACGCCCGAAGGCACTGACCCCCGACCCCCCACGCCACTGACCCCCGACCCCCGAAGCCCGACGCCACTGACCCTCGACTCCCGACGCCACTGAACCTCGACCCCCGACCCCCGACTCCACTAACCCCCGACCCTCGACCCGTGATGCCACTGACCTCCAACCCCCGACCCTCGACACCTCTTCATCCTCTTGTTAACCGAAAAGACCCCCGACGCGACTGACCCTCAACCCCCGACGACACTGACCCCCGACCATCGACGCCACTAACCACCGACCCCCGACGCCATCGACACTCGACACCGCCGACCCTCGACGGCACTAACTCGAGACGCCACTAAGACCCGACCCCCGACATCTCTTCTGCCTCCTGTTGAACAAGAAGGTGTTTCGGCTTTCCAAAGGCCGACGGGGATATAGTTTTGTAAATTATGAGTTAGGTCACATATTTTCCGATTATGTTAGTTATAAAAACATCATATTTTTGTTGATCAGGTGAATTTCAATGTGCAGTTGTTTACATGATAGGAAGGTAGGGTTATGCTCAAGTGCAAGTGTGAACGAGCAGTTATCGAATACATCCCACTGAGGTTGTCACCGATTCAACATGATCTTATGCATCGGAATGAAGTGCTATATATGACAAACATGAAATTAATTTCTTAGACATGGTCAAAAGGCTGCTTGCCTTGCTCAAAAAGTCACCGGGGTATTCAATGTCTTCTCTTCCAAGTCCCTCGTCAACAACGCACTCTATCATCAAAAAAATAACCGGAAAAACTAAGAAGTCAACCGAAATAGTGAAAATAATCTACTCAGAAAAATGTCAAACCATTTTTGTAAAATACTAGGCGGAGTATAGGTACTGCAAAAATTGTTGGGTTTTATTTTCTAATTGTAAAAAGTTGTGAAAATAAATTTAACAGAGTGTTAAAATGCCCTAAACAAGGTTTTAAAATAAAACAGTGCATGTAACCACATGTAAAAATTACACAAGTGGCACTACAAAATACTACACAATATTACAAGATCTTTTGGTGGAGGAATATTTGGATTTGGATAAATATTTATCCCTATGGGATTTTTACAAAACAAAACACAAAAATAAAAGAACAAGGGCCACAACACGTGGGCCAAAGTCGGCCAGCAACTCGGCCGGTCCAGAGGCCAACCAGCCCAGGGAAGCTTGACAGTCGTCCCGCGCCAGGTTCAAACCTGGCGGGTGGGGCGTGGGGGCCAATTGAGAGAGAGATGAGGGAGAGGCGCGAGAGGTTGACGATTGGACCCCACCTATCGAATCCATCGTCAACCCCTCGCTAGAGAGCGGCGAGGCTCACCGGCGGCAATAATGACCACTGGGAGGCAATCTGGCGGTGGGAATGGACTCAGGGGCGACTCGCTGATCTAGTGGAGGTGGAAAGGACCATCTGAGTGCATGAAGTTGCCACCGATGAGATCTCACGGTGGAGGAGCTTTGGGAGGAGGTCGTCGGGGCTGTTTCCTGTAGTAAAAATGATGGGGGAGAGGGGGAACACGTCAGATGAGTAGGGGAGAACCGAAGGAGGAAGAAGGAGAGCCGGGCCGTGATACGTCCATTTTGCAGCATGTTTTCATGTTGATATTTATCGCTTCTTTGGCTGTTATTTCACATCACGGTACTATTATTTTGTCTTTTCTCTCTTATTTTGCAAGGTTTACATGAAGAGGGAGAATACCGGCAATTGGAATTCTGGCATGAAAGTGGAGCAAAGTTGAGATACCTATTCTGCGCAACTCAAAACGCCGTGAAAATCAACAGAGATTTTTTTCCCAATTTATCAAAAATACTGGGCCGAAGAAGTGCCGGAGGGGCACCAGGGGGTGCCCCCAAGCCTGCACGGCGTGGCAACCCCCTAGGCCGCGCCATGGGGGCTTGTGGTTAGCCCACTGGCCCCCCTCTTTTGCTATATGGAGGGTTTCGTCCAGGAAAAAATTAGAAGGGGGCTTTTTCATGGTTTCGCCGCTGCCACGAGGCGGAATTTGAGCAGAACCAATCTAGAGCTCCAGCAGGATGATCCTGCCGGGGAAACTTCCCTCCCAGAGGGGGAAATCGTCGCCATCGTCATCACCAACACTCCTCACATCGGAGGGGACTCATCTCCATCAACATCTTCATCAGCACCATCTCATCTCCAAACCCTAGTTCATCTCTTGTAACCAATCTCCGTCTCGCGACTCTGATTGGTACCTGTAAGGTTGCTAGTAGTGTTGATTACTCTTTGTAGTTGATGCTAGTTGGATTACTTGGTGGAAGAGTTTATGTTCAGATCTTGATGCTACTCATTACCCCTCTGATCATGATTATGATTATGCTTTGTGAGTAGTTACTTTTGTTCCTGAGGACATGGGATAAGTCATAATAATAGTCATATGAATTTGGTATTGGTCCATCATAGTGCTTTCCGTAAAATGCTTGCTAAATACGATGTCAACCATAGAATTGCGTCTCCTTACCACCCTCACTCTAGTGGTCAAGTAGAGCTAAGTAATAGAGAGATTAAACTGATTATGCAAAAGACTGTGCACAGGTCTAGAAGGAATTGGTCTAAGAAGCTCGATGACGCACTGTGGGCTTATAGAACAGCCTATAAGAATCCCATGGGCATGTCTCCGTACAAAATGGTGTACGGTAAAACATGTCACTTACCTCTTGAGCTAGAGCATAAAGCTTATTGGGAAATCAAAGAGCTCAACTTTGATTTCAAACTTGCCGGTGAGAAGAGGTTATTTGACATTAGCTCGCTTGATGAGTGGAGAACTCAAGCATATGAGAATGCCAAGCTCTTCAAGGAGAAGGTTAAGAGGTGGCATGATAAGAGGATACAAAAGCGTGAGTTCAATGAAGGTGATTATGTCTTGCTATATAACTCTCGTTTAAGATTCTTTGGAGGCAAGCTCCTCTCTAAGTGAGAAGGTCCCTATGTTGTTGAGGAAGTATATCGTTTCGGTGCTATCAAGATCAAGAACACGGAAGGTAATTGTCCGAGAGTGGTAAATGGGCAGAGAGTCCAGCATTATATCTCAAGTACTCCCATAAATGTTGAAAGCAATATCATCAATACCATAACTCCAGAAGAATACCTAAGGGACATTTATCAGCCTGTTTCAGACTCCAAAAACGAAGAGGTATGTGATTCGGTAAGAAAACAGAGTCCAAACCTTTTCCAATAGGAAATTTTCTCCGTTTTGGAATATTTGAAAAAATAGAAAAATTGGAAGCAAGTCTGGAAAGTGCGCGAGGAGGCGACAAGCCTGCACGGCGCGGGCCCACCCCCTGGCCGCGCCGTGAGGGCTTGTGGCCACCTCGTGCGCCTCCCGGACTCTGTTTTCGTGCAGGGGACTCCTTCTGGTCTGGAAAAAATCATTATATATACTTCCGTTTGGTCTGACCCCCGCATCACGCAGATTCATCTGTTTTTCGTTTCAAGCCTGTTTCTGTTGCAGATCTAGATCGCTATGACTTCTCCAAAAGCTCCGAAGGGCAAGATCTTCGAGAAGGTCATCAATCCCTACCTCACGGAAGTGCTGCAACACCCTCAATGTATCGAGATGCGTGAGGGGATGTTGCACATCCGTGACGTTGAGGGGGCCAAGAAGACCGGAAGCATGGTAACGAGGCTCGAAGCAGTGGAGCAACAAGTCTTCAAGTGCCAAGGGATGGTGGAGTGTGGACTCAACGCCAACCACATGATAATCACGGAGTTCACCAGCAATCACAAGATTGATTCCAATGACATCGGGAAGCACCTCTCCAGGCTCTATGACAGGATTGATCAACTCCAGGGCCAGATCTATGACCTGTAGAACCAAAACTGTGAGTATGAGTATAGATTTAAATCAATACGGTTGGCTGCAGATTTGAGGATTCCGGAGACTCGTTCATCTTTCCATGCTGGAGCACCTATGCCTTGGAAGACGGAGAATCAAACCCATGTTGCAACAACTCCACCATCACCACCAAAGGAAGACAACTGAGCATTGGTATGGGCAATCCCCTTGGCTTGTGCCAAGCTTGGGGGAGTTGCCCCGGTATCGTATCACCATCACATCTTTTGCCTTTACCTTTGTTTTAGTTTTCCTTTTCAGTTTTCTCTTTTTTCTAGTAGAGTAAAAGTCTTAGTGTTTTAGTCTTTAGTTTTGCCTTGTGTCACCCCGATGTATTCCTGCTCGTGAGCCTTATAATAAAGAGTGTATTAGTTGAAGGGCTTTGCCTCTTGCCATGATCAAAAGAGTGAGAATAGAACAAAAGCATGAAAGATCATGTAATGATCTTATGATAAGTGATGGCTTCACATATAAAAAGAATGAGGATTGAAACTTGTTGAGGGTAGGCAAACGTAGACCTTGGTCATGGTTGCAATTAATAGGAAGTGATAAAGAAGGAGAGGTTCACATATAAATATATCATCTCTGACACCATCTATGATTGCGAACACTCACCAAACTATTGCATGCCTAGAACTAGATGTTGGACAAGGAAGGCAACGTAATGGATTGTGTTTGCTTGGCTCTGAACAATGTTATATGATTAGAGATCCCTTAGCATGTGACGATTGCTTCCACCTCATATTAGCCAAAACTCCCGCACCAAGTAGAGATACTACTTGCGCATCCATAAACCTTCAAACCAGTTTTGCCATGAGTGTCCACCATACCTACCTATGGATTGAATAAGATCCCTCAAATATGTTGTCATCGGTGCAAGCAATAAAAATTGCTCTCTAATATGTCTGATCTATTAGTGTGTGGAAAATAAGCTTTATACGAGCCTGTGATGAAGAAGACATAAAAGTGATAGACTGCATAATAAAGTTCTTTATCACAGGGGGCAATATAAAGTGACATTCCTCCGCACTAAGAGGACACGCATCAAAACCTCAAAAGCACATGACAACCTCTGCTTCCCTCTGCGAAGGGCCTATCTTGTTCCTTTACTTTTTGCCCTTGAAAGAGTCATGGTGATCTTCACCAATTTCCTATTTTGCCTTTGTCTTGGCTATCGTCACATGCTTGGGAAAGATCTATATTCATATGTCAACTTGGAGGTAAGTATTCATGAATTATTATTGTTGACATTACCCTTGAGGTAAGCAGTTGGGAGGCAAATATAAGCCCCTATCTTTCTCTGTGTTCAGCTGAAACTTTGATCGCGTGAGTACCACGTGAGTTGTAGCAATTGTAGAGAACGAAAGAATGATTGAGTATGTGGATTTGCTTTACAAGCTCTTACTTGACTCTTTCTGATGTTCTGATCAATTGCAATTGCTTCAATGACTAAAGGCTATCGGTTGTTACTTCTCGGTAAGGTTCTTGATCCATGCTTTACTTTGTGAAGGAATTATCACTTTAGCATGAGAGATTATATGTTGGTATTGCCGTTCTGATCATGATCATGATGCATGCATGTTCGTATCTTGTTTTGTCAACACCTCTCTCCCTAAACATGTGGACATATTTAATGAGCTAGGCTTTCACTTGAGGACAAGCGAGGTCTAAGCTAGGGGGAGTTGATGCGTCCATTTTGCATCATGTTTTCATGTTGATATTTATCGCTTCTTTCGCTGTTATTTCACTTCACGGTACTATTCTTATGCCTTTTCTCTCTTATTTTGCAAGGTTTACATGAAGAGGGAGAATACCGGCAACTGGAATTCTGGCCTGAAAGTGGAACAAAGTTGAGATACCTATTCTGCGCAACTCAAAACGCCATGAAAATCAACGAAGATTTTTTTCCCAATTTATAGAAAATACTGGGCCGAAGAAGTGCCGGAGGGGCACCAGGGGGTGCCTACAAGCCTGCACGGCGTGGCCACGTCCCCAGGCCGCGCCATGGGGGCTTGTGGGCAACCCCCCTATTTTGCTATATGGAGGGTTTCGTCCAGGAAAAAAATCAGAAGGGAGCTTTTTCGTGGTTTCGCCGCCGCCACGAGGCGGAACTTGAGCAGAACCAATCTAAAGCTCCGGCAGGACGATCCTGCCGGGGAAACTTCCCTCCCAGAGGGGGAAATCGTCGCCATCGTCATCACCAACACTCCTCTCATCGGAGGGGACTCATCTCCATCAACATCTTCATCAGCACCATCTCATCTCCAAACCCTAGTTCATCTCTTGTAACCAATCTCCGTCTCGCGACTCCGATTGGTACCTGTAAGGTTGCTAGTAGTGTTCATTACTCTTTCTAGTTGATGCTAGTTGGATTACTTGGTGGAAGAGTTTATGTTCAGATCCTTGATGCTACTCATTACCCCTCTGATCATGATTATGATTATGCTTTGTGAGTAGTTACTTTTGTTCCTCGGGACATGGGATAAGTCATTTTAATAATAGTCATGTGAATTTGGTATTCGTTCGGTAATTTGATATGTTGTATGTTGTTTTTCCTCTAGTGGTGTTATGTGAACAATGACTACATAACACTTCACCATTATTTTAGGCCTAGAGGAAGGCATTGGTAAGTAGTAAGTAGATGATGGGTTGCTAGAGTGACAAATGCTTAAACCCTAGTTTATGCGTTGCTTCGTAAGGGGCTGATTTGGATCCACTAGTTTAATGCTATGGTTAGACTTTGTATTAATTCTTCTTTCGGAGTTTCGGATGGTTGTGAGAGGGGTTAATCATAAGTGGATTCTTATCCAAGTAAGGGCAGTACCCAAGCGCCGGTCCACCCACATATCAAACTATCAAAGTAACTAACGTGAATCATATCAACATGATGAAACTAGCATGACAGAAATTCCCGTGTGTCCTCGGGAGCGTTTTTCCTCTTATAAGAGTTTGTCCAGGCTTGTCCCTTGCTACAAAAGGTATTGGGACACTTTGCTGCATCATTGCTACTATTGTTACTTGTTGCTTGCTACGAATCATCTCACCACACAATCACTTGTTACTGACAATTTCAGTGCTTGCAGATTTTCCTTGCTGAAAACCACTTGTCACATCCTTCTGCTCCTCGTTGGGTTCGACACTCTTACTTATTGAAAGGACTACGATTTATCGCCTATACTTGTGGGTCATCAGGGCGGCATTCTACCGCGAGATAGACGGTAGGCTGAGGCGGTGGTGCTCCGACTTGATCTCGAGCTCAGGGAGATTTGGAGGCGAAATGGGGGCCCTCGTGCAGGATTAGGAGGAGGTTAGATGGACCCGAGGGGTGAGGGGGTCTCGGGGTAGACTTATATAGGAGGGGAACAAGACCATCATGGGACCATCCACCGGAGCTGTCTGCAACAACCACTAGGGTCGTGGGAGGTGAGATGGGTGGCTCGGAGGTCTTCTTGTGGGTCGTCCATGACCGCATGGAAAGAGAGAGGAGAGAGGGGAGTACGCATTCGCCTGCTTGGGCAGCACCGGGCACGATCTAGGAGGACCGCTGAAGGAGGAGAGAGGAGAGTGCCTGCAGTCTAGCTTGTTGTGGACACTAAGGCGCCTCGACTAGCGCGAGGGGAGAGGCTCGAGGTGGCCTGGGGATGTGCGTGGAGCTAACCCGTGCTCAGCCGTCACTTTAGCATGCTCTAGAGTGCGACTTTGGATGGAATAATTGCGCTTTTGTTGTCCTCTGGCGTGTCCTGTAGTGTCCACCAGTTGCGGAGAGATTAAACAAAGGGAGGAGGGGCATGCGATGATCTGGAAAATACAGGGTGGAGGAGAGCAGAGACAGAGGGGAAATAAGTGCATGTCCAGGGGCTTACGGGTGGGTCTTAACCCCTGCATTCATGGAGGTGGGCTGTAGGAAACTTACAAGGGGTGCTTGCGGTTTCTATGGAGGTGTGGTAAGAATTTGGGGTGAAGGGAAAAGCTTTGGATGCTCTAGCGATAGAATTGATACTCTAGAAGAAGTTGTTTCATGGGTTTTTGGGCAAGATTACTTTGGCAAAATGCTGTGAAACATAAGAGGGATTTATTAGGGGTAAAATCAATATGGATCACCAGGTTATAGGTCATTTGAGCAAAGTTGGTAACGTGAACATGAAAATCCCAAGAAATAGATAGAATCGGATTCCTATGAACCAAAGTAATCAAATCAACTCCCACAAATTCACAAGTTGGTGTAGCATCCTTATTTCGGGGATAGATCATTTTTTTAAAGTTTGGGACCAATTGTATAAACTTGGCAATGTGAAGTTTGTCAAATTTAGTTCTGGATAGAGAGGGTTTTGGGGTACTTTGGTGAATCAAATCAACATAGATTGAGATGTAACTTTGCAAGATCACCATATATATCATGTGTGACTTGGTAAAATTTTCATGGAACTTACTGAGAATATTTCCTATGGAAACATTTCAAAATTTTGAAATAGGCAGAAATGGTTTTGAGGGGTTTTGTTCAATAATTCGAACACAACCATATGTTGGAACTCTTATGTATGCAAAATATATGTCCACTGAGTTATCCTAAATTTTCTCAAATATTTTTGAAATGATAAAATATTTTTCCCTATGAAATATCATTTTTTCCTCCAAAAAGAAGTGTTTAAAAAAATAGGAAAATAACTTTTAAAATAATTATTTCATGGCTTTGGAAAACCTTTTTGATAATAGTTTCCAAATAAAATCTTTGGGGTAAGGCATCTCTCCCAAATTGAGAATTTGTAGTGCAAATCACAAATCGGGGGTTTTAGACAGCTTAAAATAAGTAAATGTATTTTTTCAAATAATAACTTATAAAAATAGTTTTCTGGTCCTTTTCAAATGGCATGATAATTTGGCAAAGGTTTGGGATCAAGGAGATAACTTCTTAAGAGGAGAATAATTATAGTGATTTGAAACGCAATCAGATACACAAGCAAGTAGCAATAAATCAACCACCACAAACATGCAAAAAGTTTTAATTGGCTCTAAAAATTTTATAAAAACGTCATGTGGAAAGAGTGGTACAAACACAGAGTGTGAGAGATAGCATGGAGAAGTGCCAGTTTTGCTGACCATCCATTTTTCTCAATCACGAGCACTAGGTTCTTGCCATCATGAAGGAGTACCATGTCGATGTGTTCATGAAGGCAAATGAGTCCAAGATGAGTTGGTTCTTTGAAGGACCATAGATGGAGACCCTGGCAGTTGCGGTCGAGACGAGAGAAAGGAAGGCAATCCCCCACCTTCGAGACATCATCCCAAAGATGGCTGACAAGCTAGCTACTCGCTACCTGCCCTTCAAGAAACACGACATTGCCAAGAGTCTAACGTTGGTCCCACCAATGGAGGATGGAAGACCACTCAGGTTCTGGAGCTACCCCATCCTTTTCGTTGATAGTTTGGTTCACAACCTGATTAAAGAGTCCATGAAGCTCCGCAAGGAACTTCATCGTAGCAGTGAACTACTTCGACAAGCCGAGACAAAGCCAGATAGGATCAAGAAGGATGGAGCTCCCAAGGGACGACCTATTATCGCTTACAAAGGAGGAGTACTCCCAGATAGAGGAGCACCTACTGAGGGAGCATCTCAACGATGTATCGTGAGTGTGAAGAAGATTCTGCGGTCTACACTAACCCACCAGCGAAACCTCATCGGGATGGACCTCCTCGTTCTTCGCCCCCTCGACCAGAGACGATGCCCATACGAATGATGAATAGGAAGTAGACCCAAAGGAGCATGAGTACGAGACCGATCAGTCCACCACTTGAGTCTGAGAACCCCTAGGGTAGGATAAGTGATGTACCCCTCATGCGAAGTCGATTCCATCTAATGGATCATATGAAACCATGTGTGCTTGTTGTTTGTTTTGTTATTTGTTTTTCGATACAAGTCGCTCTTTTGCCTTTGTCAACATGTAAGAAACTACATCACCTATCTTATCTTAATGTTATATGTTTGGTCATTTGATCTTTGCTTTATAACACTTGAACTATACCATCCCCCTTAGGCGCGTTTTCCTCTTGTTGCTTTTCCTTCTTGCCTATTCGAGTTGTTTGAGTTGGCTGCTCCGAAAGGATTGTGACTGCAACCCGCACCAGCAATTTTGGCAACCATAATGTCGGCAACTCTAGTCAGTAGCCAGGGGCTAGAGCGTCTCCTCAGGCTAGACATCACCAAGAGAAGCCACAAGGCGACATTCCCCCGCCACCACCTCCACCGGAGAACATGACCATAGATCAGTTTTTCCATTTTCTCGGGGAGGAACGCCAAGCCAACTTTTCTACTATGCACCAGATGGCTGACATCCTTGAGAAAAACCAGTAGCATGGAAGGAACAACATTGGCAGATCCACTCTTTCAGAGTTCATGAGAAATTATCCCCCAACCTTCACTGAGACTACTGAATCTTTGGATGTCAATGACTGGATCCGCACCATCAAGGACCTCCTTGCATTGGTCAACTTGAATGAGGATCGTGAATGGGTTCTTTATGCCTCTCACCGCCTCGGACGTATTGTAAGAGCTTGGAGGATGGATTCAAGGTCATGCAAGGCGACCGTGTGATAACCTGGGCTCACTTCAAGGAAGGATTCCGCACGGCCCACATTCCTTAGGGAATCAAGGCTATTAAGAAGTGGGAATTCCAAGCAGTGAAGCAAGGAAGTGGCTCTGTCAAGGAGTACATGTGGAAGTGGAACTTCTTGTCGAGGTATGCCCCAGAAGATCTTAGCACTGAGGCCGCCAAGATAGAACTCTTCATGGAAGTTCTCCAGCAAGACCTATAGTATCAACTCGTTGTGTGCGATTGTACAACCTTCTTCGACCTAGTGAACAAGTCTCTCATGCTCGAAGACAAGCGTCATGCCATGGATGACACTCACAAGCGTAATATTGTCAGCAGGGGTAGTTACAACAATCCGAAGCCTCGCCCGTGGCTGCTAGCTCTAGCCAGGCTAACCTATTAGCCTCATCAAGCCAGGACTCCTGCACCTCATCCAAGCTACCAGCCTCAGCAGACTGCAAACTATAGGCTAGCATACAACCACTCCAATAAAAACAATGGTGGCAACAACAAAAAAACATGACAACTCACTTGCTTTGGTTGTGGTTAGCTAGGGCACTACTGAAGGTCGTGCCCCCAACAAGAAGCGAGATGCATCATGCCAAAATGCGCCAAATCAAGGTCAAGACCATGGAGCGCCACCAAGGAATCCATCTCCCCGCAACTAGCCCAAAAATGGAAAAGGTTGTGTGCATCACATCACCGCTGAGGAAGCCCAGGAAGACCCGAATGTTATACTAGGTACGTTCCTCGTCAACTCAACCCTAGTAACCATTAAATTTGATTGTGGTTCTTCACATTCTTTTGCTACCAAGAAGTTTGCACTAGAGAGTGCTATGAAGCCTACACCCCTTGGTAGTAATATGTTGTTATAAACCCCACATTCAGTTATGAGGTCAATGATAGGGTGTAAAGGAGTTGGGATCAATATCAACAGAGTAGACTTCCTAGCAGACCTCATAGGTTTGGAATTAACAGGCTTGGACGTCATCCTTGGCATGAATTTGTTAACAAAGCACCAAGGATTGTTAGACTACAACAAGAGGACCGTTACCATGACCAATGGCCATGGAGTTGCGGTCGAGTATGTTCCCAACCACGTCTCCGCTCAAGCCCCTCAGATCAATTGTGTGTTGGGAATTGAGTTGGATCAACTGCCACTGGTATGTGAATATCCACATGTCTTTCCTGATGAGCTGTCCGGAATATCTCCTCACCGTGACATCGAGTACATCATTCAACTAATGTCCGGAGCAGGACCCATCTATACGAAGACCTATAGAATGAGATCCGAAGAGTTGGCTGAACTGAAGAAGCAACTAGCTAAGCAACTCAAAAAGGGATTTATCCGCCCTAGTGCCACTCCTTGGGGATCACCTATTCTATTTGTGTCCAAGACGGATGGAAATACCCGACTATTCGTTGATTACCGATCTCTCAATGAGGTCACAATAAAGAACACGAACAGACTCCCCATGATTTAAGACTTATTTGATCAAGTGAATGGTGCCAGTGTGTTTTCCAAGACCGATCTCAGGTCAGGGTACTACCAGTAGAAGATCAGACCCCAAGATATTCCGAAGACAGCATTTGTGACCTGGTATGTCATGTATGAGTACACGGTCATGTCATTTCGGTTAACCAATTCCCCAGCCTACTTCATGTACCTCATGAATAAAGTCTACATGGAGTATTTGGACAAGTTTCTTGTTTTATTCATCGACGACATACTCGTCTTCTCCAAGTCTAAAGAAGAACATGATCAACACTTGAGGATTGTGATGTATAAGCTTTGAGAGCACCAACTTTATGCCAAGTTTAGCAAGTATGAATTTTGGCTACAAGAAGTTGGATTCTTGGGTCATTTGTTTATGGCAAAACGATTGTCAGTGGATCCTACGAAGATTGAAGCCGTGACTGAATGACAATCTCCAAGCAATGTGAAGGAGGAAAGAGGCTTCCTCGGAATCGCGGGATATTACCGCAAATTTCATGAAGGATTCTCAAGCATTTACGACCTATGACTCAGTTCTTAGGGAAGGACAACAAGTTTGAATGGTCGCCGAAGTGTGAAGAAAGGTTCCAAGAGATCAAGGAGAGATTGATGATAGCCCATTTTTGTCCACTCCTTATATTCACAAGGCATTTGTGAAATATTGTGATGCATTGAGAACTAGGCTTGGTGGTGTTCTAATGCAAGAAGGCAGTGTCGTACCATATCTATCCACACAGCAACGTCACCGTGAAGAGAACTATGACACTCATGTTCTTGATATGGGAGCACTGGTTCATTCCTTGAAGACATGGCGACATTACCTTATGTGAAAGTGATGTGAGATACACACATGCCACAAGAGTTTAAAATATATTTTCACTAAAAAGGAATTGAACATGACGCAACGAAGATGGTTGGAGTTGATCAAAGACTACAACCATAGTGTTCAATACCACCCTGGAAAGGCAAATGTGGTACCTGATGCCTTAAGCATAAAAGGCTTGTTCCCTGAATGCTATGATTAAGGAAAGGCTACCCGCCCTATATGAAGAACTTGAAAGCTTTGGGTTGGAACTAGTTGCACCAGGATTTCGGGTCAATCTCGAAGCAAATCCTACATCGATGCAGGATATGAAGGAAGCTCAAAAGTTACATGAAAGCATCGAAGGCATCAAGAGGAAGATCAAGAAAGGCAATGCCCAAGACTCTTAGTGGATGAACAACGAGTCATATGGTTTGGGAAATGCATTTTTGTACCCAACAAAGTTGAGCTCTTGATTTTGCAAGTAGCCTATGACACTCCATATTCCATCCATCATGGAGGAACCAAGATGTACCAAGACCTCAAAGCAAGATTTTGGTGGAATGGCAGGAAGAGAGAAATAGCCACTTTAGTAGCTAAGTGTGACCTATGGCAGAGTCAGAGCTGAGAATTAGTGACCTCCTGAATTGTTGCCACCTCTCAAAGTGCCTGAATGTCATGGGACAAGGTTAGGATGGACTTCGTCACCGGATTACACAGGTAAAAACAGGACATGATTCCATTTGGGTCATCCTCGACAACTTGAGCAAGGTAGCCCACTTCATTACCGTCAATACGACCTACAATGGAAACCAGTTGGCAAACATGTACAACAACCTGATCCTGAGCCTCCATGTAGTTCCTAAGGAAATCGTGGCTTATCGAGGTACCCAGCGTACTTTGAGATTTTGGAACATATTCCAAGAAGCCTTGGGAACCAAGCTATCCTTCAGCACCGCTTTTTACCCTCGCATAGGCCGACAGACGAAGTGAGTAACTAAGATACTCGAAGATATGCTTCATGCTTGTGTTTTCGCATATGGAGCCAAATGGGAAGACTGCATACCCTTTGCCAAGTTCTCATACAACAACATCTGTTAGTCTAGTCTTCAGATGGCACAATCGGAGGTGTTGTATGGACGCAAGTGCCGCACTCCCCTCAACTGGTCAGAAACCGGAGAAGGACTAGTCTTTGGAACGGATATCCTCCGTGAAGCAGGAGAGCATGTTCAACTTGTTAGAGAACGTCTACAGACCTCCAAGTCAAGACATAAGAACTAAGGTGACTTTCACCATCGAGATGTGAATATCAACATCGAATATCATGTCTATCTCCGAGTCATGCCTCTTGAAGGGACGAAGACTTGCCACGTCAAGAGAAAGCTTGCACCAAGAGACATAGGCCCCTTTAAGATCATCGCAAGATGAGTAGATGTTTCCTACCATCTAGAGCTACCTTCCGAGCTTTCGAATGTGCACAACAGTTTCCACATGTCATAGCTCCAAAAGTGCCTCCAAGTTCCCAACCGCCCCGATCTCTACAAAGACATCGATCATCAAGCCATCGACCTTCAGCTAGATCTCACTTATCATTAGAGACTAGTTCGCATCTTGGATGAAGCCGAGCATTGCACCAGGATCCGCACAATCAAGTCCTTCAAGATCCAGTTGAGCAACCACACGGAAGCAGAAGCAACATGGGACCGTGAAGACTACCTTAGATCCAAGTTCCCTTATCTTTTTAGTGCCTAGAATAGGAATGTCGAGGATGAGATTCTTGTAAAGGGAGGTAGGTCTGCCACACCCTGTATTTGTACCACCTGCTATGCTATGACTTTATAAAAAATTTGGACCAGTTATTACTTTTTTTGTGCTTGTGATGTTTCGATTGTTTGCTATTTGCTTGTATGTTTGACTTTGTTTTAATTCTCAAGAATACTTCTTCTCTCAAGAACTCACATCCTTGACCCAAACCTTTGCCCAGTGACCATGCCATGTGTATAGGACTCAAAACTATTTTTATAAAATAATATTCTTCTTACCAAAAAGCATTTATTTAATTTTAGCTTTTAAAAACTCCTAAATTGAGGTTTGTACTACAAGTCGTCAAATTAGGAGAAATTTTTTGCCCCAAATATTTTATTCGGATCCTCATATAAAAAATACTTTCTAAAACCACAAACTAATTATTTTAAATTTATTTTCAAATCTTATTTAAGTACCTTTTTCTAAGGCCATAAATGGTCTTTTATAAGGAAATTTAATTTTTATGCTATCAAAATATTTGAGAAAATTTAGGGAATCTCAGTCGACATATTTTTCCATTTATAAAAGTTTCAACACATGGTCATGTTAAAAATATTGGACAAACCCTTCATAACCTTTTCTTCCCATTTCAAGTATTTGAAATATTAACATAGGACATGTTCTCAAATAATTACAGGAAAATTCTAGTAAGTCACAAATGATACATGTGATGATCTTGCCAAGTTTCATCCCAATCCAAATTGATTTGATTCACCAAAATATTCCAAAACCCTCTCTATCCGGAACCAAATTTGAGAAACTCCACATTGCTAAGTTTTCCCAATTGATTCCAACCTTTTTTGGCATGCTCCAATCACTAAATGATGCCTCCACACCATGTGGTGCATTAGGAGTAATGAGTTTAGATGGTTAGATCTACAAAAACCCTTCTTCTTTCAATTTATAGGATTTTCCAAGTTTACATTGCTAATTTTCCTCAGATGGTCTCAAATCATGAGATCAATTTTATTTTTACTCATCATTTGGTCCTGTTAAATCTCACAATAAGTGTCCAAACATCCATCAAACATGCTTTTTGCATGCTTGTGATGTTTGATCTCGTTGCTACTTGCTTGTGTGATTGATTGTGTTTTGAACCACCAAAAGTTATTCTTCTCTCAAGAATTCATGTGCTTGACAAGGAACTATTATTATAAAATATTTTTTCAACAAAAGGCATTTATTTATTTTAAGCTTTCCAAAACCCCTCACTTGAGATTTGTACTACAAGTCCTTAATTTTGGAGAGATGTTTTACCCCAATGATTTTATTTGGATCATATTATTAGAAAGACTTCCAAAAACCACAATATAATTATTTTAAGAGTTATTTTCCTTTTTTATTTAAATACTTCTTTCTGAGATCAAACATGGTATTTTGTAGGGAAATTTTATTTTATTACTTGAAAAATATTTGATAAAATTTAGGGAAACTCTATTGATCTATATTTTTCCATATATAAGAGTTTCAAGACATGGTCTTGTAAAAAATACTGAACAAAACCCCTCAAAACCATTTCTGCCTATTTCAAGATTTTGAAATATTTCCAAAGGAAACATTCTCAAGAAATTCGAGGATAATTCTAGAAAGTCACACATGATATATGTAGTCATCCTGCAAAATTCCATCTCAATCCAAGTTGATTTGATTCACCAAAAAAACCCAAAAACCCTTGTGTCAAGAACCAAATTTCAGCAACTTCACATTGCCAAGTTTTGGAAATTTATCTCAAACTTTGCATGAATGATCTAGACCCCAAAAAAGGATGCTACACCAACTTGTGCATTTGTGGGGATAGATTAGCCTAGGCTATCCTTCAGAAATCTCATTCCATCCATTTCTATGGTTTTACATGTTTACATTGCCAACTTTGATCAAATGAGCTCAAATTTGATGACCCTCTTGTTTTTACCCACAATTCCATTCTGTTAAGTGTCTCTACAATTGGGCAATGGAATCTTGCCCAAAACTCCATCCAACACCTTCAGGTCGAATCCTAAAACTACTCCCTTGACCCCCAAAACGATTCCCCTTGCCCACAAATTGTAACAAGAGCTTCTTTGAGACCCAAAGCATCCCCAACAAGCACCCCAATGTCTATATACATGATTGCAGGGATGAAAACCCCCATTTCCCTCTATGGACAACACCTTTTCTCCCCTCTCTCTCTCTTCTCTCTCTCCTGGCCAACATCTAGAGCATCCAATGCTCCCTCCCCCTTTGTTTATTTCCCCTGCTAGAAAAGGGCACTAGTGGCTGTGCCAGAGCATGTGAGTGGAAACATCATGCCGGCCAAAACAACGCTTTGGAGCGCACAACCACGCTCCAGAGGTTTGACCTCGTGTGCTCATCCTCCTTGATACCCTCGCATGCGCCAGGTTCCGCTTCTCCACGTCCGCAAGCCGCCAGGGAAACGGCCCCCTCTCTGTCCCACCTACTGCTCTGCTCCCTCCCCCGCGTGCACACTGTTTCCTGAGAGCCCCAATTGGCGAGCTCACACATGCGGTGTCCAAAGCCTCTCCTCTTGTCCTCTACCTCCCTGGCGCCTCCCTATGCCCCCTGGCCATGCCCATGCCTCCTTTTTGAGTCGTTGCAGCCTTAGCAATCGACCGCGAGCTCTCCCCTGGATCCCACACATTGCCTCCCCTGTGCACCTATAAAGATGCCACCCATTTTATCTCTCAGAGCTCGTGTGCTCGGGGTCGAGCTCAACACTACAGGTTCGGGCACCGTTGATCTCAAGGCATACAGCCTCTCCGGCCCTCCTTCTTGTCCCTTTGACTCTGTCTTGCTTCCCTTATCATTTCCCCTACCTTTTCCATGCATTTGCAGCTCGGGATCGCTGACTCCGGCCACCTCCCAGAGCACCTCCACTACAGGACCTTGTCGTCTTCGAACCAGGCCTCCTCGGGATCCATCTACCCCACCATTCGATGAGCGACAGCACCCCGAGTCCATTCCCACCCCTAGCCTCCCCCGCCTTACCCTCCATCATTCCTGGTGGGTCCCGGTCATGAGCCTCTACCCTGCCTCCTGTCTTCCCCTCCTCTCGCTAACCACCAGGCCCCGCCTGTCAGGTTAGAACTTGGCGCAGGCTGGCAGCGCCTGGATCAACTAAGCTAGCTGGCTCGACCTAATCAGCTGGGCTTGCTCTGGACCAGGGAGCATAGTGCCCCTTTTCCTTCTTATTTCCTCACATTTATTTCAAATAATTCCTATGTCTAGAATATTTATCCAAATCTAGTGATTCAAATTTCTAACAGTTTGTAATATTACAACCTATTTGAATATACCACTTGTGCAAATTATGAGAAAGGTTTTAGACACTCTTTTATTTTAAAACCTTGTTTAAAGCATTTTAACCTTCTCTTAAAATACTTTTCACAACTTTTTACACTTCAGAAATAAAACCTAAAAAAATTTAAAGTACTAATACTCACCCTAGTATTTTACAAAAATAGGTTGATATTTTTTGCGATTGTGTTATTTTTCCTATTTTTGACGAAGGGCTTGGAGCATAAGACTTTGAAGACCCCGGAGACTTTGTTGAGCCAGGCAAGCAGCCCCTTGACCATGACTTTGAACCCTTTAGCATGGCATATAGCACTTACTTTGTTGTGTCGCATCATGGAGACTATGGTGACCATATTTATGGGTTGCCTCCATCACTTTCTCGTTGATGCTTGCATGACATGACCCTACTTGTGTTCACAGTCGTGTGGGTGGGAAGCAGATAGGTTGCTATGTAGTTGCTACGAAAATGGGAGCGATTAAGCATGTGTTGGAAACAATAGTTATTTCAAGACTTTCCAAAAACCCCATCGGGTGCTACTAAGGCCCGAGGAAGATGATCTTGAGCTAGGTGACCACTTCATAAAGAAGTGATGTACCAGAGGAAGTTTTGTGTGTGTGTCTTCCAAAATGGATTAGATTTGTCATTTTTCGATCGTCCCAACCTTAAATGTGTGGCCATGATACCCTTTTATGGGATGGGGCTTTGTTGATTAGCTTGGTTCGTGCTAGCACAGAGCCCGTACTACTTGTGATGAGAGGGCCAGAGTTACCCCCTCGAGATGGGGTTGTGCCAGGTAGGGCGCTCCTGGCCTGTTTTCATAGACACTAGGCACACCGTTGGTCCCTTCATGGATGATATGATCTATAGCGAGGCTAGTATGATGTACATCATGAGGGCTAGGTACCAATCGACTCGACTATTTGTTTATTGTCGCTAGGGGAAAGGCATTGTTTGGGTGCTTACGTCGGGTATGTAATATACAGCGAGTCGTGGATGACATGGAACTTCCCCGAGTCTTGTGGTACAACGCGCAACCTCTGCGGAGTGGAAAACTATTCGAATAGTTGTCTCCACGGTCAAGGACAGTTGGGTGTTGCTGTTTAAACTATGTCCATATGTTTTCACAACTTGGGTTGTGTGCGTGAGAAGGATGATGGTGTGTCACTAAGTTAAGTCAGATGACTTGGAATGGTGGGTGAACGTGAGACGTTCAACTTCGGATTATATTGATATCTGAAACATGTTCATATTGATATCTACAACCTACTTATGCATGCTTTTACAAGTTGATTGATCATGGGATTGCACTCAAAACTAGCTTTCAGCAAACTTACCTATTAGTACTATATCATGCATTGTTATTGCCGTGTTCCAAGACATGTGTTGCTTGCGAGTACATTCGAAGTACTCATTGGCTTGCCACTAGTTATTTTATTGGCGAGACATGGAAGAGCAGGAATATGGACAAGAATTCATTGGTGTGTCGGCCTTCGAGGCCCTATCTATGTAAGAATTGACCTTAATGATCTCTATTTGTATTAGAAGGTATGTATGGATGTAATACTTTTGTAGTTTACCTTTTGTGTGTTCACTGAGCATTGATCTCAGGGATCACTATACACGTGCATTCGGTGATCATGACTTATGAGCCCGGATCCCCACAGAGCTGGTATTAGTGCGAGGTTGATTGTAGGAAGCCTTAGTTAGCATGGACGTCAGATAAGATAAACCCCCTTTCAGAAACTATACCTAGTATGTACACTTGTCATCTCTTCCACTCTACTTCAAAAGCATTACTGACACCTTCCCTTAAATCTTGTAGATGGCCGTCATACCCAAGGACCTCCTAGCAACCGGGTTTCCCCTACTCCTTGAGGATAGTGTGGAGAAGAGCCAGTTATGCCGATCACCCGTTTTCCTCTACCATGAGCATTGGGTCAATGCCACCATGAGGGAGTACCATGTTGATGTGGCTGTGAAGGATAATGACTCCCCGACAAGATGTTTCTTTGAGGGGCCACAAATGGAGACACTCGCCATGGCGGCTGAAATAGCTGCACGGAAGGCACTTGTCCACCTTCAAGATATCATCCCAGAGATGGATGACGAGTCGGCTACCCGCCAATTCCCTTTCAGAAAGATGATATTGGCGAGAGTTGGATGTTGATCCCATCAATGGAGGATGGAACACCACTTATATTCTAGACCTAATTCAGCCTCTATGCCGACAGTATGGCTCACAACCTGATTAAGGAGTCCGTGAAGCTCCGCAAGGAAATTCACCACACTCACGAGCTACTTCGACTAGCCAAGGTGAAGCCAGACAAGATCAAGGAAGATGTAACCCCCGAGGGACGACCAACTATCGCTTACAGGGGAGGAGTAACCCATCTAGAGATGCACTGACACATCACCATCGCATTAGTGCGATGGAGTATCGTGCGCTATTCACTGATCCACCGGTGAAGCATCGGCGGGATCGACCTCCTCGTCCTCCCACCCTGTCGACAGGAGACGATGCCAGTATGGATGATGACTATGAAAAGTCATAGAGGAGCGTGAGTACTAGACCGAGAACTCCACCACTTGAGTGTGAATATGTCTAGGGTATGTTAAGTCATGTATCCCATATGCGAAGTTGAGTCTGTGTAATGGTTCATATCAAACTATGTGTGTTTGTTGTTTGTTTTTCGACGCAAGTCGCGCTTTTGCCTTAGGCAACATGTAACCGACTACATCGTCTATCTTATATTAATGTTATATGTTGGGTCTTTCGACCTTTGATTGTCACACTTGCACTACACCAACCCCCTTAGGCATGTTTTCCCTTGTTGCTTTTTCCTTTCGTCTATTCTATTTATTTGACATGGCTGCTACAAGCAGGATGGTGACTGCGACCTACACCAACACTTTTGGCAACCTCAACATCGGCAACTCTAGCCAGCAGCAGGAGCCCGGTGGGTTTGGTCAAGCTGGAGGTCACCAGGAGCAGCCACAAGGCGACATTCCCCCGCCACCACCTCCACCGGAGAACTTGACCATAGCTAAGTTTCTCCAAGTTCTCCGGGAGGAACGCCAAGATAACTATGCTACTATGCAGCGGATCGCTCAAGTTCTTGTGAACAACTAGTAGCAAGTAAGGAATGGCAATCGTTGATCCACTCTGTCGGAGTTCAGGAAGAATTCAGCCCCAACCTTCACCGAGACAGCTGAACCTTTAGATGCTGATGACTGGACACACAACATTGAGGAGCTCCTTGCACTGGTCAACTGCAATGTGGACCATGAGAGGGTTCTCTATTCCTCTCACTGCCTCGGAGGTACCGATATAGCTTGGTGGGATGGATTCAAGAACATGCAAGGCGATCGTGTTATCACCTAGGTTGTTTCCTACCAAGAATTTCTCATTTCCACATGCCTTCGAGAATTATGGCTATCAAGAAGCGGGTATTTCGAGCACCAAAGCAAGGAAGTGTAACACCCTGATTTTCAAACTTTTTCTTTTCAAAATATTTTGGATTTCCATTTGCAAGTTGATGGATTTTCAAACCATTTCAACCAAGATGGGTTCTAAGCCCCTGATTTCTTGCCCCCAAGCAACTCAAGATCTTCCACAGCTTGCCAAAAACCTTTTTGAGATTTATTTGCAATATTTTATTCCTCCAAATAATTCTCTTTCTATTTTGGGAAAGATGGCATCACTATGGGTTGTGAAGCAATCTATAGCTTGGATGAGCTTTAAGTCCCAAAAGTTTTACAACATCTTCTCAATACCATATGATTTCAAAATATTCAAAAATATTTCTTTGTCCAATGGAGAATTTTGGCCAGAATAATTATTTCTTTTCTAACTAGAATTGTCCCTTTGTGAAGCAACCCCATGATTCCTGTTTTAGAAAATTCCCAATAAATTCCTGTAGTTACTAGGGATCGTATATAGTTCCAATATGTAAAAACATCCAATGGTCCAATACAAATTTTGAGCAGGAAAACTCTACTATGTTTCTGCTAAAACTGAACCCTTGCGAAGGAAGTGCTAGCTAGGAGTGCACAATGGAGCTACAAATTTTTGGGCATGTGTGCACTACCAAATGACACTTCCCCACCAAGTCTCACTTTTAGCAAAGCTTGAAATTGAGTGCTAGGAGCTCATTTGTGTTCAAAGGAACTATATTCTACGCTGATCCTCCCAGACATCCTATCTTACCCCAACCCCAACCCATTTGAGCTCTAGAACCACCCAAAGTCTATAGACAGAACCTATTTCTGATGCTCCAAGATGCTAGTGAGCGTGAGTGATCGAGCAAGCAGTGGAGAGTGACTAATCAGAGTCTGCTCGATGCAATGGACAAAGTTTCCAGGCCTGCGTGGCACCGGGGTGGCCACAACCATGGTGACCATGGTGTTGGCATGCCACAGAGCGTGCTTTGCGCAGCTTCAATGACAGTCGAGCCGCCCTGAGTCGTCAATCGCTGCCCCCTCCTTGTCTTGAGCGCCGATGATGCCCGTGGCAGCCGCGTGGCACCTCTGGAAGGTGCTGGGTCGCCGGAGAGCGCCGCCGCCGCTCCCGGCGAAGCTCCGCCACAGGACTGAGCTGACGGCTCCTGCCACTGTGCTGGTCCGCAAGCTCTTAATGGCCAGGAGCTATCCCATCGCCTCCCTGCCCTCCTCCGTCACCTCAATGCGCTCCACGATGGCCAGCTCAACCCCCAAGCGACTATGTTAGAGCTTATCTTCGCTGTTTCGGGAGAAATCAGCCGAGCTCGTCGCCGTCCTATTTAAGGAAGTCCTCGACCCCTCCGAGCTCTCCACACCCCTCCTGCTTCTCCCAATTGACCTCCCGAAGAGCGAGCCAAGGCCTAGAGGCCCTCTGGCCTCACCGTCGATAGCACCATCCACCCCCTATAGAGCTCAATAGACCCCACCATCTGGTTCAGGAAGTCCCACTAGTGCTCCTCTACTCCTTGCTCGAGTTCTTCCTGGCCGGAACGCACGTCTCCGACGACCACCCGAAGCCGCCGCCGCCGAAGAAGAAGGGGACGACACCGTCTGTCCACCTCTCGCCAAGCTACGGGTACGTGTGTGCTCGTCCTCGACCGCCCATTCCATTCCACCCAATCCCAGGCGTCGCCGCCGTCTCAGTCGTCGGCACCATGCCGGAAGGCCTCCTCACCTATGTTCCCCTCCTCCCCCTCTCTGTTCTTGCGGCAGGCCCCACCTGCTAGTGGGTGTGGTCCACAGCCGAAGCGATAAGTGGAGGCGCCCCTCCACTTAACGCCTTCGACGTGGCCCCCTGCTAAAATTTAATTTCTTTTATAAATTCCAGGTCCAAACAGAAACTTTGACCATTTAAATCTTTTTATTTACAAGTCCAAATCACCTGATTCTTTTTGCATTGAGTTGGTATTCAGTTTCTCTACAGTATGGCAAATTTTGGTATTTTTCTCATACTCATAGAATTCGTGGTTAATAAAGAGGTGTTAAATGCCTTTTCTTTTCGTTTGGCTATTTCAAATAAATTTCAGAGGGAAACTTTGGAGAACATGAGTGTTTGAACAACCCCACTGATCAAGGCAAGCCATTATATCCATGTGGTGTAGTATTGCATAGCATAGCATACTTTCATGCATGATGATCATTCACTTGATATTAGCAAATGCTTAGTAAATTAATAATGATAATTATTTAATTGCTGTCATAATTCTCCAAGTTGATAACAACTTAGTGGTTGACATAGAGTCACCTGTCCGGGCTTTATCGTACAACCACATCTTGCCGATATGGGACGGACGTGACTTGAGCTGTTCGCGTGATCGCTCTCACCGGTACCTCCAAAGAGGGAGGGTTATGCACGCGTGTTACCCTGATCAGGTTGGCGGTGATAACCCTGTGAGCCCAGTTGAGTTGTTAGGGCCTGTCCCCGGTTGGGACATTTTAGTTTGGCCACGACGGTGGGAGGTGTCACTAAGACACATGGCCACCCAGGGGCAAGACTCCAGAGGAGAGTGGTTGTCGGTGGTACGATGAGAGTGTCATGGTTCAGGCAAGTTTCGTTGGAGCAATGCTAGTCCACCCGAACGGGATCACAAGGTCAGTGCTCGAGAGTGTGGGTAAAGTGTGCAACCTCTGCAGAGTGTCAAATCTATTCGAATAGCCGAGTCCATGGTATTTGACAGCCCGACCAGACCTCAGTAGTTGGTCAACCCTGTTAATATTGTTAATGATGGAAGAACTCTTCGTATGGTTGAAGATGTTTGGTGAGTAATCTGGGTGTCATGGGACAGCCCAGTCCTGAGGAAGTTGATCCCTGATATAGTTGGTTATATGTTCAGTGTTGTTATGCTTTGTTTGGTGCATTACTTGGTTATTGTGAGTTTCCGAGTACATTCCAAGTACTCACCTAGCGTATCATGCCAGATGCAGGAGAAGCCGCGGACGGAGGTCCCGATGGTTCGTACTAGGAAGTGTCCACATCAGTGTCCCTGTGTGTGGAGTCGTCGCTATGTTTCGAGGCCCATGTTGATGTCTCATAAATAATGAAGATACTGTTGCAGCACCGAGGGTGACTTTGGCCTCGCTATTATTGTAAGCTTTGTATGTGATGCTATCAATAAAGTCGGCTCATTTCTGTATCAAGTTGTTGAGTGTTTCCAGAAGACGTGATCTCTGGGCTGGAAACACTGGTAATCCAATTCTGTGAATCGGGGTGCCACAACACTTGGTATCAGAGCCACGCTGACTATAGGACACCCTAGTTAGCCGCGCTAGTTTGACGAGTAGTATAGAGTCCTAGGCAAGCATCTGCTTGTTGCATATTGATTGTTGCACTTGATTGCTGCATGGCATGCATCATAGTTCATTGTTTCGCTAACCTTTGGCTTTGTGAGTGTAGATGGCACCAGTTCCATTCCATTTCCAGTATGAGCCTGCACCGTACACCTTTCCAGGACTGCTCCGGAACGTCTGGCTCCGACTGTACCCCCACGGAGAAGATCCGGAGTATCAGGTGTTCCGAGAGCAGCTTGCTGAGTCCATCTTCGAGTACCACGCAGAGGCTTCCTGGCTGCGAGCTCGGAGATTGGCAGTTACTCCTGCTCCACTAAGGGCGGAAGGGCTTCTAATCCAGAGCTGGCAATCCAGTTTGCTATAGTGGAGGCTCTCACTGACTTGCGCTTCCACGAGGTCGAGATGCAGACTCATCCAGATTTCTTCCACTACCCCACCCTGTCGCCTACGACAGGGCGAGTCATTTTTTCTCCCGTAGACACGGCACGCGACCGTGCGACTGTTGTGCTGTCTCGCTTTGTGAACGCCAGCTATCGCACGATTGTAGCCCTGACTGAGGAGCTGGCCCATCTCCAGGCAGCATTAGTTCTTGCAACTTCAGTGCCACCTCCACCCCAGTCTTCTGTTCCACCCCCGCATGCACCACCAGTTGCACCTACACCTGGCCATGACATCCCAGTTAGCTCCCTAGTGCCACCAGGCGCTTCGTCTGGTAGCCACCATGAGATTCCTACTGAGTGGGCCTCACTCCTTGCCACTCCTGCTGCTCCGATGCTGAGGAGTCGTGCTCCTCCTTCCATGGAAGTAGGACCGTCCCGTCAGCGTCGCCGCGTTTCCTTTGGTCCGCAGGATGAGGTCAACATCATCAGTTCCGACTCTAACTCAGGATCTGACGACGAGGAGTCTTCAGTCTTTCAGTGCCTGTGCCATCCGTGCAACTAAAGTCGAGGTTGGAGTTGCCAAGCATGCATCTTTGCATATCTCAACTATCGTATGAGCAGTCCAGTCATGATATTTCCCCTACTAGCTTGTCATGAATAATGTTGAGTCTTATTGTATAATTATGTTGTTGTTTATTCTCTTTATCGTGCAAACGTTTTCTTGGTGTTTTACAACCATGCTTTCCCTTATGGATGTTGCTCATCGATTCGGTGTTTTGCAATGGGAACAATAATTTAGGATGAAGGGAAGCTGTAGCCATGGCAATCCGTCGATCCGCCAGGCAGGCAGGACAGCCTCCCGAAGATCTACCTCCTGTACCACCTCAAGCACCCACCACTGAACAGATTATGAGAATGTTTGAGGAAAAGAGAAACCAGGACCTTATGGAATTTACGAGAAGTATGGAGGCCATGGTAGGCCGGAACAACAACAACGGGGCACGGTCCAAATTGTCAGACTTCCAGTGTACCAAACCTCCCAATTTTGGCCAAGTAGAAGACCCAATTGAAGTTGATGACTGGCTCAGGACTATGGAGAAGAAACTAGACATAGCCCATTGTGATGAGGCGGATAAGGTTCCTTTTGCCACCCACTATCTTGAAGGGTCGGCAACTATATGGTATGACAACGCAAAGGAAGCATGGCCCTGTGGAGAAGAAATTACGTGGGAAAGATTCAAGGAAGCATTTCGCAAGTATCATATCCCTATGGGCATAATGAAGGTAAAGCAGAGAGAATTCCTGGCGCTTACACAAGGAGGCATGACTGTGGCCGAGTATCTGAATAAGTTCAACAATCTGGCACGATACTACACTCATGATGTATCCATTGCGAAAAGGAAGGTTGATCGCTTCCTAGGAGGTCTAAATCATACCCTCCATTGTCACATCTGCATGCTGGACTTTCCAGACATCCAGACGCTTGTAAAAAAAGGCTTTCATAACTGAACGAGAGCTTAAGACCGGGTACGAGGATCGCAAGAGGAAGTTTGAACCAAAAAGGGACCACAAGGAGCAGGTTGTACAGAAGCCGCGTACCTGGCAACCCAACACTATTGTGTACAAAACCTACCTGAAACCCCAGCAACAACACCAACAAGACAGTGAGTCAGAGCAAGGCCTTCGGCAAACAACCGGTCCTAGAGGATTGCCACCGCAATAACACATGTTTCACTTGCGGCCAAAGCGGGCGATATGCAAGGTAGTGCCCCACCAACAATGGAAAAATATCCGCTGACGTCAAGCCGCAGGTCAACACCATTGGAAGCCATCCTAACCCCAAGTACACTCAAGGGTGCGTCTTCCACATCTCTGCCGAGGAATCGTGTGAAGCCCCAGACGTGGTTATTGGTATGTTTCCTGTTAATAACATACCCGCAGCAGTTCTATTTGATTCAGGGGCTTCCCACTCTTGTATTTCGAGGAATTTTGCCTCCTTGCACAAATTTTCCCCTTCGCTGTTGGATAAGATTATGGTGATACAATCCACTGGCTCTTGGCTCAGAACAAATCTCGTATACCGAGATCTGTAAATACAGATACAAGGGGCCGCATTCCGAGCTGCACTCATTGCTATTGAGTCTCCAGGACTGGATGTGATACTGGGGATGGACTGGTTGACACCCCATCAAGTGTGTATCAACTGTGCTAAACGAACCGTCACGCTCGTCAATCCGGCCGGACAAACCGTCCAATTTTTGGCGAACAACATGAAGTCAAGGAAAGGGATGGCATATCATACCGAAGTCACGGACATGGATTTGATTCCAGTGGTATATGAGTTCCCGGACGTATTCCGAGAGGAATTACCCGGAATGCCGCCCGATTGGGAACTGGAATTCGCAATTGAGTTGGTTCCTGGCACTGCCCCAATCTACAAGAAATACTATCGTATGCCAGGACCTGAGTTGGCCGAATTAAAGAAGAAGTTGGACGAATTGCTACAGAAGGGATACATCCGTCCAAGCATCTCACCATGGGGATCACTAGTACTGTTCGTCAAGAAAAAGGATGGAAGCTTGCGAATGTGCATAGACTACCGCCAACTTAATGAGGTCACTATTAAAAATAAGTACTCGCTACCACGCATCGACGATTTGTTCGACCAGCTGAGTGGAGCACGAGTATTTTCCAAAACTGACCTCAGGACTGGGTATCATCAGTTAAAGATTAAGAAAGAGGATATACCTAAGACAACGTTTACCACCCGATATGGCCTGTATGAATTTACGGTCATGTCATTTGGACTAACAAATGCTCCCTCTTACTTTATGAGCATGATGAACAAAGTCTTCATGGATTTCCTAGAAAAATTCGTGGTGGTGTTCATAGACGATATCCTGATATACTCCAAGGATGAAGAGGACCACAAGAAAAACCTCAGAGCTGTCTTGGAAAGACTGAGATCCCATCAACTGTATGCCAAGTTCAGCAAGTGCGAGTTTTGGCTAAAGGAAGTACAATTTTTGGGGCATATCCTGTCGGAGCAAGGTGTGGCAATCGATCCCAGTAAGGTAACAGTAGTACTGAACTAGAAAGACACCGGCCTCGGTGACCGAAGTACGTAGCTTCCTCGGATTGGCAAGCTACTACCGATGGTTTATAGATGGCTTCTCTAAGATCGCCAAGCCGCTAACGGAGCTGCTAAAGAAGAATAGGTAATTTGTCTGGACAACAACATGCGAGAGCAGCTTCCTGGAGCTAAAGACCAGACTAACGACAACACCTGTCCTAGTCCTTCCGAACATTCACAAGAGTTTTGACATTTACTCTGATGCTTCCCGAAGAGGAATCGGCTGTGTACTGATGCAAGAAGGAAAGGTTTTGGCCTACACCTCCCGACAACTACGACCGCATGAGGAGAACTATCCCACACATGATTTGGAGCTAGCAGTCGTGGTACATGCCTTAAAGATTAGGAGGCATTACCTCATTGGCCAACGACTTGAGATATTCAGAGACCACAAATGTATCAAGTACATCTTTACCCAGCCTGATCTGAATCTCAGACAACGGCGATGGCTTGAGCTAGTCAAGGACTATGACCTGGGAATCAATTATCACCCAGGAAAAGCCAATGTGGTGGCAGACGCTCTGAGCAGGAAGTCAATCATGGTGAATGCGTTAACAGTAAGTATTCACCCGAGATTGCAAGAAGAATTCACAAGTCTCAACATGATACTCTGTGGTCCAGCAACTCCAGAGACGCTAGAGATTACCCCCACCCTGATAGAAGAGATCAAGGAAGCACAAGAATGGGATGAGGGAATCAAGAGAATCAAAGCATCGCTTCCACAACGGAAGGACGAATCCTTTCGAGTAGACGACCAAGGCATCCCGTGGTTCGAGAAACGGATATGCGTCCCTGACCAGAATAGCCTGACACAGAAAATACGCAAGGAACCGCATGATTCCGCATATTTTATTCATCCAGGAGGTACGAAGATCTAACAAGATCTAAGAAGGACATTTTGGTGGTCAGGAATGCGGAGAGACATAGCCTATTACGTCGCCTGCTGTGATGTTTGCAATAATGTAAAGGCAAAACATCAAAAGCCCGCCGGATTACTGCAACCTTTACCGGTTCCCCAATGGAAATGGGATGACATATGTATGGACTTCGTTTTCGGACTACCAAAGTCCAGAAGGGGAAATGATGCTATCTGGGTCATCGTGGACATGCTCACTAAGGTAGCCCACTTTATCCAAGTGAAAACTACCTTTAATGCCAACCAGTTGGCACAATTATACATGTCCCGGATAGTAAGCCTACATGGGCTATCCAAGTCCATCACATCCGATAGAGGCTCTCTATTCACCTCAACATTTTGGCTACAATTACATCATGCCTTGGGAACCATGTTAAAGCACAGCACAACATACCATCCTCACACTGATGGGCAGACTGAAAGGGTGAAAAAAATTATGCAAGACATGCTTCGGTCATGCGCTCTCACCCATGGACCCAAATGGGAAGATAGCTTACCCTATGCGGAATTTTGCTACAACAATAGCTACCAGACGAGCCTGAAGATGTCACCGTTTGAGGCATTGTATGGCAGAAAGTGGCGAACCCCGTCGAATTGGTCACAAACAGGAGACAGTCGCATATTTGGAACCGACTTGATGCTGGAGGTCGAGAAACAGGTCACAGACATTCAGGAACGCCTCCAGGCAGCTAAGTCCCGCCAAAAGAGCTATTATGACCCAAAGCACAAAGAAGTGACCTTTGAACTAGGAGAATATGCCTATCTTTGAGTAACACCCATGAAAGGAGTGAGCAGGTTTCGCACTCGAGGGAAGATCACACCGAGATATATCGGTCCCTTTCCAGTGATCACGAGAAGAGGAAGAGTTGCCTATCAGTTGGAATTGCCGCCCGAACTATCAGATGTGCACGACGTTTTTCACATCTTGCAACTAATTAAGGAAGTGTATCGCACCGCCAATAAAGCATGCAGATATGAACGAGTTAGAACTGGCTACGGACTTGATCTATGAGGAAAAGCCAGTCAGAATTTTGTACGAGATGGAAAGGACCGACCGGAGTAAAGTGCTTAAATTTTATAAGGTACTATGGGAGCACCATACCGAAGAAGAAGCTACTTGGGAGAGGGAAGATTTTCAGAGATCTGCATATACATACTTGTTCCCTGAGCAACCGAATCTCGAGGACAAGATTCATTCTAAGGGGGTAGGTTTGTAACACCCTCATTTTTCAAACTTTTCTTCTCAAAATATTTTGGATTTCCATTTGCAAGTTGATGGATATTCAAACCATTTCAACCAAGATGGGTTCTAAGCCCCTGATTTATTGCCCCCAAGCAACTCAAGATCTTCCACAACTTGCCAAAAACATTTTTGTGATGTATTTGCAATATTTTATTCCTCCAAATAATTCTCTTTCTATTTTGGGAATTACGGCATCACTATGGGTTGTGAAGCAACCTATAGCTTGGATGAGCTTTAAGTCCCAAAACTTTGACAACATCTTCTCAATACCATATGATTTCAAAATATTTAAAAATATTTCTTTGTCCAATGGAGAATTTTGGCCAGAATAATTATTTCTTTTCTGACCAGAATTGTCCATTTGTGAAGCAACCCCATGATTCCTGTTTTAAAAAATTCACAATAAATTCTTGTAGTTACTAGGGATCATATATAGTTCCAATATGTAAAAACATCCAATCGCCCAATACAAATTTGGAGCAGGAAAACTCTACTGAGTTTCTGCTAAAACTGAACCCTTGTGAAGGAAGTGCTAGCTTGGAGTGCACAATGGAGCTACAAATTTTTGGGCATGTGTGCACTACCAAATAACACTTCCCCACCAAGTCTCACTTTTAGCAAAGCTTGCAATTGAGTGCTAGGAGCTCATTTGTGTTCTGGACCAGAAAGATGGTTTTCAAAGGAACTATATTCATTTGATCTTCAAACCTTGCAAACTTTTCCAGCTTAGAATATTTTCTACGCTGATCCTCCCAGACATCCTATCTTACCCCAAGCCCAACCCATTCGAGCTCTAGAACCACCCAAAGTCTATAGACAGAACATGTTTCTGATGCTCCAAGACGCTGGTGAGCGTGAGTGATTGATACGTCTCAAACGTATCTATAATTTTTGATGGTTTCATGCTGTTATATTGTCATCTTTGGATGTTTTATGTACCTTTTATATCTTTTTTGGGACTAACTTATTAATTCAGTGCCAAGTGCTAGTTCCTGTTTTTCTATGTTTTTGGCTCTTTTCAGATCTGATTTTGGAACAAGAGTCCAAACGGAATAAAATCCCCGAAATAATTTTTTCCCGAACGGAAGAAGATCAGGGGGCTTGAGGGCCAAGCCAGGGGAGCTACAGTGGGCCCACAAGCCCTGTAGACACCACCAAGGGGCGACGGCTAGCAGGCTTGTGGCCTCCCTGGCGCCCCCCTGACCTAGCTCCTTCGCCTATATATTCCCGAAAATACAAAAAAAATCAACGAATCCACGAAAACACTTTTCCGCCGCTGCAAGCTTCCGTTTTCGAGAGATCTCATCTGGAGACCCTTCCCGGTGCACTACCGGAGGGGACATTGGAGTTGGAGGGCTTCTACATCAACATCATCGCCCCTCCAATGACTCGTGAGTAGTTCACTTCACACCTACGGGGTCGTAGTTAGTAGCTAGATGGCTTCTTCTCTCTCTTGGATCTTCAATGCAAAGTTCTCCATGATATTCATGGAGATCTATCTGATGTAATCCTCTTTGGCGGTGTGTTTGTCGAGATCCGGTGAATTGTGGATTTGTGATCAGATTATCTATGATATATATTTGAGTCTTTGCTGATTTCTTATATGCATGATTTGATATCCTTGTAAGTCTCTCCGAGTCTTGGGTTTTGTTTGGCCAACTAGATCTATGATTCTTGCAATGGGAGAAGTGCTTGGTTTTGGGTTCTTACCGTGTGGTGACCTTTCCCAGTGAAAGTAGGGGCAGCAAGGCACACATCGTGTAGTTGCCATCAAGGGTAACAAGGTGGGCTTTGTCGTAGATATGAGATTGTCCATCTACATCATGTCATCTTGCTTAAGGCGTTACTCTGTTCTTTTGGACTTAATACACTAGATGCATGCTGGATAGCGATCAACGTGTGGAGTAATAGTAGTAGATGCAGAAAGTATGGGTCTACTTGTTTTGGATGTGATGCCTATAGATATAATCATTGCCATAGATGACGTCACGACTTTGCGTGGTTCTATCAATTGCTCGACAGTAATTTGTTCACCCACCGTCTACCTGCTTTCATGAGAGAAGCCACTAGTGAACACTACGGCCCCGGGTCTATTCACACCTATCGTTTCCACTTTTGCTTTTACTTTGCTTTGTTACTTTGTTGCTTTCCGTTCTCACTTGGCGAACAATCTATAAGGGATTGACAACCCCTTCATAGCGTTGGGAGCAAGATTTTTGTGTTTGTGCAGGTACTTGTGATACTCCTTCACTGGATCGATAACTTGGTTCTCTAAGTGAGGGAAATACTTACCACCGCTGCTCTACATCACCCTTTCCGCTTCGAGGGAACACCAACTCAAGGCTCTAAGGCCACGGGGAAATCCTTTGCATATTTGCCTCGGAAGTACCTTAAGGCGTAGCCATAGCAGAAGGATTCCTCGTGTCGTTGCTGAGGAGTCTCAAGACAAGAACAGTCTGCCGTCGGCACGTTTCTGGGGCTGTTGGAAGGTCTTTTGTTGCAGTAGCAGAAGTATTTCTCGCGCCGTTGCCGGGGAAGGAGAGATCTATCCAAGTAGGTCTCACAAACTCATCTCTTGCATTTACTTTTTTGCCAGTTGCCTCTTGTTTTCCTCTCCCCCACTTCACATTCGCCGTTTTCATTTGCCTTTCTCCTTTGCCGTTTTCTTTTGCTTTTTGCCTTTTTGTCGTTTTCCTTTGCCGGTTTTCTTGCTTGCTTGTGTGCTTGTTTGTTTGCTGAAGTCATCATGGATGAAAACACCAAACTTTGCGACTTCTCGAGTACCAATAATAATGATTTTATTAGTACTCCGATTGCTCCCGCCACTAGTGCGGAATCGTATGAAAAAACGCAGCTTTGCTGAATCTTGTTATGAAAGAGAAATTCTCAGGCCTTCCTAGTGAATATGCCACATCCCATCTCAATACCTTCATTGAGATTTGTGATATGCAAAAGAAAAGAGATGTGGATAATGACGTGATTAAGTTGAAGCTTTTTCCTTTCTTGTTGCGAGATCGCGCAAAAACTTGGTTTTCTTCTTTGCCTAAAAATAGTATCGATTCTTGGGATAAGTGCAAAGAAGCTTACATATCCAAGTATTTTCCACCGGCTAAGATCATCTCCTTACGTAACGATATCATGAATTTCAAGCAACTTGATCATGAACACGTTGCACAATCTTGGGAGAGGTTGAAGCTTATGATTAGAAATTGTCCAGCTCATGGCTTGAGTTTGTGGATGATTATACAAATCTTTTACCCTGGCTTGAATTTCGCTTCTCGCAATATCTTGGACTCCGCCTCAGGTGGAACGTTCATGGAAATCACGTTAGGAGATGCTACAAAACTCCTAGACAATATCATGACCAACTACTCTCAGTGGCACACTGAAAGGTCGCCTGCTAGCAAAAAGGTACACGCTATAGAAGAAATTAACTCTCTTAGTGCTAAGATGGACGAGTTGATGAATTTGGTCGCTAGTAGAAACGCTCCTTTAGATCCTAATGACATGCCACTATCTTCCTTGATTGAGAGTAGCAACGCTAGTTTGGACGTGAATTTTGTTGGTAGGAACAATTTTGGCAACAACAATGATTTTGGAGGAAACTATGTTCCTAGGCCTTTTCCTAGTAACTCCTCTAACAATTATGGCAATTCCTACAACAACACTTATGGAAATCACAATAAATAACCCTCTGATTTAGAGAGTAATATCAAAGAGTTCATCAACTCTCAAAAGATTTTCAATGCGTCCATAGAGGAAAAACTACTCAAAATAGACGATTTGGCTAAGAGCGTTGATAGGATGTCTTGTGATATTGATGCTTTGAAAGTTAGATGTGCTCCTCCCAAGGTCAACTTGGATGAAACTTTGAAAGCTATGTGTGTCTCCATGAATAAGAGCAAAGAAAGAACCGCCCAAATTCGCGCTAGGCATGAGTGGTTTAAAAGGGTGCGTTCTAGTGATGCAAATCACGAAGGTCTTAAAGTGCTTGGTGGGACTCCTCTTGAATCTTTGTTTTCACGTGTCAAACCTATTGATGAAGGGGCTGGATATGAATCCACTTTGGTTGAAAAACGCCCCAATGATTCGGAGTCCACCCATCTTGATGATAAAGGTGTGGAGAGTGGAGTAGAAGAAATCAAAATTTTGGGTAGTAATAAAACTCCCACTTTGGATTTCAAGGCATTCAATTATGATAATTGCTCCTTGTTTGAATGCATTTCTTTGATGCAATCCATTGCAAACTCGCCACATGCTTATAGCCAAAGCAAAGCCTTTACCGCGCATATCATAGATGCTATGACGAAATCTCTTGAAGAGAAGCTCGAATTAAAAGTCTCTATACCTAGAAAACTTCATGATGAGTGGGAACCTACTATCAAAATCAAGATAAAAAACTATGAGTGCAATGCTTTGTGTGATTTGGGTGCTAGTGTTTCCGCGATTCCAAAGTGTTTATGTGATATTCTTGGTTTTCATGAGATTGAAGAGTGTTCTCTTAATTTGCATCTTGCGGATTATACTGTCAAGAAACCCATGGGAAGGATCGATGATGTTCTTATTGTTGCAAATAAGAAATATGTACCCGTGGATTTCATTGTACTTGACATAGATTGCAATCCTTCATGTCCCATTATTATTGGTAGACCTTTCCTAAGGACTATTGGTGCTATCATCGATATGAAGGAAGGGAATATTAGATTTCAATTTCCTTTAAAGAAGGTCACGGAGCACTTTCCTAGAAAGAAAATAAGATTGCCTTATGAATCTATGATGAGGGCTACTTATGGTTTGAGCACCAAAGATGACTATACGTGATTCCATCACCTTTTGCCTAGCTAAGGACGTTAAACAAAAGCGCTTGTTGGGAGGCAACCCAACGAATCTATCCTTTTTATTTGTGTTTTGTGTTTTCCACAATTTCATAATTCTGTTATGATTGTGTTTTTTGTGTTTCTTTTTGCGTTTGTGCCAAGCAAAACCGTTATGATTAGTCTTGGGGATGATCGTTTGGTCATGCTGGAAAAGACAGAAACGTTCTGCTCACGAAAAGAATTTTCATTTTTTTCTGTAAGAGCTTTTGAGTTGATTCTTTTTGCTTCTGATTTCGACACAAATTCTTCAGACTGTCGTAATTTTTCAGAAGTTTTGAAGTAACAGAAGTATATGAAGTATACAGATTGCTACAGACTGGTCTGCTGTTAACAGATTTTGTTTTTGTTGTGTTGGTTTCTTATTTTGATGAAACTATGGATAGTATCGGGGGGTATTAGCCATGGAACATTGAAAATACAGTAAGCCAACATCAGCATAAGTAGAATTTAAGTTTGCTACAGTACTTAAGGAAGTGGTGGTTTGCTTTCTTATACTAATGTTATCACGAGTTTCTGTTTAAGTTTCGTGTTGTGAAGTTTCCAAGTTTTGGGTGAAGTTCTTATGGACAAAGAGATAAAGAGTGGCAAGAGCTCGAGCTTGGGGATGCCCAAGGCACCCCAAGAGATTCAAGGATGCCGTAAAATCCTAACCTTTGGGATGCCCCAGGAAGGCATCCCCTCTTTCGTCTTCAAATCCATCGGTAACGTTACTTGGGGCTATATTTTTATTCACCACATGTTATGTGTTTTTCTTGGAGCGTCTTGTATCGTAGGAGTCTTTCATTTTTCTTTTGTCACAATCATCCTTTCTACACACCTAGAGAGAGAGACATGCACTCACCGTGATTTTGTCGATATTCACTTATATCCTTTGGTAGACAATTCAGCTCACATGTGCTTCACATATATCTTTTGAGCTAGATGCTTTTGCTCTATGTGCTTCACTTATATCTTTTAGAGCACGACGGTGCGTGGCTTGGTAGTTGATCTATGCTTTGAAAGTAGTCTCAAAAGGGGTAGTTATCCAAAGGGATACGAAAACTTCCACCTTCATGTGCATTGAATAGTTAGAGAAGTTTTCATCTCAATTAGTTTTGAGTTGTGGTTATGGTAATATTGAAGTTATGCTAGTAAGGTGTTGTGGATCTAGAAATACTTGTGTTGAAGTTAGTGATTCCCGTAGCATGCACGTATGGTGAACCGCTATGTGATGAAGTCTTAGCATGATTAGTCTATTGATTGTTATCCTTTGCGTGGCGGTCGGGATTGCGCGATGGTATATACCTACCAACCCTTCCCCTAGGAGTATGCGTTGAATGCTTTGTTTCGATTACTAATAAAACTTTTGCAACAAGTATATGATTTCTTCATGACTAATGTTGAGTCCATGGTTTAGATGCACTTTCACCTTCCACCATCACTATCTTCTTAGTGCCGTGCAACTTTCGCCGGTGCACAAAATCCACCATTAGCCTCCCTCAAAACAGCAACCATACCTACCTACTATGGCTTTTTCAAAGTCATTCCGAGATATATTTCCATGCAACTACCACCATGACATGTGCCACCACTTCTACATTGCCATTGCATGATCGTAAGATAGCTAGCATGATGTTTCCATTAATGTCTATGCCATGCTAGATCATTGTCACGGTACACTACCGAAGACATTCCATATAGAGTCATCGTTACTCTAAGTTTTGAGTTGAAAGTGTGATGATCATCATTGATGGAGCATTGTCCCATGTGAGGAAATAAAAGAGGCCAAAGATGCCCACCACAAAAAAAAGAGGCCAAAGAGCCCACCAAAAAAAATTATGAGAGAAAAAGAGAGAAGGGACAATGCTACCACCTTTCCACACTTGTGCATATTAAGCACCATGATCTTCATGATTGAGAGTCTCTCGTTTTGTCACCACCATATAGCTAGTGGGAAATTTTCATTATATAACTTGGCTTGTATATTCCAATGATACGCTTCCTCAAAATTGCCTTAGGTCTTCGTGAGCAAGCAAGTTGGATGCACACCCACTAGTTTTCTTTAAGAGCTTTCACATACTCTTAGCTCTAGTACATCATTTGTATGGCAATCCCTACTCATTCACATTGATATCTATTAATGAGCATCTCCACAGCTCATTGATATGCCTAGTTAATGTGACCATCTTCTCCTTGTTTTTCTTGCAACCTCCACCACACTCCACACCACTTATAGTGCTAAAACCATGGCTCACGCTCATGTATTGCGTGAGAGTTGAAAAAGTTTGAGAAAGTAAAGGTGTGAAAACAATTACTTGGCCAATACCGGGGTTGTGCATGATTTAATTTCGTTGTGCAATGATGATAGAGCATAGCCAGACTATATGCTTTTGTAGGGATAACTTTCTTTTGGCCTTGTTATTTTGAAAGTTCACGATTACCTTGCTAGTTTGCTTGAAGTATTATTGTTTCCACTTCAATAGCAAACTATTGTTTTGAATCTAATGGATCTGAACATTCACGTCACATAACAGGAGTTACAAAGGGCATCTATGCTAGGTAGCATGAAAGCATAAAAAATTCATTCTTTATCACTTCCCTACTCGAGGATGAGCAGGAGTTAAGCTTGGGGATGCTTGATACGTCTCAAACGTATCTATAATTTTTTATGGTTTCATGCTGTTATCTTGTCATCTTTGGATGTTTTATGTACTTTATATATCTTTTTTGGGACTAAATTATCAATTCAGTGCTAAGTGCCAGTTCCTGTTTTTTCTGTGTTTTTGGGTCTTTTCAGATCTGATTTTGGAAGGGAGTCCAAACGGAATAAATCCACAAAATAAATTTTCCCGAACGGAAGAAGATCAGGGGGCTTGAGGGCCAAGCCAGGGGAGCTACAGGGGGCCCACAAGCCATGTAGCCGCCATGGCTAGCATGCTTGTGGCCTCCATGGCGCCCCACTGACCTAGCTCCTTCGCCTATATATTCCCTAAAATACAGGAAAAAAATCAAGGAATCCACGAAAACACTTATCCGCTGACGCAAGCTTCCGTTTCCGCGAGATCTCATGTGGAGACCCTTCTCGGTGCCCTGCCGGAGGGGACTTTGGAGTTGGAGGGCTTCTACATCAACATCATCGCCCCTCCAATGACTCGTGAGTAGTTCACTTCAGACCTACGGGTTCGTAGTTAGTAGCTAGATGGCTTCTTCTCTCTCTTGGATCTTCAATACAAAGTTCTCCATGATCTTCATGGAGATCTATCCGATGTAATCCTCTTTGGCGGTGTGTTTGTCGAGAACCGATGAATTGTGGATTTGTGATCAGATTATCTGTGATATATATTTGAGTCTTTTCTGATTTCTTATATGCATGATTTGATATCCTTGTAAGTCTCTCCGAGTCTTGGGTTTTGTTTGGCCAACTAGATCTATGATTCTTGCAATGGGAGAAGTGCTTGGTTTTGGGTTCTTACCGTGTGGTGACCTTTCCCAGTGATAGTATGGGCATCAAGGCACACATCATGTAGTTGCCATCAAGGGTAACAAGGTGGGCTTTGTCGTAGATATGAGATTGTCCATCTACATCATGTCATCTTGCTTAAGGCGTTACTCTGTTCTTTTGGACTTAATACACTAGATGCATGCTGGATAGCGGTCGACGTGTGGAGTAATAGTAGTAGATGCAGAAAGTATTGGTCTACTTGTTTTGGACGTGATGCCTATAGATATAATCATTCCCATAGATGACATCACGACTTTGCGTGGTTCTATCAATTGCTCGATAGTAATTTGTTCACCCACCGTCTACCTGCTTTCATGAGAGAAGCCACTAGTGAACACTACGGCCCCCGGGTCTATTCACACCTATCGTTTCCACTTTCGCTTTTACTTTGCTTTGTTACTTTGTTGCTTTCAGTTCTCACTTTGCGAACAATCTATAAGGGATTGACAACCCCTTCATAGCGTTGGGAGCAAGCTTTTTGTGTTTGTGCAGGTACTTGTGATACTCCTTCACTGTATCGATACCTTGGTTCTCAAACTGAGGGAAATACTTACCACCGCTGCGCTACATCACCCTTTCCGCTTCGAGGGAACACCAACGCAAGGCTCCAAGGCCACGGGGGAAATCCTTTGCATATTTCCCTAGGAAATCCCTTAAGGCGTAGCCGTAGCAGAAGGATTCCTGGTGCCGTTGCTGAGGAGTATCAAGACAAGAACAGTCTCCCGTCAGCACATTTATGGCGTCGTTGGAAGGTCTTTTGTTGCAGTAGCAGTGATCGAGCAAGGAGTGGAGAGTGACTAATCAGCGTCTTGTCAACGCAATGGACAAAGTTTCATGGCCTGCGTGGCACCAGGGTGGCCACAACCATGGTGACCATGGTGCTGGCATGCCACAAAGCATGCTCTGCGCAGCTCCAGTGACAGCCGAGCCGCCCCGAGTCATCAATCGCTGCCCCCTCCTTGTCCTGAGCGCCGACGATTCCCTTGGGAACCGCGTGGCACCTCTCGAAGGTGTTGGGTTGCCGGAGAGCGCCGCCGCCGCTCCCGGCCAAGCTCCGCCACAGGACCGAGCTGACGGCTCTGACCACTATGCTCGTCCGCAAACTCTTAATGGCCTGGAGCTATCCCATCGCCTCCCTGCCCTCCTCCGTCACCTCAATGCGCTCCACGACGGCCAGCTCAGCCCCCCAGCGACTGTGTTAGAGCTTATCTTTGCCGCTTCAGGAGAAATTGGCCGAGCTCGTCGCCGGTCTATTTAAGGGAGTGCCCAACCCCTCCGAGCTCTCCACACCCCTCCTGCTTCTCACAATTGACCTCCCGAAGAGCGAGCCAAGGCCTAGAGGCCCTCTGGCCTCGAACATCACCGGAACGCATGTCGACAGCACCATCCAACCCCTCCAAAGCTCAATAGACCCCGCCATCTGGTTCAGGAAGTCCCACTAGTGCTCCTCGACTCCTTGCCCGAGTTATTCCCCGCCGGAACGCATGTCTCCGACGACCACCCGAAGCCGCTGCCGCTCGAGAAGAAGGGGACGACGCCGTTTGTCCACCTCTCGCCAAGATGCGGGTACATGCGTACTCGTCGTCGACCACCCGTTCCATTCCACCCAATTCCAGGTGTCGCCGTCGTCTCAGTCGCCGGCGACTATCGCTGGAAGGCCGCCTCGCCTGTGTTCCCCTCCTCCCCCTCTCTGTTCTCCCGGCAGGCCCCACCTGCCAGTGGCTGTGGCCCGCGGCCAAAGCGGTAAGTGGAGGCGCCCCTCCACTTTACGCCTTTGACGTGGCCCCCTGTCAGAATTTATTTATTTTTTATAAATTCTAGATTCAGACAAAAACTTTGACCATTTAAATCTTTTTATTTACAAGTCCAAATCACTTGATTCTTTTTGCATTGAGTTGGTATTGAGTTTCTCTACAATCTGGGAAATTTTTGTATTTTTCTCATACTCTTATAATTTCTGGTTAATAAAGAGGTATTAAATGCCTTTTCTTTTCTTTTGGCTATTTCAAATAAATTTCAGAGGGAAACTTTGGAGAACAGGAGTGTTTGAACAACCCCACTGACCAAGGCAAGCCATTATATCCATGTGGTGTAGTATTGCATAGCATAGCATACTTTCATGCATGATGATCATTCACTTGATATTAGCAAATGCTTAGTAAATTAACAATGATAATTATTTAATTGTTGTCATAATTCTCCAAGTGGATAACAAGTTCGTGGTTGACATAGAGTCACCTGTCCGGGATTTATCGTACAACCACATCTTGCCGATATGGGACGACCATGACTTGAGTTGTTCGCGTCATCCCTCTCGCCGGTACCTCCAAAGAGGGAGGGCTATGTACGTGTGCTACACTGATTAGGTAGGCGGTGATAACCCTGTGAGCCAGTTGAGTTGTTAGGGCCCGTCCCCGGTTGGGACAGTTTAGTTTGGCCATGACGGTGGCAGGTGTCATGAAGACACAGGGCCACCCAGGGCAAGACTCCAGAGGAGAGTGGTTGTCGGTGGTACGATGAGAGTGTCACGGTTCAGGCAAGTTTCGATGGAGCAATGCTGGCCCACCCGAACGGGATCACGAGGTCAGTGCTCCAGAGTGTGTGTAAAGTGTGCAACCTCTGTAGAGTGTTAAATCTATTCGAATAGCCGAGTCCACGGTATTTGACAGCCCGACCAGACCTCAGTAGCTGGTCAACACTGTTAATATTGTTAATGATGGAAGAACTCTTCGTATGGTTGAAGATTTTGGTGAGTAATCTGGGTGTCATGAGACATCCCAGTCCTGAGTAAGTTGATCCCTGATATAGTTGGTTATATCACTACAAGAAATATGTCAACTAACGACCTTCAATATTGGTCATCGAATGGTCATTGATTCCCATTTGCGACCTTTTTATGACAAAAAACAAACGGTCAAAAGCTGAGGGTCTCTAATGAACTATAACGACCTTTTTGCTGGATTGGTAGTAGGATTTTACGACCAAACGAAAGCATTGAAATTATTTTGATCACTAGCAATCTGCCCACGCCACGTTGGATCTAACATGGCAAGCTGACGTGGCATAGAATCAGCCCGGTCCAATTCGATGTTTTAAATGGGCCGAGCCCATTAATCCAGCCCATTTAATGTTTTCTCTCTTTATTTTGCTTAGCTGCATGGGCCTGGCCCAATAATCACCAACATTTTAGCCTTTTTTAGTTTGGGTTGTGGCCTTTTACTTTCTATTGATTTTTTTTGGCCATTTTATTTTTTATTGGTCCCACATGTCATGTTGATCTCAAAATTGGTCCCACACATCACAAATTACAAAATATGTCAAACAACCATTATAACTTGAACCCCTTTTCCAAGTTACCATTTCTGGGGTATTCAAATCACATACACAATTATTATTTTGAACAATCCAAAGAGCAAACGGAATTCATCCAAAACAACACTACATTAGTCTATTACAATCATTACATTATACTACAGCCCAAATAAGCCTACTACTGCCTACAATTACAACACATAATATGCTACTCTTTGCTGATATGCTTCACAGCTTCGTACTTGGATTCGCACATCACCTGTGCAAACAATAAGAATAAACATATAAGAATAAGAAATAGTGGTCAATGAGGGATCCAATAACTTAGAAGCAATAATTGACAGGAAATGAAATGTACATAAATAGTATGACTAACATCAATGAGTATGTGTTTATGGAGGGACTAAAATGTTCTCAAACTAGCTAGGATTTTTTGGTGTATAGTATACTGACATGTGCAAGTCTATTTAAATTAATCATGGAAATGAAAAGAATTGTAAGAACACCACCTCAATTGTCGGGCATTTGATGGCAATAACAGCCATTGTTGGGCCGCCGACGTAGCCAGCTCCGATGCAGCAGACCTTCACCATTTTGGCTGCTTACAACTTGTGATTACAGCAAATAATTGCCTTCAGAGAATTGAAAAACCAGGCATCTGACTAATCTTACTACACATCTCACACTCAGAGTAAATAGAAGCAATCAAGATTCAGATTTAAAGAGACGGTGTGTGACAGAAATGTTCATAGTTGAAGCTACAGAAATGTTCTTATATGGTCAAATAAGATGATACTGTACGTGAATTTTATATCCTGGGACACATAAGATAATTTCACTGCAAGTTACTTATGATGATGCATGGAAATAGCGGAGTTCGTACATGCTAATCACTACAAGGAATGTGCAATTGACATCTGATAAACTTGTGTAAGTACGCACATGTCAGGGCAAGGTTTTCCATGAGGGACCTGATCACCACCAAGAACCACCAGAAAGCAGTCTTTCAGTTCTGGAAAATAAGGGAAGATTTTGATAGATCAGCTTACATACCATAACATAAGTAAACCTAGCACTTTATAAAACATCCACTATTGCTATAACTTTTCTATCTGTGCAATGGAATGTGTAGGGCACAGATGACTGAAAAAACAGAATCAACAACGAATTAGTACACCCAAGTGTGAGCATAGGGAACTCAGAAGATAGTCATGACAGATCAAGCAAAGCCACAATTTCTTTCATCAAATTAATGACTTAGTACTATAACGACAGCCTTATTCTTTCCTTCAGTAAAACAAAAACTACTTGTTGCATTCCACATGGCATTTGTGGAAATACCAAAAGGAGTAGCAAGTTATACCATGCGACACTCCATTTTTCTGGGGAAAAACACATGATGTATTGTAGATTGATGTAAGGTTCAGACCTCTTAGTTTCAAAAAAAATTGATCAATATTTCTCTTGATAGAATTTGAAGCGAGCGCAAGGGGTACTCCGTTCTTGTGGAGGTGCTCGAGAAGCCTGTTAACCCCTGGAAGCGGCCCTTTGCGACCTCGAGAGCAAGTGAGGCCAAGTTTAGTGCTTCCGTCAATCGTGAGTGTCACTTGATCAGCTGAGAAACGAATCAAACCTTTTGATATACAACGGGTATATTGCCTCTGAATATTCCTCGACAGTGATCGGCAACCCGTAATCTGCGTTGATCCCGGTCGTGGACTCCCTGTGCATCTGCCCCAATCGCTTCTCCTCCTTGGCCGCATCTGGGACCTTCCCGTAGGTCTCCAAGAACTCTTTCAGGACGTCCCTTTTTCCCTCTCTGCACCAAGACACGCCACACTTTACAAACTATACATATCGAACTTTTTTAAGCTACTCCGTATTGCACTTTTACTCTGCTTTATTTATTGGAAAGGCAGCACCTCTGCACAACAAATCCTGAATTTCGAATGCAGGACGTAGGCTTGGAGGAGATGACCAAGCACCCCGTCACGAACAGAAAAGACAAATCATTGTATTTGTGTAGCTACTCGAGCATTGTATACATCGACTGAACTAGGCGGAGCATCGAACGGAACGGGACGGCGGCGCGAGCGTGAGAGCAAGCGATTCCGCATACATGTGTCCAGGAGGGTGCCATCGAGGTCGAAGATCACGGCAGAGACCCGATGCCTCGCTGCCATGGATGAAGCGCGGAGGAGGCGAGGCGATGCACGGAGGAGAATGGCGGGTTTGGGTGGGAGGGAGGCTGGTCGTGGGATTTAAGGTTCGGGGCGGAAGGAGGCCGACGAGGAGGGATTCACACGCAACAGCGCCGATTCAAATGATTGCACGAACCATAGCTACGACCAGACGAATGCTAAACCAGGTCAACATACGGAAGGGCGAGAGAGAGAGGGTAATCCCCATGGCAACGGCGGCTCGAGGCAGGCGGCTGCTGCTGCGGCGGCGGCGGCGGGTGGCCGCTGGTGGGCTCGTCCAGGAACAGCAGCGCCGGTCGGGTGAGGATCTCCATGCAGATACTGACCCGCCGACGCTGGCCGCCGCTGATCCCCTTGTGCATCCACCCCCCGATGCGCGTGTCCGCCGCGCCCTCCAAGTGTGGCAGTCTCCGTGTGCCGGAGAGTCGCTGAAGCAGATGCCTCGGACGAACGCGTGTCGTTGCCGCGACCGGAGTTTCGGACCGGAGGGAGGCAAAGCCCGTCGGCGCGGCGATCCGGGTTGCGGTCGGCCGGCGACCGAGGGGACGAGGGGAATGGGGGGAGGCTTCGATCGGATCTGGAAGGACGAGGGGAACGGGGGAAGGTTCGTTGTGCAGGGGGAGGACAGAGCACGGCAGAAAGAGAGGAAGGATAATCTATATATACCTATATACTCCCTCCGTCCCAAAATAAGTGTCTCAACTGTATGCCAGCTCTAGTACAGAGTTGTACTAAGCTTGAGACACTTATTTTGAGACAGAGGGAGTATATATATATATATATATATATATATATATATATATATATATATATATATAATCTAATAATAAAGCGGCTATTGCTTCTGTCGGAAAACCCACCACGGCATTTTTATAAAAAAAACCTTCTAATTTTTGTTATTCAACCCGTGCTCCATCATTTATCTGCAACACGGAGACAGGCAAATGCATGCAAGAGCCGAACCAACCATGAGCCTTTACAAAGCAAGTCGCAACCGTTCCACGTTTCATTTCCTTGGTTGCTACAGCCCGCCTCTCTCTCCCCGTCCAAACTTTCACATCTCTTTTCGTGGCTCCTTGTGCCCTTGTGGGGGCTCTCTCATAACCAAGCACAGCCCAACCCATCGAAGGAGAAAGCCTCCTTCCTCCATCATCTCGTGGGTGACTTTTGTGCGTGGTTGCATTGCCTGCTCGCATCGCATGCATTGCGCTGCACACCGCTAGCAAGACCCCCCCCCCTCCCTGGATCTCATCCAGTGTGCTTTTGTCGGGCGTCTGGCATGGGGGAGCAAGCGGCGGCGGCTCCGTGGCGGCTCAACGTCAGCAACTTCCAGATGCCGGAGCGGCCCAAGGAGCCGCCGCCCTTCGCCAGCCGCGTCTTCATGCGTGGCCACGGTATGTACACCCACCGCCTTTCTTCCTTGCATGGCCGATTCGATGCGTGCACGCTGCTTCTCACACCAATCGGATACGGATTTGACTACGTACGTGTTGCTGCTGTATGCCGCCTCATTCTTCGTATTAATCCACTTGCTTACTTTCGGAACAAAGTGATAAGAGTTGTAGTACCATCTCTTACTAGCGACTTGGAATGATGCGTCTGTTCGATGCAGAACGGCGGCGGCGCGCGGATAAGGCGCGACGGAGCGAAGTACTTGCAGGTGGAGGCGGGCCTCCATGGCTCACACGGGGAACTCCGAGGTTATGGTGCGGCAACGGCGAGTCCTTATGGCCAGATAGAGGCGCCTAACCCTTGCTCCCCTCATCGTGTTCCCTCCTCCGGCAGGAACTCATCATCTGATGAGATCCCCTCCCCATGCCTCCAACCGTGTGCCAAGCATCGGCAAGAAATTTTATTTTGTGGGAATTTGTTTGCTGATGAATGAATGTATTGAATGTAAGATTGCATTGTTGTAGAGAGAGAGAATGGAACACCACCTTTAGTTTGTCATCTGATCCCACATTCTCTACCCCATGAGTGAAATAAGATAACAGTCCATCGATCAATTCACGTAGCTTCTTTGTTTTGCTTTGCTTGTCCCGCTCAATTTCTCATCATGGTGGAATTAACAATGGACGGGTTGACTTCTCAACAAAATAGGATAGGACTGACTACATTAGTTAGTTAGCTTATTATTTTAATAAATCAAAATGATTATAAAAAGATTTAAAGTGTGTGCTTTTTTTCTCCCGTTGCAACGCACGGGCCCTTTTGCTAGTAATAATAAAGCGGCTATTGCTTCCGTCGGAAAACCCACCACGCCATTTTTATAAAAAAGAACTTGTAATTTTTGTCATTCAACCCGCGCTTCAATTTCTCATTATGGTGGAATTAACAATGGACGGGTTGATTTTTCAACAAAATAGGATAGGACTAACTACATTAGTTAGTTAGCTTATTATTTTAATAAATCAAAATAATTATAAAAAGATTAAAAGCGTGTGGTATTTTTTTCTCCCGTTGCAACGCACGGGCTATTTTGCTAGTAGAGGAACAAAGGAGGCGGCGGGGTGGATGGAAAAATGCCAAAAGGACAAATCTAGGGTTTCGGCTAGAGAGATGAGGGCTACCATTGGATCGAGGATCATCCGACGGTCTTTAATGCATGATCCGCGTGAGATCCCCATGTACCAATCACTATGAAGACGTTATGACCATCTAAATTGGTCCTAATTGATTGAAAATAAGGTTTTTTACAAAAAACATTTTCTTTTTTGAGTGACAAAGATGTTTTTTCGTGAAGGACCTTGTTGACACATGATATTATAATATATTTTGTACATTAAATATGCCACGCTCCACATCCTCCTCCTCCTCCTCCTCCTCCGCCACCACCACCAGCTCCTCCGCCTCCCCTGCCACCATAGTTTCCTCCAACCTGAGGCCCAGGCGGGCCTCCAGGTGGACCACCACCACCTCTACCACCACTCTTCTGCATACCTGAATTCTTCTGACCCATCGGTTGGTTGTTCTTCAGCTGAGCTTCACCCATGCGGCGTACAATGTTGGGCAAAGCAAAGACGATGACACAGGGGCGACCATTGAAGGGGTGTCCGTTCATGCCCTCCTTGCAGGCGACAGCAGCGCGAGGGTTGAAGAAATCGACCTTGCAATAACCCTTGGATTTCCCGCTCGCCTTCTCATCAAAGAACCTGACTTCCTTGACACGGCCGTACTTGACCAGCTCCGCCTCCAGATCCGCGTCCGTCGTCCACCAATGGAGGTCCCCAACGAAGAGCGTCGTGGCGCCAGGGCCGTTGCCACCCCCGCCGTTGCCAACAACTATTGGTCCTCCCCCGAAGTTGCCCCTTCCCTGACGGTGGAAGCCGTCTCCTCCCGACGGGATCTGGTGGTGGGAAGGCGGCGGCGGCGCCGCGGCGACGGAAGGCTGAGGAGGCGACGGGTTGGGGCGGTATTGGATGGGGGGAGGGGCGGCGGCGACACCCATAATGTGGGCCTTCTCCGGGTGCCCCATCCAATATTATGCACAAGGGTGCATATTGGAATGGCAAACAATGTTGATTAAGGAAGTTTTCATTTTCCTTGTATGAAAAAATCATTTTCCATTTTTCAAGTGCCCGAAATGAGTTTTTTTGTGAAGGACCTACCATATATTTGTTTCAAAATTTTACCAAATCATTTTAAAAAAATACTAGGACATATTTAATGCACAATTGACCAAATTTGTGTGTGTCAAAAGATTTTATCCACCTCTCGTGAAAAGGACAAATTGTCGCCGATTCAGTAGGAAGCGGGTCAAATTTGAACTAGAGGTGCCTCATAGTTTTCTCATGATTTTTTCCTAAAATCATTTTTAGGTAAAGAAGTATCTGTTTGATGAGAGATCCAACAAATTTTTGGCAAGATTCAACCCCTAGCTATGAACGGTCATGCCTAACGTTACGACGGCATTTTGAAACGGGCATAACAAATTAAAAAAAATCAAAAAAATGCAAAACCTTCGCGTTGTGTCATAATATGTGACCAAGTTACCAAGAAAAATAATAAACTTGTAATACAGTGCTTATTTTAAAAAAGTGTTCTCAAAAATGGGCTATCGTGTGTGAGGATTCATGGCTTTCAAGCCAAATGATCAATCTTATGGCCACATTCATGGCATAGTTTGTGGAAACAATCTAATATTATGCACAAGGGTGCATATTGGAATGGAAAATAATGTTGATTAAGGAAGTTTTCATTTTCCTTGTATGAAAAATCCATTTTCCATTTTTCTAGTGCCCGAAATGAGTTTTTTGTGAAGGACCTACCATATATTTGTTTCAAAATTGTACCAAATGATTTTTCTAAAATACTAGGACATATTTAATGTACAATTTACAAAATGGTTGGGTGTTAAAATCTTTTATCTACCTCAAGTGAAAAAGACAAATTGCCGCCGATTCAGTAGGAAGCGGGTCAAATTTGAACTACAGCTGCATTATAATTTGCTATTTATTTTTCCCGAAAATAATTTATAGGTACATAAATATCTATTTAATAAGAATTACATTGTGTGGTGTCTTGACGCCGAGGTTTGGATAGTGGTCGAGAGCCCCAACTCTAGAGCGCGTGAACTTGCATGCGAGCCGCGTGGTCACCGTGTTACCATTGCGTTGCCACGCATTCCGTGTGGAATAGGCATGTCTGGTGGGTTAGACACTCCCTCGGTAGGTGTAAGAAAGAAGAATACAATAAAAGAATCTCACGAGGAGACCGAACTAAGCTCAAACATGAATTAGCAGCCAAGTGTTTGATTAGCGGTGCGGGTAATGCACATAGACAATGGGCCTAAATTTTGGCTGAGGATGATCATCGACTAAGGAGACTCTCTTGCCAAAATTTTAGCTCAAATGGATGAACCTAGGTGACACTTGCTTTGCAAAGTACCACATTGTGCAGAAATATAGATGTTGAACCTGTGATCAAATGAATCAATGGATTGAGGTGAAATTTGGTGTATGATGTTAATTAGGGCATATGAAGGCACTGTAAAAAAATTATACCATTTGGACATGCCAAAGTGACACTTCCTTCACAATGTGTCAATTTGGACATAAAATGGTAATTGAAACTGGCGACACTTCCTTCACAATGTGTCAATTTGGACATAAAATGGTAATTGAAACTGGCTCACATAGATCATTGGATTGAGCTGAAATTTGGAGGAGGATGATAATTTGGGCACATTAAGGCATTGTTAAAAATTAATAAAATTTGGATAAACAAAAATTGTACTTCCTTCACAATGCTCTCCACTGAACAGAATATTGGGAAAAATATTGAGGGAAACTCGTGAATTAAATGAGCTAAAATTTGGTGGAGTGTGGTTATATGGTCAGTTTTATTACATGGTAAATTTTCATCAACTATAAAGCATTATAAAATGTAGTTGCGTCACAAAGTAAAAATATTACCAGAAACAAAGATTGGATGATGAGCTCACATGGATTGCTAGATGGGGCTAAAATTTTGTGGAGAGCTATGATTTGGGAACATAGAAGATGTGGGAAAAATCAACTCATGAGCATATTCCTATCTAGTACTTCCTACACAAAGCTGTTAGGTGAACACAAACTTTGGAAATTTGCTGAGAAAGATTTACTAGGCAAATGGTTACGAAAGTTTTGATGAGCCAATTATTTGGATAGGAAAGAGTGTACAAAAAAGTTGAGGGTCATCAAAGAAATAGAAATAACACTTCCTTCACAAAGTGCTATTCTGAACAGAATAGGAAAATGAATATTGCTGAATTACTTTCGAACTTTGGAAGGAAGGGTTTTCACATATTTGAGGAATATATGATCCAAAGTATTTATGAGAATTTTTTGAGAACTTTTGGAATGACAGAATATTAGGTTGCTTCACAAATTAGGCAAAAAATAACACATGTACATGACACGTAGGCAAAACTGATGATGTGGCACCTAGTCATAGCTATGACCATCTATATTGGTCGTAATTAGCTACAAATTAGGCAGCGAAACAGGGCTATCTGCTTTACGACCTTTTCCACTAAGGAAGTTACGACCTTTCTGATGAAAAAGGTCGTTAGTTTTTGAGGTTAGGACCCCTCCGCACAGCTTAAGACCAATTGGTATCAAATGGTCGTAGATTTACGACCAATTCTGCGAGTGTCACTGACAGAAGGTCATTACTTGACATATTTCTTGAAGTGTATGTTCAATGTTGTTATGCTTTGTTTGCTGCATTACTTGGTTATTGCGAGCTTGCGAGTACATTCCAAGTACTCACCTGGCGTATCATGCTAGATGCAGGAGAAGCCGCGGACTGAGGTCCCGATGGTTCATACTATGAAGTGTCCACAGCAGTGTCCCTGTGTGTGGAGTCGCTGCTATGTTCCGCTACACCGTAGGAGTACCCAGTAGTTCCGAGGCCCATGATGATGTCTCACAAATAATGTAGATACAATTGCAGCACCGAGGATGGCTTTGGCCTCACTATTATTGCAAGCTTTGTATGTGACGCTATCAATAAAGTCGGCTCATTTATGTATCAAGTTGTTGAGTGTTTCCAAAAGACGTGATCTCTAGGCTGGAAACACTGGTAATCCGGTTCTGCGAATCGGGGTGCCACAGGAAGCAGCTCTATCAAGGAGTACGTCCAGAAATTGAACCCCTTGACAAGATATGCACTTGAAGGTGTCAGCACTGAGGTATCCAAGATAGAACGCTTTATGGAACGACTCCAATGAGCCATGCAGTATCAACTCATTGTTTGTGACTGTCAGACTTTCGTCGAGCTCGTAAACAAGGCCCCTGGCGAGATTATGAGCAACGGAAATGCCAGCAAGCAGAAGGCTCCCCCTTGGCCAACCCCAGCGAAGCCAAACTATCAGCCACAGCAGGTCAGGACTCCTGCACCTCGTCCGAGCTACAAACTTCAGTAGTATGCCAACCCCAAGCCGGCATACAACAACCCCAACACTCATAGCAACAACAACTCAGGTCAAGTCACTTGTTTTGGATGTGGACAGTCCAGGCACTACGCAATGCAGTGCCCCAACAAGAAATCTGATGCACCTTACTCCCGATTCACCAAATCAAGGACAATGTTGTGGACCGCCACTCAGGAACCAAGCTCCCCGCAACCAGCCCAATAATGGAAAAGGTCACGGGAATCACGTCATTGGTGAGGAATCCCATGAATTCCCGGATGTTATAATGGGTACGTTCCTTGTCAACTCAACTCCAACAACCGTTCTGTTTGATTGTGGTGCTTTGCTTTCTTTTGTTACCGAAAAGTTTGCACTAGAGAGTGGTATGAAGCCTACACCTCTGGGTAGTCATATGATGGTAGAAACCCTAGTTGTAGTATTAAGGACCAAGATAAGATGCAAAGGAGTTGGGATTATCATCAACATGGTAGATTTCCTAGCATATCTTATCATCCTAAAATTACAAGGCTTGGATATGATCCTTGGCATGGATTGGTTGACCAAGCACCATGGCTTGCTAGACTACGCTAAGTGGACTGTTAACATAACCAATCGTTAAGGAATTGAAGTTAAGTATGTTCCCAACCGTACCTCCGCTCAAGCCCCTCAGGTTAATTTTCTGTCGGTAATTGAGTTGGATCAACTACTAGTGCTATGTGAGCACCTAGATGTATTTCTTGATGAGCTTTCCAGAATGCCTCCTGACCATGACAATGAATTCATCATTGAGCTAATGTACGGAGCAGGATCCATCCATAAGAATCCCTATAGAATGGATCTGTAGAGTTGGCTGAATTAAAGAAGTAACTAGGAGAGACGATCAGAAAAGGATATATTCTCCCAAGTGTCTCTCCTTGGTGATCACCTGTTTTATTTGTGTCAAAGAGGGACAAAACTATCTGACTTTCCGTCAATTACCATTCTATCAATGAAGTCACTATAAAGAACAAGTACCCACTCCCCAAGATTGAAAACTTGTTTGATCAGGTGAATGGTGCCAAAGTGTTTTCCAAGATCGATCTCTAGTGTGGGTACTACCAGTTGCACATCAGACCCCAAGATATTCTGAATATGGCATTAGTGACCACATATGGCCTGTATGAGTACACGGTCATGTCATTTGGGTATACTAATTGTAGTGGTCGATTTTTGGGATAAAAATTTCCAGAAAACAGGCCCTTGTGCTCACGATTCTGTGGAGTACTGTTAGGTGGTGGATACTGACTTGACACAGAAATTCCAAGCAAAAGTACAAAATTTAGGATGCAAGCCTATGAAGGTTCATGGGGTTGAACAAAATTTCTAAAGGCTGACGGCCAAAGCGACTCGTGGATCTCTAGCGTCCATGGGACTCTATTCCCACGGGAACAACTAACCAGGATAAGTACTATCTCGCAAGGCTTCTATCCTTGACTCCTAGGTTCTCGGTTGATATCATCGTGTTCCTCTCCAAATAAGCATCAATGCAAGATAATAGACATGGATAAGCCAGTGAGTACATTGAATGTGCTCGCAAACATCAAGAAAAAAAATAAGTTAAAGCATGTGAGATGCATGCACAAATTTTTTAATAACACCTAACATGCCATAAGATTTAATTCACGGATGTAGTTATGAAGATAAATCTTTCATACTCATGATGTATAAGTAAACAAGAGAGAGTAACTATCAATTTAAATGTGTCGATCGGGCGTATGGGGTGACACCTCGTAAGGAAACACGAAATAAGCCACAGTCGGGTGTCTAAGCAATGCCACATAAAGGGACTTATATCAGCATAACTAAAGTAGTGTCAGAGTCGGGCATGTGAGTGACACCATATAAGGTGCTTATACGAAAATAAGAATAGTTGCTACAGTCGCGCGTCTAAGCGACGCCACATAAATGGCTTATATGATGATAATAATAGTTGCCCCAGTCAGGCGTCTAAGCGACAACACATAAAGTGCTTATATGATACTAATAACATCGAGTATCCAGGAGGTAGAACCGTCCCAAGGATACTCAATAACTCATATACCAGAAATAATTAGTCCACGTTAAACTTCATAACAATTACGGTTATGGTCCCGGTTCATGATCGTCATCAAGTTTCCATTAATTCCTCCAAAGCCCAACACTCTGACCCACACTGGACCCATCGAAGACTATAGTCCTTACCTGAAGACACGGCTAGTCGAACAGATACTTAACTCTGCAGAAAGTGTATTCTTTACCCATGATAAACAATTTTCTTTAGTCAACGGGAGATGTCAGTTAATTCTGATTACGGTCTTTGAGTTGAAAACACAGCTGACCCGCACACACCAGTTTAACTTCCTGATGCCTAGGATTACCCACGGCAATCATTAAGTAAACTCCGAGTGGAAGATTACAATCTCCACTTAGCATGGATCAATTTTATACCGCCCGCTACTAAGGGGTGACTCCACTCGGCCCCAAGCCGGAAACACCCATGCCCCCGCACCAAATGGAATGCCTACCAGTTGCAACTGGTATCTTCCACTGTGTTCTCTCTATGGCGTGTGCAAGGAAAGGGGTCGACGACTTACCCAACCGCACCCTACCTATCGCAAGGACAAGATGTTGCGCCAAATAAAGTAAGGGGGTTACTGGCACAAGACTCTATCTATGGTCGACTCAGGAGGTTTAAGTTTTCCTACAAGGGTTAGCACCACAAAATTTCTGAATGATATTCAATAGGGTTATCATCATCACACCTTGAGATGCTCTCACTGGTCACTCTCATCACCACAAGATATCAATTACATGGCAACATATTCATCACAACAAACCTTTCTCCGAGGTTGTCCAAACCCGCATGGCATACGTGGGCTGAGGCAGTACCCACTAATCACTAGGATTATATGCTCAACAACACTTAAATACCCATCACATGCTTTCATGCAAAATATGGTACTATGGGGAGTTTTTATCTAAGTAGCATAACCATGCATCCATTCATTGCGGCAAGTAGTCACACACTTAAGACAAATCGGGATTTAAGATGCTTGCCTTGGGTATGTAGAAGGGTGGTGTGGACCCCAAAAACTTGAAAGAATTTTCCCTCCAAATTTTCAAGGGGATCTGTGCCATCGGGGACGAGGTTGGCTCGGTGATAGGTGGAACCCACCTGTCAAGTTCATCTTCCTCCCTCGTGCGTACACACAAGGAGAAGGAGACAACACGGGTCGGTGATTGCCGGCGCTAGGGGGCACCTTTCCTAGAGCTACGCACACTAGTGAGCCCGAGGAAGAGCACCTCTTCACTGTCGCGGACGGCAGGCTCGGGCGCGCTAGGCATTTCCCGATGGCTTGCTATGGCGCAAGTGGGAAGGTGTATTGGATTCTAGGGTGATTGGGGAGGCTAGCAGAGGCAAAGGTGGGTCAGGAGGGGCTCGAGGTTGGAGGAATTAACCAGAGGGTTGGCAGCGGTGATGCGGGTGGAGGCTAGCAGGGTGAGCGGCTCTGGTCAAATTGGAGCATGGGGGGCTAGCTGCGGGTCTAGGGAGGGTGGTGCAATGGTCAGAGGGCTCGGGGGAAATCTTTTATGGGCGCTCTACGTCAGTTTCGTCGGTGCCCGAGGATAAGATCAGCGAAAACCATCTCTGATGCATCATAGGGGAGCAGAGCTAGCAAGCAAGGGCTATGAGGGCTCACAGAGCGGGGAGGGGCTGGCGGCTTCGGTCTTGGCAGAGAAGGAAGCAAACGCCGTCTAGCTGCCAAGGTTGCCATTGTTGTTGCTCTGATTGCACAGAGCAGCGGCAAAAATTAGTTGGGGGCTTGGATCGATGCGGTGAGGCTCTGTGTCTAGCATAGGGCCACAAGCACAAGGTTTTGGTCAACACGGCGGCTCAACAGAGCAGTGTGCAAAACGTGCACTATGGTCACGCCCAGAGCATGCACGCCAAGTGCTCGACACAATGTCTGGCACTACTTGTATGCTTCCAATGATCTTTAAACCTGCGAGCGTTATGTTATGGGTTAAAACGAGCCTCCTAGACATGCTGGTTAGGCCAGGGGATCAACTTCATAATGCAGTTTTAAAATCATGCCAAAACTAGCCATGCACCCACGTGTTTGATGAAATGCCAGAGGCATCAAAAGGATTTTTCTGACACACAAATTCCTAGGTTGATGTCTCTGGAAACTAAGAATGATGGTAGGGTTAGACTTGAAAAAGGAAAAACTTGCCAGTGCAATTTTTGGAGAAAAACAATTCGGGTTAGAAAATGCAAGATATTAAATCATGCACTTAAAATGCTCCAATGGGGATAAACTCCTAGACTTAAGGGTTTGGTAGGATGGGCTTCAATGAGGACAAATTGTAAAACTGAACCAGAATAGAAAAGGATTTTCTTTACTCAAATTTTCCAACGAACACTCTTTGGTTTTCGCATAAAAGTGAATCACATGCATCCCTTGACATCTCCAAATTTTTGTGGAATTTTTAAATGAGTTTATGAAATGCTTGCCGTGCAACATAAGCTCTTAAAAGGATGGAAATGACTGTAAAAGAATTCAGTTTGGCAATTGTTATAAAAATAATTCCCGGTTGAATTAATGAAATAGAATAAAATTATTTCAATCCAATAATCATGTCCATAATGCTTTTCAAATGTCTACTTGGGGGGAAAGGTTTTAGAAAAGAGGTTCTCAATAAAGCCAATAAGTAATTCATTTTTCAAAAGTTTTATTTCACGCAATATTTTAATTAATAAAAATATGGTTAAATTTTTGGGGTGTGACAAACACTACACCCCTTAAAAATAAATCTCATCCTCGAGATTTCCTTAGGGAAAGAAAATATATCTGGGGTGAAAACATGGAACACAGTCACTCATATGCACGTGCAATCAAGATAATCATATAAAACAGTCACTCATATAACATCATGAAAATATACTCCCGGACTGACATACACTCTCATGGGTGTCAATAATGCATTAGCCATGGGGATCCCAGGAAATATCCCTGGTCATGGGGACACATTTTGCTTCTCCTTGGAGGACTTCGGAGAATGTACCCTCTCTAGACTGGCAACAACGGTCTACCTGGGAAAATCCAAGGATTGTCAACAACAAGGGTGTGGAATTAATCCACCAGTTGCTGGGTCAAACGCTCCTTGCGATGACATATAGAACAAGGGTGGTCAGACGCGGTTTTTTAATATTGGGCTCCGAGGAAATGCGGGTTTGTGTTCTGGGTTGCATCCAGGCTTCCCGGGTGAATCCCAATGGGCAACATGGGGAACGCAGGCTTTGCGGCAGTGCACCTGGTGAGGAGTGATTTGAATGGTCATGGGTGTGTCCTCATACAGAATGCTTTGATTCGGCACACGGAGTTTAGCACTTGTGCGACCTGGGATATCGAGGCGGGGTCTTGGATATCAATTCCCAAAGTGACACATCACCGTGGTAGCTGGTTAGGTGGCGTAGGTGGTCATGCCAAAAATTTATTCCAGGGCCCCACGTTAACTAGTATATGCTAGTTATGAAAATTATAATTGGAAATAATAGTGTGCAGGCATCTCGCAATTTTATTTAAAATAGACTTACTACAGCTTCGGAAAATACCCGAATGTAGCATTACAAGGCAAGACAACTACTAGGGTCTCATAGCTACTCTAATGGACTCGCTCCGTCTTCGTTGGCCTCTGAGTTGATGTGCTTAGTTGCCCAGGAGGCTTCTCTAGATGCCATAGATCCAGAGTTGACTGGGCCATGGAACGGTGTTGCAGGGTTGCGGTGGTTGCGATGTCATACATGGCGCGCCCTAGGGACAGTTTCGTTGCACTAAGCATCCAAATTATGGTGAAGCTCTATCGGGGTAATGATTGGGTTGTGTAATGGGAACATTGGGGCAGACCTCATGGATCCAACAGGTCTTCCAAATAATAGAATCTCATTGTTGGAGGCAGTTGCAACTTCACTACTTACCAGGGTCTGGTAGCAAATGACGTGCGGCGTAGAGCTAGGTCAAAGGTGATCTTATCGGCCAGTGCCTCCTGCGCTCTCAAATAACACACAACCTGTACCAATGTAGGGTCTGTCTCAAGGTCTTTGCTGGCAACTTGTGTCATGCTACCATGGCTTTCACGACTAGGGTAGTAGAAGAATGGTCGGCTATTCATCCACAGCGACAAGTGCCACAGTTGGACTATAGCTTCTCGGGCTGCAAGCTGATGGGCTTGGGTTTTGCTGGTGGCTGCTCTACAAGTGAAATGGTAAGGTTATTCTAACGAGGAACTCCCTCCATGGATGTGCACTGTGGCTCAAAAGTGATGGATAGCTTCACTCGCACGCTCCTCATGCACAACATCCACTTGGGTCTCTTCTATGCCCAAACCTTGGTGGTTGAGGCCGGCTAGGATGGCTATGAAGTCTTCAGGCTCGGATGTGGTGGTCTTGTTGCAAATAATGCGGCCAGGAATATTGTTGGTCTGGGTTATTTTTGTGGGGCTGAAGGTTGGTGTTTGCTAAGTCTAGGCAACACTTTCCTTCATAGGCGAAGGGAGTCTTCGGGCGCACGCTACGTAATGCGACAACTCTAGTGTCGGTCACACACACATAGCCTATGGGCCGACTAATAGGTTGGGCATCGATTGCCAAAAAGGTCTCGCATGGTCACTCTGGTTGGCTATTGGGTAAGCTAGGCTGCAATATGGATATATAAATATCCGGGCTAGGTATAGAGACGTGGCTAAGATATGATTAGCCAATGGTCAGCCTGGCTCTGATACCATGGTTGTAGCGAGCGACTTTTTAGGACAAAAATGTCTAGAAAATAGGCCTTGTGTTGACTAGCCCTAGGGTTACTATTAGCTATGGACACTAACTTGATACATAAATTCCAAGCCAAAATACAAAACTTGGGGTATAAGACGACGAAGGTTCATGGGGTTACACAAAATGTCTAAAGGCACACGGTGGAAGCGACCCATGGATCTCCACCGTCAATGGGAGTCCATTCCCACAGGAACAACTCACCTAGACAACTCCTATCTCGCAAGGCTGCTATCCTAGACTCCTAGTTTCCGGGGTTGATATCAATGTGTTCCTCTCCAAATAAGCAATCTGGCCAAGACAATTTCCAAGGACAAGGGAGTGAGAACTTTGAATGTACTCACAAACATCGAGTAAACAAATAAGTTAAAGCTGGTGGATTTATGCACAAAAATATTTATAAGATTTAATTCATGGATTTAGTAATGAAGAGAAATCATTCATACACATGATGTATAAGCAAACAAGGGAGAGAGTAACAATCAGTTTAAATATGTCCATCGGGCGTCTGGGGCGACACCTCGTAAGGACACGCAAAATAAGCCACAGTCGGGTGTCTAAGCAAGGCCACATAAAGGGACTTATATTAGCATAACTAAAGTTGTGACAGAGCCGGGCGTGTGAAAGACACCACATAAAGGGCTTGTATGAAAATAATAATAGTTTCCATAGTCTCGCGGCTAAGCGACACCACATAAAGGGCTTATATGATAATAATAATAACACTTGCCATAGTCGGGCGTCTAAATGACACCATAGAAAGAGCTTATATGATAATAATAACATCGAGTATCCAGGAGGTAGAACCATCCCAAGGATACTCAATAATTCATATACCAAAAATGGTTATTCCACAACAAAATTCATAATAATTATTGTTATCATCCCGGTTCATGATCATCATCATGTTTCAACTGAATCCTCTCAAGACCGACACTCAGACTGACACTTGACCCATCCCAGACTATAGTCCTTACCCGCGGATGCAGCTATATGAATAGACATTTAAATCTAGAGAGGGTGTACTATTTACCCACGAGTAACAGATTTATTTAGTCAAACAGAGATGTCAAATAATTCCGTACGGTCTTTGAGTTCAAAACACACCTGACCCGCACACACCAATTTAACTTTGCATTGACTGGGATCACCAACGACATTCGTTAAGTAAGACTCTGAGTGGGAAGATTAAAATCTCCACTTAGCATGGTATCAAATTTATATCGCATGGTACTAAGGGGTACCCCCCTCTTGGCCCCAGATTGTAAACACACATACCCCCGGACCAAGTGGCATGCCTACTAGTTGCAACTGGTATCTTCCATTGTGGCCTCTCTGTACGATGTGTGAAAGGGAAGGGGTCGACGACTTACTCAACCGCATTCTACCTATGGCAGGGACAAGTGGTAGCATCAAATCAAGTATGGAGGGTACTCACACAAGACTCGATCTACGGTCGACTCAGGAGGTTTAAGTTTAACTGCAAGGGTTAGAACCACAAAATTTCTGAATGATAGTGAATAGGGTTACCAGCATCACGCCTCACTACTAGGGAAAACCTTATACACATAATCTTAGCAGTAACGCTGAACAAGAAGGGCCACTACTGCTAATTAGCACCAGCGCACGTCACAAAGAGGTGCTACTGCTGCAAAATTAGCAGTCGTGCGGCTCGCTAGAACAACGCTACTAGTAGAATTGCTAGATCGTTCCCGCCAAGCGAGGTTTAGCAATAGCGCGTCCACATTAACTGCGCTACTGCTACTATAATAATAGTATCACGCTTTGTTAGTTTCCGTAGCGATGAAAGTTTGTGATGTCCACGTTCCCTGCCGAACTTGCGTAACCCAACTTTATTAGTTTGGGTACGATGACATGCGTACCTCTAGTTAATAAGTTTGCGTACGATGAAACTACGTTGAGTATTTATATGTTTAGTATATGTTCCATCTAGTTGCTAACCCTTTCTTTTTCATGTTGCTCAAGTATATTGTGTTGCATATGATTGTACTTTCTCTTGATGAAGATGCACCTCTAACAGGTACCTAGATTCTTGATGGCGAAGAAGAAGTGCTATGTCGTGTACAGGGGAAGGTTCCGGGAGTGTATGATGAGTGGCGTGAGTGTCGGGCGCAAGTGGAGGGTGTCTCAGGGTACACCCATAAAGGCTTCAAAAGCATACATGAAGGATAAACGAGTTACTTGAGGTTCATGCTTGTCGGTTTTCTAGGAATGGGGGTACCCAGACCTGCCTGCCCGCGGCCCAGGGTTGAAGCAAACCAACGAGCCCGGTACCACCCAAGACAAGGCCCTTGCGAGGATTCAAGCGTCGCAAGGAGGAACAATATCAAGACCCGCAGGGGGCCTCCTCGGGACACCTCCGGAGCGGTGGATATTCCGAGGCAAGCCCCGGCCTAAGGAGTCAAGGATGACGTAGAGGAAGGACAAGCGAGCAGCGGATAGCAGGGCAGCGCATATTCCCCTTTAGTGCAAAGGGGGCATGGACATACCGGGGCTTCGAAGGCATCTCCCAAAGGTTTCCATTCTGGTGCAACAAGGCCGTCGCCGCCCGCAAGTAGGGAAGACGTCATCCCTGAACCCATCCTCGCAGCGTTGGCAGCCAGTTTGCAGGCGGAGACCAACTTTGGGCAGGAGAGCACGTTTCCAAGTTCCCCTTCGAAATTGGCCATTATGGAATCCCTTCCCGCCGAAATGATAAGGGAAGGGGACTCGGGCCGCCGCTATATATGTAGAAGGTAGGTTACTTCGTAGGGGGGATCGAACCCGATTCGTTCATCCTCGCCCACCGGAATCACACAAGGCCGAACCAGCCTCCTGAGGCCCTCGAACACTATACTAGTTCATCCACCAACCTCCACGAGAGGCAATCCACCAAATCAGGAGTAGGGTATTACGCTTCCTAGGGCCCGAACCTTGGTAAACTGTCGTGTTCTGTGTCTTCCTCACCGTCGAGTGAGTTCTTTGCCAACTCCGACGTGTAGCAAGCTAGGTGAGGCCAGCCCACGAGAGATCTTCGTACACTCTCCTGAGTTCGAATCTTTAGGGTTTTGCGGAGCCCAAAATCCAACAAAGCTAGGGCAAGAGAGGACTCTTAACCGCCGCCCCATGTACTGCATAGTTCCGCCCTCACTCATAGTGATATCTCTTCTAGCGTATATCATTTGTAGATGGATGACAATGTAGTTGCAAGTATTCTAGACTTGTATCGCTACTTTCGAGATGATGACGAGAGACCACTTCGTGTTGGATGATGATTATGATGATGACATGATTTGATGAGGCTATTTGTATGTATATGCTATGATTACATTTGTATGTGTATGATGATGACATTTGTATGTGCTAAATATTATTGTATAAATCCCGTTCAATTACAAAACAAATATGCAGAAAAAATCAGAAACTAATAATACTAGCAGTATCGAGGGGACAAATATTAGCAGCAGCATGCCCTTACCAGTAGTTTGGCTTAATTAAAAGCGCTGCAGCTATTAGCAGTAGCGCATTGTTGTAAAGCCCGCTACTGCTACGCATGTATAGGAGTAGCGCGGGCCAACACGTGCTACTGATGTAGGTTAGCTGCAGCGCCATATCAGTTGTGCTGGATCCCACACTACTGATACAGCTAATAACCGCGCTACTGCTAGGATATTCCTTAGTAGTGCCTCGATATGCCCTCACTGATCCATCTCATCACCACGACATATCAGTTACATAGTCACATATTCACCACGACAAACCTTTCTCCGAGGTTGTCCAGACCCGCATGGCATACGAGGCATGAGGTAGTACACACTCATCACTAGGATTTCATGCAAAATATGTACTATGGGATGTTTTTATTTAAGTAGCATAACCATGCATAAATTCATCGCGGCAAGGAGTCACACACTTAAGACAAATAGTGGTTCGAGATCCTTGCCTTGGGTATGAAGAAGGGTGGTCTCCACCCCAAAAATCTTGAAAGGATTCTTCCCTCCAAATTTTCCAGGGGATCTGTGTCTGGGAAATCGACACCTATGGGAAGCTCTAAGGGTCCCTTGATCATTCGACGGAGGGAGAGAGGTGGCGCTAAGAGCGGTGCTAGCGATCAACACCGGCAAGGTCGTTTACCCAGGTTCGGGCCGCTTGGCGCGTAAAACCCTACTCCTGCTTTGTTTGTATTGGGGGCTTACTGTAGGGCTATTTGCTACAACAATTTAGCTGGTGATTAGGGAGTCTCAAAACCCAAAAGGTCCAACCCCTAGAAATGATCCTTGGGCCTCCTTTTATAGGCAAAGGGTTTACCAACAGTGTGCTCATGGGTTGGATAGTGAACAATGTTCACCGCTTATCTTCCTACTGTGGTGTCAGGGGCAGTAAATGCCTTCTCTGGTCTCTAACCTGCATCAAGGTGGCTTCCACACGTGCCCATGTGTGTTGACACCTGGGCTTTGTGCTGGCGCGTGAGAGATGCGTTGGAGCGGTGGCGGTCGGCGGTCCTTTGGCAGGAGGGACAACTGGCGGACGAAGAGAGCTTGCCGGCCTAGCGTCCTTGCCCACAGCCTCGCCCATCTTCCCGACAAGGATGGCTTGCCGGGGTTTTGGACATCTTCCTGGAAAGGAGGTCCTGCCGGGCCTTGCAAGTCTTCTCGTCAAGGAGGGACTGTCGGGGCCATGTGAGTCTTCCCGGTGAGGAGTGCTCGTCGGGGCCTTGTAGCCTGGGTTGGCTCTTCACACCTTTGGCGGGTGTGGTCTTGGCGAGCCTGGGGTTCCTTTTCCCGTTGGCTGCCTTGGCGTTATGCTGGTGCCCATGCACAAGTCTGGGGCACTGGATACCCTAGTCTCTAGTGCACCGAGAGGAGCACTCTGTCCTGGGCCACACATGCATGTGAGGCATCGTTGGGCCACGCCCAAAGTGGTGCACGGGCTTCTGCTTGGAATTTTGGAGCCGTTGCAAGTGGCCCTCCCCACGTCGCGCGTCAAGCGCGCGAGGTGGAGAGGTGCACGTGCAGTGCCTCCCTACCTCCCGAAGCATTACTACCACGAGTGAGGCATGCACAATAACAGTCAGGCAAATGGTGTCTGTGGCCTTAAAGGCTGCAGTCGTGGCAGGGCCCGCCCCCGCATGCATTGGTGCCGCTAGGCGGTTCCCTGTTTTCCCGTGATCATGAGTGATTGGGTGAGAGGGGCGACAGTTTCTGGAGTGAGGAGAGCTAGCCCCCATGCCTGACTCTATAAATTAGGAGGTTTGCAAGGGGGTTTTGCTCATCCATCCAACTCCTGAAACACTCAGCATCCCTGGCTTGTGTCTGCGGTATCTTCTTCAGCATCAGGTGGCGCTCTCCCCAAACCATGGCTAGGGGACGAGGGTGGCCACCATCGGCCTCCAGGACAGAAAGAGGATCCCATTCGGATCATGCCACAGCTTCGGCACCCCCGTCTTCTCCCCCAGCGCCAGCTTCTCCTTCGCGGGGCGGGCATTCGAACGGGACGACACTGGAGTTTATCATGGAGCAGCACGGCGTTCCTGAGGGCCATATGCACCTCCCTCGCCCATTTTCTAGGGCGATGGAGGCCACCAAGCCTCCCATCTTGTGGTTGCGGGTGTACGGTTGCTCCCTCGGCGCTATGCATGTGCACGTGGAGTACCCGAAACGCTGCTCCATGCTGCTCGGGCGGGCCTGGAAAGCCTTCGCCCGCGTCCACAACCTCGAGGATGGGCATGTCCTCCAATTCAAGCTAGCAGAGGATAATATGCTATCCGTCAAGTTTTATGGGCACTCAGGTGTGCGTCTCGGCTGCTACGAAGAGAGCTCGAGTGGCGATGAATGTCCCTCCTCGAGCGATAGCGACGAGGAGGACAGCGGTGGTGGTGGCGCTCTTGGTATGTCAGGGTCTCGGGGCGTCAAGTCGGAGGACGACACCCCGAGCTCTAACTGACCGCCGGCCATGCCGCCGAGGCTTGCACACGCCTCTCACACGCCCGATGGGGTTACCTTGCCGGAGCTGGCGTCGGTGCCTCGTGTTCCAGGAGGGGGCACCTCCGCAAGGTCTGACTTCTCCATCCCCTCCTGTTGGGGTTATCTCGTCGGGGCCTGCCCCGGTGCCTTGTCTTCCAGGAGGAGGCGTGCTCGCGGGCTCTGGATCCTTCGCCCCTTCCTGTGGCCCTGTCCTCCGGCGCCGAGCCGGAGAATCCGGGCGATGCTTGTCGGGGCTGGTCCCGTTCTCGTCGGCACAATGCTGGTCTTAGAGGAGTCAGCCTAGTTCGTGCCTCGATCCCCGCTTTTTGTCTTCTTGAACTTCTGTCCAGCAAGCATGTCCCACGCCAAAAGACAGAATCATAGGTTAGAGTAGTAAAAATCATCCATGTAATATGTCTGAGTTTGCCTCAAAGAGATGAATGAAATGTTTTTTCCTTCGCGTCTGATACTTCTCTTTGTATGATACACCCTTTGCGTTTTCCCGAAGCTTGCCAACGTGACTGGTCCTGCTACTAGTGCTTTGAGGAACGGATCCTTGCCGCACTCAATGCAACCATTAGATTGTCAAGCGCGGCTCGAGGCGAAATAAGGCGCTGCATAGCCGCTTGGTCTGTTGAACCAATTTGAAATAGTGTGAAGTCGCTCTGTGGCCATTTAGGTCGTTGAACGAGCTCGAAACAGAGCCAAGGTGCACTGATCCTGACAATGTTCCATCTACGTGCAGGTTTCTCAAAAAAAGATTGGGATTTTTAGAAAGGAAACAACATATCTACTCTGAAATTTCATCTAGAATCTCTATCACTTATCTGTTGTGCCGCGACACTTCTTTCCGCGGCGTTTAGGTCTTTTGCTGGGGCTTCAGATCCCCGGCAAGTAGGATGTTACACTCTCCTGGCAACTTCCTCTCCGGCAAGGTTCGCGCCGATAGTCCTTGACTATCGTATAGGAAAGGTGTCGCCGGAGTATAACACCTTTTCTCCTTTTGGCAGGCTGTGCTAGCGGAGCCCCCGAGCGCATCTTCGGCAGCGACGCGACAATTCCAAGGGGGGAAATTTTTCCGCTGGAGGCATGCCTGGCTTCGGGGCCTGTTGGCGCATCCTCGACGGCTATGCATCACTCTACGGAGGTGCGTCAGCCGGAGTATGCACCGGAGGCCTCGCCGAAGCCCCCACGCACACCCGCGACAACAAGACACTGTCCTGGAGCTGCGCATCAACCTGATGCCATCAAGCTCGGGGACTCCGCCTCCTTGGACCGCACTCGCGCAGGCGTTGGGAGGCCATAGCGAAGTGGAGCGACCACCGCTGCCTTCCGCCTCTGGGAACCACAGCGGTGCGCTCAACTTCCCAAGATCTAGTGCGGAACTTGCTCGAATCCACGAAAAAGCTCTCAGCAGTCGTTCCCCCTACCTGGCGCGCCAAAGATGTGAGGGAAATCGACACCTATGGGAAGCTCTAAGGGTCCCTTGATCGTTTGGCGGAGGAAGAGAGGTGGCGCTAAGAGCCCGGCTAGCGATCAACACGCGCAAGGTCGTATACCCAGGGTCGGGCTGCTTGGCGCATAAAACCCTACTCCTGCTTTGTTTGTATTGGGGGCTTACTGTAGGGTTATTTGCTACAGTAATTTAGCTGGTGATTAGGGAGTCTCAAAACCTAAAAGGTCCAACCCCTAGAAAATGAGCCTTGGGCCTCCTTTTGTAGGCAAAGGGGTCACCAACAGTGTGCTCAAGGGTTGCATAGTGAAAAGGGTTCACCGCTTCTCTTTCTTCTGTGGTGTCAGGGGCAGTAACTGCCTTGTCTAGCCTCTGACTTGCATCAAGGTGGCTTCGACACGTGCCCAGGTGTGTTGACACCTAGGCTTTGTGCTGGCGCGTGAGTGATGCATTGGAACGGTGGCGGTCGGCGGCCCTTTGGCAGGAGGGACACCTTGCGGGCGAAGAGAGCCTACCGGCTTGGCGTCCTAGCCCACGGCCTCACCCATCTTCCCGGCAAGGATGGCTAGTCGGGGTTTTGGACATCTTCCCAACAAGGAGGGCTTGCGGGGGCCTTGCAAGTCTTCCCGGCGGGGAGGGCTCGTCGGGGCCTTGTATCCTAGGTTGGCTCTTCACACCTTTGGCGGGGTGTGGTCTTGGCGAGCCTGGGGTTCCTTTTCCCGTCGACTGCCTTGGCCTGTTGCTGGTGCCCGTGCACAAGTCTGGGGCATGGGAGACCCGAGTCTCTAGTTCACCGACGATCTGCGTCATCGGGGCTGAGGCTGGCTCGCCGACAGGTGGAACCTACCTGTCGGGTTCATCTTCCTCCCTCGCACGTACGCACAGGGAGAAGGAGCCGACGCCGACATCGATTGCTGGTTTTCGGGGCACCATTCTCGGAGCTGGGCACACCGACGTGCTCTGGGGGAAGGGACACATCTTCTAGGCGGTAGTGGAATCGCCGGAGAGCCCGAGGGAGAGTGTGAGGACCAGATTTTGGGAGATTTTAATTTCCCTTCAAAATGGACCTTGTGCGTACCAGCCCCAGGAATACTGTTAGCTGGTGCACAAATCCTTGATACAATTGTCCAAAAAAAATGCAAATTTGCGGTACACAACCAAGGTGGTCCATAGAGTACATCAAAGGTTTTATAATGGTTGATGGTAGAAGCGGTTCGGGGATCTTCAGCATCTATGGGACTCCATTTCCCACGTGAAGAGGTGACCTGGATAATTCCTATCTCATGCGGTTGTTGTCTTTGGTGCCTAGGTCACGGGTTTATCATCGGGTTCCTCCTCTCCAAGCATGCAATATGGCCAAGACAATAGGTAGGGGCAAACAAGTCAGTACTTTGAATGTACTCGCCAACATCATGAACACAAAGATAAATCGACAGCGGGATAATATGCACTTCCATTAATACCACAATATTTTGTCAACCATGACTTACTTCCCAAGTACTAATAATGGAAATTTAATTATGCTGAGAAATTAATAAGCAATCAACAAGAGTAAGATTTACGGATGTGACATCAGACATGTCTCCGTCGGGCGTCTGGGTGACACCACCTAAATATGTTTATAAATATTTTTCCACTTATTTACAAATCCAATTTGGTGTTTGTACTATAACCCCTAGTTATAAATATTAAAAATTCTACAGAATTTGGGAGTGGACAAGGACGTCATATAAATTAGTTTCATAAACGAGTTTTGCAGTCATCCGGCCAAGGGGCATGGTTGCAGTACGAACTGCAAAACTGGTCGAGAATAGAAAATAGGATGTGGTGCTCAATATTTTTGAAAGTCCAATTTGGGTTTTTGCATCAAACTCATCTATATGAAGTCCTTGACCACTCCCAAATTATATAGAATTTTTAATAATTATAACTAGGGGTTGTAGTACAAAACACCAAATTGGATCAAAATTGAAAAGAAGATAATGTGCTCACTTATTCCAAAACACTTGGCTTGGTTATTGCATAAAATTGATCTAAAAACATATTAGGTTATTTCCAAGTTTTTGTGTGATTTTTAAAATAAGGTACCAAAGGGTTCCTGTTCAAATTGGACTTTGAAAGATATTTGGTTACCGTTCAAAAACTAAAAACTCCTACTAGACTATAGTACCTACACAAAAGTAACGAGATTATAGTAAAAATGATAATTGGTGCAACTTTGGTGTGGTACTGGCGCTATTCAGGAAATTTCTATGGTCGGGAAATCAAGACGTTTCTTCGAATGGCTACGACAAAATTTTCGAAAAAGGAAAATTTCCCATTTCTGAATTGTGGTTGTTGTACCCAAGTATACAATGCTCTCTCCCGCTGATAGGTGGACCCAGGGCCCACTTTCAGTCTCTTCTTCTTCCTGTGGCTCTCTTCTCTCCTCTCTCTCTCGCGTGCTTTCCGCTGCTTTCTCCAGAGGTGGCGTCTAGAGCATAGGCGTCTAGGACCGTACCGTGGTAGTGCGTGGAGTGCTTAGCTACTCGCGCAACGCGCACTCGCTTCGCGGGCCAGCGCTTTATCGACACTACTCGCGGATTCTTCTCCGAACACCGGCGGTCGAGCGACGAGTGGCGCGGTGGACTGCGTCCATCACACATCGAACTTGGGCTGTAAAACGACAGCGTCGTTCTCTCCTCTACCTCACGCCGGCATCACTCCTCCTACTTCTTTCTTCTCTTCTCCTCTGTTTGCAGGAGCTCGAGGCTAGTCCCCAATGGTGGACGAGCACTTGGGGTGGCTGATAATCCTGCTGGCTGGAGGAATGTCGGCGCTGATTGGGTTCTCAGTGCTCCTATGCATGATGATCCAGGATGATCGTCGCGATGCTCCTGCTCGAGTGGTGGCTCTCTGAAGTGGCATTGAACATGAAGACTAAGAGTGCGCAAAAAATGCATGGGTGGCCGCTGGTGTGCTGGCAGTATACTTCAAAAATAAAAACATCCACAATGTATTCTTCCCGGAAAAACTATTGTGCTAGCGAGGCGATTAGCTAGGTGCTAGGTCTATGCGGTTCTGCCCTTACTGCATTGGTAAGGAGAGTGCATGTGTAGTTTTATTAAGAAAAATTATCACACGATGGATTGTCCTAAGAAAGCAATCCATGGAAAAATCGCAGCAATCACAAACCAGAAGTAAAACATATGTATGCAATAATCTATAAGGTAAGGCACAACCATCACATCACATAGTCATAAACTAGACTAGCAGATACAAAAAAGGCGTTCACGGGACACGTAAAAATCTAACGCTCATGAGGGAATATTTCTAGTAGACATGATATGATAAACATGCCGCAGTCGACGTCTAAGCGACACCACATAAAGGGCATATATGGAACGATAAACATGCCGCAATCGGGCATCTAAGCGACACCACATATAGGGCTTATACGAAATGATAAACATGCCGCAGTCGGGCGCCTAAGCGACACCACGTAAAGGGCTTATATGAAATAATGAACAATGAATCTCCAGGAGGTAGAACCGTCCCACGGACATTCAAGAACATAATCATAGGGGTTAGTCAACAGAAAAATAATATTTATGATCATCCACCATATTCCATGATTAGTATCATAATTTCTTTAACTTCCTGCGAAGACCGACACTTGACTAGTCAACCAGTCTTCCTTGACCGTGGACACAGTTACTCGAATAGTTTCGACTCTGCAGAGGATGTACTCTTTACCCACAACCCACGGGTTTCGATAGTCACTTGGACTAATCCCGCATACGGTATCTCAGAAGAAAACGCTAAGAACTAGTACACACCCATTTTTCTCCCGTGGAGACCGATATCACTTAGACTACGCTGCTAGAGAAAAATCATAAGACGGTAAGGCTCCAACCTCGACTAGCATGGGATCAAAATTATACCACGTTCTACAAGGGAAGAGCTCTTCCCTCTCGGTCCGAGACGGGAAACACCCATGCCCCCTGGCCGGATTAATGGATTTAGTCCAGTACCCAGGATACCTTGATCCCGGCCTCTCTAGTTTGTGTGTACCTGGTAATAGGTCTACGACCTACTGACCCATATTCCCTATCAGGAAGGCTTGTGGTAGCACGAAGGGTTAAGGTGACATACTGACAAGACTCGATCTATGGTCGACTCAGGAGGTGTAAGTTATTCCCTGTAGGATTGGTATAACCAAAGTGTTTTATCAACCAAACAGAGTCACCACCTACCGTACCCCAACATGCATTGCTGACCACTCTCGTCCCACGAGGTGTCAGTCCCAAAGTCGTATCTCCCCGAGACACCGACTCTCTCTACATCCCGTCTGATAGACATGTGTGGTAGGAAGATGTGACTGTTGTCCCATGGAACTCAATCATGCAATAATTGTACTTTCGATCCATAAAGCCACATGCATGATTATCACATGAAATACCACCACTTATTTAACATGCCCTAATGTTCTTCTCGTCGAGTAACCCACACACATGTTGGGGAACGTCGCATGGGAAACAATTTTTTTCCTACGCACACGTAATACGTACCCATGGTGATGATCATCTATGAGAGGGGAGAGTGAATCTACATACCCTTATAGATCGCTAAGCGGAAGCATGTATAACTTGGTTGATGTAGTGGAACATCTTCGCGATCGAAATCGCAGCCCGTCCCACGATCTCCTCACGATCCGTCCCACGATCCCATCAAAATCCATCTCGATCTAGTGTCGAAAGGACGACACCTCCGTGTTCAACACACGTACAGCTCGATGACGATCCCCGCTTTCTTGATCCATCAAGAGGGATGGAGAGGTAGATGTGTTCTCCAGCACGATGGCGTGGTGGTGGTGGTGAACTAATCCAGCAGGGCTTCACCTAAGCATCGCCGAACTAGACTAGAGGAGAAACAGATCTAGAGAGAAGTAGAGGGAGCACATGGCAATTAGGGTTTGCCCTCACCTCTAAAACCTCTTGTATATATAAACCTCTTGTATATATAGGAGGGAGGGAGGGGTGGAGTCAGCCTCAAACCCTAAAGGTTTGGCCGAAATTGGAGGTGGAGTCCTACTCCAATCCTACTAGGAGTAGGATTCCTCCTCTCTGCTTGGAAACCCTTTTCATCTTTTCCACCTTTGGGATTCTTTCCTTCCCACCTCCAATCCGCCTTGGGATTTTGTGGAGGCTTTGGCCAGCCCACTAAGGGCTGGCCCACGTCCTCCCACAGCCCATGAGACCCTTTGGGGTCGGTGAGCCCACCTAGGGGACCGCCAGAACCCGTTCAGCACTCCTGGTACACTATCAGAAATCCCCGAAACTTTTCCGGAGTTCAAAACCCACTTTCCTGTATGTCAATCTTTACCTCCAGACCATTCCGGAGCTCCTTGTGATATCCGGGATCTCATCCAGGACTCCAAAAAACTTTCGGTTACCAAACAAACATAACTCAATAATACCGAAACGTCACCGAACCTAAAGTGTGCAGACCCTGCGGGTTCGAGAACTATGCAGACATGACGTGAGACACTACCCGACCAATAACCAATAGCGGGACCTAGATGTCCAAATTGTCTCCTTCATATTCTACGAATATCTCTATCGGTTGAACCTCTATGTCAAGGTTTCAGTTAATCGCGTATGTTGTTCTCTTTGTCCTTCGGTATGTTACTTGCCCGAGATTTGATCGTCGGTATCTCCATACCTAGTTCAATCTCGTTACCGGCAAGTCTCTTTACTCGTTCTGTAATATAAGATCCCGTAACTAACTCCTTAGTCACATTGCTTGCAAGGCTTGTTGTGATGTATTACCGAATGATCCCCGAGATACCTCTCCGTCACACGGAGTGACAAATCCCAGTCTTGATCCATGCCAACCGAACAAACACCTTTGGATATAGTTGTAGAGCACCTTTATAGTCACCCAGTAACGTTGCAACGTTTGATACACACAAGTTATTCCTCCGGTGTCCGGTAGTTGCATGATCTCATGGTCATAGGAACAAATACATTGACATGTAGAAAACAATAGTAATAAACTAACACGATCATATGCTACATTTATAGTTTGGGTCTTGTCCACCACATCATTCTGCTAATGATGTGATCCCATTATCATGTGACAACAGTTGCCTATGGCCAGGAAACCTTGACCATCTTTGATCAACGAGTTAGTCAACTAGAGACTCACTAGGGACAGTGTGTTGTCTATTTATCCGCACATGTATTTGAGTTTCCAATCAATACAATTCTAACATGAATAATAAACAATTATCATGAACAAGAAAATATAATAATAACTAATTTATTATTGCCTTTAGGGCATATTTCCAACAACACAACCAATATATATGATGGTTCAGAATGTTTGCCTTCCAAGTGTAGAGAGGTGGGCTGCACTCCAAAACTTTTGAAGTTTTCTCCTCTCTCCATAACCTAGTTTAAAAAATATTCTAATTCACATACAATTTTAAAACAGTACAGAAAGTTGTCTTAGTAAATTTTCAATTAAATACTAAATTACACTAGATGAAATTTGAAAGAGTTGAGAAAAAGAATTAGCTCAGTTGGAGTTTTATTTTGAAAGTTATAGCTCAGTCAAACCTACTGTAAAAGAAAAGCAGAAATTAGAAAACGCCTTAGCAGAAATACGCTTAATGCACCGGGAAAACGTACCGAGTCGACTACGCCTTCCCTAGAGGGAAGCACACTCACGCGGGTGTGTGGCCAAGGGAACCGGCCCACTCACCGACAGATGGAATCCATCTGTCGGGTTCTCCTTCTTCCTCCTGCGTGTCCTGACAAAGAGCAGGGGAGTGGACTCCGGTGGTGATTGTCGGCGACATGGTGCACCTTTTGTAGTGTTCCGGCTATGCACCTCCTCGGGAGGATGAGGCGCATCCATTTTGGGGGCTTGGGGACGCGACGGAGCTCGAGGGCGAGCAACCCTTCATCCATGGCGAGGGCAGCTACGATTTAGGTGGGATTCGAGCTAGGGTGGCTCTAGGTAGGTTCCGAGAGGTGGGTAGCTCCGTGGGGTTGAGGAGGGGTCGAGGGGCGGCTCAGGTGGGGCTAGGGTGCTTTGGCTTGGCCGAATCGAACCGAGACAAGGCAGCGGTTGAGGTCACCGAAACTGGGGAAGGTGTAGGCACCGATCTAAATTGGGTGAAGGGGGTGGTCTCCTACGGCTGTGCAGAGGAGTCTAGCGTTGCTAGGAGGGCTCTGGGGCGCCTTCTTATAGGGCCTTGAGGATAGTCCGAGGCGATGGTGATAAGATCGCTGGCCGACCGCCTCTGGAGCTGCAGGGAGACGTGGCGCTGTAGGGCATGGTCAAACGGGGTCCCGGTTGGCGTTCTGGCTAGCGGACGCGATAACTTCGGTCGCATGAGGGGAGCTGGTGAGCCGAGTTGGCTCGGGCGGTGCTGCATTGCCGGGGCAGCCGCTGCTGGCATCGGCGGCCAGCACGGTTGGAGTTGGTGTAGCAGGTGTCAGCCATGCTAGCAATGAGTAGTTGCAAGCTGCCACTGTGCGTGTGTCACTGGGAACAGGGTAGGTGGGCGCGGCGACCACTGCACGGCATGTGCCAAACGCATGTTCTAGTTGTGCACGACAGGTGCTGGACCGAATGCCACTACAAGCTTGCGAGCTTGGTTTGAGTTGCAACTCAACAGTACGGCTAGGCTGGTTACCCAAGCTTTGTTGGACATGCTGGTTGGCATAGAAAGAAGTCTCCATAATGCAGTTTAAAACCATGTCAGTTCAGGTCATGCACCTAGAGTGTTTGATAAAATGCTAGGGCCCTCTAGGTATTCTTTTTAGCCACCAAATTTTCCAGGTTGAGATCTCCATGAAAGCTAACAAAGATGGCATGGTTAAATTTGGCAAAACGGAAACTTCCTAATGCAATTTTTTTATAAAAGTGCATTCCTGGATAGAAACTAAAAGGGGTTATAACATGGTCGCAAACAATGCCACTCAGGCTAAAATTCTAGATTTAATGTTTTCGTAGGGTTCTAAATGGGCAGTAAAATTATCATAAGCTTAGGGCAAGAAAATAATAGGGTTGCACTACAAACTGGAAAACTGGTACACAATAGAAATAAGGACGTGGTGCTCAAAATTTTCAAACAACCAATTTGGGATTTTGCAAAAAACTCATTTATATGAATTCCTTGACCACTCCCAAATTTTGTAGAATTTTTTAAAAATTATAAATAGGGGTTGTAGTACAAAACACCAAATTGGATCAAAATGGAAAATAATATAATGTGCTCACTTATTGCAAAAGAGTTGGCTAGGTTATTGCAATAAATTGATCCAAAAACATACTAGGTTATTTCCAAGTTTTTGTGGGATTTTGAAAAGAAGTTACCAAAGGGTTCTAGTTCAAATTGGACCTTGAAATAAATTAAATACCAGCTTTAGATAAATAAAACTTAAAAGAGAATATTTATAAAAAGGCATTCATTGGATTTGGAAATAAGTGGAAGAGTATTTGAGGCAACCACTCAAGTCAAAATGATATTTTTTTTAAACTCCTACTTCGGAAATAGATCTTTCTATAAAATAAAGCAGATAAGGTAACTGAAATTAGCAGAAAACCCCAAAAAATTAAAAATAACCAAGGCCAACTTGAAATAAATAAATTCATGGCCAAAATTTTGGGGTGTTACAGCAAGCACCCCTTCACCGTGGCGGATGGCAGGCTCGAGTGCACTAGGCATTTCTCCTACGGCTTGTTATGGCGCAAGTGGGTAGGGAGAATGGATTCTAGGGGGTTGGGGAGGCTAGTAGAGGCTAAGGTGGATCGGGAGGGGGCCGGGGTTGTCGGAATTGACTGGAGGGTTGGCAGCAGTGATGCGGTCGAAAGCGATCAGGGCAGGCGGCTACGACCAAACTGGAGCACGGAGGTGGGGGTGGGGGTGCGGGCTAGGGCTAGATGCGGGTCTAGGGAGGGTGATGCGATGCTCACACGGCTTGGGGGCAGCCTTTCATAGGCAATCTATGTTGGTTCCGTCGGAGCACAAGGATAAGCTCGGCGGCGACCGTCTAGGACATCCTATTTGGGGCGTGACACTAATACCCCATCCTACTTCATGTACCTCAAGAACAAAGTCTTCATGGAGTATTTGTAAAAAAAATTCATTGTATTCATCTACGACATAATCGTCTTCTCCAAGTGTGAAGAAGAACTTGAGAAACACTTGAGGATGGTCCTAGACAAGCTTCGAGAACACCAACTTTATGCCAAATTCAGCAAGTGTGAATTTAGGCTGCATGAAGTTGGATTCTTGGATCATGTGTTGATGGCAGATGGATTGTTAGTCGATCTTGCCAAGATTGAAGTCTTGACTAAATGGAAATATCTGACCAATGTGAAGTAAGTCAGAAACTTCCTCGGACTCGGGGCATACCACCGCAAGTTAGTTGAAGGGTTCTCGAGTATTGTCCGACCAATGACTCAGCTCTGAAGAAGGACAAGAAGTTTGAATGGACGCAAAACTGCGAGGAAAGTTTCGAGGAACTTAACAAGAGATTAACAACGGCCCCGGTTCTGGCTACTCCTGATATTCACAAGGAGTTTTAGAAATATTGTGATGCCTTGATAACCTGTCTTAGTGTTGTTCGGATGCAGGAAGGCAGGGTAATAGCATATCTATCAAGACAGCTACGCCCTCATGAAGAGAACTATGCCACTCACGATCTTGAGTTGGCAGTCATAGTTCATGCCTTGAAGACATGGAAAAATTACCTTCTGGGAAGGCGATGTGAGATATACATAGACCAAAAGAGTTTGAAGTATATTTTCACTCAAAAAGAATTGAACAAGAGCCAACGAAGATGGTTGGAGTTAATCAAGGACTACGACCTCAATGTTGAATACCACCCTGGGAAGTCCAATATGGTAGCTGATGCCTTTACCAGAGAGGCTTGTTCCTTCAATGCTATGACCAAGGAAAGGCCACATGACTTATATGAGGAACTTGAAAACTTCGGATTGGAGCTAGTCACACGAGGCATTCTGGCCAACCTTGAAGCAAAGTCTAGATTGATGGATGATATCCAGGAAGCTCAAAAGGGACATGAGAGCACCGAAGGAATCAAGAGGAAGATCTAGAAAGTCAAGCCTAGGATTCTCAGAGGATGAACAAGGAGTTGTATGGTTTTGGAATCACATTTGTGTACCCAACAAAGTTGAGCTCAAGAACCTGATCTTGCAAGAAGCACATGACACTTCATACTCCATCCATCCTAGTGGACCCAAGATGTACCAAGACCTTAAGGCAAGATTGTGGTGGCATGGCATGAAGAGAGAGATATCTTCTTAATTCACTAAGTGTGACATATGCTGGAGGGTCAAAGCTGAGCATCATCGACCCCCTGGGCTATTACAAACTCTCAAAGGGCCTCAATGGAAGTGGGACAAGGTCGGGATGGACTTCATCACCGGTCTGCTCAAGTGTATCAAAGGAAATGATTCCATTTGGGTCATTGTCGACCACCTGACCAAGGTAGCCCACTTCATGCCCATCAATACCACCTATGATGGAAGACAGTTAGCCAACCTCTACATCAATCGCATCATGAGTCTCCACGGAGCTCCTAAGAAGATCGTGTCAGATCGAGGCACCTAGCTCACCTCGAGATTCTGGAAGAAGTTTCAAGAAGCCATGGGATCCAAGCTATCCATCAGCAGCGCCTTTCACCCTCAGACCGGAGGACAGACAAAACGAGTAAATCAGACACTCGAAGATATGTCCGTGCTTGTGTTTTGGCATATGGAGCCAAGTGGTAATACTACTTACCTTTTGTCGCATTCTCCTATGACAACAACTATCATTCTAGTCTTCAGATGGCACCATTTGAGGTGATGTATGGACACAAGTGCCGCACTCCCCTCAACTAGTCACAAATAGGAGATGACGAATCTTCGGACCAGACATCCTCTATGAAGCAAAAGAACAAGTTAAACTCATTAGAGAACGTCTAGAAACTTCTAAGTCTAGAAGAAGAACTACGCCGACTCACATCGTAGAGAAGTGGATCTTTATACTGGAGATCATGTCTATCTTTGAGTTACGCCCCTTAAAGGAACCAAGTGCTCCCATGTCAAGGGAAAGCTTGCGCCAAGATAAATAGGCCCCTTCAAGATCACCTAGAAGCAAGGAGAAGTTGCCAACCAGCTAGAGCTACTGTCTGCGTTTTCGGATGTGCACAACGTATTACATGTGTAGCAACTTCGAAAATGCCTTCAAGTTCCCAACCATCGCGATCCCTACAAGGACATTGATCATTAGTCCATCAAACTTCAGTGAGACCTCGCTTATCCTTAGAGACCAAACCGCATCTTGGATGAAGCCGAGCGTTGCACCATAAGCCGCACCATAAAGTACTTCAAGGTCCAGTGGAGAAACCACACCGAAGGAGAAGCAACATGTGACCGTGAAGACTACCTTAGATCAGAGTGCCCTTATCCTTTAGCGCTTAGCCTAGGAATGTCGAGGATGAGATTCTTGCAAGGGAGGTAGGTATGTCACACCATGTGTTTGTACCACTTTGCCACATTATGATTTTACAAAATTTAGAACCATTTAAAACTTTTTACATGCTTGTAATGTTTGATCTAGTTGCTACTTGCTTGTGTGATTGATCGTATTTAGAACAACCAAAATTATTATTCTCTCAACAACTCATCTCCTTCACCCCAAACCCTTGCCCAATGATCATGCCATGTGTATGGGACCAGGAACTACATCTATAAATTATTATTTGAACCAAAAGGCGTTTATTTACTTTATGCTTTCAAAAAGCCCTAAGTTGAGATTTGTACTACATGTCTTGAATTTAGGAGAAATGTTTTACCCCAAAGATTTTCTTTGGATCCTATTATAGAAAATACTTCCCAAGACCACAACATAATTATTTTAAATGTTATTTTCCTATTTTATTTAAATGCTTCTTTCTGAGATCAGAAATGATATTTTGTAGGGAAAAATATTTTGTTACTTCAAAAATATTTGAGAAACTTTAGGGAAACTCAATGGACATATATTTTTCATATATAAGAGTTTCAACACATGTTCATGTTCAAAATATTGGACAAAACCCCTCAAAAACTTTTCTGCCTATTACAAGCTTTTGAAATATTTCCATATGAAATATTCTCAATAAATTCAAGGAAAATTCTAGCAAGTCACACATGATATATGTGGTGATCCTCCAAAATTCCATCTCAGTCCAAGTTGGTTTAGTTCACCAAAATATCCAAAAACCCTCACAGTCCAGAACCAAATTAGAACAACCTTACATTGCCTAGTTTATCCAATTGATCTCACTTTGCAGGAGTGATCTAAAACCCAAATAAGGATGATACACCAGGTTGTGCATCTTTGGGGATAGATTAGCCTAGCCTAGCCTTCACAAATCTAATTATGCCGATTTCTCGGGTTTTACATGTTTACATTGCCAACTTTAATGAAATGAGCTCAAATTGGTGATCTCTCTTGTTTTTACCCACAATTATATTTTCTTAAGTCTCACTGCAATTGGGCAAAGGAATCTAGCCCAAAAATCCATCTAACACCTTCAGGTATAATCCTAAAACTAATCACTTGAACGCTAAATCTATTCCCCTTGCCCAATTTGTTTTACCACATCTTCTGTAGTATACAAAGCATCCCGAGTAGCCACCCTAAATTCTAGATGTAGGGGGTGAAAACCCCCATTTCCATCTCTCTACTGCACCTTTTCTCCCCTCTCTCTCCTGGCCAACATGTGGAGCATCCAACGCTTCCTCCCCATGTGTTTATTCCCCCTGATGCAAAAGGGCTCTAGTGGCCGTGCAATAGTGCGTCACTGGAAACGTCATGTCGGCCAAAACAATGCTATAGACTGCCCGACCATGCTCGAGAGGTTTGACCTCGTGCTCCCATCCTCCTAGAGCCCCTCCCGAGCGACAAGCTACACGTCTCGATGTCCGCAAGCCGCCACGACAACACCCCCTCCTCTCTGTCCTCCATGCTGCAATCTCCCGTGCGCACGCAGTGCCACCCGAGAGCCCCAATCAGTGAGCTCATACGCATGGCGTCCAGATCCTCTCCTCTTGTCATCTACGTCCCTGTCACCTCCTTGTAATACCCTTGGCCATGCCCATGCATTCTTTTTTAGCCGCAGTAGCTTCAGCGCTCGCCCCGAGCTCTCCCACGCATAATGCACACTGCCTCCATTGTGCGCCTCTAAATAGGCCACCCCGAGGCTCCCTCTGCCCCCTATTAGTGCTCTCTCCCTCCTAATCGCCCTCGCCACACATTCGACCTCTTAGATCCCCCGTGCTCGGGATCAAGCTCGATGCCGCAGGTTCGGGCCACAGTCGATCTCTAGGTATAGAGCCTCTTTGGCACCTCCTTCTTCTCCCTTTAACTCTCCCTTGCCTCCGTGATCATTTCCCCTACCTTCTCCGTGCGTTTGCAGCTCGATATCGCCGACTCCGACCACCCCGCGAAGCTCCTCCATCGCGGGACATCATCACCAGGGAACCATGCCTCGCTGTCGTGCATCTCCCCCACCATCCGATGAGAAGTAGCATCCCGAGTCCTTTCCCGCCCCTAGACGCCCTCGATGTGCCCTTCATCATCACTCATGAGCCTCGGTGCCCTCTAGACAAAGGTTGAAGACGAGCTGCCGGTGGGACCCGGTCGTTAGCCTCTACCCCGCCACTCTTCTTCCCCTCCTCTCGCTGTCCAGTGGGCCCTGCTTGTCAGGTTTGAAGCTTGCTGCGGCCAGGAGGCTCCTCGCTCACGTGAGCTAGCTAGCTGGGCTGGCTCTCGCCCAGGGAGCACAGTGCCCCTTTTCCTTTTAATTTTCTTGCAGTTTTTTGAGATAACTCATGTGGCCAGAATATTTATCCAAATCCAGGTATTTAAATTTCTGAAAGTTTGTAATGTTACAACCTATTTATATATGCCACTTGTGAAAATTTTGAAAAAGGTTTTAGACACTATTTTATTTTAAAATCTTGTTTAAAGCATTTTAACCTTCTGCTAAAATGTTTTTCACAACTTTTTACACTTCAAAAATAAAACTTAACAATTTTTATAGTACTAATACTCACCCTAGTATTGTACAAAAATAGGCTCACATTTTTCCGAGTGTGTTATTTTTCCGCTTTTCGCCGTGGTCTTATTATTCCCATTAAAATTGCGATGATAGATTGCATGGTTGACAAAGGGCTTGGACCATAAGAGTTTGATACCTCGGAGTCTTTGTTAAGAGAGTCGATTAGCCCCTTGTGCATGACTTGAAACCCTTTTGCATGACATATAGAACTTACTTTGTTGGATCGTATCATGGAGACTATGGCGACCACCTTTATGGGTTCCTCCATTACTTTCTCGCTGATACTTGCATGACATGACTCTACTTGTGTTCAGAGTTGTGTGGGTGGGAAGTAAATATGTTGATATGTAGCTTCTACGCGAATGGGCAAGATTATGCATGTGTTGGAAATAAAAGTGATTTCAAAGACTTTTTGAAAACCCCATCGGGTGCCACTAATGCCCGAGGGAGATGATGTTGATCTAGGTGAGCACTGGAGAAAGAATTGGTGTACCAGAGCAAGTTGTGTGTGTGTGTCTTTAAAAAGGGATTAGATTTAAGATTTTTCGACCGTCCGAACCATACATGTGCGACCACGATAATCCACTATAGAATGGGGCTTTGTAGATTACCTTTGTTGATGCGAGAAGAGGGCCCGCACTACTAATGGAAAAAGGGCTAGACTTACCCTCTCGAGACAGGGTCGTGCCAGGTAGGTGTAACACCCCAAAAAAATTAGCCCTGTTTTTAATTATTAATTATTTTGCCAGGATTTTTTTATTATTTTTGGGTTTTCTTCTAATTCAAACCCCTTCTTTTCTTGGTTTTATAAACACATCTTCCTCAAGTGAGAGCTCTGAATTTTTTTATGATTTGAGTGTTGACTCAGGTGTTCTTCACTTCAATTTTGATCCAAAGAAGTATTTTTAGAAACATAATCTTGTAAATTCTATTTATTCGAAACTCGCTTCAAATTTTCTTAAGGACTCAATTTGAACTAGAACCAATTGTTAACTTCTTTTAAAAATTCCACAAAAACTTCGCAGTGACCTAATATGTTTCTGGATCAATTTTATGTAAAAATATAGCCAAGTGATTTGGAAAATTTGAGCACATTAATTGATTTGACATTCCGGTCCAATTGGAATTTTGTACTACAACCCCTAGGTATAAGTCTTCAAAAATTCTGCAAAAAGTTGTAGTGGTAAGGGGTTTATTTTAATGAGTTTTATGCACAAACATATATTGGTCTTTTGAAAATTTTGAGCACTACTTCTTATTTTCTATTCTGGACCATAATTGGAATTTGCACTACAACCCTATTATTTTCTTTTCCAATGCCTTTGAATTTTTTTGTGCTTGAAGTAGACCCTGCAAAATCCTTAAGTACTAGATTTAAGCCCCATATAACTTGTTTAAAACCCTGTTGCATCATGATTTAGTTTCTGTCCAGAAATGGACTTTTGCTAGAATTGCCAAATGTAGCTATGCCATCATTGGTTGCATCTAGGGAGACCCCTATCTGGAAGTTTGGGTGGCTAGAAAGCATCTCTAGATGCCCTTGGTATTTTTTCAAACACCTGGTGTCCCTGACCAAATTTGACAAGCCCTTTTTGTTTGTATGGTGAAGTTCAATCCAGGACCAAACCAACATGTCTAGTAAACCTTTCCCACCCCCATCTATGAATCTGGAGACTTTGGGCACTCCAGAGCACGACTTTTGTAGCCATAGAGCGCCTGAGCCACCGCGTCTCAGTCCCTGCGCCCCATGTTGTCCATAGAGGCCATGACGCGTCGGTCTTCGCACATGATCTTCATGGGTACCTGTTGCCCCCTCCTAGAGCACGGTCGTCGTGTCGGCCGTCGATGCTAGCAGTGGCTGCCCAGCGTTGTAGTGCCGTCCAAGCAGCCCCCGAGCACCACCTGCCCTCGGATCAACCTCATGCATAGCAGCCCTACTACCCAGCACTACAGCCGCCCTCAGCCTCCCCTGTGCCGTTGTGAGGACGTGTCGCCGTCGTCACTACCTTCAGCCACTGCAGCACCTACGTCCCGTGGATATTTAAGGATCCCCCGGAGCTGCGTAGTAGCGAACAAGCATCCTAGCAGCCATAGCCACCCCTAGGCACCAATTTGTCCTATGGTCGTTGCCTTTCCCATCTTCGACCAGCTTTGGCAGCCTTAATCCCGGCCTTAATTCGCATCCAGTAGCACCCCGCCGGCATCACTTTCCCCTGGAATGGAGCTACGTAGACATGGCGGAGCTTTTCCCCCTCTCTGCTTGGCCCAAGGTGGATCAGAGATGGGGCCCCTTGCTAACCGCACCACCGTCCACTGGCTCCACCGTCGCCGGAGCCCTCGAGCCCTATCATAGGCCGTGCCGCCCCTTCCTCGAGTCGCCTCGAGCCCCTGAGCATGCTGCTAACCTCAGTTCCACGGATGGTGGTCCCAGTCGCCGGTGAGCCTCGCCGGAGGCCTCTCCTCCCCTCGGCTGGAGGAGGAAGACGACCAGGTTGACCATGGGTCAAACCTGCCGCCCGACCCCACTTATCAGCGACAGAACTGAGCCACGCCCACCTTAAGTGGAGGCGTATTCAGCTAGAGTACCTGTCCCATCTCAGTTAGCGCCTTTTTGCCAAAACGTTTTCTTCCTATTCTATTTAAAAAAAACATATTCAAACAAGAAATTGTTTTGGCCACAACTTTTTATTTATAGCTCCAAATCAATTGATTCTTTTTCCTACCCGCCTATAATTCCATCTAGTTATTTTTAAGATTTATTTCAAAAAAATTCAAACAATGTTTGCGTGCTGTTTTCTATTTGTGTGTTAATTAGTATATTTCAAAATTGGCTTTTGAAGAAGAGGGTACCTACTCCAAGATGTTAGGGTGCACATCACCCTCCTCGAACCATAAGGCAAGCATTCTGAACCTACATCTATCTTGGTTATGTGTGGGTTATTTGATGAGTATAACTTTACAGTTGTGCTAAACATGTGGCGTTATTTCATGTGACAATCATGTATGTGGCTTCATCAAATGAAAGTAAAGATTGTTACATTGAGGTGCATGGTAAAGTGGTCACACCTTCCTGCCCTACATGTCTACCGGATGGGATTCGGTAAAAGTAGGTGTCTTGTGGAGACACGACCGTGGGACTGACATCTCGTGGGATGAGAGTAGTCCTCAAGGCATGTTAGGGAAGGTGGTGACTGTGTATCATATGTGTTGGTGCTAATCATGAGGGCAGTCCCCGTTAGCGTGCGGTATAAATCTTGATCCCATGCTAGTCGAAGTCGGAGCCTCCCCGTTTTATGGTTTTGCCTTGGTAGCGTAGTCCGGGTTTGCGGAGGAAAAATGGGTGTGTGTTGGTTCTGAGTGTCTGCTTCTAAGGTACTTTACGCGGGATTAGTCTTGTTGACTATTGGAACCCGTGAGCTATGGGTATAGAGTACACCCTCTGCAGAGTTAAATCTATTCGAGTAGCCGTGTCCTCGGTCAAGGAAGACTGGTTGACTAGTCAAGTGTCGGTCTAAGTGTTGGTCTTCGGAGGTAGTTAAAGAAGTATGAGACTAAACAGGGAATATGGTGGATGATTATAAACATTATTTTCTATGGACTAACCCTTATGATATTGATTGTTGAATATCCTTGGGACGGTTCTACCTCCTGGATATTCTTTATTTATTCAAATAAGACCTTCATGTGGTGTCGCTTAGACGCCCGACTGTGGAAAGTTTATTAATTCATATAAGCCCTTTATGTGGGGTCGCCCAGACGCCCGACTGTGGCATGTTTTATATTACATCCGTTATTATTACCCTTATTGATTGCTTATTAAATTTCAGTATGACTATATTTTCACTACTAATACTTGACAAGTAGTTCTGGGTTGACGAAGTATTGTGGCATTATTGTATGTGTATAATGAACCCTGCCAATTTATGTGTATTTCATGATGTTTGCGAGTACATTCAAAGTAATCAGTGGCTTGTCCCTCGCTATTGTCTTGGCCAGATTGCGTGCTTGGAGAGGAGGAGCTTGACGATAAACCCGGAAGCTCGGCCTCGAAGACAGCCGCCGCATGAGATAGGAATTATCCAGGTCAGTTGTTCCTCTGGGAAATGGAGTCCATAGATGCTGGAGATCCTCGAACCGCTTTCGCCATCAACTAGTAGAAAACCCGTTGATGTACTTTATGGACCACCCTGGTTTTGTACCTCAAATTCTATATTTTTCTTGGGCAATTGTATCAAGGGATTGTGCAAATGCTAAACATATTCCTGGGGCTGGTATACTTAAGGTCCATATGAAGGGAATTAAATATCCTCGAAAAACAGGTCCTCACAACCTTGGTATGAGAGTCAGGCTGGCCATTGGCTAATCCTATCTTAGCCGGGTCAACAAACCTAGGAAACCACCCAGTCAAGCCTGCCAAACCAGTAGCCCGAATAGTGTTCGCCAACACCTTTAGACAATCGGTGCCTAACCTATCAGACAAGCCATGTGGTCACATGCTAGTGGCCTACAACCTAATTGTTCTTTCTCGCAATCATGCGAGAGAAGACTCAATTTTCCTTTTCTATAAAGGGAACGATTGCACAACATAGCACATCACGACCAAAACCACCACAAGATGCCAGGCCCCATTGTCCACAATGAGACCACTTCTGTGGACCAAGGAGGTTTTGTAGCCATCCTAGCCAACCTGACCCATCGTGCCTTTGCCATGGAAGAGCGCATGAGTGATGCCATTCGTCACTTCTTGGCCACAGTACACATCTACGGCATGAGAGTCACCCAAGAGTGTCCCCATCGGTTCACCAGAAGGACAACTTCCTATGAGCCCAAAGCCATCCAGCCGGCAGCTCGAGAGGCAATAGTTCAACTTCAGCACCTGTCGCCAGTAGTTAACTATCGCTCGTTCTACTACTACCCTAGCCGTGAAGGTTATGGTAGGCCAATCCAAATCGCCAGCGAAGACCATGAGACCGACCCCCCCCCTGTTGCACCTTGTGCGCTATGTGAGAGCACAAGAGGCACTGTACGCTCAGGTCACCCTCGACCGGCTTGTAGCTCGTGAAGAGTTGGACTGTCTTGACCCAAGGAGGAGAGAAGTGGAGCCCGACGCCGTCAACCCTGTAGTGCTGTATGGGAGACCGACTGAGCTCCAGAGGTCTGTCCCAGCTGCCGACCAGAATCAGGAGCCTATCTCCCCTGAAGAGCTTTGTCGGATTTTGGGGATTTCCTCCAACGGAGAGGTAGCCACAACACCCCGCAATGGACACCACCACTACCCCAACCTTGTAGCTCCACCAACTTCCCCAAGCAACTGTGACGCCTTTGTTCCAGCAAACTCGACGTTCGCAAGACCCGCTCACCTAGACGTAAACGAAGTATACTAAGCCTTGACCCTGCTTTAGAAGTTCTCTTGCGTGTAATATATGAGCTAGTATTTTCATAAAATAAATGGGCAAACTGTTTTTTTACCATTATTTTTATAAGCACCACAGATAATCGCGTGTGCATGCTTTTGGGATGCATAGCTATAGTTGGACGTAACCGCGGGAAGCCGATTCCCAGCGGACCACCACAGTAATATGTCATATTTCATGGACTATTATCTGTGCCCTTGACCGAACCACGTTAGAGAGAAGCCAACGACCGATACCAACCAAACCTACAGCTTGTATCCCAACCCCGCCTATATAAGGGTCACCCAGTGATCTTTCCAGCATCCCTCACCTTGTGCACTACTTTCACAACCTTTTTGCCATGCTACCCGCACGGAGTTACCTCAGAACTTCGCATACAACTCCGGGCAGTTTTCTTAAAGTATTGTGGGATTTTACCCGCAGTACATCGGGTCATTCCCTTCCACCTCGGTAAGAGCTGTTCAAATCGAGGATCACTTCCACTACCTCGAAATATTGCGCAGTTGTGCACATTTTCCCAGTGGACCCTAACCAAGACACCACGAAAATCTGGTTCAGCGGAAAATCTATGCCTACCCTGGAAATGGCTATAGAGGTTGCTGCCTACGAAGTGGTTACTCGTCTGCGATATGAAATACCATATGCGAGTGAAAGGGTGTAGTGTTATTTTCCGAGCCGTGGAGTACCCGGAGGAGCAGCGTCTTTTCCGGGAACCCGTTCGGAGAGAGAGACCGTATTGATCAGGCTCGTGCAATATGGCATCGCTCAAGAGCACTTGACACAACATGTGATGGATTTTCTCCAAGACCTCGCCATCCAAAACCCATAGATCGCCATTGGCGAACCCCTCAGGATAGACCCAGCAGGACACATTTCGCGAGTCCTCCAACCGCTCGCCCCTAAAGACGAAGTAGATATTCCAATGCCAGGAATATTCCCTCATGACCATTAGATTTTTCTTTTGCTTGCGCCGTAAACGACTTGCTGTATCTGCTAGTATAGTTATGTTTGGGTAATGAGATGATTGTGCCTTGTATTGTATATTACTACGTGCACGTGTTTTATTTGTGTGATCGCTGCAAATTTTTGCCCTAGATTGCTTTTCTTAGGTTGACCCTTGCGTGATTATTTTTCTTAATACAACTACTACATCAAAAATATTTTTCAACAAGATTTTTATGCGCATGCCAACCAGCCCACAACCACACACACTCTGGCAAATGCACTAAGAGCAGAACCACACACTCAGAACCCTAGCTAATTGCCTCGTTAGCACCATAGTTTCTCCGAAGAGGATACAATGTGAGTATTTTATTTTTGCAAAAGTGCTACCAGCACAATGGTAGCAACCCCTGCATTGTTGCGCATGCCTAATCTTCTTGTTCATTGCCACCGCGGAGAACCGCCACCCGAGCAGCAGCACCGCGACGATCATCCTGGATCATCAGCATAGGAGCATTGCGAATCCGATCAACACCGCCTTTATTTCAGCCAGCAGGACTATCATCCACCCCTAGGTATAAGTCTTCAAAAATTCTTCAAAAATTTGTAGTGGTGAAGGGGTTCATATAAATGAGTTTTATGCAGAAACATATATTAGTCATTTGAAAATTTGAGCACTACTTCTTATTTTCTATTCTGAACCATAAGTACAGTTTGCACTGCAACCCTATTATTTTCTTTCCCAATGCCTTTGAAATCTTTTGAGCTTGTAGTAGACCCTGCAAAACCCTTAAGTACTATATTTCATCCCCATCTAACTTGCTTAAAACCATGTTGTATCATCATTTAGTTTATGTCCAGAAATGAACTTTTCCTAGAATTGCATTAGCAAGTTTTTGGGTTGCCAAATCTAGTTATGCCATCATTGGTTGCATCCAAGGAGACCCCTATATGGAAGTTTTGTCGGCTAGAATGCATCTCTAGATGCCCTTGGCATTTTGTCAAACACCTGGTGTCCCTGACCAGATTTGACAAGCCCTTTTTGTTTGTATGGTGAAGTTGAACCCAATACCAAACCAACATATCCTCCAAACTTTTCCCACCCCCATCTATGGATCTGGAGACTTCTGGATCCAACCCCTGGCCATGGCATCCTCTGGCATTTCGTAGAGCACCTGGCAGGCATGCCAAATGCACTCTCCAGAGCGCGGCTTCTGTAGCCAGAGAGCGCCTGAGCCGTCGCGTCTCAGTCCCTGCGCCCCTTGCTGTCCGTAGAGGCCACGATGCGCCGGTCTACGCACGTGATCTTCGTGGCTACCTGCTGCCCCCTCCTGGATCACGGTCGCCGTGTTGGCCGTTGATGCCAGCAGTGGCTGCCCAATGTTGCAGCGCCGCCCAAGCAGCCCCCGAGCGCCACCTGCCCTCGGACCACCCTCCTGCATAGCAGCCCCTGCTGCCCAGCACTGCAGCCGCCCTCAACCACCCCTGTGCCGTTGTCAGGATGTGTTGCCGCCGTCCTTATCTTCAGCCACCACATCACCGATGTCTCGTGGCTATTTAAAGAGCCCCCGAAGCTGCGTAGTAGCCAGCAAGCATACTAGCAGCCATAGCCACCCCAGGCTGCAATTTGGCCTATGGCCGCTGCCTTTCCCGTCTCCGACCAGCTTCGTAAGCCTCGATCCCGACCTAAATTCACAGCCAGTAGCACCCCACCGGCATCGCTTTCGCGTGGAATGGAGATGCATAGGCATGGTGAACCTTTTCCCCCTCTGTGCGTGGCCCAAGGTGGATCAGAGACAGAGCCCCTTGCTAACCGCACCGCTGTCCACTGGCTCCACCATTGTCGGAGCCCTCAAGCTCTACCAGAGGTTGTGCCGACCCTTCCCCGAATCGCCTGGAGCACCTGAGCATGTCGCTAACCTCAGGTCCTCGAATGGTGGTCCCTGTCACCGGCAAGCCTCGCCGGAGGCGTCTCCTCCCCTCGGCTGGAGGAGGACAACGACTAGGTTGACCTTGGGTCAAACCTGCCGCTCGGCCCCACCTGTCAGCGACCGAACCGAGCCAGGCCCGCCATAAGTGGAGGCGTATTCAGCTAGAGTATGTGTCCCTTCTCAGTCAGCGCCTTTGTGCCTAAATGTTTTCTTCCTGTTCTATTTAAAAAAAACTGATTCAAACAAGAACTTGTTTTGGGCACAACTTATTTATAGCTCCAAATCAATTGATTCTTTTTCCTACCTGTCTATAATTCCATCTAGTTATTTTTAAGATTTATTTCAAAAAAATTCAAACAACTTTTCTGTGTTGTTTTGTATTTGTGTGTTAATTAGTATATTTCAAAATAGGCTTTTGAAGAAGAGGGTACCTACTCCAAGATGTTGGGGTACACATCACCCTCCTCGAACACTAAGGCAAGCATTTTTAACCAACATCTATCTTGGTTATGTGTGGGTTGTTTGATGAGTATAACTTTAGAGTTGTGCTTGACATTTGGTGTTATTTCATGTGACAATCATGCATGTGGCTTCATGATTTGAAAGTAAAGATTGTTACATTGAGGTGCATGGTACAGTGGTCACACCTTCCTACCCTACATGTCTACCGGATGGGATTCAGTAAAGTCGGTGTATTATGGAGACACGACCGTGGAACTCACATCTCCTGGGAGGAGAGTAGTCCGCAAGGCATGTTAGGGCAGGTAGTGACTCTGTCTGATATGTGTTGGTGCTAATCATGCATGTAATACTTAAACCACCTGAGTCGACCGTAGATCGAGTGTTGTCAATGTGTCACCTTACCCTTTCGTGCTACCGTAGTTTCCTGGATAACGGATTCAGCATAGTCAGTTGTAGACCTATATCAGTCACACACCAAGTAGAGGGGCCGGGATGAAGGGCACTCCCCGTTAGCGCGCGGTATAAATCTTGATCCCATGTTACTTGAGGTCGGAGCCTCCCCGTCTTATGGTTTTGCCTTGGCAGCGTAGTCTGGGTGAAGCCGGGCTTTGCGGAGGAACAATGGATGTGTGCTGGTTCTGAGTGATCGCTTCTAAGGTGTTGTATGCGGGATTAGTCTTAATGACTATCGGAAGTACACCCTCTGCAGAGTCCAAAATATTATAGTAGTTGTGTCCTCAGTCAAGGACGGCTGGTTGACTAGTCAAGTATCGGTCTAAGTGTCGGTATTCAGAGGTAGTTAAAGAAGTATCAGACTATTGAGGGAATATGGTGGACTAACCCTTATGATATTGATTTTTGAATATCCCTCGGACGGTTCTACCTCCTGGATATTCTTTATTCATTCATATAAGCCCTTTATGTGGAGTTGCTCAGACGCCCGACTATGGCATGTTTATTAATTCATATAAGACCTTTATGTGGTGTCGCCTAGACGGGCGACTGTGGCATGTTTGATATTACATCCATTATTATTACCCTTATTGATTGCTTATTAAATTTCAGTATGACTATATTTTCACTACTAATACTTGAGAAGCATTTCTGGGTTGACGAAGTATTATGGAATTATTATAAGTGTATAATTAATCCGATCGGGCGACAAGCTGCGGTGCCCCTAGCTGCCGCGAGCTGTGCAGCTAGCCAGGAGCTGCCGGCACATGGGGCAGCCTCCACCCCACACTGTGCCTAAATCTAAAGTAGTAGCCTCGATGATCCTACCTCGGGGTAATCCACCCGTGAGTAGTCTCCGAAGCAAGGGAGGCCCTCCGACTCAGCGTGGCGGGCCCCAATGGCTTCCAAGTGATGACGGCGAACCTTTGGGACTGCGGCCGGCTAGCCCATCCATCGAAGAAGGTCGGGCCTGCAGCCAGCCGACTCCCGCGAGACGCCTCGACTTCTTCATTTGGACCTATGGTGCACCACGTGCCGCGCATCGTCGGACGTGTCCTGACAAGCCACGCGGGCGACAAGATAGGGCCTGCGTGGCGGGGCCCGCCCGGCCGCGTCCTCGGCCCTCATGCATGGATCTTTTGCAGATTTGGGGGGTGACAGTTGACGTCAGGAAGCGCATTACCGCCCCCACATGGCGCGGGGGGAGTGGGGATCGTGCGCAACGGATCCAGTCCCCCACTACTATTTGCGTGGTTTAAATGGGCAGGTGGGGAGGCTGAGGGAGCCAGTCGTTCTTCGTCCCCCCCTCCTGCCATTATGACGCCCCTCCCCTCCCGAATCGAGTGAGATATAGGAATACTCCACCGGCGCGCTCTCTGCCACTTGTCGCAACCGTCGGACGCACCCCGACGCCCTTTGTTGCCCTCAGCACCATGTCACGAGTCCGTGCCAACACGTCGAGGGGACGAGGCGCCAAGGACGGAAGCGACGTCGACATGGAGCATATCGAGTTCCTTCTCCACCGCTGCAAGTTGTCATCGGCCGAGCTCGTCGCCATGCGCCACCTGGGGACGGAGAAGTCCCCGGCCCCGAAGGCCGGCGAGGTGGTCATGCTTGTCGAGCACCGGTCGGTGGTACGGCCGCCTCCACGGTAGCCACGCATACGCTACTCCGTAGTACCCGAGATGATGCAATATCGCCTTTAGTCGAGTGCACCAGTCACTTCAGGCGCGTTGAGGTGACTGTGGCAGACCATCCGGCTGGCGGCTCGCCATCGGGCCGGGCGGGAAGCTGCGGTGCCCCTAGCCAGCGCGAGCTGTGCAGCTCGCCAAGATGAGCCGACACATCGGGAGGCCTCCACCACACATTGTGCCAAAATCTGAAGCAATAGCCTCGATGAGACTACCCCGGGGTTATCCCCCCGTCAGTAGTCCCCGACGTAAGGGAGGCCTGCCAGCTCAGCATGGCGGACCTCGCCGCCTTAGAGATGATGACTACGAACCTTTGGGCATGTGGCTGGCAAGCCTGTCGATCGGAGACGACCGGGCCTGTAGCCTACCAACACCCGCTAGACGCCTCGGCTTCTTCGTTTGGACCTGTGGTGCACCACATGCCGCGCATCGCAGGACATGTCCTAACAAGCCACGCGGGAGACAAGACAGGGCCTGCGGGGCGGGGCCCAACCGGCCGCGGCCTTGACCCTCGTGCATGTATCTTTTCCGGATTTGGGGGGCGATGGTTGATGCCCCAAAGCGCATTAATGCCCTCGCATGGCGCGGGGGGAGTGGGGATCATGCACAACGGATCCAGTCCCCCACTACTCCGCGCGGGGTTTAAATGGGCAGGTGGGGAGGCTGAGGGAGCCTTTCACTCTTCGTCCCCGAATCCTGCCATTCCGACGCCCCTCCCCTCCCGAATTGAAAGGATCGATATGGTTGACTAGAGGGGGGGTGAATAGGAAACGACCATTTGTTAATTAATATTAGCAAGTTAGGGTAAACTACATACGGGTTCACAAATATGACAACAATGGGGTGAACCGTAATGAAGCTAGCAACGATAGCTACTAAGACAAGTAAGGGAAAGATAACAACATAAGCATACACAAAATAAAGGTTAGAGATAACCTCAAGTGGAACCAATGAAGACGAGGATGTGGTACCGAAGTTCCTTCCCTTTGACAGGAAGTACGTCTCCGTTGGAGCGGTGTGGAGGCACAATGCTCCCCAATAAGCCACTAAGGCCACCGTATTCTCCTCACACCCTCGCACGATGCAAGGTATCGTGATTCCACTATAGGTGCCCTTGAAGGCGGCAACCGAACCTTTACAAACAAGGTTGGGGCAAACTCCACACAAAGCTTGGAGGCTCCCAACAAGACCACGAAGCTTCACCACAATGGAATGTTGCTTCGAGGTGACCTCAACCGTTTAGGATGCTCAAACACCCAAGAGTAACAAGATCCGCAAGGGATTGGTGGGGGAATCAACTTTTCTCTTGGTGGAAGTGTGGATCTAGGCCTTCCCAACCAATCCCTAAAGAATCAACAAGTTTGATTGGCTAGGGAGAGAGATCGCGCACTTTTGAGCTTAGGGAGCAACAATGGAGCTTGGGAGGGTAAGAGATAGAGTTCAACAGCTAGAAGAACCCTTTATATAGTGTGGGGGGGGAATCCAACCGTTTTCCCACTCACAGCCCGTGCCTATTGGTACTACCGCTGGACGCAGCGGTACTACCGCTGGCACTCCAGCGGTACTACCGCTGGCTGTAGCGGTACTACCAATGGGCCCTTAGTAGTGCATAAGCACTACCACCGCCAAGAAAGTTTTCGTAAAAAGGTCCGTCCATGTACAACCGCTAGGCAGGCGGTACTAATCTCCTGGAGCGGTACTACCGTTGACCAGGGGCGGTACTACCGCCAGCTAGCGGTACTTCCGCTGGATGCAGCGGTACTATCGCTAGCACTCCAGCGGTACTACCGCTAGGGCCAGCGGTACTACCGCTAGGCCCAGTGGTACTACCGCTCGGGGACCCTTTGCAAAGATGAAGGAAACACTACGGCGGGAGCCACTCCAAAGTTGCCGGCAAGGGGGAAAATATGTGAAGTGTGCGCGTGCAAGATTAATTCCATCCAAACCTTTCCACTACGGTTCCCCTCTTAATAGTACGGCTTTCCTACGACTCAAATAAAGAGAATCATAGAGAATACCGTGCTTCTATTCCACGAAAGAGGGGGCGAGTCGTCTTGTGTCGTTGACATGTGTTATCCGAAATCTTAATACACACGGTTAGTCCTTTGCGGTATTGTCATCAATCACCAAAATTACTTAGGCATAAAATATGCCCCAACTATCTCCTTCTTTTTGGTGGATTTATGACAATACCGGATTTGCACAGAGAATAATATGAGAACAAAAAGATAGAGATATATGAAAATAAAGAGCATATGACTCACAACATATGATGGAAATAAATCTCACATAAGTTCATGTCTCACGAAACGTAGCAAAATAGAAGCAAACCAAGTTCGAAGCAAAACACGAAAGATAAGCAGGGCTAAGCAAAGTTCAACTCTCAAAGCAAATCCAGCTCCTAGATTCTCTCCCCCTTTGGCACAAGACACCAAAACGGGGCACACCTAACGCCACAGGTGGTTACTCCTCATCCTCAGCATGGCCAGACTCGTCCGTACCCTCCGGATCGTCCTGCTCCTCTTCATTGTCCTCTTCCTCCTCAGCGTCAGACCACTGGTAACCTTGGGCCCGCATCCAAGCAGCCTATGGAGTGATGTCGTCCTCTGATCCGCTGGAGATGTCCACATTAAGTGTCCTCAGGACACGCTTGTGCCTCTGGCGGTTCTTCTTCTGAGCCACGTGCGTCTGATACTGGACCTTCGCCTGCATACAGAAGAGAGTCTTCATCTTATCCTGCAGCTTCATGGCCCAAGATGGCATGGCAGAAGAGCGGGACTGAGAGGCGGTCCCTCTGTCAGCAGCAGTCTCTGTGTCAGTGTCCATGTGCTGAGATGAAGTTGATGGGTTGGCCCATTTGTCCTTGATGCGAAGCTTGACAGGATCGTGCACAATGTAGTAAGCCTGAATGTATAACTCCTCCTGCGGATAGGTGTCTTGCCACTTCTGACGGATATAAGCAAACAAGTAGGGCCCGTAGATGGGAACCTTGCGCATCATGATGCAGTTCCAGAGCTCAGTGAACATCACATCAGAAATATCAAGAGGAGCAGACTCCTTAGTCATAGCCTCCTCACAGAGCAGTAGCATCTCAGCCAGAGAGCCATGTACCTCGTCGAAGTTGCCAATGCGAGGAAAGAGGGTGTTGCGGAAGATCTGATGCATGATGTCCAGATGCCTGGGGAGCACACCCTTGTTCACATAGAGTAGCTGCAATCTGTCCTTGGCGGAGGCCCTATCAGTGGAAGCTGCAGCATGAGGACGCGACCCAAGTGGAGTGTCAGCTCCCTGGAAATCAACCTTGAGGAATGCCATGAATTCACGCCAGGAACCCGTCATCTTCTGAGTCCCAGTCATCCACACCATGGAGCGCTCGTCATCAGGAGAGAAGTGAACCGTGACATAGAACTGGGCAACAACATTGGGGTCAAAGTCTGTCTTGAAAGAGATGATTTCCTTGATGCCCAGTTTGTCAATCAGAGAGAGAGCATCACCAAAGTAGTCCATGTTCCGCTAAAGGTGAGCCAGGTCAATCCACTGAACGGGGAGAAAGTTCTTCTTGAAATGGTTGATGATATCACGGTAAATCATACAGTGATCCCTTGTCCACACATGCTCGACATTCTTGATCACAGCCCGCTCTTGGAGATAGTGGTTTTGGGTGCGGAACCGCAGAAAATCCTTAGGGGGCATGGTGCGAATGTTGAGCCCTTGTCCTTGTGAGCGGTCTTCTTGAAGGACTGCTTTTTGGGTTGCAGACCTGAAGTGGCGGAGCCCTCTGGAGCCTCTGGGTTATGATAATGATTTGATTGTGTGTCCCGTGGGGGGTTCGAGCGGCGAGCACCACCTGTGACACAAAACACACACCGAAAAAGAGTGACAAAAGGAGTCAAGGCAATGAACAAGAGAGGGCAGAAAAGTAAACACACATTGCCAAGCACATGAAAAGAATACACAGAGAATCCTCCTGGCGGTAGTACCGCTACCCCTGGCGGTAGTACCGCTGGGGTCCTGGCGGTAGTACCGCTACCCCTGGTGGTAGTACCGCCGGGGTCCTGACGATAGTACCGCTACCGCCGGGGTCCTGACGATAGTACAACTACCCCTGGTGGTAGTACCGCTGGGGTTTGATTTTACAGATCTGAAATATGGATAGAACCCATAGAGAGGGCTACATGGATTTGACGAGGGTCATGGGCTGTGGATGAACACTAAGAACTCCACCGTAGCCCTAATCACATGAGGATCACAAGTACCATCTAAATAAGCACATGCCTAGTCAATAGAGAGCAAACTTTAGATCTAATCCAAACATAGTCCAACTGCTTGATCTAAAACATGTAAATCCTAGGGCATGGCAAAATAAAAGCACAGATTCATAGGACCTACAGTCCCCTTGAACATCTCCTTCATGCCATCCAAGAACAAGGCACAATATCAAAGACATGGATCCAAACCAACAATGCTCCTAACCCTAAAGCAAGAACACCAATCAAGAGAAGAAGGGGAGGAGCTTTACCGGGATCCATGGCACTTGGAGGAGGAAGGAGAAGTGGGGCAAACCCTCCAACTCAACAGAGAGAAGGGGCTCCACGAATAGAGATCGAAATCGGGGGAGTTCGAGGTTGGGGAGGGAGGAGCCGCGAGGAAGGAGGAGGCAGAAAAACGGGCTCCCCCTCCTTTATATAACCCAAGGGGTACAAGCCAGCAGTAGTACCGCTGTGGTCCTGGCGGTAGTACCGCTACCTGGCGGTAGTACCGCTGGCTGCAGCGATAGTACCGCTGGGGTCCTGGCAGCAGTACCGCTCCCCCTGGCGGTAGTACCGCTCCCCCTAAGACAACCCTAAAAATGTCCTAGTTAGGTCGTGGTAGATTGGGATCCTGGCGGTAGTACCGCTATCCCTGGCGGTAGTACCGCTGGGGTCCTGGCGGTAGTACCGCTACCCCTGGCGGTAGTACCGCTACCCCTGGCGGTAGTACCGCTGGGGTTCTGGCGGTAGTACCGCTACCCCTGGTGGTAGTACCGCTGCAAATGTCACCACGGGGCCTAGGATAAGAGAATAACATGGAAAATTACAAGTGAGTGGAAAAGAAGATAGCACCAGCAAGATATACTGACTTGTCATTTTATATCCTTCCTTCTATATGAGAGAACGGTGGGGGGGGGCGTTGGCCGAGGCCACCTATGTTTGAGACAAAGGTATGACACCGCGAAGAATTATCCTTGGGTTCATGACCAACGCTCGTCTTTGAAGCACAAGTGCCATTTGACAATGGCTAAAGTGAAAGACTAGATCGATTTATGCATAATGGGGGGAGGAAAAGTTCACTGAGAGAACAATACTCCCCCTATGTCCATGCCTACATCTAGACAAAGATAGAATGCATAGTGAGGTGCAACGTGCCTAGCTTCAATCCACATTACTTGAATCAATGATATTTAGCTCATGCCTTAACTCCCGGAACCTTGCTTCATCTAGGGGCTTAGTGAAAATATCTGCAAGTTGCTCTTCAGTGTGGATGAAATGAACCTCAATATCACCTAGCTTGATATGTTCACGAATGAAGTGATGGCGAATATCAATATGCTTGGTTTTGCTATGTTGCACTGGGTTGAGGGAAATCTTGATAGCACTTTGATTGTCACATAGAAGAGGCACTTTGTCACAAGTGAAACCGTAATCCTTTAAAGTTTGCCTCATCCATAGCAATTGTGCACAACAACTTGCAGCTGCCACATACTCAGCTTCGGTGGATGATAGAGAGACTCAATTCTGCTTCTTTGAAGACCAACTTACCAATGAGCGACCAAGGAATTGGCATCCTCCAGAAGTTGACTTCCTCTCCACACAATCTCCTGCCCAATCTGAGTCAGAATAGCCAACTAGATTGAAGTTTGCTCCTTTGGGATACCAAAGGCCAAAGTTTGGGGTATGAGCCAAATATCGAAAGATTCGCTTAACAGCCATATAATGACTTTCTTTTGGTGCGGATTGAAACCGTGCACATATCCCTACACTCAACATAATATCCGGTCTAGATGCACAAAGGTAAAGGAGGGATCCAATCATGGAGCGATATACCTTTTGATCCACTGCTTTACCATTGGGATCACTGTCAAGCTTGCATCTTGTTGGCATGGGGAACTTGACCGGTTTGACATCTTCAAGCTCAAACCATTTGAGCATGTCTTGAGTGTACTTGGCTTGTTTGATGAAGGTCCCTTCTAGGCCTTGTTTAATCTCGAACCCGAGGAAGAACTTCAACTCTCCCATCATGGACATCTCAAATTTCTCATTCATTAGTGCAGCAAATTCTTCATTGAAGGAAATGTTAGGAGTGCCAAAGATAATATCATCCACATACAGTTGGCATATGAAAAAATCCCCTTTAACCCTCTTAGTAAAAAGAGTGGGATCTATCTTCCCAATTTCAAACCAACGATCTAGTAACAACTCAGTAAGATACTCATACCACGCACGTGGGGCTTGTTTAAGGCCATAGAGTGCCTTATTAAGTTTGTACACATGATTGGGGAGCTTGGGATGTTCGAATCCCGGGGGTTGTTTGACATAGACCAACTCATTTAACAGACCATTAAGAAAGGCACTTTTCACATCCATTTGTTGTAATTTGAAGTTATGATGAGAAGCAAATGCAAGCAACATGCGAATAGATTCTAGACGAGCAACAAGGGCAAAGGTTTCACCGTAGTCGATACCCTCGACTTGGGAGTAGCCTTGAGCCACCAATCTTGCCTTGTTTCGAATCACAATCCCATTGGCATCTTGCTTGTTCTTGAATATCCATTTGGTCCCGATGACATTATGTTCCTCCGTTGACCTTGGCACTAAATCCCACACTTGGTTGCGCTCGAAGTTGTTAAGTTCTTCATGCATGGCCATAAGCCAATCCTCATCATCGAGCGCTTCCTCTACCTGTTGAGGTTCACAATACGAAACAAACGCGTGATGCTCACAATAATTCCAAATCTGTTGACGGGTGGATACTCCCCTTTTTAAAATGTCAAGTACATTCTTCATAAGATGTGACTTGACTCTCAGCTTGTTCGCAATCTTGGCTGCTCGACGCTCCAAGAGTTCTTCATTGGATAGCGGGGGAGCATCGACTTGTTTACTTTGCTTGCCCTTGCGTCTTGAGCCTCCCTTGGCACCGGCTGTTGGTGCTGCAGAAGGGAATTGTGAGACAGTATCTTGATCATCTTGACTTTCGACTTGAGCAGGTTCACTAGTTTGATCTTGTATTTGTGGTTGCTCTTGCTCTTGATCTTGTGCTTCTACTTGGTCTGGATCTCGTGGTTGCACTTGATCTTGATCATGAGCCGATTCGGAGTCTTGGGTGAGTGCTTGAATATCATGAGACACATCATCGTTGTTGGGCAATTTATCTTGACCTTGAGCTTGTTCATTTTGTTGATAGTCTTCTCTTTGTTCATCGGAAGCGCGTGGAGGTGATGGCTCCACTTGAGTAGAGCATTGTCCTTCTCCTTCGGACACAAGGGGTTCATCAATGGGGAGAATTTGACCAATCCCCATTCTTCTTATGGCTTGGGGAGGAATTTCATCACCTATATCACAAATACCACTTTGCTCCACTTGGGAGCCATTATTTTCATCAAACTCCACGTTACATGTCTCCTCAATGAGTCCAGTGGACTTGTTGAGGACACGGTAAGCATGATAGTTTGTAGCATAACCAACAAAGATGCCCTCATGAGCTCTAGAATCAAATTTAGCTAAACGTGCACCTTTCTTGAGAATGAAACACTTACAACCGAATACCCGGAAGTACTTGAGATTGGGTTTGTTTCCAGTTAGAATCTCATAAGGAGTCTTGTTCAAGCCTTTGCGGATATAGAGCCGATTGGACGCATGACATGCTGTGTTGATGGCCTCTGCCCAAAAGTTATATGGAGATTTCAATTCCGCCATCATTGTTCTTGCAGCGTCTATCAAGGTCCGGTTCTTCCTTTCTGCCACACCGTTTTGTTGAGGGGTATATGGTGCTGAATATTGATGTTTTATTCCCTCATCACCTAGAAACTCATCCAAGGTGTAGTTCTTGAACTCGGTGCCGTTGTCACTTCTAATCATCAAGATCTTTGCTTCATGTTGACGTTGAGCTTCATTAGCAAAGTTGATGACAGTTTGTTGAGTTTCACTCTTCCTTTTGAAGAAATATACTCAGGTGTATCTTAAGTAGTCGTCAACAATCACCAAGCAGTACTTTCTGCCTCCAAGACTATCAAATGATGGAGGGCCAAACAGATCCATATGGAGGAGCTCCAATGGCCTTTTAGTGTAGATGAGAGTCGTTGGACGATGAGCAGTTTCATGAATCTTTCCTTCAATGCAGGCACTGCAAACACGATCTTTAGCAAAACTCACATTTGTTAGTCCACAGATATGGCCCCCTGTTAGAAGACTTTGCAAAGATCTCATATTGACATGAGCTAAACGGCGATGCCAAAGCCAGCCCACATCAACTTTAGTTATTAAACACGTCGCGGTCTTAGTGGGTCGCTTTGAGAAGTTCACCACATAAAGACCATTTTCGACATATCCAACATAGGCTACTTTAAGAGTCTTGCTCCACAGGAGGACCACAGTATCAAGATTAAAGAATGTGGAAAAACCCATAATTGCAAGTTGACGAACCGAAAGTAAATTGTAGGCAAGTGACTCAACAAGCATGACCTTCTCAATGGATAAATCTTGAGAGACGACCACCTTACCAAATCCCAATACCTTTGACGAGGTTGCATCGGCGAATTGGACATGGTTGGGCATAGATGGAGAAGGATGCACATCCACCACTAAGTCCTTGCTTCCGGTCATATGATTTGTTGCTCCACTATCGAGCAACCATGACACCCCACAGGAAGCAAACTCCTGCAATAGATCAAGGCTTGGCTTTATGTACCCATTTTTTAATGGGTCCTTTCATGTTAGAGACAAGGGTCTTAGGAACCTAGATAGCCCATTCAATGTACTCATCGTAGGAACCAACAAATCTCGCATAAACATGCCCATCACTAGCACGACATAAGACATAAGAAGAATTGAGTTTGTCGGCTGTGTTAGTAGGAATGGTTTTGCCCTTCTTGTGGTTTCCATAGTCCATCTTGTTCCTGTTCACCTTCTGAGTCCCCTCACCCTCTTTGACAAAGATGGCCATGAGGGTAGGAGATCGTTTGTTCCTGTTTCTCCTTTTACCTTTTGACTTGGAGGTAAGTCCAAGTCCCTCCTTCCCTACAACACCTTTTTGAGTGCTCAAGAGATCGTTCAGGCTCTTCTCACCTTGTATGCATGCCACAAGGCCCTTCTCAAGTTTCTCCTTTAACTTGGCATTTTCCTCCACAAGATGTACATGCTCACAACAGGGATTAGTTGCACACGCATTATCAATTAACACAAAGGGAGGACAAGTAGAGATCTCCTTGGTAAGCTTTGCTTGGAGTTGATCATGAGACTCTTTCAGAGAGAAATGAACACCTTTCAAGACCTCGTGGGCCTTGTCAAGTGTGTCAAACTCCACTTTTAGTCTGTCATGGACAACCCCAAGAGCATGCTTTTCAGACTTAAGCATACGAGTAAGAATGACATCATGATGAAGTTTCTTTTGCATTTTAGCACAATCATCGTTATATGACTCCTCAAGAGCCAAACGAAGAGTGCGCTCCTTTTCTAGAGCAATAGATAATTCAGAAATTTCGTTGGCATAGTCACGACTGTGTCCCTGAAGCTCAGAGATGGTCTCCTCATGAGACTCAATGAGGTCAGTGGCCTCACCCAGTTGTTCCAAGAGAGCAACAAAGTGCTTCTTGGATTCTCCCTTAATAGTGCACAAAAACTTGTCAAGATCATGCTCATTAAGTTTCCCAACATCCCTATCATCAACACAATTTAACAATGAAGGAGAAGTAGCGATGTTGGTCTTAATGATGGGAGTTACCTGATTGATACCTTTTGCCATGAGGCACTTGGTGATGTGGTTCTCGTTGGGGGCGTTGAAGAGAGACACCTTCTGGGGAGAGGTAGTGGCAATAGCAACAGTTGCCGTTGCCACTGCATCATCATCGTCATCATCATCATCGGAAGGGTACTCTTCAAGGGCCACCATCCCTTTTGGGTGGGGTTTCTTCACAAAGTTGTTCTTGATTGGAAATGATTTGGTTTTGTCTTTGCGAATGAGCTTGCCCCCGTTGTCTTCCCTTTTCTCATAGGGACATTCGGCCACGAAGTGGCTCACGTTACCACAGTTATAACATGTCCTCACTCGTTGCTTGGCTTTGAAACCACTCGAGTTGTTCTTGGTGAAGGTCGGTCTTGAGTTCCTCTTGTTGCCCCAGAATTGCCTTGACGCAAGAGCCATGTGCTCATGATAGGCATACTTTGTGTCTTCAGGGCAGCTCTCCTCTTCCTCATCCTCTTCTTCTTCTTCAAACATTGCTTTTGCTTTTAGTGCAAGTTTGGGTGAAGTTGTCTTTGAGAGAACACGAGCAAGTGCATTATAGGCTGTTTCGTTCATGATTGACATTGCAATGAATTCATCCAACACTTCACTGGAAGACAAGGAGTGGAAGTCTGGCCGCTGACGAATGACAGATGACATGGCTTTGTTGAAAGGCATGATGGCTTTGAGAAACTTGCGCTTGACCCATATATCATCCAGATCCTTGCTCCCATGATCCTTGAGTGCCACAGCAATAGCAGTCACCCTCCGATAGAGATCACGAGGGTCCTCGTCTTCCTTCATCACAAACTCATCGGCCTTATCAAGGATCACTTCATATTTGGATCGTTGAATGCTTGAGCTTCCCTTGTACAACACCATAATATGCTCCCAACAATCTTTGGCCAAAGTGAAGGGACGCAAGTGAGGAAGAACTTCAGGTGGCACTACAGACTGGAGAATAAACAAGGCGGAGTGATTGTATTGATTGTCTGCATCTTCTCTTGGAGTGAGGTTTCTTGGATCATGGGGATAATATCCTTCCTCGATGATTCTCCACAAGTTGGTTGAGTTGTGATTCAAATGAGACTTAATAGAAAATACCCAGTTAGCAAAGTCACCTTTCACAAGCTTAGGAGGAGGACTAACAGGATTAAGACGCGGTGCGGAAACGGATCCTCCATAGACCATGGGGGGTGGAACTGAGGCATATGTTCCAGTCCCATCCTTTTCGTGAGATGAGGAAGGTCGCATACCTTTAGCCGCTTCCTTAGAGGAATTGGCCTTCGAATCGGTGTTGGTGGGTTTAACCACTAACGCCGGTTCGGGTGGACTTTAAATCCCTCAATTAACTCTTTAAGCATGGTCTTGACTTCGTTCGTCAAGGACGTCTTGAGGGCGGCCATAACCGTATTCAAGTTGTCCCTTGTGACCGAAGTCAAGTCCATGGCATTGGGTTGTCCATGGTTAATTCCCTCTTCGCCTTCCATACTCTTCAGGTGGTGAAACCCTTAATAAAGAGACGTGGCTCTGATACCAATTGAAAGGATCGATATGGTTGACTACAGGGGGGGTGAATAGGCAACGACCACTTTTTAATTAATCTTAGCAAGTTAGGGTAAACTACATATGGGTTCACAAATATGACAACAATGGGGTGAACCGTAATGAAGCTTGCAACGATAGCTACTAAGACAAGTAAGGGAAAGATAACAACATAAGCATACACAAAGTAAAGGTTAGAGATAACCACAAGTGGAACCAATGAAGACGAGGATGTGTTACCGAAGTTCCTTCCCTTTGACAGGAAGTACGTCTCCGTTGGAGCGGTGTGGACGCACAGTGCTCCCCAATAAGCCACTAAGGCCACCGTATTCTCCTCACACCTTCGCACGATGCAAGGTACCGTGATTCCACTATAGGTGCCCTTGAAGGCGGCGACCGAACCTTTACAAACAAGGTTGGGGCAAACTCCACACAAAGCTTGGAGGCTCCCAACAAGACCACGAAGCTTCACCACAATGGAATGTGGCTTCGAGGTGACCTCAACCGTCTAGGATGCTCAAACACCCAAGAGTAACAAGATCCGCAAGGGATTGGTGGGGGAATCAACTTTTCTCTTGGTGGAAGTGTGGATCTAGGCCTTCTCAACCAATCCCTAAAGAATCAACAAGTTTGATTGGCTAGGGAGAGAGATCGGGCACTTTTGAGCTTAGGGAGCAACAATGGAGCTTGGGAGGGGAAGAGATAGAGTTCCACAGCTAGAAGAACCCTTTATATAGTGGGGGGGAAAATCCAACCGTTTTCCCACTCACGGCCCGTGCCTAGCGGTACTACCGCTGGACGCAGCGGTACTACCGCTAGCACTCCAGCGGTACTACCGCTGGCTGCAACGGTACTACCGCTGGGCCCCTGGTAGTGCATAAGCACTACCACCGCCAAGAAAGTCTTCATAAAAAGGTACGTCCATGTACAACCGCTAGGTAGGCGGTACTAAGCTCCTAGAGCGGTACTACCGCTGACTAGGGGCGGTACTACCGCCAGCTAGCGGTACTACCAGTGGATGCAGTGGTACTACCGCTAGGCCCAGCGGTACTACCGCTGGGGTACCCTTTGCAAAGATGAAGGAAACACTACGGCGGGAGCCACTCCAAAGTTGCCGGCAAGGGGGGAAATATGTGAAGTGTGCGCGTGCAAGATTGATTCCACCCAAACCTTTCCACTACGGTTCCCCTCTTAATAGTACGGCTTTCCTATGACTCAAATAAAGAGAATCGTAGAGAATACCGTGCGTCTGTTCCACGAAAGAGGGGGCGAGTCGTCTTGTGTCGTTAACATGTGTTATCTGAAATCTTAATACACACGGTTAGTCCTTTGCGGTACTGTCATCAATCACCAAAATTACTTAGGCATAAACTATGCCCCAACACGAATCAAGTGAGAGAGAGGAATACGCCGCCGACGCGATTGCTGTCACCTTTCGCCATCGTCGGATGCACCCCAACACCCTTTGCTACCCTCAGCATCATGTCCTGAGTCTCTGCCAACACGTCGAGGACACGAGGCGCCTAGGACGGAAGCGACGTCGACATGGAGCATATCGAGTTCCTTCGCCACCGCCCCATGTTGTCGTCGGCGGAGCTCGTCGCTACGCGCCTCCTGGGGGCGGAGAACTCCGTGGCCCCGTAGGACGGCGAGATGGTGGTGTTTGTCGAGCACTTTGCTAGTAGGTTTGGATTGCCGGCGAGCAACTTATTGACGCACTTCGGTCTACAGCAGCACCACCTCTTCGCCAATGTCGTGTTGTAGCTGGCCGCGTACAATACCCTCTGTGAGGGATTCTTGGGGATTGAGCCATGCCTGGATGTCTGACACCGGCTCTTCTAATTCAAGCAGCAATCGGTGACAACGGGTTCATCAGCCACAAGCGGATGACCGCCTTCGGCGCGGCACTCGTACATCACAGGGACAGATCCAGCTTCTCAAAGCTCCCTCTGCAGGACTCGGTGAAGAAATGGCAGAGAGGGTTGTTCTACGTGAAGAACATCACCCCCTAGGACTACCATATAAACATGTCGCTATTCATTAACGAGCCACTAACTAAGAAGCTGAACTGGCAATCGGACCTGCCACATCCGGTTGCGGAGGTGAAGCTACTTTGCGCCCGACTCGAGATCCTCGAGGTCGAAGGTCTCACCGCCGTGGATCTGCTCGACACCTTGGTGGCGCGCCGGATCCTCCCGCTGCAGCACTGACCACATCTGATTTGTCAGATGAGCGACCGACATGACCCGTGTCGACTCTCGACGAAGGAACTGTGGGCCGGCAAGGTGGCAGAACGGGTGAATTGGATCTCCTCCTCCTCGATGGAGAATGGTGGTGGATGGGAGTGGGGCAAAGCCCCTTATGATCGGGACCATCCGGCCCCGAAGGTAAGCTGCACGTCGGCCTTATTTTTTCTTGTCAGTTGTGTTGTATTTTGGTTTCTGACACCGGATGCCGGCTACGCTGTGAGTTGTTTGGCCGGCTGAAGGTTTATCACCAGCCAGTTGATGACAGCCTCATGTCAGACCCCAAGGAGGTCGAAGACGTTGGTAGGTGGAGCCACGGAAGACAACCACGAAAGACGTTGGTAGCCGGAGCCACAGAAGGTTTATCACTCAATGAGGCGGTGGAGTTGGATGGATCCGAACCAGCGGGTGATTTTTTCAAATCCGGCTTGCTAGAATGGACCGATGATGATGTAGAGTCACCTGAATTGCACGGTGCAGCCGCCGCATGGGATCTGGATGAGCCAGAAGATGCCTCCGGCATGCCGAGGAGGTGGCTGCTCCAAACCGCCCGTGAGTTGGCCGAACACGACGCGGTGGAGAAGAAGAAGGGCAAGTAGCCGGTTACCGTGCGTCCATCCCCTAAGCGCACGGCTGGTGGACCTCCGGTTGGAGGTTGTGGAGGCGGCGCGAAGAAGCAGCGGTTCGCCACGAAGGGGCCCACCAGACGGCCGGTTCCCGTCAGCCGAGCACTCCGGTCCCTTGGTTTGTCCTTTTCTTTTACGAGGCTCCTTTATCACCGGGCGACCACGAACAGGGCCGTCGTGTGCGTGGCAAAGTACGCCCGTACCACGAGGACGAGAGGCTAGGAGTGATCCGCGGTGAAGCGCGCCACATGGGCTGAGGCAGAGGAGGCACAAACGGCTCCGTAGTAGAAGGTGAACCATCCGTGGGAGGAGGCGGCACTGAAGATGGCCGCCGGTCAGGGGCACGCAGAGAAGCACGCGCACAACTCCGGCCTGGATCCGCTGTCGAGGGAGAGGTGCTCCAAGACGAAGCACGACCCCGAGCGGCAACAGGAAGCAGACGCGCAGGTCGACGAGCGGTCCTATGCGGATGCAGAAGCGGTGGATGCCACGAAGGGGCCCGAGAAGGGGCTCGATAACGCTCTGGAGGGGCCCGATGCAGCGCCAGAAGTGCCTGAGGCCAAGCCAGACGCCACATGAGAGGCGCCAAAACGTGCGCCTGAGGCTGAGGGCCTACCGAGTTCTTGCCAAGTAGTGAAGCCGACGCCATGGGATAGTCTGCATCGAAGGCGGGGAACGAGGCCCCAAGGGTTGAGGTCCCCGCCGTGTAGGAGCACCGCCAGCCCGACGCACCACAGGGGGCGGGTACGAGCCTGCCTCCTTGAGCCGGATCTATGGTCAGGTCGACGCGCGTTGCGGCTGCCCCCGGAGCCGGCTGTAGTTCAGGGAGACCTGGGGTTCCGCCAGCATGACGCTCAACGCTTAAGGTCCCCACGCAGATCGCGAGCTTTACCGAGTGCCACAATCACGTCCCGCAGGCGGCCCAAGTAGCTCAGGAGGAGCTGCTCTGCCTCGAGCGGTCGGTTGGGGTAAGCTTTCCATGGGATTTTTCCTTTTTTTCTCGCTTTGCTTCAATGGGGGCGCTCCAGTGCAACCACTGGGAGTAGCCCCTGGGAATCGAGACGGTTCGAAATCAGCCGGAGCGGGACGCCCTGCAAGATGAGGGCACCCGGCTACGCCAGGAGGTGGGGCTTCCCCACACGGAGAAGAAGGACGGCGAGGTGGCCCAACGGGCGGAGTTGGAGCAGCTGTGCATGACCCATCACGATGCCCTGACGTAGAACGAGGCATCGATCCACGACGCCCTATCGCAAAAGGAAACGTCCCATACCATCGAGCTGGAGAGGGTCCACCGCGAGGAGGTTGTGAAACGGGACGCGTCCTTGAAAGAAAAGGATGACCGACGGGCGAAGGAGGTCGAGGCAGCGCGGGTCGCGCGAGACGTACTCGTTAGTCGGAACCAAGTGCATGCGATCCGGGATAGCGAGCTGGACGAAGAGGCGGGTGAAGTCGACGTCCTCCTCAACAGTGAGTCCCTCTTGACTTGAATTGCCTTCCTCGTGTTTATTTGAATCCTCTTCCTTTCTTCTCACACCGCGTGCCTGTTTTTCCTCGTAGATCTCTTTCTAGGGACGCGCAGGCGGCAAATGCGGCCGTGGAGGACCACCGCGAACAGCAGCAGGCCGCGGGCGTCCAAGTTATGGAGGATGTCGGTTGGACCATGGACGAGGTGGTGATCGCCGCCAAAGCTCGCCTGCGGGAGCTGGCATGATCCATGTCCTGGCTCGAGGATGTCGGACTGGACACGGTTCACACTCTCTGGCCGGATGCGGTGGAGCCGGCGACGATAAGACAGTTGTCCCGGTGGCTCGAAATGGGGAGTGCACAGTTGAACTCCTGGCGTGCATCGGTGGCACTTGCCGACACGTATATGGCACTTCGTGTTGCCATGTCTTGGTACTTCGACATTGACTTGGGCCTGCTTGCGGTGCAGCGCGCCGACATGGATGTGGAGTTGGCTACAAACGAGGATGAGCTGCAGGTGCGAGCCATCGGCGTTGCATCGTTCGCCACATGGGACGAGTACGTTCCGGAGTAAACTGCCGACTGCAGTCCAGTTCCCGAGGACCATTTCCATCTGGCCCTAGGCAATCCCGACGGTAGCACCGGCGATACAAGTCTCGAGGATGCCGACTCCAGCGATGAAGCCTACGCCGACATTGCGGCGGGGGGTGATTCGGCTGCGAAGGCCGATGGGAGAGGTGCCCGAGCGGATGTCGGAGCTTCCGCCTCGACCGCCATGGGCGATCCCGGGGCCAAGGGTGGAGCCGCCACCGACTAGAAATTTAATTTTTTTCCTGAATTAATAGTTAATTCGTAGTTCCACCTACTATGGTGTGGTGTAATGAACCTTGGTCGTGGGCCTTTTGCACCTTCGTGTAACAGATGCATGTTTCGGATATTTTTAATTGGAAAAAATGTGCTTGCCGACTTGTTTTTTAACTTCCTTTCCCCTTGACTTCTGGGTACCCATAACTTTGCCCTCTTCCAACTTCTGCCCCCGGAGCCCGTCTGTGACTGGGATGGGGCTTTTGCGTATGGGGGATCGACCGTGGGCTTCCGTAAGCCACGAGAACACTTAGACTTTAGAACGAGTCGACAGAGGCCTACTAAAGAAGGAAACGTGAACAGTTAGACTGTCCCGAGCCGATTACTCCTTCATTGTCGAATTTTGCAAGGGCAAGCCTTCCGTCCTAGGGACCCGCTAGCCGGACAGCCGGGAGCAGGTCTGTCGCTAGGCAGGGTGGTAAGGATTTTGGCTTAACATGCACCACAGATTCGCCTACGAATAGAGAAAAGTCTTGTGCCAGCCAGCTATCCCCCGAGTCCGAGGAGTCGAACCAAGGGGTTTTAATAAGAGAGCAATATTTTTGTGGAATTGAAAAGGTATGCCCGCTTTGTCTCCTCACCCGAGGCGTCTCTCTTGTGCTTAGAGTGCCGCATTATGAGGCTTTTATGCATCTATTAGATAGTACGCGTTGTTGTGCAATGCCTTGATGATGATGAAGGGTCCCTCCCATGGGGAGGACACCTTGTGCTGGCTGGCTGTTCGCTGGATTCTTCTAAGCACCAGATCCCCCTCGCAAAAAAAGAGGGGCATGATTCTTTTACTGTGGTCGTGCCTCAGCTTCTGCTAGTAGATAGTCGTTTGTCTGAGGGCAAACTCGCATGCCTCTTCGCGTAGGTAGACGCCATCTTATCTTGCCTCTCTTGCGTCCACCTCCGTGTGTAGGGTGATGCGCAGCGAGTCGAGCTCGGCATCCGTGGGGATGACCGCCTCCGACCCGTACACGAGGAAGATTGGTGTGAAGCTGGTCGACCGGTTCGGTGTGGTGCGGAGGCTCCACAGTACAACCGGCAACTCTTTGATCCACCAGCCGACCGACCTGATGACTGGCGCCACAAGTCTTGGCTTGATGCCGGCCAAAATTAGGCCATTCGCCCTCTCCGCCTCGCCGTTGGACTATGGGTGGGCGACCGACATGAGGTCAATCCGGATGCCCTCCTTTGCGCAGAAGAGCGCCATTGCACCTTTGGGGAAGTTGTTGCCGTTGTCCGTGATGATGCTGTAGGGAACACCATAGCGGACGGTGATGTCCTTGATGAACCGGACGGCCGTGGGGCGCTCTAGCTTCTTGATGAGTCTGGCTTTGATCCACTTAGTGAACTGGTCGACGATCACCAGAAGATGTGTCATGCCGCCTCTGGCCATCTTAAATGGCCCCACCATGTCATGCCCCCAAACGACAAATGGCCATGAAAGGGGGATGGTCTTAAGGGCTGTAGCCGGCAGATGGCTTTGTGTTCTCAAGCGTTGGCATCCTTCACACTTGTCGACCAAAGTTGTTGCCTCCTCCAGGGTCATGAGCCAATAGAATATGTGTTGGAACTCCTTGGCCACCAAGGTTCTTAAGGCATTGTGATGCGCGCACTCGCCCTGGTGGATGTGTTAGGATTTCGTGTCCCTTCTCTGATTCAACGCAGCGTTGAAACACGCCGATTACAATGCGTCAAACCAGCTTGCAGTTGATGATGGCTTAGGCGGGAGACAGACGTTGGATCTGCCGGGCCTCGGCCTCGTTAGGTGGGAGCTCCGCGAAGGAGGAATGCAAGGATGGGAGGGTCCCATGTTGGTGCGGAGACGGGAGCCGATTCCGACTCGGTTTAAAGGACGAGGGCCATCGGAGCCCCAGGGCTTGTCGTGGGAGTCCCCGAGGTGGAGCCGTCAGTCCCCGGGATTAAGGATGCAGTTGACCCACCGTCAACCTCCATGACGACTGCGGGCTCAGGGCTGGGCGGGCTTGACGTGGGATTCATTGCAGACGGCGATGTTGGAAGAGCCGGCATGCTGCCGGAGCCGACGGAGTTTTCAGACCCGAGGTCATCGGGCTAGATGGATCCACAGGCACGAAGATCGATGTCGACTCCGGAGATGGCTTGATTGATGGCTTGTGCAGCTGTTCTTGGGAGACGCTAGCTGCGATCGATGTCGGGTGGAGCCGATTTTTTCCAATGTGTCCGCCTCCTCATTGTCCGCTCGGGGGATATGGTCGAACTCGCAGCCCTCGAAAGGACCACTGAGCTGCTGGATGAGGAAGCGATACTTGGCCATGCTGGCGTCCCTGGCTTACCATTCACCAGAGACCTCCTGCACCATGAGATCGGAGTCGCTGAAGCAAAGTATCCGCCGGATGCCGATTTCTCTAGGAAGCCAGAGGCCATGTCGAGCGCCTCATACTCAACCACGTTGTTGGAGGCGGCGAAGTGGATCTGGAGGGCGTACTTGAGCTGGTCCCTATTCGGGGATGACATGACGATGCCGGCTCCCTGGCTGGTTCGCATCTTGGAGCCGTCGAAGTGCATCCGCCGGTGCGTGGACTCAGGAGGCGGCAGAAGGAACTAGGTCTCGACCCAGTCAACGAGGAAGTCAGCCACTACCTAGGACTTGGTGGCGGTGGGCGGATCGTAGCGGATGTCGCGATCACCCATGGCGACGGCCCATTTGGCGATCCGGCCAGTGGCGTCCCGGTTGCCCATGATATCTGAAAGTGGAGCCATGCTCACCACCATTATGGCGTGCTACTGGAAGTATTGCTTCAGCTTCTTGGCGGCGAAGTACACGCCATAGCACATCTTCTGGCAGCGGGGGTAGTTCTGATTGGAAGCGGAAACGACTTCGCTTAGATAGTAGACATGGCGCTGAATCGGCAGCGCCCTGCCCTCCTCCGGCCGCTCCACCACTAGAACGACACTAACCACGCGCGTGGTGGCCGTGATTTATGCGAGCATGGGCAGCTTCTATGCCAGTGTGGCCAGGAAGGTGTGCTGGAGATAGCACGCTTGAGGTCGTGGGAAGGCCTCGTTCTCCTGGTCATTCCACTCCAACTTGGTGGTCTTCTTCATCGGTTGGTAGAGGGGCAGCGCCTTCTCGCCCAGCTAGCTGACGAACCGGCTCAGGGAGGCCATGCAGCCGGTGAACTTTTGGACGTCGTTGAGTCTAGCCGGCCTGGCCATGACCTCGATGGCTTTGATCTTCTAGGGATTGACTTCGATGCCGCGTGCCGACATGAAGAAACCCAAGAGCCGGCTGGCTGGAACTCCGAAGATGCACTTCTGCGGATTGAGCCGGATCTTGTACTCACACAGGTTGGAGAAGGTCTTCCATAGATCGTCGAGGAGACTGAAGTGCTTCTTGGTCTTGACGAAGATGTCATCGACGTAAATGTGTACGTTCCTACCGATCTGCGGCAGGAGGCATTGTTGCATGCGACACTGGAAGGTTGCACGTGTATTCTTAAGACCTAAGGTCATTGTTGTGTAGCAATAGGCTCCACAGGGGTGATGAAGGAGGTTTTGAGCCGGTCGGCTGGGTCCAGCTTGATCTTGTGGTCGCGCGAGTACGCGTCGAGGAAGGACATCAAATCGCAGCCAATCGTGGAGTCGACCACTTGATCTATCCGCGGCAGGGCGAAAGGGTCCTTTGTACATGCCTTGTTCAGGATTGCATAGTCGATGCACATGCGCCAGGTTTTGTTTCTTCAGCACCAGGACTGGGTTGGCCAACCAGTCCGGGTGGAAAACTTTGATGATGAAGCCTCGTGCGAGCAGCCCTGCGATGTCACACCCTGTTTTTACTTCACTTTTACTTTAATTCAAAAATCTGAGTTTATTAATACTTTTCCAAAAACAATGATGTGAGTGTCATGGTTGTCATTGTATGCTTGTATGCTTGAGTGTGTATTAGCAAAACCATATTTTTCATAACTTCAATATTTTCAAAATACTCTTTCTTGTTTTTGATTATTTCAAACCCTGCTTTGGGTTCCCCTACAAGTCGTTGATGGCAAGAGAGTGCTCTTACCCAAAGTTGGTGATTTGGTTCTAAAAATATTCTAGCTTACCAAAACCTTAAAATAAATTTTTTATAAATTATTTTCCTATTTTATTTGCATGCCCATTTCTGAGGCCAGAAATGATATTCCTATATGGAAAAATACTTTTCTACCTTAGAAAAATCTGAGAAAATTTGGAGATACTCATAGGACATATATTTTCCATACATAAGATTTTCAACCCCTATTTATATTATAAATAATTGAATAAAACCCTGAAAACCTATTATGTCTGTTTTGACCTTTTGAAATATTTACAAAGGAAATATTCTCAACAAATTCCTAGAAAAGTCGAGTGACCTCCCTAAGCCCTATTTGGTTCCCATATAAAGTTTCACCTTGATCCAAGGTGGTTAGGGTCACCAAATAATTCGAGAACCCTTTGTGTCCAATATGAAGTTAGAGCAACTATACATAGAAAAGTTTATCTAATGGAGCTGAAACTTTGCAGGAGTGCCTAATGCCTCAAATGAAGAGCCTCTGCAAAAAATGGGATTTATGGGACTTAATTTGCCCACACTCCCTTTGGAAGGGACAAATCTGGACATTAAGGAGTGATTTAAAGTTTACATTGCTAAACTAGTCCAATGGAGCCCAAACCTGGTGTAGCCTCATATTTTTGCACCAAACCTAGTCCTGTTAAGTTTCATAGCTAGTGGTTTAGTGTAACCACCCGAAACCACTGTCGAGCACCTTCTGACAGTATGGCAAAACCCCTCTTAACCACAGCTACACCCATTCCATTTCTCACAAACTCCTAGATTAGGTGGCCAGCATCAATGCCCAACTCCAGTCAAGTGGCTCTACTCTGGTTCTAAACAGAAATGAAAAAAACCCCAATCTAAGCTTCAACCCAGGGCTGACAGCATCTGTTTTCCACCCCTCCTTTGAGTAGCGGATGCTCCCACAGGATTCAAACAGCTAGGCATCTCCAAGCAAGGGTCCAGGACACGCCAGACGCGTCCAAGGCGCCCAGAGCGCACCACCATGCCGAGGCATGCCAAAGCTGCGCCCTGGGCGCGCTACACAGCGAAACTGAGGTGGGGGCGACCTCCCACGGCCAGTTCTAGCCTCCCTGCGGTGTCTCTCCTCTCCCCCGACAGCTCCACTGCATCAAGCAGCCCCAGGGACCCTCCTTTCCCGCGCCGAGGGCCGGTGCGACGCGTGCCCGCGCGCACTAGATTCGGCCAGAGGAAAGCTGCCATGCAGGCGCACCACTCCTCACTCCCCCTCTCTCGCAGTGATCTCGAATGTCCAAAACCACGTCCTGAGACCGTGGTTTTGACCCCAACCTCTATCTCAGCCCCTCTGCACGCCACGGTGAAACCACCGGAGCTTCCCACCCGGTGCACCATCACGGACCTATATATCGGTCACCCCCTCACTTAGCACCCCTCACTCCACTCCACCTAGGCCCCAATCATCTCCCTAGCCACCCCATCGAGCAAGAAGAGCCCCAGAGCTCGAGATCGACCGAGGCCCCTCTGCCTTGGAGCTCCAGTCGATCTCTGGGTACACGGTGGTTCTCGCGTCCCTATGCCCTCCTACGCACTCCCCGTGACCTGGGGAACATTTCCCCTCACTTACCCGAGAGATTCCCTGCTCGTAGCCACCATTCCCACCGTTGACCGAAAACCCTCCGCCGTGGCCACCTAGTCGTTGGTGAACCAGGACCCATTCCCCCCCCCCCCCCGTCGTCGACTCGACCACTAGCAGGTAGGAAACGACGAACCGGACCCATTCCCGCCATTGTTAGGGCCTGAGGGCGTCAGTAGCCACACTGGCGTGCCTCCCTTCCCCTCTGTCTAGAGGGGGAAGACGACCCCAACAGGTGTGCCCCACCTGTCGGTGGCCCATCCACCTCTCTCTTGCACCCCGCAGCCGCTGACCGCAGGGAACCGCGTCACGTTTGAACCTAACGACGCGTGCGCCTAGGCAGGCTGGTTGGCTGGCCATCTCGTTGGGCCCGAAGCCGAGCCAGGCCAGGGTTGTTGCCCTTTTTCTTTTTATTTAAAAACTCTATTTCAAAAGCTTGTGTAAAAAGATTTAATAGGTGAAAATTAGTGATTCTTCCACCATTATTCTTCTTAAAATGAGGACAACTTATCTGTTTTATAATAATTAAAAATGTTATTTGGAATAGTTTGGCTTCGGTTAAATTGATTTTAAAAATAGCCCTTTCACCAAAACCAGAGACAAATATTTTTAAAATAACAATATGGATTTATCAGAATTAAACAACATTTTTAAAGTGACTTTGTGCTCTGTTTTTGAGTGAGATACTTAGTGCTTTTTATTTATTACGACGATAGAAACCACGTTTGACGAAGGAGTTGGACTTGAAGACCGCGAAGACCCCGGATACTTAGCTGATCAAGGCAAGCAGCCCTTTGACCATGTTTGAGCATATGTTATATTATATGCTTGTGTGGAAAATATTTTCCATTGGATGTGATCATAATTATCGGTAAATCATTGAAGTGATGTTACCGATGGCTCCTCCGAAGCACTTGCATTTTGAGCATGATCCTACCACCTATGAGGGTCACGCTAATATCATGTTGACAAGTAGAACTAAGCATAGTAGAAGCATGAGCATGATGATGGTATAAATCAAAGGTTTATGAAAACCCCGTCGGGTGCCACTAATGCCCGAGGGTGATGATGAGTTAGGTGGCCACTTTTGGTGAAGTGGTGCACCGGGTATTTTGTGTGTGTATGGTTTCAGAAATGGGATTAGATTTCTGATGTGTCGACCGTCCCAACCTTACATGTACGACCACGTTACCCCTTTATGGGACAGGGTTTTGTTGATTACTCTGGTCAGTGCTAGCAAAGAACGACATTACTAGTGGCGGGAGTGATGTGTGGCCACTCTCGTGATGGGGTTGTGCCAGGTAGGACGACTATGCCGTTTTTAGCTGTTCCGGGCACACCGTTGGTCCCTGCATGGATGATATTGTACAGAGTTGGTGCACGTAAGACGTACATCATGTGGGCTGGGTACCAATCGAGTGGACCTCTTTTTCTAGTATCGTCAGGGGAAAGGCATTGATCAGGCGCTTACCTCGGGTATGTTATATACAGTGAGTCGTGGATGACACGAAAGTTTCCCAGATCTCATGGGTACAACATACAACCTTTGTAGAGTGTAAAACTATTCAAATAGCCGTGTCCACAGTCAAGGACAGTTGGGTAATCCTGCTTAAACTATGTCCAGTCGTATCCGCATAAACCAAGTGTGTGTGTGTTTAATGGTGTTATCTGAGAAAGAGTGGATATGACCAGGTTTGGTGACTTTGCATATCGGGTGAACCCAGAGTGTTCATCCCATAACAGATATATTGATATCTGTAACGTGTTCTTCTAAATACCATCTAGCTTATGTTGCATATCCATGAACATGTTTATTTATAGTTAAGAGGATATCCACCAAAACTACATAGTACTTGTTAACCTACCAATCGCATTGTTCATATCATGGGCTGTTTGTGAGTACATTCAAACTACTCATTGGCTTCACACTGGTTATATTATTGACTAGACATGGAAGGACTAGAGTTTGGAGAAGCGTACGTCTTCGAAGACGGCCCTGCGAACTAGGACGCTTCCCATCCAGAATGCATGTTGGTGTAGGTTGATGGCATCGGCACCCGCTTAGCCCTAAGATTTCTGCTACTAGTTGTATCAGTGTGATTTGGCCTTATAGGCCCTACCTTGTGAACTTGACCATTGGGACATGTGTAGTACTAATTCGGTACATGGATGTAAGACTCTTAATATTAAGCATATGTGTGTTCGATGAGCATTGATCTCTGGGATCACTGAGCACGTTCATTCGGCGATCTCGATCGTAAGTCCGGGTCCCCATAGAGCTGGTATCAGATCCATCCTGACTGTAGGAAGCCTTAGGTAGCATGAACGATAACCAAGACGAGTAGTGCACTCAGCCTTTACACTTGAGATTTTTGCACCCACCAAAAACTTTCTTTCCCTCTCATATAACCTTGTAGATGGCCGTCGGACCTAATATGCTTCTGGAGATGGGCTTTCCCCTACTTTTTGGAGATATCCACGAGAAGTGTCAAGTATGCCACACGCCCATCTTCCTCTACCACGAGCACTCGGTCAACGCCGACACTAAGGAATATCACGTGGACGTGATAGTGAAGGCTAACGACTCCCCAACTAGCTGGTTCTTTGAAGGACCACAGATGGAGGATCTGATGTTGGAAGTGGAGACAGCCGCACAAGAGGCGCTCGTGCGTCTCCGTGAGATCCTTCCCGAGATGGCTAATGAGTCAGCTACTCGTCACCTGGATTTTATTAAGGACGGGATTGACGGGAGTTGGACACTCAACGCATCTTCAGAGGACGATACGCCACTAAGCTTTCAGACCTACTTCAACCTCTCCTCCGACACCTTGAATCACCTTCTGATCAAGGAGTCGATGAAGCGTTGCCAATAACTGCACCAAGTCAAGGAGCTACTTCGCCTGGAGAAGATGAAGACCCGAAAGGTCAAGTAGGAAGGAGCACCCGAAGGACAGTCAACCATTGCATGCCGAGGAGGAGTACCACCGCTCCAATCCACTCCTATTCCGAGTCGCCGTCTGACTGCGGAAGAGTACACTGAGCTCCTCACTGCTTCACCGCCTGAGAGACACCGTGATGGACCACTTCCATCTCCCACACCCCTGAAGGAAGAAAGTACCAATGAGGATGAAGACGAAGACCCTGCAGAACCTGCCTACGAGACTGAGTAGTCCGCCGCTTAGGAGGGCGACTTAGGCAATTAGGAGTCTTGCCCAAGCGTAGTTGAGTCCATGCATCGGGTCATGTGAACCTTGAGTGTTGTATGAGCATGTATGATGCAAGTCGTGTTTCTGCCTTAGGCATCTTGTAAGCGACTGCATCACTTGTTTTAAATTTAATGCATTAGCTTTTCCCAAAAACCTTTTGTTTATAAATCTCACACTAGCACGTTACCAAACCGCCTTACTAGAGCAACATCCCTTATGATTCCCGGCCAATTTGGCATATTGACCTGTCTACTCCCCTGACAGGATGGTGATTTCAACTCGCACCAGCACCTTCGGCAACCCGGGCTCTGCCTCGTCTCGCGAGCAGCAGGGAACCGGTGGGAACGCTCAAGCTGGAGATCACCACGAGCAGCAGCAAGGCGATATTCCTCCACCACCGCCTCCTCCGGAGAGCCTGACTGTGGCTCGGTTCCTCCAAGCCCTCTGAGAGGAACGTCAAGCCAATAATGCCGCCATCCAACAGTTGGCTCAAGTCCTGGTGAACAATCCGCCGCAAAACAGAAATGGCAATGGTCGCTCTACTCTATCTGAGTTTACGCGGACTACGCCTCCTATATTCACAGGCACAACTGAACCATTGGATGTGGATGACTGGATCCGCACTATAAAATACCTCCTCACGCTGGTCAATGCACCGATGATCACGAGAAAGTCCTATATGCTTCTCACTGTCTCAGAGGCACGACCAGAGCTTGGTGGGATGGGTTCCAGATCATGCGAGAAGCGCAAGTTATCACTTGGGCAATGTTCAAGTAAGGATTCCGCGCTGCTCACATTCCTCCCGGAATGATGATCATTAAGAAGCGGAAATTCCGAGCCTTACGGCAGGGCAGTGGAACCATCAAGGATTATCTGCAAAAGTTTAACCTCGTGTCGAGATATGCACGAGAGGACGTCAACACTGAGGCCGCAAAAGTGGAACGGTTTATGGAAGGGCTGCAGCAGTCACTCCAGTATCAACTGGTTGTTTGTGAATGCCGGACCTTCTGCGATCTGTTAGCCAAGGCCCTCATGTAGGAGGATAAGCATCATACAATGGATGACACCCGTAAGAGCAAGCTAATTGGTAGTGGAGGACCCAGTAACCCGAAACCACGCCCATGGCAGTCAACTCCAGCAAGACCCAGTTATCAGCAACAGCAATATAAGGCTCCAACATTCCGCCAGAACTACTAGCCTTAGCAGCAATTCAACACCAAGCCAGGATTCAACCCACCGAACAACAGTGGAGTGAAGACCAACATCCCGGGACAGGTTACCTGTTGTCGATGTGGACAAGCTGGGCACTATTCCAGGTAGTGCCCCAACAAAGAAGCCAGACGCACCGCACCCCAACGAGCCAAATCAAGGACAAGGTTAAGGAGTACCAGGCAGGAACCAAGGTCCCCGCAACCAGCAACGCCACAGCAGGGGACATATTAATCACATCTCCGCAGAAGAGGCAAAGGAAGACCCGAACTGCATTCTGGGTACGTTCCTCGTCAACTCCACCAGAGCAACAGTATTGTTCGATTGTGGTGCTTCGCAATCTTTTGTTACTCAGAAGTTTGCGGAAAAATGTGGTTCGAAGCCTACCCTACTTAATGGGCAAATGGCAGTACATACCCCGGGAGCAGTGCTAAGGACCAACCTAGCATGTAGAGGAGTCGGGATCAATATTAATGGGATAAGTTTCTCAGCAGATCTCATTGTCATTAAGTCGCAAGGCTTAGAAGTAATCCTTGGAATGGATTGGTTGGCCAATCACGAGAGCATCTTGTATTATGCCAACAGGACTATTACCATGATAAGGGACCAAGGGGTCAAAGTCAAGTATGTCCCTGAGCCTGTATCCACTCGAGTCCCGCAGGTTAATAGCCTATCGGGAGAAGAGCTGGACCGAGTGCCGATAGTCCGAGAATACCCGGGCGTCTTTCCTCATGAGCTACCAGGGATGCCTCCCGACCGAGACATCGAGGTCATCATTGAGCTCATGCCCGGGTCGAGTCCTATCTGTAAGAAGAATTATAGAATGGGATCCGAAGAGCTAGGAGAGCTGAAGAAGCAGCCGGATGAGCAACTCAGGAAGGGATTCATTGGTCTGAGTGCATCACCTTGGGGATCACCTATTCTGTTCGTGTCTAAGAAGGATGGGACTATCAGACTCTGCGTCAATTACTGTTCTCTCAATGAAGTCATGATGAAGAACAAGTACCTACTCCCCAAGATTGAAGACTTGTTTGACCAGTTAAATCACTACAAGAAAAATGCTCAATTATGACCCAAAAAATGACGGTGGTTTAATTGGTCATTGATCCATGACCAAAATTCTGAAATTAGTCATGGCAAGTCTAAGAGGGTCCAAAGCGCATAATGTTATGACCTTTTGTGTCCATTTGGTCATGATACTATTGCCCAAATTGGTCATTAAGTGCTACCGGTTGAAAAAAAATAGAGAAAAAGTGATAGAGGTGTGTTGTATGAGGGGAGGATTTTGAAGCGTTGGATGGAGCAGGAGTGGATGGCCAGGATATGTTTCAGGGGAGGGATCCGTGGCCTCGCATGTGATAGGCTGAATATCCAGATCACGTCTCCCCCTCTCTCACATGCACCAAATCCACAACACCCTGGCTCCTGCCTCATCCCGATTCATCCCCGCCGCCGGCACCCCCAGCCCCAAGCCCCGGCGACCCCGGGTCCATGCCCCCGCGCCCTGGCCTCGCCCCCGACATCCCACGCCCCGGTGACCCCCAAACCCCCGCCCCTCTCCAGCCCTCCACTTCCTCTCGCTCGCCGCCAGCGCCACCGCTGTTCCGTTCGTGGCTTCTCTCTCCGGCCAGCACGTTGATGCTCGCGCGCGCCGCCGCCTGCTCGTAGCCACAGTTGCCCAACACGATGCCCTGCGGCGGCGGGGGAGCGGGAGGGCTCGACGGTGGAGGCGGGGGCAGGCTGAGGCGGCTCGTCCACTCCCTCGCCATGGCCGCGCCGGTGCCCGTTCCCGCACAACCCCGGAGGTGCCCCTGCTCCGCACCCCTCTGGACCTTCTACCCCGTCCTCCGCCGCCACCGCCGCGCCTCACACTTCCTCTCACGTCTCGCTCATGCCTCCCTTTCTCATTCTTGCTCTGTTCATCGCAGGCCAAATTTACTCTTCAATTAACTTGACAGCTTGTCTTCTGACGATTGTAGGGTTAACTATTTTATGAATGTATATAACGGAGAGACATAGCAAGCAATATTTGATGATGTGCTGAAAGGTGTCATTCATTTTAATTCTGAACCCTGGCATGTGATATCTGACAGTGCAAAATATCTGATAACAAGAATGCTCAATCCTCGCCCAGCTGAACGCTTGACAGCACACAAAGTTTTATGTTAGTTTCTTTTCACTACCTTTCACTCCTGGTTTCTACATCTTTTTTACTCCCTTAATTGCGTTCATTTAGTTGACAAACTTGCACCTGTTGTGCACCCGTTCCTCTTTGTGTGTGATGGATTATTGTTGATGGCCAATGGGTCGTTGGCCTGATTGCCGGTGACCTGACTGCACGTTTGCACATAAGAAAAACCCCTAGCGATTACAACCTCTGCTATCATGCATGCAGGCACCACTGTGGCAGGGCACATGAGCATGACAGCAGCCGGCGAGCAGTGAACATAGAGCGGTATAGAGTGGCCATCGGCTAGCCAGGCAAGGCAGAAACCGGCGAGGCTGTGAGGATGAATACACAAATGGCTTCAAAGAAGAAGGCGGCAAATGCTGAAATACGCAACGAGAAGTTATTTTTCCGTCCATTCTAGTGCTCTTGGTTTACTCTTAGTGATTTAGTTATGCATTGCTTTCTTCTTTATAAATCCGCCACACCTGAAAATTATTCCTACCTTGTCTGTTATGGCAATATAATTAGGAAGCATGTAGTAGACATCATTTTACATTTACATTACTATATTCCTTTTGTCTGTTATGTTGCAAATAGGGGCACATAACTCTACTTCTGATATGCAAAACTGGATTTCTGCAAGTAAATGCTATAATCAAATTTTCATTCTTTTTAAAGCACCTAGCATTTGATTTCTCGTGAGAATTTATGCTTAAGCACGAGCATATGCGTATCTATTTAAGTTATTTCTTAATCGACTAGTGTAGCAAGTCCACATCAATTTATTCTACTGACTCATAAATTCAGCTTGGGCTTTATGCTGCAGGCTTTGAAAACATTTCAAAGACAAGTTATAACAAGGTAAACGAAGAAACTTACATGTCCCTTGTGTACCATTAGATTCATTAGGCGGATGTGGACAACAGTGGGACCATTGACTATATTGAGTTCATCGCTGCAACATTGCATCTGAATAAACTGAAGCGTGAGGAGCATCTAGTGGCAGCCTTTTCATATTTTTACAAAGATGGAAGTGGTTACATCACAGTGGATGAGCTGCAGCAAGCTTGCCTGGAGCATAACATGCCAGATGCTTTTCTTGATGATGTCATTAAAGAAGCTGACCAGGACAACGTAAGTGCGGTCTTGATTCTATATATTTATTATTCTCGAGATATGGTATATCTTGGTTACCTATTAATCCATTACTATCTTCCTACCTGGGATATGCATTTGTACAATCAATGCAAGTAGCAGGATGCAATAGAACTTGTTCAGTAGTCTAGCCAAGACAATAAAATAATCCCGTGTTTGGTTGGCCCACCGCGTATTAGGTAAAAACGGCGGGGCCCCGAAGGTGATTAGAAAACCGGGAGCCGAACGCTCGAAACAAACAAATCTCGTATTCAGAGCTAGTTTGAAAACAGAGCTTCCCGATACCCAAGTCTAATATGTTACCTGCACGCAAAACAAACACATCGTTAGGTCTTATCCACTACATACTTACAATTAGGACCAAATACTTTATGGGTGTGGGAAACATATTAGACCAAATACTTGACCAATAAATTCTACTTGAAGTTGTGCACTCATTTAAGAAAGGTTTACAGATTCATTTTATGAAATACTGGTGGACATAGATTTATGCCCTATAGTGCTGCTCCAAGAGGTAGTTTGCCCCAGAGAGGCTGTCTTCATCGACCAACAGAGCTCATTTGCCGCTTTATTAACGAATGCTTATGGTTCTGTTATTAGTATAAAAAATAAGTTGGTTGCATGAACTGCTTGTCCTGATTTTGCTCTCTTTTGGTTCAGCCTGATGGCAGCAGTTGCATCTTTTTTTGGTGGCTTTCTTTAGCACGTAATATAATTAGGAAGCATGTACTCCCTTTATCATAGTATATTGCGCGTATCTCACAGGGCGTATCTCACAGCTCAATACACTACCACTGTTGGAGGATGAAATAGTTCTAATTTATTTATTACTTGTACATTATAATATTTTATTATTTTGTATGCTTTGTTATGTTTGATTATTTGAATTACCACGATGATCTGAAGAACCCAGAAGAAGTAGAGGATAGGTCAGGAGGAGGGAACAAGAAGCTTCGTTTATTATTGATGTTATGTGTGATTAATAAAAACTTGTGCTTCTCATCTAATTTGTTGTGCACTTGTAGAACTATTTTGGTGTGCACTTGTTGGGCCTGAAATCTTTATGTGTAGAGGAGTCGATGGATGATGTATTGTAATTCATGTGATGTGCTACTGAAATGAAATATATATATAACTAATTTGCAATCTTTTATTCTTTTGTACTTGTTTTTTAATGGGCCTATCCTAAGATATACATGCTTTTGGTAAAATAATGCATCAGCCTAAACAATTTAGATATTTTTAATAATAAGATAGTATTGGTGGAGACCCATGTAGACAAGATTATTGAATTGGGCTGTGAAATTTATGATGATTCCATTTGGTCACTAGCAATGCCATGTCAGCACAGTCACGTCAGATCCTACGTGGCTCACACAAATGGTCAATAGAGCTCTGTGACCAAAATTTTAGAAAGGTCAAGTTTGTTCATTCTTGACGGCCAACTGTTGACCTTGTAAATTTGGTCAAAAAAAGGTCAATAAATAACAACAATGACGAATCAATGATCAATATAGGGAGTCATAATTGATCTTATTTCTTGTAGTGAATGGAGCCAAGGTATTTTCCAAGATCGATCTCCGATCTGGATATTACCAATTGAAGATCCAACCTGAAGACATACCCAAGACTGCATTCGTGACCCGGTACGGTCTATACGAGTGCACTGTCATGTCATTTGGTTTGACAAATACCCCAACATACTTCATGTACCTCATGAACAAGGTCTTCATGGCATACCTGGACAAGTTTGTCGTCGTATTCATCAATGACATATTAATCTTCTCCAAGTATGAAGAAGAGCCTGAGCAACACTTGAGGTTAGTGTTGGAGAAGCTTCGAGAGCACCAACTTTATGCCAAGTTCAGCGAATGTCAATTCTGGCTGCACGAAGTTGGATTCCTGGGTCATACCATGACGGCAAACATATTGGCGGTCGATACTTCCAAGATTACTACGGTAACTAACTGGGAGTCGCCAATTGATGTGAAGGAAGTCAGGAGCTTCCTCGGACTCGCGGGATATTACCTCAAGTTCGTAGAAGGATTCTCCCACATCGCTCGACCCATGACTCGGATCTTGAAGAAAGGCAAGAAGTTCGAATGGACGCTGGAGTGTGAAGCAAGCTTCCAGGACTTGAAGAAGAGATTGACTACCACCCCGGTATTAGCTTCTCGAGATATCAACAAGGAGTTTTTTTATATATTGTGATGCCTCCAGAACCGGGCTCGGTGGAGTCCTAATGCAAGACGGCAGGGTCGTGGCATATTTGTCACGGCAACTGCGCCCGCACGAGGAGAACTATGCCACCCATGATATCGAGTTGGTAGCTGTAGTGCATGTCCTGAAGACATGGCGACATTACCTTTTGGGGAAGCGATGTGAAATATACATTTACCACAAGAGTCTGAAGTATATCTTTACTGAAAGGGAATTGAATATGAGGCAGCGAAGATGGTTGGAGTTAATCAAATACTACAACCTCACCATTCAATACCACCCTAGTAAGGCCAATGTGGTGGCTGATGCCTTAAGCCGGAAAGCCAGAACCTTAAATGTTATGCTCAAGGAATGGCTACCCGCCTTATATTAAGAGATGGAAAGCTTCGGGTTGGAGATAGTTGAACCAGGATTCTTGGATAACCTCGAGGTCAAACCAACGCTAGCAGACGACATCAAGGAGGCCCAGAAGGGTCACAAGAGAATTGAAGGCATCAAGAAGAAGATTCAGGAAGGAGTAATATGGTTTTGGTAACGTTTATGCGTACCCAACAAAGCAGAACTCAAGGACTTGATCCTACAGGAAGCCCATGACACACCCTACTCTATTCACCCCGGTGGCACCAAGATGTATCAATACCTCCGAGAAAAATTCTGGTGGCACGACATGAAGAGGGAAATAGTGTCCTATGTTGCCAAGTGCGGCGTGTGCCAGCGAGTCAAAGCTGAACACCAGCGACCTGCTGGACTGCTACAATATCTCCAGGTGCCCGAATGGAAGTGGGACCAAGTTGGCATGGACTCGGTCACCTGCTTACCCTGGTCCAGGAGACGACATGACTCTATATGGGTCATCTCGACCATCTGACCAAAATGTCTCACTTCATCCCGGTTAGTACCACCTATGGGGGCGACAAGCTGGCTATCCTCTACATTAAGCGTATTGTGAGCCTTCATGGAGTCCCCAAAGAGATCATATGTAACCGAGATTCTGGAAGAAGTTCCAAGAAGCCCTCGGAACCAAGCTCTCTTTCAGCACCGCTTTCCACCCGCAGACGGGCGGACAGACGGAGAGAGTAAACTAGATACACGAGGATATGCTCCGCACTTGTGTCTTGGCACATGGCGCCAAATTGGAAGACTGTCTGTTGTTCGCTTAGTTCTCATACAACAACAGCTACCATTCCAGTCTCCAGATGGCCCCATTTGAAGTGTTGTACGAATGAAAGTGACGCACCCCACTCAACTGGTCCGAAACCGGCGAAGGGTTGATTTTCGGTCCAGAAGTTCTGCAAGAGGAAGAGGATAAGGGGCAGCTTGTCCGAGAAAACCTGAAGGAAGCCAAGTCTCGACAAAAGAGCTATGTGGATTCTCACCGCAGAGAATTGAAGTTCAACCTCGAAGACTAGGTGTACCTCCATGTCACACCTCTCAAGGGAACCAAGAGTTTCCATGTCAAGGGGAAACTTTCTCCAAGGTTCATTGGACCTTTTAAGACCACGGCAAGGCATGCACAAGTTGCTTACCAGTTGGAGCTACCTACGGAACTTTCGGGTGTGCACAACGTCTTCCACGTGTCCTAACTCCGAAAGTGTCTCCAAGCGGCGAACCGTCCAGATCTTTATAAGGACAATGACCATCAGGTCGTCGACCTCCAGCCAGATCTCACTTATCGTGAGAGGCTGATCCGCATCTTGGATGAAGCAAAGCGCTGCACCAGAAGCCGCACCATCAAGTATTTCAATGTTCAGTGGAGCAACCACACCGAAGCAGAAGTAAAATGGGAGCATGAAGACTATCTCCGAAGCGAATTTTCGTACCTTTTTAGAACCTAGCTTAGGAATCTCGGGGACGAGATTCTTGTAAGGCGGGTAGGTGTGTCACACCCTATTTTTACTTCACTTTTACTGTAATTCAAAAATCTGAGTTTATTAAAACTTTACCAAAATTAATGATGTGAGTGCCATGGTTGTCATTGTATGCTTGTATGCTTTAGTGTGTATTAGCAAAACCATATTTTTCATAACTTAAATATTCTCAAAATCCTTCATCTTATTTCCGATTATTTCAAACCCTACTTTGGGTTGCACTACAAGTCCTTGATGGCAAGAGCGTGCTCTTACCAAAAGTTGGTGATTTGGTTATAAAACTATTCTAGCTTACCAAAACCATAAAATAATTATTTTATAAATTATTTTCCAATTTTATTTGCATGTCCAGTTCTGAGGCCAGAAATGATATTCCTATATGGAAAAATACTTCTCTGCATTAGAAAAATTTGAGAAAAATTGGAGATACTCAGAGGACATATATTTTCCATACATAAGATTTTCAACCCCTATTTATATTATAAATAATTCAGTAAAACACTAAAAACCTATTACATCTATTTTGACCTTTTGAAATATTTCCAAAGGAAATATTATCAATAAATTTATAGTAAATTCCAGTGACCTCCCTAAGCCATATTTGGTGCCCATATAAAGTTTCACCTTGATCCAAGCTGGTTAGGGTCACCAAATAATTCCAGAACCCTTTTTGTCCAGTATGAAGTTAGAGAAACTCTACATAGCAAAGTTTATCCAATGGAGCTGAAACTTTGCAGAAGTTCCTAATACCTCAAATGTGGAGCCTCTGCCAAATAAGGGATTTGTGGGACTTAATTTGCCCATGCTCCCTTTGGAAGGGACAGATCTGGCCATTTAGGAGTGATTTCAAGGTTACATTGCTAAAATTGTCCAATGGAGCCCAAACTTGGTGTAGCCTCATATTTTTGCACTAAACCTAGTCATGTTAAGTTTCATTGCGAGTGGTGGAGTGTAACCACCCCAAACCACTGTCGAGCACCTTCTGGCAGTATGGCAAAACCCCTGTTAACCCCAGCTACACCTAATCCCTATATCTCAAACTCCTAGATTAGGTAACCATCATCAATGCCCAACTCCAGTCAAGTGGCTCTTCTCTGGTTCGAAATAGAAAAGCCAAAAATCCCAATCTAAGCTTCTTCCCAAGACTGACAACATCTGTTTTCCACTCCTCCTTTGACTAGCTGATGCTTCCACGGGATTCAAACGGCTAGGCATCTCCAAGCAAGGGCCCAGGACACGCCAGACGTGTCCAAGGCAACCCAGAGCGCGCCAACATGCCGTGGAATGCCAAAGCCGCGCTCTAGGAACACTACAGAGAGAAACCGAGGTGGGAGCAACCTCCCACGGCCAGTTCCAGCCTCCTCGCGGTGTCTCTCCTCTCCCCCGACAGCTCCACTTCATCAAGCAGCCCCCAGGGCCCCTCCTTTCCCATGCTGGGGGCCAGTGCAACGCGTGCCCGCACGCACCATGTTCAGCCAAAGGAATGTGGCCACACAGGTGCGCCACTCCTCACTCCCCCCTCTCTTGTAGTGAGCTCAGAGGTCCAAAACCACGTCCCGAGACCGTGGTTTCGACCCTAACCTCTCTCTGAGCACCTCTGCACGCCACGGTGAAACCATCGGAGCTTCCCGCCCGGTGCACCGTTGCGGGCCTATATATAGGGCACCCCCTCGCTCCAGCACCCTCACTGCATTCCACCTAGGCCCCAATCATCTCCCTAGACAACCCATCAAGCAAGAAGATCCCCGGAACTCGAGATCGATCGAGGTCCCTCCGCCTTGGAGCTCCTGTCGATCTCCGGCGACACGGCGGTTCTCGCGTCCCTGTGCCCTCCTATGCACTCCCCGTGACCTCAGGAACCTTTGCCCTCACTTCCCCGAGCGATTCCATACCCGTAGCCACCATTCCCATCGGTTACTGAAAAAACCCTCCGCCGCGGACACCTCGTCGCCGGTGAACCAGGACCCCCCCGTCGTCGACTCGACCACCAGTAGGTAGGTGACGATGAGCCGGACCCATTCCCGCTGTTGTTAGGGCCTGAGGGCGTCGGTAGCCACGCCGGCGTGCCTCCCTTCCCCTTTGTCCAGTGGTGGAAGACGACCCCGACAGGTGTGCCTCACCTGTCGGTGGCCCATCCACCTCTCCCTCGCGCCCCGCAGCCGCTGACGATAGGGGCCTGCATGTTAGGTTTGAACCTGACGTAGCGCACGCCTAGGCTGGCTGGCTGGCTTACCATCTCGGTTGACCCTTTTTATTTGTATTTTAAGACTCTATTTTAAAAGATTTTTTAAAAAGATTTAACCAGTGAAAATTAATGATTCTTCCACCATTATTCTTCTAAAAATGAGGAGTATTTAATAGAACTGTTAGACAAATTTTTAGGACAACTTATCTGTTTTAAATAATTAAAAATACTATTTCGAATAGTTTTGCTTCTGTTAAATTAATTTTCAAAATAGTCCTTTCACTAAAACCAGAGAAAAATATTTTTAAAATAACAATATGGATTTATCAGAATTAGACAACATTTTTAAAGTGACTCTGTGATCTGTTTTTGAGTGAGCTACTTATTGCTTTTTATTTATTACGATGATAGAAACCACGTTTGACGAAGGAGTTGGACTTGAAGACCCCGAAGACCCCGGATATATAGCTGATCAAGGAAAGCAACCCTTTGACCATGTTTGAGCATATGTTATATTGCATGCTAGTGTAGCAAATACTTTTGTTGCATGAGATCATAAGTATCGGTAAATCATTGAAGTGATGTTACCGATGGCTCCTCCGGAGCACTTGCATTTTGAGCATGACCCTACCACCTATGAGGGTCATGCTAATATCATGTTGACAACTAGAGCTAAGCATAGTAGAAGCATGAGCATGATGATGGTGTAAATCAAAGGTTTATGAAAACCCCGTCGGGAGCAACTAATGCCTGAGGGTGATGATGAGTTAGGTAGCCACTTTTGGTGAAGTGGTGCACCGGGTATTTTGTGTGTGTATGGTTTCAGAAATGCGCTTAGATTTATGATGTGTCAAACGTCCGAACCTTACATGTACGACCACATTACCCCTTTATGGGACGGGGCTCTGTTGATTACTCTAGTCGGTGCTAGTAAAGAGCCACATTACTAGTGGCGGGAGTGACGTGTGGTCACTCTCGTCACGGGGTCGTGCCAGGTAGGATGACTATGCCGTTTTTACGTGTTTCGGGCACACCGCTGGTCCCCACATGGATGATACTGTACAGAGTCGATGCTCATAATACTTGCATCATGTGGGATGGGGACCAATCGAGTGGACCTCTTTGTCTAGTATCGTTAGGGGAAAGACATTGATCGGGAACTTACCTCGGGTATGTTATATACCACGAGTCGTGGATGACACGGAAGTTTCCCGGATCTCGTGGGTACAACGTACAACCTCTGCAGAGTGTAAAACTATTCGAATAGCCGTGTGCACGTTCAAGGACAGTTGGGTAATCCTGCTTAATCTACGTCCAGTCGTTTCCGCATAAACCAAGTCTGTGTGTGTTTAATGGTGTTATGTGAGAAAGATTGGATATGACCAAGTTGGGTGACTTGGCATATTGGGTGAACCCGGAGTGTTCATCCCATAACAGATATGTTGATATATGTAACTTGTTCTTCTAAATACCATGTAGCTTATGTTGCATATCCATGAACATGTTTATTTACAGTTAAGCTGATATCCACCAAAACTCCATAGTACTTGTTAATCTTCCAATCGCATTGTTCATATCATGGGCTGTTTGCGAGTACATTCAAAGTAATTATTGGCTTGCCACTGGTTATATTATTGACTGGACATGGAAGGACCGGAGTTTGGAGAAGAGTACGTCTTCGTCGACGGCCCTGCGAACTAGGACGCTTCCTAGTGAGAATGCCTGTTGGTGTAGGCTGATTGCATGGGCACCCGCTTAGCCCTAAGATTTTCTCTACTAGTTGTATCAGTGTGATTTGGCCTTATGGGCCCTAGCTTGTGAACTTGACCATTCGGTCATGTGTTGTAATAATTCGGTACTTGGATGTAAGACTCTTAATATTCAGCATCTATGTGTTCGGTGAGCATTCATCTCTAGGATTATTAAGCACGTTCATTCGACGATCTCGACTCGTAAGTCGGGGTCCACACATGTGAATTCTTATCCGATGGTGCATTGCTTCCCCTCGGCAAAGCGGCGCAAGGGTTGTTTGACCGGCTTCACATCCGGCCCAACATGAAGCTTGTGCTCGGCATACTTCCTCGGGACACCCGACATGTCCTTGGTGGAAGTTGATGAGCTCGCCTTCATATTTGGGGCTGAGGTTGGCCCCTAATGGTGACGCATTGCTGGGGGTTGGCCGGGTCGAGTGGCAGCTGCTTGGTGTCCTTGGATGGTTCAAACGTGGCCTCTCTGGCCTGCTGGAATGGGGCAGTCAGCATGGCCGGCTGCTTGGTGTCCTGAGCCACGAGCCAATCAAGTTACTTCTTCTCCTCCGCGATCACCACCGCTTCGGCCAGCTGGCTGCTATTGTGCGCGCACTCGATCGACTTCTTGTAGTCACGGCAATGGTGATAATGTCCTTGGGTGCATGCATCTTCATCTTGAGTTAGGCGTAATGAGGGATCGCTATGAACTTGGTGAGAGACGGCCTGCCGAGCAGCACGTGGTAGGGGCTGTCGAGGTCCACCACTTCGAACTGGATTGGCTCGCGACGGAAATGAGCCTTGTCGCCGAAGAGGATATCTAGCTGGATCTTGCCAATGAGGGAGCATGATTGCCCCGACATGATGTCGTGGAAGACAGTCCAGGTCGGCTGCAAGTCCTTCTCCTTGATCCCCAACTTGAGCAGGGTGTCTCGGTAGGGGATGTTGATGCTGTTGCTGCCATCGACGTGCACGTGCAAGAATCGATAGGTGAGTCTCTTGGAGACGATGGTGGGGTCGAGGACGAGCGCGTAGGTGCCACGGTTCGGCATCACCGCAGGATGGTCGTCCCGGCTCCAAGTGACTGGATTTTCATACCATTGAATGTATTGGGGAACCGAGGGGATTTAGTGACCGGCTTTTCGGCCCAAACTCGTTAGCATCGATGCACTTTTGGTTGAAGCGATTTGGTGGGAATGGTAGGGTTCTGTCTTAGGTTCAAACTCAGTGGGTATGATGTGCCAATGTTGGTGACACCGAATTTGTGTATGTGGAACTTGACAGAGTGGATATGTGGGAAAATGACTGAGTGTTTTGGTGGCTAACTTTGAGCATTTGAACAATCAGTTCATTTTACTACGCCACCCCCTTTTAATAGTACTAGTCGAATGCCCGTGCGTTGCCACGGGTTAATCAAAAATCATGGTAGTTGACAACCGTGCATATGTGACTTATGAATGTGTTGGGACAAATATCATGTTATACTTATTAATGCAACAAAACCCATGTGACTCCATTCAAATCATCATGACTCAACTTCAAAAGTCTACCTTCTTGCCATTGCTTTGTGTTATACAATGAATGAGGGCGAAGATAGGGCCTCTTCGCCATCCAACTTTGACATATATCTTCTCCACCCGAATTGGATAAATAAAAAATATAATCTCCACCCTAATTTACATAGCTCACACTAATTTCAAAATAGTTTGGCCATCAATTTCATCAGCTATACGTGGATTGTTCCAAAAAAACGTCCACATCTGTATTCAGATATGTTTCCTATGGTATAATTGTATGCCACATAGCACATATATTACTGAATAAATTAGTAGCCAGACCATATGCTTTACTTTTTCATTTACAAAATTCATTTTGAGCAAAGATCTTCTCTTCCTCCTTGCAACCCTTCTCAGCTTTGGTAAGAGTTTCAGTGTTGTAATTTCCATGCAATAAAAGCCTCACTTCAATATGAGGAACCATAAACTTCCGGTTTTCTCTCTATGTACAAGAAGGCAAGAATAAATCAATATAATTAGTTCTTAAGCACAAATATCCATCTTAGAAAAGGAAAACTCATAGAAAATCCAAATACCTGATCGAGAACACAACGATGCCTACAACCCGCTCCCATGGTTAAATTTAATATGAAATAATGAAAACTCAGAGAAGGACACCAAAAAACTAATGTGCTCCTCTACTGATAACGATAGAGTGCATGGACGATAAAACTACAAAGAGATAATAATATCATTCGTGGGCACAAAAACACATAAAATGAAGTTTCAACAAAAATGATAATTTAAAATTTTCACCCGGACAGAAATTCTTCATTAATACTTGCAGCGCGTCAATAAAGAAAATTTAGGAGGTAAATTATAACTTGATGAAAGCAAGATCATAACCTAAAATAGTTGACACCATAATCAATAAAAATATTTAGTTTGAGGTTCAACACTTCAATGACACATTAACTAAATAAATGCTGTTGAAAGCAGACCATACCTCAAGGTAAAGATGAATGTTCCAGCACATGGATTCAAGAAGATGCATACTTAAACTGGAAGCACTTGAAAACCTTCTTCGGTATCTTCTTTGTATTGTTATGTAGCATGACTCTCTACTTTATTAGCCAAAGAGAACTGCTAGAATTGGCTGCATAACATGTACATAAATCACAAAAAGGATAATTATTATTAAGGGATGAGAAATGTGTCCTGCAAACAATAAGATGGATTGACCTGAGTGAATGGAGAACAAACTTGTGTTATCCCTCCAAGCAGTGTAGGAAGCATCACAAGATTGTATATAGGTTAAATGCACAACTTTCAAAACTCATAAAAGCTGCTCAGTAGAACCATTTTTTAAAGCTTCATGGGGTACAACATTTAAATTTTCTAGAGCATAGGCAAACTCAAATAGAAAATCTGCTATGTAAGTCTAACCCCTCTAGGTCTGCCCAGAATTTCATCTACAACCTAGAGTGTGCATCAACAATTCTATGCATATATTTTCCAGCTCTAGAGAGTGAACCTTGAACTATTTGGGATGATACCCAATGCAGTTGCATACAGATGCCAAATAAGAAAATCAAGCGACTCAGAAACTGCAAAATATTCACGATGAACAGGAACATCACAATACATGGACTGAATACCTTTCCGCAAGGGCAAGAGACCAAAAAACTGTAGAAAACCATCTATGAGATGAATACTAAAATCCTAAAGTGTAATATTTTTTGGTCATCAACACCAAATCGCCTACCTAGTAACATTGCATAAAGAAGTTATAAAAGAAGAAATCAAGAGCCCCCAAATCTGTAAAATATTCACAACGAACCGAAAGACCACTACACATACAAGAGACCAATAAATTGTAAAATGCATGGAACTATCTATGAGAGGAACAACACCTCCATAGATTACATTATCTTTTGGTCATTAACAGTAATCCCCTATTCCATGGCAACTATGAAAAATAATACAAATGTATGGTGGCATACAAAAAACAACTAAAATATATAGCTCCTGAGTGGACGTCTCATTTTCATTCACTCCAAATAGCTGCACACCATGTTTGAAGAATGTAATTGGAGTTGATACCTAAACAAACGGGGAAAATTCACGTGATACTGCTTTATTATGAAATTATGAAATTTTAGTCTATTCATTCCACGAATTTGTTTTGGTGGGCAAAACATTTACAAGAAGATGAGCTAGTTCTTGTGGTGAATTAAATCAAATCCTCTTAATTCTACATATGCTGATTGAATCATAATTGGATTAGTGATGATTCCCCCATAGTGTTCGCCACTCGGCACTTCTAGGGATTCCGATGCACATACAATTGTTTACACACCAATGAGCACTTTTCAATTGCCTCAACTTCTTCTAATGAATAGAACTATTGTTAACCGTGATTTGTTTTTGTATAGTTTCCGGCTCAATCGAGAAAGAGTTAAAGTGTCTTTTTCTTATTTTTGAAACACAAGTCCCACGCTGCAATGGTAGAATTTAGCAGCCAATAGTTTGGTTCAGGCATGTGATATTTTTTTTAAAATAATAGAAAAACTCAAGGGGCTTCAGTTCTTTATTGTACCTTAATTTGGATATATTCTGTGTACTACTGATGTTCAACACAACCTCCATAACCCAGAATTATGCCACAACGTACCAAAAATTTGTCATGGTACTGTTTGGCAATGCAACAAAAATTGCAACCAAAGACTGATCCAAAAAAGAAATCAAAGGAAAAAAACACTACAATCGTACAGACCCGGTGGATAGATGACGCTGCACTCCTCGTTGTCGTGGGAGCCGCCGAAGTGAAGCCTGAAGTCGTCACCCAAAAGCTTCCTGTCCGCCTGCACAAGGAAGATGGTGGTCGTCGTCTTACTCTAGGAGAGAACCGGAACGACGAGATCCGACCGGGGAACGGTAGGAGGACACTAGTGTTTTGGTAGCGGACAACCAAAGACACGGCTTGCGCTCCATGAGCTCGCACAAGGCCTGGTGGAGTGCGGGGATATTGGCGGCGGTCGCTGCTCGAGGCCGCATAGGAAGAGCGCCTTGGGGACTCCATCTTGATCGACAAGTTTGAATGCAAGGTTGCGGGCTCGTGGCTCTCTGGTACCCGAAGTTGGCGCGACAGTGGCCGCGCCTCCATCACCTGCAAGCAAAATCAAGTAAATTTGATGGGGGCAAAGCAAACCGACACAGATGGTGGAAGATTGGGATACCGAAGGCCGACCTCATGGGTTCGTTGGATGAGGAGATTGACGCTGTAGCCGCCGATGGCGGTGATGCGGACGGTGTATGGGCGAAGGCCGACAGTTGTGGCTCGTATCGCCTTGACAATCGCGGAGCAGCGGATGCGCATTGCTCTGAGACGGTGGCGTGTGGTTCAAAGAATGCGGGCTCGTGTCTCATGGCGGTCGTGGGCAAGGAGCAGCGCCTCAGGGGACATGTCGCGTGGGACTCACGCAGAGAGAAGGGAGGATATCGTGGGTGGGCATAGACCGGGGAGGTGATCGGGACGAAGTAGTTTGGGGAAGAAGGGGACGTGGGATACGGCTGTTTTTTCAGCTTCAGTTTTTTGAAGGATAACGAAGGTTGTGACGGACGGGGAGGGTGGAATCGTGGGGTGACGTTTCTTTCACGTGAGATCGTAAGAGGCAGGCGGGAGTAGTCATGGTATTGCGTGGGGTCGCACGATGGGATGTCGAACCATCATGCCCCTGTAAACCGGTTTTTTCTATATTTAATCGATTCGTTTATGAAGGGATGGAAAAAATCGATGGAACTGCTAGCGATGACGGTGCTAGGGAGGGGCGATCTGTCGGTCGAACCATCACGACAGACGGCAGATCCCCCTTTGATAGTAGAGATTCACTTTCCTATGGACTCAAAAGTGATTTCTCACAAGTATAAAATGAAGAGTCTTCTAGCTCGAAGCTCGAGCCAGTATTATTCCTTTCTTGCAGCCAGGGGCATCTCCACATAAACCTTAAGCCATAGCATGTTTTGAACATTTCCGAAATATACTTGGAAAACACATTACTCCAATGATGCATATGTTGTGATCAATTATCACAACCACCCTAGGGAGAAATTGTGCTTTCAGTCTCCCCCTTTTTGGTAATTGATGACAACTTATAGATCAAAGCTTCGACAAAAGATATAATCAATGATTAGCATCAACGCTTTGAGAAGTATGTGAAAAGCAAGAGCTCCCCCTAAATTTCTGCATGATTTAAAATTTGTGTTTCAATGCAAATGCACAATCAATTAGGATCATGTCTTACTCTTCCATGTCACATACGTCTTGGTGGTGTGTAAAATGTAAAAGTAATGCACATGACACCAACAAGATAAGTGAGTGATCATCACAAGGATAGCTAAAATATAATATTGTAGCATCACACAGGATAAAGCGTATTATCACACACAGATAGGATAAATTCATCCAACAAACAAAGTTTTTAAAACCAAAGAAGAGAAAATAAAGTCAAAAGCTCTCTCTCTCACACGAAGTCTATGATCTATACATCTCTCCCCCTTTGGTAACAAGTTACCAAAAAGTTCAAAAGTATGGAACTACTCTTTTCTTTGGGAAGATGATGATGGAGTCAATAGAACGGCATCTGCGAAGACTTCTTCTGACATACGTGGAGCTGGAGGATTTGATACTAAAAGAGCATGAGATGGAGCTAGTGCTGAACGTGCTGAAGCTTGTGCTGAAGATGTGTGTCTTGTCTCTGGAGCAGGAATAGCAACTGATCGGGGCCTGGTGTTTTACTATGTAGTAGTGGGAGGAGGAGACTCATCCTCGTCATCATCATCATCTTCTTCATCTTCATCTTCATCCTCTAGTCGTGTAATCTGCACACAGTCAACTTCATGTTGAAGTTGTCCGACAATGGTGGTCAACTCAGTTACCTTCATATCCATGTTGTAGAATTTTGTCTCCACAACTCTCTCAAGGCTCTTCTAATTTTGGATGATCTCCTGTTCTTCTCCATGCCTTGGACAATGCTTACTAGAAATGCCATTTGCTCAGCTTGAGTTCTGAGCTATGGAACTGCAGGTGGCCTGTTTCTAGCAGCTTCATTCTCTGCTTCCATTGTTGCCATTCTTGCTGCATCTGAGTTGGGATCATTGTCATCCATCACAACCTCATTATCTTCATACTCAGGCTGAAGAGGTACATGGGGACGATCAAGTTGATATGCATGCTTTCCTAGCTTGGCATTGATGAGCATCTAAATATAAGGTTCATATCCACGGGATCTATTTTGATCCGCAGCAGTCCTTCGGATAGTCTCAAGTTTCAAGTCCATCACTCTAAATCTGGTATGGGTATCAAGTAGGTGCAGGAGGTTGATTGAATATCCTCTGATCATCTTCTCATCTCCTGACTTAGGCATGAGAGTGTATCGTAGTATAGTGTTTTTCGTGGGAATACCAGCTTGCAGAAAATATACTGAGCCAAGCTTGTGACTGGCCAAGTACTGCTGTGGAATGGTCTTGTACATGTTTGCCATGGAGTTGTAATTCTGCTTAGCATCTGCGTACAGATCTACATGTGCTTCATCCTGCTTGGGAACACCAACGATAGCAGCCCATTCAGCAATTGTAGCATCATACCTATGTCCATCGGTCATCCAAACTAAAGAGTCATCATAGAAATGAACTGTTGCATTGAATTGCATGATCATCTCGTCATTCCATGGCGTCATCTCCTTCCCAACAAAATCTTCTATGTCAAATAGCATGAAGTTCTCTTGAACATGTGGAAAGAAATTCTCATTCTCCTTGATGTATTCCCTTTCGACATACCTCATATCACTGATAGTAGGACTCTTGTCATACAAGACAGTAGCATAAAAATATTGTTGTTCCTTGGTGTGAAACCTTGGATCAAGAACAGTTCTTCTCCTGACAGCATATGGATCAGCAGCTCTCCACTTTCTTAATCCAGCATCCTTCCTCTTCTTCATGTCTTCTGCTACAGGATGAGCATCATTGTGGAGTGGCACGTATGGTCTGAGGTTCCTGAGAACTGGAGCATTCTCATCTTCTTCCTCTTTTGCACCATGGGCACTGGATGCAGGGTCTTTGCTCTTAGCAGCTGCAGATACATCTCTGGTGGTCTTCTTGGAAGCTACAACCTTCTTTGCTTTAACAAGAGGCTTTGGAGTAGACTTCATTGCATCACCCATCAACTTCTTCTTCTTGGGAGGAAATGGGATCTCCTCGTGAGCTTCTTCCTCAACTTCTTCTGAATCTTCAAACATAGAAGTATTTCTACCAGCAAGATGGATAGTTCTCTTCTTGGGCCTTTTCACACCAGCCTTATTTGCAGGTGCATCCTTGGCAATACCTTTGCCCTTCTTGGCATAATCAGGTGCTCTCTATTCTGTAACACTAGCAAATATCTTCCTGACAACTTTCATTTGAGGAGCCTTAGGAGGGGCTGAAGTTTCTTCAGGCATAAAATCTGAATCTTCCTCATCAGAAACTATCTCCCTCCTTTGCCTGGTGGCTGCTTTGGGCCAGCCATGGGAACTGGGAGAACTAGGGTCTGAAGTAGTCCTCTTTGGACAAGTGCGATCATCCATCTCGACACTCTGCTCTTTGAAATCATTATGACTATCATCTGAACCTGACATGCTGATAGACACACTCAGCAGCAAACAACAGAACCTGTAAAGTGGATGTAGGAAAGACAAAGTGGATAAGCATCACAAAATTTAGATATTTTTGAAAAATTGAAGTCAAAAACTAAGGGTATGATCTTTTGCACGATGTAAATCGGCACCACCGAGTTGGCATTTTCGGAGTCACCGAGAAAACAAACTCGCTTAACATAAAACTGGCAGTCATTTTCAGTGACACTGAAAATAGCCGCTCGGTCTCACCAAGTTGCTTCTCAGGAACCCTAAAACAGGAATCAGCGGAACCAATTTTACAAACTCAGTCTCACCGAGTTGCATTCCATGGCAGATCAGATCTGAAATTTGCTACTTCTCATAATCTACTGATTTTATCTGGTGGACAGGAGGTTTGCACAAAGTGGAAAGAAGAATAAAAAGATCCAATGCGTGAGAATTAGACGGGGAACGCAAAGGGGATCAAACCATACCCTAGCTTGGTGGATGTTCGACTACGGCGATGACGAAGGAGCAGATTTCATCGACGATGGCGAGTCCCAGTGGCGGGGGCGCTCGGGGGGTCAAGGCGATGACCTGAGGTCTCTGGGGGCAGCGAGGGTTTGGCGAACGAACCGTTTTGATTATGTGAAATCAAAAGGTTCGGTTTGCAAGTATATATACCCGTGCGCTGTCGGTGTCATCGAGATGGCAAAATCGGTGTCACCGAGTTCCTCAACTGTCAGTAGACAAGGAAATTCGGTGTAACCGAGTTGGCGATTCTGGTGGTACCAAGATGAGAAAACCTGATCAACATTGGAAAATCGGTGGCTCCGAGTTTGTCGAGTTGGTCACACCGAGTTTTTCTAAGAGGTTTTGGAAGGCAACCCTTGACGATACTGAACTCGAAGTTCACCTTCACATAGAGGGATCGACAAGTGCGTGTTCAAGTTTTGTGATCAAACATGAATAGAACCAGAGATGAGATAGCATAGATAGCTAGGGAAGAGGCCTAGGCATTCTTGTCCATCCAATTGGCAAAAGATAAAACAAAAGCCATATAACAACAATTCGATGTCCTCAAATGATTAAATTCATGCAGACCAACATGCACACACAATAAGAATGATGATACAAACATGGTGAACATGCACAAACATCCTAGCAGCTATCAAGCACTTGGGCGATGACAAGGTCATCTATATATTAGTATGTTGACATAGGAGCCAAACAAGAATACTTTATCATAGTTCATACCCATCTTTAAGCACATGTGGGGTTACCACTTCTACAAAAAGCATTAATGTGTTCATATCCTTAGGAGATTCTTATACTCAAGTATTAGAGTAAAGATCCCCCTTGATATGATATCCCCACAAAGAGGGATCAACTAACCTTGAGTTTTGTCGTGTAATACTTCAAGTAGGTGAACTAGTGGTGGATGCTCAAAGTTGATGAAGATCCTCTTGAGGTGGGAGCAATCCTTGTTGTTGTCATGCAATTCTCACCTACATCGGTTAGTCCCAAAGCAAAAAGGAACATATGCAAGTATATCTATGGACATGGAGTGAAGCACAAATAGGATGATGTCCAAATATGTATGGATTACCTAGTTCCTTGCTTACCATTGTGGGAATGTGTGACTCAAACTCATTGAACTAATGCATAAGGTTGAGGTTGATTGCATATAGTTCTTGCCAATATGAATAAGAGTGAATTTCATTGGTAGAGTCACCCCTCAAGAACTTCTAGTTCTTCCTCTTGGGAATCCACACCAAATTGATGGGAATCCTTGGAGTTGTTGTAGAACTTGTTGAGTTAGAGCTGGTAGTGTCCTTGGGAACCCACTTGACCTTGGCTTGGGGTTCTTCATCAAATAGGATAATGTCATCTTGAATATTTCCCTTGCCTTTGTGGTCTTGTGGTGGAAGGTCGTCTTACGAGCTTGTTCCTTCGGAAGGAGTGAACTTATCCTCTTGGGGAACAAACTTGGGATTGGGATATGGACCTTCTTCCCAAACATCTCCGTTGATGTTGAATTAGCCAACAACTTGCATCTTCCCATGTCCTCCTTGCTTGCGCAAAATTTCCTCGAATTGCTTACTTCCAGCAAGACTCTTGAAGACACCTCTCTCTATAATCCATTTTAATAAATCATTTTCTTTCTCATGTGTAACCGGGCTAAGTGAATCATTAGTGGAATCAATAGAGTTAGTAGCAACAAAATTATGGGAATTAGCTTTAGCGTTGTTGTTACAAGATGAACAAACCTTCTTGCCTTGGTTACTTGTGTTCTTAGGCTTAACTTGTGGAACAAAATTAGACAAGAGTAATCGTTTGGCTAGAAAAGAAGAACTCTTCTTTCGAAGGTCATCATTGATTGATTTTAAGAACTCATGCTCTTGCTCCAAGTTGAGCTTCTCGAAGCGTAGCTTCTCATTGGTTCTTGCAAGCTCTCTATGATCTTCTAGAATAGTGTCATGAGCTAACTTAAGAGGTTTTCTTGAGTTAGTCATTCAATCTCTTTCTTATCGTCATCATTTGATTTCTCTTGACTAGCATGATAATTAGCAACTTCACTTTCAATGCAAACACTAGTTTTATCTAGAAGCAACTCATCTTCTCCTAAAAAGTCATCCTCATCACTATTGAAATCAAGATACTCGGGGTGTGATACCTTGGTTCCTTTAGCCATGAAGCAGTTTCGACTCCCTAATTTGGTGAATCAAATGAGTCATAGGAGTTGGAGGAAACAAGTGCAATGCCAGCAACACCTTTGTCTTGACTATAGTCGGAGTGGGAGTGATAGCTTCTCTCAGAGTGGTGATCAGATTCGGGGCCAGAAACCCATTCACCAACATGACCTTGATATCTTCTTCTTGAACTGCTCTTGGTGGATTTGTCCTTCTTCTCCGATTCCTTGACTCTTCGTGAGTGTCTTCGTTCATAGTGATCTTCTCTACTCCTTCTCTCTCTACGAGGCGACTCATCTCTTGAGCTTCGTCTTTGAGGTGACTCTTCTCTTCTTTTGTAGCGATCCAATACTCATTTGAGTAGTGTCTGGGTGTCCCACAATTGTAGCAGTTTCGGTCAAGCTGGACGAACACTTCTCATCATGTCTTGAACTTGAACTTCTATCTTTCCCTCTACTCTTGTAGAAGTTGTTGAATTTTTTGACCATGAGTCTTATTTCTTCATCAGTGACAAGATTGTCTTTTGAAATCGCAGGAGCATCGCATGAAGCTTTATAAGCACCACTTGTCTTGTTGTGCAGCTCATCTTTGTCTTTGAGTGACATCTCATGAGCAAAAGTCCTACCAATGACTTCAGTTGGTTTGAGATCTTTGTAATTTGGCATCATTTGGATCAATGTGCACACTGTGTCATACTTGCCATCAAGATCTCTAAGTATCTTCTTGATGATGAATTTGTCGGTCATCTCTTCACGTCCTAAGCCGACAATCTCATTGGTGATGAGAGCTAGCCTAGAGTACATTTCAGCGACTCCTTCACTATCCTTCATCTTGAACTTGTCAAGTTGACTTTGAAGCACACCCAACTTCGATTCTCTGACAGAATCAGTACCTTCATGCATATCACCCAATGTATCCCAAATCTCTTTTGCATTCTCAAGACAACTGATTTTGTTGAATCCTTCGGGACAAAGGCAGTTGAAGATGATATCGCATGCTTGAACATTAAGTTGGAACATCTTCAGTTCATCAACTGTCGCATCACGATCTGGTTCATGCCCTTCTCTAAAGAAGTTACCTTGCACAACAACATGAATAACAGCCCCAACATGAGGATTAAATCCAAGAATGTGCATCTTCATTTTATGCTTCCAACTAGCTAAATTAGTGTCATCGAAGTAACGACCCCTACGATGATAATTTACATCACTAGATGCCACTCTCCTAGATTGCTAAACCAATGAAATGGAGACCAAGGCTCTGATACCACTTGTAGGATCGAAAGTATGTCTAGAGGGGGGTGATTAGACTACAAGTCAAGTACACCCTACACGTGTAGTTCTAATAGTATTGCAGCGTAAAGTAAAACATGCAAGTGTAAAGTAGCGGAGTAAGGTAGGGAGATCAAACGCATAAGGTTGACATAGCGATTTTTGGCATGGTTCCGATAGGTGGCGCTATTGTACGCCCATGTTAGTGGAGACTTCTACGCACGATGGGTAACGGCTGTGAGAGTCCACGGAGGGCTCCACCCACGGAGGGTCCACAAACAAGCGGCCATGTCTATCCCACCACAGCATCCGTCCAAGGAGGACTAGTCTTACTCAAAGTAGATCTTCACAAAGTAGGGAATCTCCTTGCCCTTACAAACATCTTGGTTCAACTCCACAAGACGGAGTAGGAGGCTCCCAAGCGACACCTAACCAATCTAGGAGGCACCACCCTCCAAAAGGTACTAGATGGGGTAGATCAATGAACTCCTTGTTCTTGTGCTTATAAAGGTAGTATCCTCAACACAAGTCTCTCTCTCATAGAATATGCATGGGTAGGAGAGGTTGATTTGGTGGAGAGAAGTTTAGGGAGGCTAGGGATCAAGTTTCAAATGATATGATTGGAATATCTTGGTCTCAACACATGAGTAGGTGGTTCTCTCTTAGAAAATGGATCGGGAAATGAAGTGTGTGTTTTGAGTGCTTCTCCCACGAATGAGAGGTGGGTGAAGGGGTATATATAGGCAGCAACCAAAATCCAACCGTTACACACGAAAGAGCAAACACGGTGGTACCGATTAGCACAAAGGTGTGAACTTTTGAATCTCGGTAAGACCGATATACGAAACTCGATGGCACCGAAAAGGTGACTAACGGTCAGATAGCCAAACTCGATGGCACCGATACTCAAACTCGGAAATTACGATTTTGTGTATCTTGGAAAAAGAATGTTGGTCACCCAAACTCGATGGCTCCGATGCAGTTTCGTTTGCACCGATTTGGTGGGAATGGCTAGGGTTTTGTCTTAGGTTCAAACTCGGTGGGTCCGATGTGGCAATGTTGGTGACACCGAATTTGTGTATGTGGAACTTGACAGAGTGGATATGTGGGAAAAATGACAGAGTGTTTTGGTGGCTAACTTTGAGCATTTGTGCAATCAGTTCATTTTACTACCTCACCCCCTTTTAATAGTATTGGCTTTCCTATGGATTCAAGAGTGATTTCTCACAAATATGAAATGAAGAGTCTTATAGCTTGAAGCTTGAGCCAATATTATTCCTTTCTTGCATCCACGGGCATCTCCACATAAACCTTAATCCATAGCATCTTTTGAACTTTTCTGGAATATATTTGGAAAAAAAAATTAGTCGAATGATGCATATGTTGTGATCAATTATCAAAACCACCCTAGGGAGCAATTGTTCTTTCAGAACTTGTCGCGGAGGCGGCCATCATTGGGGGGGGGGGAGGGGCGAGAGCCGAAACCAGCACAGGAGCCGGAACTCGAGGAGCCGACATGGGAGGAGCCGCAGGCCCTCGCCCTAGGCCAGGCGCTGTGAGAAGCTACACTGTCGGAGCGTGTGGGTATCCAGCTTCGCCTCGGTGGGCATTTTGCACGGTGCATCGAGCATCTTCTCGAAGGTGAGCTTGGGATGCTAGGTGGCCTTGCCGGCTCGGTAGCGCTGGCTACCGTCCTTAGCAGCCTGCTGCTCCGCCTCGACGGTCGCAACCTGCTTGCTCCCAACCGGCCGTGGTTGTCGCCAGCCGGTTGGTCGGACTTGCACTTGTTGTTCTACTGGCCCTGGTTGTCGCCAGCCGGCCGCATCATGAGGGGTAGCTGGACGGGCTTGTCAGCCGCCCTGAACTTGATCCGCATAGCGGAGTCGACACTGGCGTATTTGTCCGCCTTGTCCATGAGCGCTGCAAGTGTGGTGGGCTCGGAGCAAATGAGCTTGTGCTTGAGGAGGGTACCGTCTCGGTAGCCCGCGATGAAGTACTGGATGGCATGCACCTCATGCACTCCCTCATGGGAGTTGCGGAACAAACTCGAGCGCATGACGTATTCGTGGAGGGGCGAATCGGGCTTCTTAACGCACATGGCCAACTCGTGGGCCGACCAGGGCACTTGTAGGTGCCGGTGAAGTTGCGGACGAAGGCCTCCTCGAAGTCATCCCAGGTGTTGACGCTGCAGGCTGGCAAGCTGTTAAGCCAGGTCCGAACGGAGCAGGTCAGCATGAGTGGCACGTAGCGGACGGCTACACGATTGTTTCCCCTGGCGATGCCGCTTCAGTGGTGTAGTCGATGAGCCAGTCCTCTAGATTGGTGGAGCCGCTGTACTTTGGCATGTCACGGGGAAGTATGAAGCCGGATGGAAATGGTTCCTCATGGATCCGGGGGCCGAAGCACGCCAGAGTGATTGGACCCTACTCCTCCAAAAGGGCCGAATGCGCCAGCCGGTCGAGGCGAGTGCGAGCGTCATTCTCGCTGCGGGGGACGTGCGGTCCGAGCCGGGCTGCTAGCTCAGTCCGAATAGGGGTCGCGGACGTGCGTGCACACTCCTGCCATTGGCCGTCTTCATCGACCGGCTCGCGGACCCGACTGGACACTGTTCGTTGCTCGTTTTGGCGCTGAGAGCGCTTGCTGTGATTCCCCGCGGCCCTCCATTGGAGCCGTGAGGGGAGGAAGAGTGCTGAGACGGTTGGTGTCCGCTGGGTGCGCGGTGGCCCTCGTCATAAAAACGAGGGGATTCAGAGAAGGCATGATCAGGATCGAGCCGACCGTGTTGCTCGTTGGCGGTAGCGAGGAGGTCCCCAACATGTTTCTCGTGCCGCTCATGCTCATGGCCCTCCATGGTGGCCATCTCTTCATGGGCCACCTGGGCGGCCCACATGTTGGCCGTGGGAGTGTCATAGACAGGTAACTTGTTGCCTACAATGTCAGCGATAACTCGGCCATGGTTACAGACTTCACCCCGCCGATTGGGCCCATCGGCAGCCAGAGTGAAGCCATAGGCGGTGTTGTACTCTCTCTTCACGGCCTCCATGTGGCGCTTGGCGAATGTGAGGGCGGTTCCCTGTGCCAACAGCTGTTTGCGAGCTTCCTCCAGCTCGGCCTTGGCGGAAACCAGATTGGTAGATGGCGCGATGGGAGTATTCAACCCTTCAAGGGTGGCGCGCATAATGTCAGAGGTACCTCGACGAGCCGAGGGGGCATCTGCCGCGGCCCAGTCATGGCTCGAACTAGTGTTGGAGTCGATGACCATCACCTCCATGAGAATGGAGGAGACGGCGACGTCATGCGGGGCGGAAGAACCCGTGAACACCGGTGAATTAGTGCAGTCCAGTACCTCGCTATAGTACTCGTCGGGGCGAGGATATCGCCGTGCAGCCTACCGAAGAGCATGCAAAGAGCATCGACGTCATCCGTGACAGCGATGCGACCAGGTTGTCGTCAAGGTGCAGCTCGCCGAAGATGGTGCAGAGGCTACCGACGTTGATGGGGAGATTACCACGGCATGGCTCGTCGATGGGATCGGCGGCAGAGCCGGCGATCAGCACCGCGGAAGCTTTCACGGGGGCAAGTTCGAGGGGCATGCTCATGAGTCCAGATGCCGCAAAGGCGTGCGGTGGAGTTGTCGAAGGGTCCCTCTCGGAGTGTAACTCTGACCGGTGCCGCGGACGGCTGATGCATCCATTTTGCATCATGCTTTTATATCTATATTTATTGCATTATGGGTTGTTAATACACATTATGGTACAATATTTATGCATTTTCTCTCTTATTTTACAAGATTTACATGAAGAGGGAGAATGCCGGCAGCTGGAATTCTGGACTAGAAAAGAAGCAAATCTTAGAGACCTATTCCGCACAGCTCCAAAAGTCCTAAAAAGTTACGAAGAATTGTTGTAGAATATATAAAAATAATGCGCAAAAGAAATACCAGAGGGTACCCACCAGGAGGTCACAAGCCAGGGGCGCGACCTACCCCCTGGTCGCGCCCTGCAGGCTTGTGGGCCCCCTGGGAGGCCTCTAGTACGCATCTTCTTCTATACGAAGGGTTTTGACCTGGAAAAACTCATATCAGACCTTTCGGGATGAGCTGCCACCGTCTCAAGGCGGAACTCCGACAGAACCAATCTAGAGCTCTGACGGAGCTATTCCGTCGGGGAAACTTCCCTCCGAGAGGGGAAATCGAAGACATCGTCATCACCAACGATCCTCTCATCGAGAGGGGGTCAATCTCCATCAACATCTTCATCACCACCATCTCCTCTCCAACCCCTAGTTCATCTCTTGTATCTGATCTTTGTCTCAAAACCTTATATTGGTACCGATGGGTTGCTAGTAGTGTTGATTACTCCTTGTAGTTGATGCTAGTTGGTTTATTTGGTGGAAGATTATACGTTCAGATCCTTAATGATTATTAATACTCCTCTAATCATGAATATGAATATGCTTTGTGAGTAGTTACATTTGTTCTTGAGAAGATGGGATAAGTCTTGTTATAAGTAATCATGTGAACATGCACTACATGACACATCCACTACATGACACATTAGTATTCGTTCAATATTTTGATAAGATATATTTTGTCTCTCCTCTAGTGGTGTCATGTGAACATCTACTACATGACACATCACCATTATTTGGGCCTAGAGGAAGGCCTTGGGAAGTAATAAGTAGATGATGGGTTACCAGAGTGACAGAAGCTTAAACCCTAGTTTATGCGTTGCTTCGTAAGGAGATGATTTGGATCCATATGTTTAATGTTACAGTTAGATTTATCTTAATTCTTCTTTCATAGTTGCGGATGCTTGCGAGAGAGGTTAATCATAAGTGGGAGATTTGTCGAAGTAAGGGTAGCACCCAAGCGCCGGTCCACCCACATATCAAATTATCAAGGTAACGAACGTGAATGATATGAGCATGATGAAAACTAGGTTGACATAAATTCCCATGTGTCCTCGAGAGCGATTTTCTATATATAAGAGTTTGTCCATGCATGTTCTTTTCAACAAAAAGGATTCGGCCACCTTGCTGCACCATTGTTACATTTTCTACTTGCTACCCGTTACGAATTACCTTATCACAAAACTATCTGTTACTGATAATTTCAGCGTTTGCAGAGAATACCTTAGTGAAAGCCGCTTGTCATTTCCTTCTGCTCCTCGTTGGGTTCGATACTCTTACTTATCAAAAGGACTACGATAGATCCCCTACACTTGTGGGTCATCAAGACTCTTTTCTGGTGCCATTGCTGGGGAGGGAAGTGCCTTTGGTAAGTGGAACTTCGTAAGGAAAAATTTATATATTGTGCAGAAATTTACTTTCACTTTTCACTATGGAAAATAATCTTTTGAGGGGCTTGTTCGGGGTATGTTCACCCCGAACGGAAGCAGAAAGAGGTTCTCCTAAACCTGCTGCACCAACTGAAAATATTTATTATAAAATTTCTTCGCGTATGATAGAAAAACTGCTAGCTAATCCTTATGCAGGAGATGGAACTCTACATCCTAATTTGCACCTAATCTATGTGGATGAAGTTTGTGGATTATTTAAGCTTGCAGGTCTGCCCGAGGATGATGTCAAGAAGAAGGTCTTTCATTTATCTTTGAAGGAAAAGGCGTTGACATGGTATAGGCTATGTGATGATATTGGATCATGGAACTACAACCGATTGAAATTGGAGATTAGTCAAAAGTTTTATCCTATGCATCTGGTTCATCATGATCGTAATTATACTTATAATTTTTGGCCACGTGAAGGAGAAAGAATCACTCAAGCTTGGGGGAGGCTTAAGTCAATGTTATATTCATGCCCAATACATGAGATCCTGAGAGAAATTATTATTCATAATTTTTATGATCAGATCTCTCGTAATGATCAATCCATGCTCAACACTTCTTGTGCTAGATCCTTTATGAAGAAAGATATTGAATTCAAATGGGACTTATTGGAAAGAATTAAACGCACCCCTGAATATTAGGAACTTGGCGAAGGTAATGATTCAGGTATAAGCCTTAAGTTTGATTGTGTTAAATCCTTTATAGACACCGATGCTTTTCGTGATTTTAGCACTAAATATGGACTTGACTCTGAGGTAGTAGATTCATTTTGTGAATCTTTTCCTACTCATGTTGATCTCCCCAAAGATAAGTGTTTTAAATATCATCCTCCCATTGAATTTAAATTGGTAGAACCTATAAAAGTTGAAGAAGAAACTATTATTTATAATACTGATCATGTTATTCCTACTTGTTATAATGAGAAGCCACCCTTTTTTGCTAGGATAAAGGAACATGCTAAAGCTTCAACTATGGTTTGTAAGAGTTGTAGAAGAACACCTATACCTCCTGAACAAAATAAAATTGAACCTAATATTGCTATGGTTAAAGATCTCTTGCTTGATAATATTGATGGGCATGTCATTCACTTCTGTGATGAAGCCGCTAGAATTGCTAGACCTGATACTAAGGGTAAACATAGACCTATTGTTCGCGTGCCTGTTGTTTCTGTTAAAATAGGAGATCATTGTTATCATGGATTATGTAATGTGTGTGCTAGTGTGAGTTCAATTCCCTTTACCTTATACCAAGAAATTATGAAATATATTGCACCTGCTGAATTAGAGGAAATTGACGTTACCATCAAGCTTGCTAATAGAGATACTATTTCACCAATTGGGATTGTTAGAGATGTTGAAGTCTTGTGCGGGAAAATAAAGTATCCTACTGATTTTCTTGTTCTCGGTTCCCCACAAGATGATTTTTGTCCCATTATATTTGGTAGACCCTTCTTGAATACTGTTAATGCTAAGATTGATTGTGAAAAAGAAACGGTTACCGTATGTTTTGGGGATGCATCTCATGAGTTCAATTTCTCTAAATTTGCATAGACAACCCCATGACAAAGAATTGCCTAGTAAAGATGAAATTATTGGTCTCGCTTGTATCCTTGTGCCTCCTACCGATCCCTTAGAACAATATTTTCTAGACCATGAAAATGATATGCATATGAATGAAAGGAATGAATTAGGTAAGATTTTCTTTGATCGGCAACCTATTGTGAAACACAACCTACCTGTTGAAATACTTGGGGATCCTCCTCCACCCAAGGGTGATATTGTGTTTGAGCTTAAACAATTGTCTGATACTCTGAAGTATGCTTATCTTGATGAAAAATAGATATATCATGTTATTATTAGTTCTAACCGTTCAGAGCATGAAGAAAAGATATTATTGAAAACTCTGAGGAAGCACCGTGCCGCTATTGGATATACTCTTGATGATCTTAAGGGCATTAGTACCACTCTATGTCAGCACAAATTCAATATGGAGCCTGATGCTAAACCAGATGTTGATCACCAACGACGATTAAATACGAAAATGAAGGAAGTGGTAAGAAATGAAATATTAAAGCTTCTGGAGGCAGGTATAATTTATCCTATTGCTGATAGTAGATGGGTTAGTCCCGTTCATTGCGTCCCTAAGAAGGGAGGTATTATAGTTGTTCCTAATGATGAAGATGAATTGATCCCGCAAAGAATTGTTATGAGATATAGAATGGTAATTGATTTTAGGAAATTAATTAAGGCTACTAGGAAAGATCATTACCCTCTACCTTTTATAGATCAAATGCTAGAAAGGCTATCCAAACATACACATTTTTTGCTTCTAGATGGTTATTCTGGGTTCTCTAAAATACCTGTATCAAAAGAGGATCAAGAGAAGACCACTTTTACTTTCCCTTTCAGTACCTTTTCTTATAGACGTATGCCTGTTGGTTTATGCAATGCACCTGCTACATTTCAAAGATGTATGATGGCTATATTCTCTGACTTTTGTGAAAAGATTGTTGAGGTTTTCATGGATGATTTTTCCGTTTACGGAACTTCTTTTGATGACTGCTTGAGCCACCTTGATCGAGTTTTGCGGAGATGTGAAGGAACTAATCTTGTCTTGAATTGGGAGAAGTGCAACTTTATGGTCAATGAAGGCATTGTCTTGGGACAAAAAATCTCCGAAAGAGGTATTGAAGTTGATAAAGCTAAAGTTGATGCTATTGAAAAAATGCCATGTCCAACAAATATTAAAGGTATAAGAAGTTTCCTTGGTCATGCTGGTTTTCATAGGAGAATTATTAAAGACTTCTCTAAAATTTCTAAGCCTCTCACTAATCTTTTGCAAAAGGATGTTCCATTCGTTTTTGATGATGATTGTGTAGAAGCATTTGAAATTCTTAAGAAAGCCTTGATAACTGCACTTGTTGTTCAACCACCTGATTGGAACCTACCCATTGCCATTATGTGTGATTCTAGTGATTATGATGTTGGTGTTGTTCTAGGACAAAGAGTTGATAAGAAATTAAATGTCATCCATTACGCTAGTAAAAATCTAGACAGTGCTCAAAGAAACTATGCTACCACTAAAAAGGAAGTTTTAGCGGTTATGTTTGCTTGCGATAAGTTTAGACATTATATTATTGATTCCAAAGTAACTGTTCGCACTGATCACATTGCTATTAAGTACCTTATGGAAAAGAAATATGCTAAACCTAAACATATTAGATGGGTCCTTATGCTACAAGAATTTGATTTGCATATTATTGATAGAAAGGGCACTGATAACCCCGTAGCAGATAACTTGTCTAGATTAGATAATGTTCTTGATGACTCACTACCTATTGAAGATAGCTTTCCCGATGAACAATTAGCTATCATAAATGCTTCACGCAATGCTCCTTGGTATGCTCATTATGCTAATTACATCGTTGCTAAACTTATACTGCCTAGTTTCACATACCAACAAAAGAAAAGTTCTTCTATGATTTAAGACATTACATTTGGGATGATCGACACCTTCATAAAGAAGGAGTAGATGGTATTATTAGACATTGCATACGTGAGCATGAACAGGGACATATCCTATACAAGTGTCACTTTGTAGCCTACGGAGGACATCACACTGGAGATAGAACTGCACACAAGGTATTACAATCTGGTTTTTATTGGCCTACTCTGTTCAAGGATACTTATAAGTTTGTCTTGTCTTGTGATGAATGTCAAAGAATTGGTAATATCAGTAGACGTCAGGAAATGCCTATGAATTACTCTTTAGTTATTGAACCATTTGATGTTTGGGGTTTTTATTATATGGGACTTTTCCAAAATCTAATGGGTATACTCCTATTATAGTAGTTGTCGTTAATGACACTAAGTGGGTAGAAGCTATTCCAACTAGTAGTGCTCCCATAACACTTCTATTAAAATGCTGAAAGAAGTTATTTTCCCTAGATTTGGAGTCCCTATATATTTAATGGCTGATGGTGGTTCACACTTTATTCATGGTGCTTTCCGTACATTGCTTGCTAGGTATAATGTTAATTGTAGAGTTTCATCTCCTTATCATCCTCAGTCTAGTGGGCAATAAGAATTGAGAAATAGAGAAATTAAGTAGATCTTGCAAAAGACCGTTAATAGATCTAGAAAGAGTTGGTCTAAGAAACTTCACAATGAATTATGGGCTTATAGAACTGCTTACAAAAATCCAATGGGTATGTCTCCTTATAAAATGGTCTATGGTATAGCATGTCCCTTACCTCTAGAGCTAGAACATAAGGCTTATTGGGAAATTAAAGAACTTAACTATGATTTCAAACTTGCTAGTGAGAAGAGGTTATTTGACATTAGCTCACTCGATGAATGGATAACCCAGGCCTATGAGAATACTAAGTTGTTTAAATATAAGTGAAGAGATGGCATGACAGAAGGATACAAAAGCGTGAGTTCAATGTAGGTGATCATGTCTTGCTATACAATTCTCGTTTAATATTTTTTGCAGGAAAAGTTCTCTCTAAATGGGAAGGTCCTTACATTATTGAGGAAGTATATCGTTCCGGTTCCATCAAGACCAACAATGTCGAAGGCACAAATCTGAAGGTGGTACATGGGCAAAGAATCAAACATTATATCTCAGGTACTCCCATAAATGTTGATACTAATATTATCAATACCATAACTCCGGGAGAGTACATCAGGGAGACCTTTCTGAACGTCTCGGACCTCGAAAAGGAATATGTATGTGCTACGGTAAGCAAACCGACTCCGAAACGTTTTCAATGGAATTTTTTACCATTTTTGGAATATTCAAAAAAGGAAAATTTAAAGCAGTTAGAAGCATGCACGAGGAGGCAAAAATCCAGGGGGCGCGTCCTACCCCCCGGCCGCGCCCTACAGGCTTGTGGCCACTCCGTGCACCCTCCGGACTATCGTTGCTTGTGGAGTACTCCTTTGGGTTAGCAAAAATTAATTATATAATCTCCTTAAGGTTTTGACCCTCATATCTCGAGAATATCTCCCGTTTTCATTTTGAGCTGTTTCTGCAGCTCATCTAGAGTAAGATGTCGTCCTAAGATTTCGATGGGGAAAGCTATGTATCACACTATCTTGCCAATCCCAAGCTCTACGGGGACGTAAATCCCTGTGGATTGTGCTCGAAGGTGGAACGGTAGACATGCAAGTATGCGGAACAAAGCTCGGATGAAGAGGAGATTCCCTTGCCTCTGCCCGAAGATATGCATGTGGATTTCAAGAAGTCGAGCCTCCCAAATACAAGGAGAAAACCCAAGGTGCTATTTATCCCTTCTCATTTTCCGCAGGAGAGCAAGGATGAATTATGTCTAAAGATATTGAGGCTCGAGCAAGAAGTAGAGGATCCGAGGGAACAAAAAATCATGCTTAAGTGGAAACTTGATAAGCTTTCAACCTCACCAACAACTCCAACATCACCACATCCAAAGAAAGGCAACTAAACACATGGATATGGGTACTCCCCTTGGCTTGTGCCAAGCTTGGGAGAGGTGCCCCGATATCGTATCACCATGACACCTTTGTACCTATTTTGTTTTTTTCGTTCGATCCTTTTAGTTATATCTTGATCTAGTAGAATAAAGTTTTAGTGTGATCTAGTTTTGATTTTTCTTTTTGTTCCCCCTATGTAAGCAAGTCCAAGAGTTATATAATAAATTGTTTATTTGAGTCAGGGGCTTTGCTTCCTTTCCATATGATCTTAAGAAAGAAATATAGAAATATGCATAGAATAAAAGCAAAAGAACATGCATATTGATCTTATGAGGAGCGATGACTTAATATATATAAAGTATGTCGATTGAAATTTGTTGTGAGTTGACAAACAAAGCTATTGGTCATTGTTGCAATTATGAGGAAGTAATAAAGAAATAGAGGTTCGCGTATAAATATATCATCTTAGACATCTTTTGTGATTGTGAGCACTCATTAAAATATCATATGCCAAAAGGTTGATGTTGGACAAGGAAGACAACATAATGAGTTATGTTTGCTTATTTCCAAATATATGTTATATGGTTGTAGATCCTTCAACATGTGCCGCTTGCTTCCACCTCATATTAGTGAGAAACTCCTGCACCATGTAGATATACTACTTGTGCATCCAAAACCCTTTAACCCAGTTTTGCCTTGAGAGTCCACCATACCTACCTATGGATTTAATAAGATCCTTCAAGTAAGTTGTCATCGCTGCAAGAAATAAAAATTTATTTTTAAATATGTGTGGTTTATTAGTGAGAGGAAAATAAACTTTATACGAACTTGTGATATAGAAGAAATAAAAGCGACGGACTGCATAATAAAGGTATTTATCACAAGGGCCAATATAAAGTAACGTTTTTTTGCATTAAGGGATTGCACATCCAACTATAAAAGCGCATGACAACCTCTACTTCCCTCTGCGAAGGGCCTATCTGTTACTTTTACTTTTCTAGTACTTACCTTTATGTGAGAGTCGTGGTGATCTTCACCATTTCCTTTATTTCTCCTTCATCTTTTGGCAAGTGTCATGTGTTGGGGAATGATCTAGACAAATATAACCACTCGGATGTGGGTGATCATGAGTTATTATTGTTGACATTACGATTGAGATAAATAGTTGGGAGGCAAAACTATAAGCCCCTATCTTTCTTTGTGTCCGATTGAAGCTTTGACCTCATAGGTACCGCGTGAGTGTTAGAAATTATGAAAGACCATAAGATGCTTGACTATGTGTATTTGATGCTAGTTGGTCTATTTGGTGGAATATTATATATTCAGATTCTTAATGATTATTAATACTCCTCTGATTATGAATATGAATATGCTTTCTGAGTTGTTACGTATGTTCCTGAGGACATGGGATAAGTCTTGTTATAAGTAGTCATGTGAATTTGGTATTCGTTTGATATTTTGATAAGATATATGTTGTCTCTCCTCTAGTGGTGTCGTGTGAACGGCGACTACATGGCACATCACCATTATTTGGGACTCGAGGAAGGCATTGGGAAGTAATAAGTAGATGATGGGTTGCTAGAGTGGCAGAAGCTTAAACCCTAGTTTATGTGTTGCATGTAAGGGGCTGATGTGGATCCATATGTTTAATGTTATGGTTAGATTTATCTTAATTCTTATTTCGTACTTGTGAATGCTTGCGAAAGAGGTTAATCATAAGTGGGAGGTTTGTCCAAGTAAGGGTAGCAACCAAGCGCCGGTCCACCCACAAATCAAATTATCAATGTAACGAACGCTAATCATGTGAGCATGATGAAAACTAGCTTGACATAAATTTCCGTGTGTCCTCGGGAGCTCTTTTCATTATATAAGAGTTTGTCCAGGCTTGTACTTTGATACAAAAAGGATTGGGCCACCTTGCTGCACCATTGTTAGATTTGCTACTGGCTACCCGTTACGAATTACCTTATCACAAAACTATCTGTTACCAATAATTTCAGTGTTTGCAAATAATACCTTACTAAAAACCGCTTGTCATTTCCTTCTGCTCCTCATTGGGTTCGACACTCTTACTTATCGAAAGGACTACGATAGGTCCCCTGCACTTGTGGGTCATCAACGGGCCCACGGTGGGCGCAAACTGTCTTCGTTTTCTCACGACAGATGCCATGGGTAGGCTTATCGAGAGTGGTTGGGACAAACAGGCACAGGAGGGCTCCGGGAACGGGATTGGTAACTAGCGGTGCGAGACACAGGATGTACCTAGGTACGGGGCCCTCCATGGGAAGTAATACCACTAGTCCTTCCAGATTGGTTGATGAACCAAGAGAACTACAAAGTGCTCCTCGAGCTGTTCGTCGGAGGAGGAAGGAGATAACCGGCTCATGTTCTCCATCTCCTATATGTGTATCCGTGCGTAAGAATGGCTGACCCTCTGCATGGAGGAGAGCTAGGGGGTTTTATCGATGAACCCCCCGACATACAATATGGATATATGGTACTAAAGGGGGACCTCGCTGGCAGCCTCTCCGGCTCGCCAGTGGGCCCGCCGTTGAGGAGTCTTGTCGTCTGCGAGGCCCGTCGGCTACAAGGTGCCATCGAAGGCTGGGCCCCTCCAACTGGTCTATGGGATTGGTGTGTGCCCGTCAAGCACGATATGAGTCGCACTATTGTCGTCATCATGCGGGATCTGGCGCCGATCAACGGTATGTCCGCCTCCACTGTAGCCACGCCGGGTGAGGTAATGGAGTGGGCGGAAGCGTGCCGACAGTGTGCGAGGCCGACGGTTCATAGCTGGCACCGGTCAGCGGTACGACCTCCTCCATGGTAGCCACGCGTACGCCACTCCATAGTACAAAATGCGAGTGCACGAGTCACAACATGCGCATTGGGGTGACACGGGCCGACCATCCAGCTGGCGGCTGGCCGTCGGGCCAAGCGGCAAGCTGTGGTGCCCCTAACGAGTTAACGATTTCCTCAACAATGACTCCTGTGTTTGAATCAATGTTCCTACTACTCTCCAAACTCACCTCCTTGACCCAAACCCTTGTCTAATGATCATGCCATGTCTATAGGACGAGAAATTATTTTTACCAAACATTACTTTGAAAAAAAGCATTACCTTGATTTAAGCAATCAAAAACCCATGAGTTGAAATTTGTACTACAAGTCCTCCAATTAGGGAAGTTATTTTTCACCAAATATTTTATTTAAATCCCATTATAAAAATGGCCTTCCGAAAAACACAATTTTCTTATATTAAAAGTTATTGTACTATTTTATTTAAATACCTTTCTCTGAGGCCATAAATGGTCCCTTATGAAGGAAAGTTATTTTTGTTGCTTTCCAAATATTTGAGAAAAATTAGGGAAACTCAGTGGACATATATATTCCATATATAAGAGTTTCAACACATGGCCATGTTCAAAATATTAGGCAAAACCATTCAAAACCCTTCCTCCCTATTTCAAGCTTTTTGAATATTTCTATAAGAAATATTTTCAAAAATTCCAGTAAAATTCTATCTTGTCACACATGTTATATGTGACAATCTTGACAATGTCATCTCAATCCAAGTTAATTTTATTCAGCTAAATATTTGAAATCCCTATCTTTTCAGATCCAATTTTGAGAAACTCTACATTGCTAAGTGTCTCCAATTGTGCTCAAATTTGCTGGACTTGTTTTGATACTCCAATAATGCATCCACACCAAGTGGTGCATCAAGGAGAATATATGAACTTGTCCCAAACCCCTCAAAACCTTTTATGTTGACTCCTAGACTTGGCAAACTTTACATTATGAAGTTTCTCCAATTGGTCCCAAGTTGTGGATTAGTGGGAATTGATTTGCATGGTTTTATATGCAGAAAGCCATTTCTGCCCATTTCATGTGTTTTTCAAGTCTACATTGGAAACTTTATCCACCAAATCCACATTTCTTGGGTTTTTCAAGTCTATACCAAAATTTCTTCTTTGACCCGTTCTACTATTTTCCTTTAGCTATTTTTTTACCACAACTCTCTCTAGTCCCCGTTTACCTCCAGTAACTTTGCCATAGCCTCTGGTCAATTATTAGAGGGTGACTCCATCTCCCTACCTCTCCTTTTACCATGGTAACACATACTTTACCCCTCTTGCCATACTTCTGCTCATGCCAGTGCCCCCACAACTTTCCAAACCATCTCAAGTATGCTAATACATCATTCCAAACCAAAAGTATGGCATGCTGTTGTGCGAAATATAAGCATCCCTTCTAAAACTTTTTTTGGCAGAAATATGGCTTTGAACTGCAAGTACTAGCTACACTCCTTCCTTGAACTGAAAGTTAGCAGTATTGCAGTTCTTGCATAGCTAGCACTGCTAGACATGGTTTCATCCCAAGATTTCCCCACTAAAAACCACGTTTGCTAGCCGCAAGTTTGCTGCTGCAAACTTAATTAGAGTAGAAACCAATTAAAACCAGCACCATATGGGTCCAAACTTTACCAGTGCTCTCTAGCATGCAGGCCTTGCATGCTTGACACCTTGGTATGGCCAAGGGATGGTTCTAGACACATAGAGAGGTGGTGACCACCTCCCTGGCATGCAAAAATGGTTCTCTCGTCCTAGTCTTCATCCTGCAGGCCATGCTTAGCTGTGGCAGCTTGTCGTAGAGTGCCACGGCAATCCCCTTTGACCGTCCACACCAGCCCCCAATGCTAGGATGCAGCTAAAGGCGTCAGGCACACGTGTGGCTGCCATGTCCAAACCATCCAATCGCTCCCGAGCTCACGCTGTCATTCCCCCATCGCATATCCCCCCCAACAGCGTTTGCTGCCTCCTGCCTCCTTCCCCCTCTCCCTAGAGCCCCTCGAGCTCCCCACTCTCCCTATCATCCCATCCATCTTCTTCTATGGCCGAAAGCCGCCGCTAGCTACGCCTCCTCAATTAGTGCTCCCCCGAGCACCTCCTGTCTCTAGAGGATCTCCACAACTCCGCCATCACATCGGCTCCTCACCCAGTGCCCGTTTTCTCTCCCCAATGGCCGGAGCACCCACCTCCTCAACCACCCACACTCGCCCCGCCGCGGCCAAGATCACATGCTCCCCGCTGCCCCTTGGTATGAGCAAGTCACCCAGGCGGGTGCGCCCCGTCGCCCTGAATGCACCGGTAGCTGGAGCACCATCGGGGACGGCCGATCCCGCCCGCGCGAGCGCCAGCGAGGCTCTTCCCCGCTTCCTCTGTTTCCCCTCGATCGGACGGGAGGTGGAAAAAGGGCCCGACAGGCAGGCCCCTCCTGTAAGCCGCACCGCCACAGGGCACAGCCGTCTAAGTGGCCGAGCCCCGATGAGTTCCGCCTCCTCGCGGCCGAAACGCCTTCGACATCACCCGCCGCTCCCTCGTGCAGCCGTTCAACTTGGCCGACCCAGTATGCCGCAGCGCTTAGCTGCGCTCACCGCAAGGCACAGACCCGCTTTGGTACTTTCTTTTGCTTTTTTTATTTTACTCCAGTAAATTAAATGATCCGTAGAATATTCATATGGTATCCAAATTTTTTTATTCAAGTTTCTGAGGATTCCTAAAATCCAGATCTATCCAGATATGTGCTTTCTTATTTTCCAGAAAGTTTTTTCTCTATTGTTTTAATTAAATATTCAACTTTGAATATTTCAAACCACTTTGTAAAAATCCTAGAGGGGTCAAATCAACTTCAAATGGAGTGATTCCAATTTCCAGAGACTTCTAATATCATGCACTATTTTTGCATCATTAGTTAACATTTTTCTGTGTCATGTTTCTATTGCATCAAATAAATAGCCCCTTTTTGCTATTTATTCCATATTAGAAAATCCATAGAAAATTCTTACCAATCCAAAATCCAGTGAAACAACTTCCAAAATGTTTCTAAATTCATGCCCTATTAAATGAGTGTATCCACTCATTTTTAGTAAAATATTTTCTGTACACTTCTTGTGGGGGTAGTGATGCCTCCATTTCCTCCATTTCCTCAACTTTAGGCATTTTTCTTATGACCAAAGATGTCCAACAAAATAAAACTCCTATTTATAGAGCACTTTTGTTTTCTGCTTGTTGTGTGGCTTATCGTGGTTATTTTAGGCGATAGTTGACGGAGTAGACGGAGAACACAGAGTTGGACTGGAAGCCCTCAAAGGGCGAAAAGACTTATGTGAGCAAGGCAAGAGACCCTTTGACCATGTGTGAGAAAATACTTTTATGCATACCATGTCTATTACTTCGTTCCAATGCATATGATCATGATTTAATCGGTAACTGTAGGATCGAAAGTATGTCTAGACGGGGGTGATTAGGCTACTTGACAACATTTTTTTTGCCTTTTCGCAATTCTACTTGAGAAACAGCAACGACGGTTATAGAATGACAAGCACACCCTACACATGCAATTCTAATAGTATAGCAGCGGAATGTAAAACATGCAAGTGTAAAGTAGATGAGTAAGGTAGGGACATCAAACGCGTGAGGTTGACACAACAATTTTTGGCATAGTTCCGATAGGTGGCGCTATCGTACGTCCATGTTAGTGGAGACTTCAACCCACAGAGGGTAACGGCTGCGAGAGTCCACTGAGGACTCCAACCACGGAGGGTCCATGTAACACCCCAAAATTTTGGGCATTGATTATTATTAATTTAAAATTGGCCTTGGTGATTTAAAAAAAATATCTTTGGGTTTTGTGTTGTTTCCAGATCGCTTCCTTGTTTTATTTTATAAAAATATTTCTTTCTCAACTAGGAGCTGTTGAAAGATATTATTGTTTTGAGTGTTGCCTCAAATACTTTCCAATTTTTACCAAATCAAATGAAGGCATGATTTGAACTCCAACCATGAGATAACTTCTTTTAATAATTTGACAAAAACTTGGTAGTAACCCAATATGTTTTTGGATCACTTTTATGCAATAACCTACCTAAGTGTTTTGGAAAAATTGAGCTCATTATCTTCTTTTATATTCTGGTCCAGTTTGGTGTTTTGTACTAGAACTCCTAGGTATAAGTCTTCAATAATTCTACAAAAATTTGGAGTGATCAACGGGATTATATAAATGAGTTTTATGCCAAAACATATATTGGCCTTTTGAAAATTTTGAGCACTACTTCCTATTTTCTGTTCTGGACGAGATTTGCAATTTTCACTACAACCATATTATTCTCTTACCCAAAGCTTTTGAATATTTTACAGCTTGCAGAGGACCCTGCAAAACCCTTAAGTACTAGATTTCAGCCCAATTAAATTGTTTAAGTCCGTATTGTATCATCATTTTGTTTCTGTCCAGGAATGGACTTTTGCTAATGTTGCACTAGGATGTTTTTGGGTTGCCAAATCTAACCCTGCCATCTTTGCTAGCATCCAAGGAGCCCACAACCTGGAATGTTTGGTAGACATCAGAACCACCTAGATGCCACTAGCATTCTATCAAACACCTGGTGACCATGATCAGATTTGCGTCCTTATTAGATTGATCTGTGAAATTGGCTTAGGACAAAACCAACATGTCTAGCCGAGTCATGGAAAATCTTTTTGTCACCCTGTGGAGTTTCATCTCTAACCTGAGTCCCAAACTAGTAGTGGCATTTCGTCGAGCGCCTGGCGTGCGTGCTCTTGGCGCGCTCCAGAGTGCTTGTTTTGCACCCAATGCACCTGAGCCGCCTCGTCCCTTCTAACCCGCACATGTGACCTTAGCTCGCTCAAAGAGGCACTCCCGACCCCAACCTATAGTCAGATTCGCGCGGCGGCCTCTGGGAGGACCGCAGCCATGCCGATCGTCGAATACAGCAGCTACTACTGCTACATTGGCAGCACAGCGCTGCCCTCTGCCATGGCAGTGCCGTCCGAATCACCCCACCATGCCAGCAGGCCTCTGACGACTGCTCCGTCGTTAATACGAGAGCCCCGATTCACTGCTACCATCGCCACGTCGCCCTAGCAACTGTCGCCGGACTTATCCGAGACCGCCGCGGGAACCGACAATGTTAGCTATATATAGCCCCCCAGAGCCACATACGAGCCAGTAAGCGCCCTAAAGGCCATAGCAAGGTCCCCCTAGCTCCAATTTAGCCAGTAGCCGTTGTCTTCCCCTGCTACGGTGACTTAACCTGCCTCCGTGCCTCGGGTAAATTTGGCCAACCCGAAGCATCCCTGCCCCACCTGAGCCAACCCTCGACCCCACCTCAACCTCCTGGAGCCGCCCCACCTCTCAGAACTCCTCTGGAACCACCCTAGGTCGCACCTTATCGGACCCGAAGCTTCCCTCTGCCGTGGTGGAAGGGTTGCTCGACCTCGACCTCCACCGCGTCTCCAAGCCACAAAAATGGATGTGTCTCATCCTTATGAACTGATGCATAGCTGGAATGTTGCCTAAGATGCATCGTGTCACCGGCAATCGTCGCCGGAGTGAGCTCACTGCTCCGTGTCAGCGTGCGCAGGAGGACGAAGGAGGACCCGACAGATGGGTTCCATCTGTCGGTGAGTAGGTTGGTTCCCTCAGCCAATCACCTGCGTGAGTGTGCTTCCCTCTAGGGAAGGCTTAGTCGGCTTGGTACTTACCCCCTTGCGAATGCGTATTTGAATCGGAAACGTTTTATTTTCTCATTTGTGTTTAAAACAGATTTTTGACCCAACTTTCACTAGCCCTAGTTTCTAAACTAATAGTCCAAATGAGTTGATTCTTTTTCTCACCTCTTACAAATTATGTCTAGTTTATTTTAGTATTTATTTCAAAATTTGCTAAGAAGACTTTCTATACTTTTTTTATATTGTGTTTTAATTATAATATTTTCAAAAATAGGTCTTGGGGAGAGGAGCAAAAACTTGCAAAAGTTTTAGATTGAACCCTACCTCTCTACACCTGGAACGCAAGCATTCTGAACCTACATTCATCTTGGTTGTGTCTGGGTTGCTTGATGAGAATGACTCTATGGTTATGTTAAACTAGTGGTGTTATTTTATGTGACAATCATGCTTGTGGCTTCATGATTTGAAACTAGAGTTGTTACATGATTGAGATGCATGGGACAACAGTCACACCTTCCTACCACACATGTCTACCGGATGGGATTCGGTAAGATTCAGTGTATTATGGGGACACGATCATGGGAATCACATCTCGTGGGACAAGAGTGGTCAGCAAGGCATGTGAGGGTACGTCAGGTGGTGACTCTATCTGCGGTGATAAAACATTTTGATGGTGCTAATCATGCATGGAATATCTAAACCTCCCGAGTCAACCGTAGATCGAGTCTTGTCAGTATGTCACCTTAACCCTTCGTGCTGCCACACGTCTTCCTGAAAAGTAATATGTTTAGTAGGAGGTAAACCTATTACCAGGTACACACCAAGTAGAGAGGTCGGGATGAAGGTATCCGGGGCACTGGACTAAATCCAGTCATCCGGTCAGGGGGCATGGGTGTTTCCAGTCTAGGACCGAGAGGGGAAGAGCTCTCCCCTAGTAGCATGTGGTATAAATTTGATCCCATGCCAGTCAAGGTTGGAGCCTCCCTGTCTTATGGATCTTCTCTAGAAGTGTAGTCCGAGTGATATCGATCTTCACGGGAGAAGAATGGGTGTGTAATGGTTCTGTGTGTTTACTTCTGAGATACCGTACGCGGGATTAGTCCGAGTGACTATTGAAACCTGTAGCTTGTGGGTAAAGAGTACACCCTCTGCAGAGTCCAAACTATTCGAGTAGCCGTGTCCACGGTCAAGCACGACCCATTGAGTACTCAAGTGTCGGTCTTCGGAGGTAGTTAAAGAATTGTGAGACTAATCAGGAAATATGATGGATGATTATAAACATTATTTTTGTGGACTAACCCCTATGATTATGATTGTTGAATATCCCTGGGACGGTTCTACCTCCTGGATATTCTTTATTTATTATCATTTCATATAAGCCCTTTATGTGGTGTCGCTGAGAAGCCCGACTGCAGCATGTGTATTATTTCATATAATCCCTTTATGTGGTGTCGCTGAGATGCCCGACTGAGGCATGTTTATTATTTCATATAAGCCCTTTATGTGGTGTCGTTTAGACGCCGACTGTGGCATGCTCGTTATGATTTTATTCAAGCCCTGTATGTGGTGTCGCTTGGACACACGAGGAGACATGTTTTGTATTACATCCGTTAATTTTACTCTTATTGATTGCTTATTAATTTCTTAGTATGATTATATTTTCAGTACTAGTACTTGAGAAGTACTTCTCGGTTGACGAAATTTTGTGCTACTATTACAAGTGTATATTAACCCTGCCAATTTATGTTTGTTTCATGATTTTTGCGAGTGCATTCAAAGTACTCAATGGCTTGTCCCTGGCTATTGTCTTGGCCAGATTGCGTGCTTCGAGAGGAGGAACTTGATGATAAACCCAGAACCTAGGCACCGAAGACAGTGGCCGCGTGAGATAAGAATTATCCAGGTCAGCTGTTCCTATGGGAAATGGAGGCCCATGGACGCTGGAGATCCCCGAACTGCTTCCGCCATCAACCATTAAAAACCTTTTGATGTACCCTATGGACCACCTCGGTCTTGTACTTCTAGTTTGTAATTTGTCTTGGACAAATGTATCAAGGGTTCGTGCACCAGCTAACAATATTCCTGTGGCCGGAATGCACAAGGGCCATTTTCAAGGGAAATTAAAATCCCTGAGAATCTGGTCCTGACAACCTTGGTATCAGAGCCAGGCTGACCATTGGCTAATCCTATCTTAGCCGGGTCATTAAAACCTAGGAAACCACCCAACCAAGCCTAACTAGACCAGTAGCCCGAATAGTGTTCGCCAACACCTTTTGGCAATCGGTGCCCACGTGTCAGACTAGCCCTGTGGTCCCACGCCCGTGACCCACGACCATTTTTTCCTTTCTCGCATTCTTGCGAGAGAAGACTCTGTTTTCCTTTTCTGTAAAGGGAACTATTGCACAACACAGCACATCACAACCACTACCACCTCAAGATGCCAGGCACCATTGTCCATAATGAGACCACTGTTGCGGACCAAGGATGTCTTGTGGCCATCCTAGCCAACCAGACCCGTCATGGCTTTGCCATGGATGAGCCTCCGGAGTATGTTGTGTACCAAGAGCACACGAGTGATGCCATCCGTCGCTTCTGGGCCACGGTACACATCTACAGCAGGAGTGTCACCCAAGAGCGTCCCCAACGGTTCACCCGAAGGAAAACTTCCTACGAGCCCTAAGCCATCCAGCTGGCAGCTCGAGAGGCAGTAGTTAACCTCTCGCACCTCTCGCCATGAGTTAACTCTCACTCGTTCTACTACTACCCTAGACAAGATGGTTATGGTAGGCCTCTCCAAGTCACCAGCGGAGACCATGAGACCTACCCCGCCCTGTTGCACCTTGTGCCCTACCTAAGAGCGCAAGAGGCACTGTACACTCAAATCACCCTCGACCTGCTTGCAGCTCGTGAAGAGCTCGCCCGTCTTGACCCAAGGAGGATAGAAGTAGATCCCAACTCCATTTACCAGTAGTGATGTTTAAGAGACCGATTGAGCTCAAGAGGTCTGACCCAGCTGCCGACCCGAATCATGCGCCTATCTCCCCTGAGGAGTGATGACCCACAAGTGTACGGATCTATCGTAGTACTTTCAATAAGTAAGAGTGTCGAACCGAACGAGGAGTAGAAGGATCTGACAAGTGGTTTTCAGCAAGGTATTCTCTGCAAGCACTAAAATTATCGCTAACAGATAGTTGTGTGGTAAGATGATTCGTAGCAAGTAGCAAGTAGCAAAGGTGCAGCAAGATGGCCCAATCCCTTTTGTAGCAAGGGACAAGCCTGGACAAACTCTTATAAGAGGAGAAACGCTCCTGAGGACACATGGGAAATTCTGTCAAGCTAGTTTTCGTCATGTTCATATGATTCACGTTCGCTACTTTGATAGTTTGATATGTCGGTGGACCGGTGCTTGGGTGCTACCCTTACTTGGACAAACCTCCCACTTATGATTAACCCCTATCGCAAGCATCCGCAACTACGAAATAAGAATTAAGACTAAGTCTAACCATAGCATTAAAGTAGTGGATCCAAATCAGCCCCTTACGAAGCAACGCATAAACTAGGGTTTAAGCTTCTGTCACTCTAGCAACCCATCATCTACTTATTACTTCCCAATGCCTTTCTTTAGGCCCAAATAATGGTGAAGTGTTACGTAGTCGACATTCACATAACACCACTAGTGGAAAACCAACATACAATGCATGAAAATATCGAACAAATACCAAATTCACATGACTACTTATAGAATGACTTATCCCATGTCCTCAGGAACAGAAGTGACTACTCACAAAGCATAATAATATTCATGACCAGAGAGGTATTGAATAGCATCAAGGGTCTGAACATATAATCTTCCACCGAGTAATCCAACTAGCATCAACTACAAAGAGTAATTAACACTACTAGCAACCTTACAAGTACCAATCGAAGTCGCGAGACGGAGATTGGTTACAAGAGATGAACTAGGATTTGGAGATGAGTTGGTGCTGATGAAGATGTTGATGGTGATGAGTCCCCACCAATGATAGGAGTGTTGGTGATGGCGATGGCGATGATTTCCCCCTCCAGGAGGGAAGTTTCCCCGGCAGGACGACCCTGTCAGAGCTCTAGATTGGTTCTGCTCAAGTTCCGCCTCGTGGTGGCGGTGATTCCTCCCGAAAGCCTCCTCTTGATTTTTTCTGGAACGAAACCCTTCTTTTAGAAAAAGAGGGGAGCCAGAGGGCCAACTGGGAGCCCACAAGCCCCCTAAGCGCGGCCAGGGGGGTAGGCCACGCCTAGCAGGCTTGTGGCCTCCTCGTGGCTCCCCTCTGGTACTTCTTCGGTCCATTATTTTTTATAAATTCCAAAATAATTCCTTGTTTATTTTCACGGCTTTTGGAGTTGCGCAGAATAGTTATCTCAAACTTGCTCCTGTTTTAGGCCAGAATTCCAGCTGCCGACATTCTCCATCTTCATGTAAACCTTGCAAGATAAGAGAGAAAAGGCATAAGTATTGTACCGTGAAGTGTAATAACAGCCATAAAGCAAAAAATATCAACATGAAAGCATGATGCAAAATGGACATATCAACTCCCCCGAGCTTAGACTTCGCTTGTCCTCAAGCGGAAACCGAGATTAATAAATATGCCCACATGTTTAGAGAGAGAGGTGTCGACAAAACAAAATACGGACATGCAGGCATCATGATCATAATCAGAACAACAATATCATCATATAATCTCTCATGCTAAAGTGATAATTCCTCCACAAAGTAAAGTATGGATCAAGAACCTTATTGAGAATTAACAACTAATAGCCTTTAGTCACTGAAGCAATTGCAATTTATCATAATATAGGAAAGAGTCAAATAAGAGCTTGTAAAGAAAATCCAGATACTCAATCATCCTTTTGTCTCCTACAATTGCTAAAACTCACGTGGTACTCATGAGATCAAAGTTTCAGTTGGACACAGAGAAAGATAGGGGCTTATAGTTTCGCCTCCCAACTACTTACCTCAAGGGTAATGTCAATAATAATAGTTCACGAATAATTACTTCCAAGTTGACATATGAATATAGATATTTCCCTAGCACATGACGTTAGCCAAGATAAAGGCGAAATAAGGAATTGGTGTAGATCACCATGACACTTTTAAGGACAAAAACTTAAAGGTACAAGATAGGCCCTTCACAGAGGGAAGCAGAGGTTGTCATGCACTTTTGAGGTTTGGATGTGCGACCTCTTAGTGTGAAGGAACGTCACTTTATATTGCCTCCTGTGATAAAGAACTTTATTATGCAGTCTGCCGCTTTTATGTCTTCCTCATCATAGGTTCGTACAAAGCTTATTTTCCACACACTAATAGATCATACATATTTAGGGAGCAATTTTTATTGCTTGCACCGATGAAAACTTACTTGAGGGATCTTATTCAATCCATAGGCAGGTATGGTGGACAGTCATGGAAAAACTGGGTTAAGGGTTTATGGATGCACAAGTAGTATCTCTACTTAGTGTGGAAGTTTTGGTTGATATAAGGTGGAAGCAATCGTCACATGCTAAGGGATCTCTAGTCATATAACATTGTTCGGAACTAAGCAAACATAATTTATTATGTTGTCTTCCTTGTCCAACATCTACTTCTAAGCATGTAATAGTTTAGTGACTGTTTACAATCATAGATGGTGTCAAAGATGCTATATTTATATGTGAACCTCTCCTTCTTTATCACTTCCTATTAATTGCAACAATGACCAAGGTCTACGTTTGTCCGCCCACAATAAGTTTCAATCAATATTCTTTTATATGTGAAGCCATCACTTCCCATAAGATCATTACGTGATCTTTCATGCTTTTGTTCTTTAGATCATGGCATGAGGCAAGGCCCTCAACTAAAACAATCTTTATTATATGACTCACGAGATCGAATACATTGGGGGTGACACAAAGCAAATATCAAACCTAGAACAAAATAATTTTTTTATTCTAGTAGAGAAAGATAAAACCAAAAAGGAAAGAGCTAAGAAAAAGGTAAAGGCAAAAGATGTGATGGTGATACGATACCGGGGCAACTCCCCTAAGCTTGGCACAAGCCAAGGGGATTGCCCATACCTGTGCTGAGTTGTCTTCCTTTGGAGGTGATTGTGGTGGAGTTTTTGCAACCTGGGTTTGATCCTCCGTCTTCCAAGTCATAGGTGCTCCATTATGGAAAGATGACTGAGTCTCCGTAATCCTCAAATTTGCAGCCAACCGTATTGATTTAAATCTATACTCATACTCACAGTTTTGGTTCTGCAGGTCATAGATATGGCCTTGGAGGTGATCAATTCTATCATAGAGCCTGGAGAGGTGCGTCCCGATGTCATTGGTATCGATCTTGTGCTTGTTGGTGAACTCCGAGATCATCGTGTGGTTGGCGTTGAGTCCGCGTTCCACCATCCCTTGGCACTTGAAGACTTGCTGCTCCATTGCCTCGAGCCTTTCCTCCATGCTTCCGGTCTTCTTGGGCCCCTCAACATCACGGATGTGTAGCACCTCCTCACGCATCTCGATAGATGGAGGGTGTTGCAGCACTTCCGCGAGATAGGGATTGATTACCTTCTCGAAGATCTTGTCCTTCAGAGCTTTTGGGGACGCCATAGCGATCTAGATCTGCAGCAGAAACAGGCTCGAAATAAAAACACATGATAATTGCGAGATACGAGGGTCAGACCTTTCGGGAGAATATATAATGATTTTTCCCTACCAGAAGAGTTCTCCGCAAGAGAACGGAGCCCGGGAGGCACACGAGGTGGTCACAAGCCCCTTAGGCGCGGCCAGGGGGTGGCCCACGCCTGACAGGCTTTTAGCCTCCTCGTGCGCTTTCTGGACTACTTTAGATTTTTCTATTTTTCTAAAAATTCCAAAGCGGAGAAAATTTCCTACTGGAAAAGTTTTGGAGTCGGTTTACTTACCGAATCACATAACTCTTCATTTTCTGAGTCTGAACAAGCTGATAAATATCCCTTATGTACTCCTCGAGAGTTATGGTATTGATAATATTGCTTTCAACATTTATAGGAGTACCTGAGATATAATGCTTGATTCTTTGCCCATTTACCACACTCGGAAAATAACCTGAGATATAAGTCTTCAGTTACATATTTTTTCTCTGGTATAACTGTTGGAGAAACTAGAGATATTCTGCAAGCTACCATGGGGAACATTCATTTTCCTGCCTTGCATTACTTTGCCCTCTTCATAGGCAGATGCATTAATGGAAATATTGAGCATTGTAACCTCTGCGCACCACACCTTAGTATTCTTAAGAGCACAGTAACGGGTGATAGAAGTGTTAAAATGGGAGCTATAATAGCAAGGAGGCTGAATAATAATGCTAATGAAGGGGATTTTTTGGTGGGATCTATGCCACTCGCATAGCAAAGTTTCTTGGAGTACCCATCCGCGAAGGAGATCCCCCGCTGCATACAGCTTTCCTTGACCGCGTCGCTTTGACACGCTACCAGTTTCTTGAGAGGGATGATGAATCCCTCCTATACCATTTAATATTTAACCGGCAGCGTGTCTTCCATATTACCCTTCCTGCTCCCGCCTTCTTTGACTTTCAGGTAAAACGAAGATATTACATAACAAGAGGAGAGGCAGTGGAGTATGAGAGGGAGGCAAAGGCTGCTTGTCTCCGTGAGGCAGCTATTCAGGTAGAGGCTGCAGTGCTCCCGTACAACCCCCATTATGATTTCGGGTGTCGCCCGAACCATCCTTGGGAGTAGACCAACTTAGGCCAAAACCCTAAGCTTGGGGGAGTACGTGTTTCTCACAGACTTTACATTCCTGCTTATGCTTTCACTTTGTTTGTCGGTGTTCTCACTTTCCCAGTGTATCATCCATGCTTGTTTATTTTTTTTCTTGTTTTCTTTTTGTGTGTCTGTCTAGTTTGAGAAAACCCAAAAAGATTTTCTTTTTCTTCTGTTGCTTGTTGGGAGCTTTCCCGTGTAAATAGTTTTCTTTTTCTTTGGGTCAAGGTAGAAGACCATGGTTACAATGTTTAGTGGCTCTCGCATGCATATCTGTTTATCTGTTAAAGAGCCATATTTCTTTGTCTTGTCCTTTGTGTGTGCTTGCAGATTCCAGCGTAGTCCAATGCACGAGCACGCTTATTATTGTTCACATCATTAGGTCGTGCAAGTGAATGGCAATAATGACGATATATGATGAAGTGACTAAGCCTGGAAAAACTGGTATGAACTCGATCTATTTTGTTTTTGTAAATATGACTAGCTCATCGTTCCTAGTTCAGCTTTGTTGTGAGAGAAACATGTTTGCAATGACAACTTAGATATCATAGTTGCTGATGCCAAGTTTACTTAGCTAGGAGCTTATAATGGTTTGTAATGGATGCCCACATGAATGTTGAGATGACTATGATGTAGTATGCTTGGATGGTATCCTCCTTTGAATGATTCAAGTGGCTTGACTTGGCGCATTTCACGCATGTAGTTGAAACAAAATCAACATAGCCTCTATGATATTCATGTTCATGGTGATTTATGTTCTACTCATGCTTGCACTCAATGTTAGTTAATCTCAATGCATTTTGATGATTGTTGTCGCTCTCTAGTTGGTCGCTTCCTAGTCTTTTGCTAGCCTTCACTTGTACTAAGCGGGAATACTGCTTGTGCATCCACTTCCAAGAACCCAAAGTTGTTCCATATGAGTCCACCATACCTACCTATATGCGGTATCTACCTGCCGTTCCAAGTAATTTTGCATGTGCCACTCTCTAAACCTTCAAGAAATAATCTGTTTTGCATGCCCGAACCACTCATGTGGTGACAGGGGGCTATCAGTATCTTCTAGGTTAGGCGTGTTATCCTCGACATGTGTTTATTCACTATCATTCACGAGAAAGGGGTCGGTAATTGGAATGCCCAGTTCCATGCTCAAATCGAAAAGATATTTGCAACAAAACTCCCCCTGGATTGATGTTGGTATGTACGGCACCCGAGTATTCGGCTAGTCGTGGAGTGTGATTGATTGGTGGTGGGGGAGTCAAAACTTTACTTTTCTGTTTGGGAACCGCCTATAGCATGTGTAGCGTGGAAGATGGTGAGAAGTCTTAGTCCTTGCGTTGACAATGAAAGCATGCCACCCAAAATTATTATCTTTGGTTTCAAAGCTTGAGCTCTGGCACCTCTACAAATCAATGCTTCCCTCTGCGAAGGTCCTGTCTATTTATGTTCTTGTTGAGTCAGCCTCCTCTTATAAAAGCACCAATTAGAGAGCACCTCTGTCATTTTTATGCTTTGCTTTTAACTGTGTTGAGTATGACTGTGACTGGATATTCTTTGCCTTGAATTACAATGTTTAGTCAGCCCTTGGTCTTTGAAGGTGCTCTGCATTTATGTTTTGCGGTCTCAGAAAGAGCTAGCAAGATACCATCTGTTCGTACTGCTTCATGATTGTTTTGATTGAAGTGTTGACGTTTTGAGACTTACTATTATTTGCTCGCTAGTTGATTATGCCATTGATATGAGTTTATCGTGAGATCTAGATGTCATTCGCTTTTGTGGTTTGCTTGTGATCTTGCTAAAATTCTGGTTATGAGTTAGACATATTTGCAACAACAAGATCAAACAAAGTTCGCCAAAGTTTTTCTTTAGTCTCTTTGAGTTTGTCAACTGAATTTCTTGAGGACAAGCAAGGCTTTAAGCTTGGGGGAGTTGATACGTCTCTGTCGTATCTACTTTTCCAAACTCTTTTTCCCTTGTTTTGGACTCTAATTTGCATGATTTGAATGGAACTAACCTGGACTAACGCAGTTTTCAGCAGAATTGCCATGGTGTTGTTTTTGCGCGGAAATAAAAGTTCTCGGAATGACCTGAAAATTTACGGAGAATTTTTCTGGAATTTATGAAAAATACTGGCACATGACTCAGCGGAGGAAGTGGAGCTGTGAGCCCACAAACCCACCAGGCGCGGCCCCCCTAGCCGCGCCTGGCAGGCTTGTGGGGCCCACAAGGCTCCACCGCCTCCAAATCCAGCTCTATTTAGTCCGTTTCGTCCGGAAAAAAATCAAGGAGAAGAGTTCATCGCGTTTTATGATACGGAGGCGCCGCCACCTCCAGTTCTTCATTTGGAGAATAGATCTGGAGTCCGTTCTAGGCTCCGAAGAGGGGAGATCGTCGCCATCGTCATCACCAACCTTCCTTCATCACTAATTTCATGATGCACTTCACCGTTCGTGACTAATCTCATCGTAGGCTTGCTGGACGGTGATGTGTTGGATGAGATCTATCATGTAATCGAGTTAGTTTTGACAGAGATTGATCCCTAGTATCCACTATGTTCTGAGATTGATGCTGCTACTACTTTGCCATGCTTAATGCTTGTCACTAGGGCCCGAGTGCCATGATTTCAGATCTGAACCTATTATGTTGTCGCCAATATATGTGTGTTCTTGATCCTATCTTGCAAGTTGTAGTCACCTACTATGTGTTATGACCCGACAACCCCGGAGTGACAATAGACGGAACCACTCCCGGAGATGACCATTGTACGAGGAGTTCATGTATTCACCAAGTGTTAATGCGTTGGTCCGGTTCTTTATTAAAAGGAGAACCTTAATTTCCCGTAGTTTCCATTAGGACCCCGCTGCCACGGGAGGGATGGACAATAGATGTCATGCAAGTTCTTTTCCCAAAGCACGTATGACTACATACGGAATACATGCCTACATTAGATTGACGAACTAGAGCTAGTTACATATCTCTCCGTGTTATAACTGTTGCATGATGAATAGCATCCGGCATAATCATCCATCACCGATTCAATGCCTACGAGTCTTTTCATACTGGTCCTTGCTACGTTACTTTGCCGCTACTTATGTCACTACTGCTACTGCTACTCTGTTGCTACTGCTGTCACTTTGCTGCTACTGCTGTCACTTTGCTGCTACTGGTTACTGTTTCTACTACTTCTATCATACTACTTTGCTACTGATACTTTGCTGCACATACTAAATCTTTCAGGTGTGGTTGAATTGACAACTCAACTGCTAATACTTGAGAATATTCTTTCGCTTCCCCTTGAGTCGAATCAATAAATTTGGGTTGAATACTCTACCCTCGAAAACTATTGCGATCCCCTATACTTGTGGGTTATCAATGGCACGATAGAAGGATACAAAAGTGTGAATTCAACGTAGGTGATCATGTCTTGGTATACATCTCACGTTTAAGATCTTTTGTAGGAAAACTTCTCTCTAAATGGGAAGTGTTTTACATTATTGAGGAAGTATATCGTTCCGGTGCCATGAAGATCAACAACGCCGAAGGCACAAATCGGAAGGTGGTAAATGGGCAAAGAATCAAATATTATATCTCAAGTACTCCCATAAATGTTGAAACCAATATTGTCAATACCGTAACTCCGGAAGAGTACATTAGGGAGGCCTATAAGAACATTTCGGACTCCGAAAAGTAATAGGTATGTATTTCGGTAAGCAAACCGACTCCAATTATTTTCAATAGAAATTTTTATTAGTTTGGAAATATTTAAAAAATTAGGAAACTACAAAGCAGTCCGAAAAGTGAACGAGGAGACGAAAAGCCAGGCGGGCGCGCCCTACCCCCCTGGGCGCGCCCTGCAGGCTTGTGGCCACCCCGTGTACCCTCCGGACTCTGTTTTCTTGTGGAATACTCATTCGGGTAGGTAAAAATTCATTATATAATATCCTCAAAGTTTTGACCTTTGTAACATGGCAATATCTTAAGATTTCGTCTTGAGCTGTTTCTGCAGCAGATTTAGAGCAAGATGTCTTTGCAATAGTCGCTCGGGGAGAGCCGTGACTTTCACCTGACACCGGGGGCGAGAGCAATCAGCAAAGACAACCACTTCGGGCAGGCTACGGAGGAAGAGATGGAAGCTGACTTGAAAAGGATAGATGTTATGGAGGAGGATCAAGAAGTTACCTCTCGTCTACAACCTGGAGCCATGTTGGAAGAACTTCAGAGCTCAACAAGTCCGAATTCGGTTATCCCTCCCAATGCTAAGTTTCTTACTTATGAAAATATGAAAAAGAGTGTTGCTTCTTCCCCCACAGCAATGGGACATCCATGGGTTATGGGAGATGTAACCGTCACTGGAAAACTTCGCAAGGAAATAGTGGATCTCAGAGAGCGAAATAAGAAGCTTGAGGAGGAGAATCGCATTCTGATGAGCATCATCGCCAATAATATAAAACCACCACCTCCGAAGAAAGATAACTAAACACATGCGTATAGGGCACTTCCCTTGGCTTGTGCCAAGCTTGGGGAGTTGCCCCGGTATCGTATGACCATCACATCTTTTACTTTCTTCGTTTTTCTCCGTTCGATCTTTTTGGTAATACCTTGATCTAGTAGAATAATGTTTTAGTGTGTTCTACTTTTGATTTTTTCTTTATGTTCCCCCTGTGTAAGAAAGTCCAAGAGTTACATAATAAAGAGTAGTTTTGAGTTGAGAGCTTTGCTTGCTTGCTATGATCTTGAGAAATAGATAGAAAGAAGTATAGAATAAAAGCAAAATAGTGTATATAATGATGTTATGGGGAATGATCACTTCACATATAAAATGTATGTTTATCGAAATTTGTTGTGAGTTGACAAACAAATCTATTGGTCATTGCTACGATTAAAAGGAAGTAATAAACAAAGAGAGGTTATCTTTTATGATTGTGAGCACTCGTTAAAATATTATATGTTAAGAAGTTGATATTGGACAAGGAAGACAACATAATGAGATATGTTTGATTATTTACGAATAGAAGTTATATGGTTATAGATCCTTCAACATGTGTTGCTTGCTTCCACCCCATATTAGCCAAAAACTTCCGCACAAAGTAGAGATACTACTTGTGCATCCTAACATCTTTAATCCTGTTTTGCCTTGAGAGTCCACCATACCTACCTATGGATTAAGTAAGATCCTTCAAGTAAGTTATCATCGTTGCAAGCATTAAAAATTGATCTTGAAATATGTGTGATCTATTAGTACAAGGAAGTAAAACTTTATACAAACTTATGATATGGAAGAAATAAAAGGGACAGACTGCATAAACAATTCTTTATCACAAGGGGCAATATAAAGTGACGTTCTTTTGCATTAAGGGATTGCGCATCCAACTATGAAATCACATGACAACCTCTGTTTCCCTCTACGAAGGGACTATTTGTTACCTTTACTTTCTAGTACTTACCTTTACCTTCACCATTTCCTTTACTTCGCCGTTATCATTTGGCAAGTGTCATGTCTTGGGGAATGATCTAGACAAATATATCCACTTGGATGTGGGTGATTATGATTTATTATTGTTGACATTAGCCTTGCGGTGAATAGTTGGGAGGCAAAACTATAAGCCCCTATCTTTCTCTATGTTCGATTGAAGCTTTGACCTCATAGGTACCGCATGAGTGTTAGCAATTATGAAAGACCATAAGATGATTGAGTATGTGGATTTTCTTTACAAGATCTTATATTGACTCTTTCCTCTGTTGCGTTAAATTGGAATTTCTTCAATGAGTGAAATCAAAGTTTGTTACTTCTCAATAGAGTTCTTGATTCATATTTTATCTTCTGAATGAATTGTTACTCTAGCATAAGATATTCTATGTCAGTATGTGTTGTTTCTCTAAGGATAACCATGATGCCTTCATGTCCGTATTTTATTTTATCGACACCTCTATCTGTAAACTTGTGGGCATATTTATCGATCTTGGCTTTCGCTTGAGGCCAAGCGAGGTCTAAGCTTGGGGAGTTGATACATCCATTTTGCATCATGCTTTCATATTGAAATTTATTGCATTATGGGCAGTTAATACACATTATGGTACAATACTGATGCCTTTTCTCTCTTATTTTAGAAGGTTTACATGAAGAGGGAGAATGCCGACAACTGGAATTCAGGACCTGAAAAGCAGCAAATTTGAGAGACCTATTCTGCACATCTCCAAAAGTACTGAAAACTTACAGAGAATTATTTTTGAATACATAAAAAATATTGGGCAAAAGAAATACATCAGGGGACCCATCAGGTGTCCACAAGCGTGGGGACATTGTAACGACTAAGATGCGGTCCTTTCCGATTTAGGGAACGAGGCCCCGAATTGGAAAGAAGCTCATCTAAGCGTTTTGCAAGCACGGTAACATAGCACATACATAATAATAGAATGAGAATTAGGGATTCAACTGCCATCTCATACATAATATAAGAGTTTACATCACGCATTTATTCAGACAAGGTAGTTCCGCTACGGACTACAAAACATGAGAAATGGCTATGCTACCCTGCATGCTTGCCCACGATCACGACCACGCCTCAGTCTTCTGGATAGTTCACGTACAGGCGGTCGTTCTCCTCATCGTACTACCATGCCAGCTGCGTGTCGTCGGGATTACCTGTGTCGGGCGTACATGTACCTGTTGGGGTGTTGAAGTAATCTGTGAGCCACGGGGACTCAGCAATCTATGACCTCGGTGCCAGAACTAGTCAAGTTATTAGGTAAGGAAGGTTCAGTGTTTAGGTTGCAGCATCCTAAGCATTTATGGTGGCTAACTTACTTAGAACAAGTATTGAAGGTGGTCTATACTAGCGGGCGAAGACTATCTGATCAATAAGTGATCCTGAACACCTACTTACGTCAATCATAACCCCACCGTGTTCCCGATCGAAGAGAGGTATTCGAAGGGATAGTCACGGTTACTCATGCAGTTGGCAATTTTATTAGATTAGTTCAAGTTATCTAGAACCGGATGTTAACAACTTTCCGAAAGATTGAACCCTGCAGGGGTGCTCCAAATATTCCATCACAAACGGTCACGGGCCGCAAATTAATCCTCTATCAAGAATCTCGTGATCTCGTCGAATTCCTTGGCGGAAAACCTCAACTCTGGGGAGACCAAAGCTTCACCGGGATTCCTATATGCAAGATATATAGCTAAGGTAAGACAAGACAAGCAGGACCTCCAGTCGTATCGACGACCCCGATAAGAGCCGTGTATCTCAGTCTCAGGACACGACGGATGAGCGACGCATACAGTGGCCTGATAGACATCTGTCAAGTTGCCCTGAGTTGGCCCCGCACAGTGCTCTAGTTTGGACCAACACTCATGAGGAGCACTGGCCCGAGTTGTTGATTAAATTCCTCGGGGAGGCCATTCCCTATGCAGATTATTATTAAGTGATTAGAGAATTAACACCAATGTTGGGTCCTGCCGGACAAGTCTTAATACTACACGATTTATCAAGGGGGTCCCCATAACAAGCCCGAACGTGTTAGGAGCGATCAGTTATGGAATCAAACACCGGTAGCTGGTAACTATGGCGGCAATAACGGAAAAAACACCCGGCAAAGGGCTAGGCCTTCCGTTATTCACCAAGTATATAGGTGCATTAATTAAATATCAGATTAACATAATGATATCAACTCATGTTATCACATGAGACAAGGCACCTGCAACTAGCAACGCTAACATTAGTAGCTGAGCAAAGCCTATTTAGCCATTCAATATTTGCTAGGAGGCGAAAAGTGTTTGGGTTTCATGGCAATATCAGGAGGCAATTATTTCTTTGGTAGGCAGCGAGAATATGACGAAGTAAACGTGAATCTAGCATAACAAGTCTAGACATGGAATCAAGGTCATATCATCTTGCGTGTGATGTCCTCAGCTTGGGACTGCTCTTATTCATCCTGCACGTACTCTCCCGGATCCACGTACTCGTTCTCCGATCCCGGTGCTACCCAACATAAAAATAGTATCCAATGAACAACAACACAACAAGATGCAACAAGCACATGATGCATGAGATGAAAATGAACATGCATCTCTATTCTAGCTACTTGCACATGCATGAGAAGAAAATACAAGCTACTGGACAGAACTGCACTCTAGGCTATCTTTACATGCATGAGGATGACATGAACAGTTGCGTCACGCAAAAACGAAGCTAACATATAAAGAACCTTACAAACGGAGCTACGGATCAACCGGAAACAACGAAACAAGAAATAGAGTCCTACGTGTCAAATCCATCACAGCTCACTCCAACAGCATACTTCTGGTATTCCCAGGTTGCCAAGACATAAAACAAGCAAGTATGGATGGGGTGGTGCAAGGAATACCACCACACCACCAACTATGCACTCACAAGCATCAAAACATCAAAACTATACAATCTGCCATAAACAACATCATAGCAGTTTGAGGGCTACATGCAAAGAACCTACATCCACCCAAATATGCCAAATAAGATATGTGAAATAATGTATTCAAAAACTCTACAAGAATGAGCAAAAATATAATACAAAGGAGTTACACACAGAAAGTTCTACAGCTGCTAACTTGGCCAAAAATATCAGTTTTCACGGACTTTGTGAAAATTCCAGATTCTCACTAGCTGTTTATGCTCTGAAGCATTTTGACAGCACCCAAAACAGTAGCTACAGGAATCCAAATGGAATGAAAATTGATAGAGAGCTAGACAAACACAAAAGCTACAACTTTCCAGTTGATAGCAAAGGCTGATTCCCAACACATGGACCTCTACAAGCACAACAAGAGGAGAAGAAAATATAAAGAGATTCTCAGACTTAGTGAAAATCTCAGATTTTCACTAAACTAGAATTTCAGCCACATGCCTACTTTGACTAAGAACCCCTTGCACATATGAATTCCTAAGCATGAAACAAAACCAACATGCTATAGAGGGGGTCACCCTCTACTGCCACAACAAGGAAACAACCTCTTGGGCTTACCACATCTCATGGAACCAACCTCCAAACATTGACCAAAACAGAAATATGACATTCCGAGAAAGGGTCCCAAAGTGGAATCTGAACCCACCATTGGATTCCTGGGATGACTCTACCCCAAAACCATATATAATACATAGGCACTTGCATAGAATAATTGGACACAAAGCTAAGAAGAAGATTTACGTGGAATCAAATAGAGATGAATAGTGCATCATCACATGTGCTTCCACTAGCTCATCACCTACACATGCATATGCACACACTCACATATACAATGGTGCACATGAGGGGTAGAACTCATTCTCATGTGCATTGGAACACCACCACACACACACATGCATCAAGCACAACATACGATAAACACCTACACATGCTAATATCACACACACCTTAGCTTACACTCACATATGCATTCCTATACCTACACATACAACTTGCATATGTGCTCATCAAGACACTCCATGCCTTGGGCATGTGCGAGACACACTTACACAAGCACACCACAACACAAGATTACATGAACAACTATACCACACACACACACAAGAGCCACTACTCCTACATCACAAAGTATGTGGGGAGGGGGTGTACCCCCACACACACACACTCGGACACTTGCACATCATAGTGCACAAGCTCATCATCATGCACATGGATACACACCACACACATCTTATAAAAGCTATCTCATACATCATATATACACTCAATCCTACACATGCACATACAACTACTAAGCTAGCAACAACATGCTGTTGTGAGCTAAGAATAATTCCCACATAGTGTAGAGCATACCACATCATCACATGTATCAAGCCAAAGGAATAAAGCAAGGAAAAGCAAAAGAAAAAAAGGATTGGGGTGGGATTCGATCCCTAGACCCCCTGGTCACACACAAAGAGACAAACCGCTCTGCTACTGGGCACTTGCTCGACAGAACAAGGGATGCTTGCAAGGTAAGCTATTCTCTGCTCTACTGTGCCAAAACCATAATAAAAAGGGGTGTTGCCGCTGGGACTCGAACCCACACCCTCATATCAACACACACACGACACCTATCACCACGCTACGCTTCAATACTTGATAGTACAGGGGGGTCATACCAGGTAACACACACAAACAACACAGACCCCATGCCCTGCTCTGCACAGAGACGATGGCAGAGACGTTCACCGGAGTGCCTCTACTACTGCTACTGTGCTGCGGGGAAACACCTACGGCTATCTCTACTGCTGCGTGGGTATCCCCTGCTCTGCTACTGCACAAGACCGAGCACAACCACACCAAGAACACACACCCATGCATACATGCTCTATCGTTCTCCTCTTCAAATAGAGGCACGACAACGTTCATCGGCCGGATCTAGTGAGGGGGAAGGGAGAAGTGCTAGGATCACCTAAAGAAAGGAGGAGAGGACGCCGATCGGGGGAAGAAGCCTGACGAAGACGACGCGGTGCTGATCTGAAGAAGCCTGCTGCAGAAACGAAGTAGGGGAAGGTGGAACATCGGGAACACGCCGGAGATGTGGTCCTGCCCGTCGCTGTGGTCGCGCCCCAACCTCAACGACGGCGGGAATGGAATGCGGGGTCCTGCCCAGAGCCCCCTGATATGGTTGTTGGCGCCGGAGGCGAGGGACGCACGGATGACTACGGTGGCGCTCTTCTGACTCTCTCTGCTACCCAAAACTACAGAGGGCTTATCTGGGGAGGAAGAGAGATGGAGGGAGGTGTGGTGGCGCTAGATGGGGGAGCGCGGAACCCTAGGCCAGGGGGCACAGACGCCAAGGCTATATGAGCTGCAGATGGGACGCCGCCGTCATCTCTCTCGCGCTCCTCTGAAGCCTCTGACGGAAAGCGAGCCCACGGGACGACGGTGTCAGGAAGAAGGGGATGGAGCGCTAGGTGGGCTGCCGCGGGGAGACAGAGGGAAGCTGGGCCTGCTAGTGGGAGGAGGCCCACTAGTTGGCGTTAGGTAGAAGGAAATAAAACCCCTGGGGTTTTCTAATTACCAAAAGAATAGAGAAAAGAAAATAAGGCAAGGCAAATCTGTTGGAGTTAAAAATAAAAAAAATACCCCTGGTCATAAGGGAATTATGACCCATTTAAATAAAATAGAAAAGAAATATTTGGAGAAATTAAATATTTACAAAACATAATTTATATGATCTCTTTTGTGGATATTTGCACCTTTAAAATATAGTTTCAAAACAGCAATTCACATCCTCACAACCACCACAAAACATACTAAATCATGGGCATTTTTGAAATTGGGATGGGGCAAGTGGATCTTGATCTTGACATAAAAGAGACGAAGAAGGTTTTTAAAACCCTAGTGCAAACCAACATAGAGCTTTCTACTTACAATTGCACAACTCCACACACTTCACATAAACCATACCTCATCACATGATATCACACCACATAATATGATCACAAGGCAACAAACACAATAGGCATGGAATGAATGGAATGCATGCATGCAAAGGAAAAACAAAGCAAGGTGACACATGAAATGACACATGCATGATCTCTCATATCAATGACAAGATGGACCCACATACAGAAGGTTCCAATAAAGGCAAGTCACACTCTTGGGGCATTACAAACTCTCCCACACTACAAAAATATCTCGTCCCGAGATCTAGGACTGAAAGAACTCCGGAAATTCAGAACGGAGGTGATCCTCGCGTTCCCAAGTAGCCTCTTTATCGGAATGGTGTGACCACTGCACTTTGAGAAATTTGACAGTCTTGTTGCGGGTCTTGCGCTCATTCGCCTCGAGAACCGCAACTGGATGCTCACGGTAGGATAGGTCGGGTTGAAGGTCGATGTCCTGAAGATGCACAGTGCTCTCGGGAGTCTTGAAGCATCTCCGGAGTTGAGAGACATGGAACACGTCATGCACATTTGCAAAGTTTGACGGGAGGTCGAGCTAGTACGCAAGGTCACCTTTCTTGCCAACCACTTTGAAAGGACCAACGAAACAAGGCGCAAGCTTTCCTTTGATGCCAAAGCGTTGTGTACCCTTCATAGGGGACACCTTGAGATAGACGAAGTCATCAAGCTCATAAGACATGTCACGATGCTTGCTATCATAATAGCTCTTCTCACGGGACTGAGCTGCTCTGAGATTATTCCAAATGACCCGACACATCTCCTCAGCTTCTTCTATCAAGTCATTCCCAAGAATCTGACGCTCGCCGGTCTCGGACCAGTTGAGCGGAGTACGACACTTCCTGCCATAGAGAATTTCAAACGGAGCTTTGCCTGAACTAGCTTGATAACTGTTGTTATACGAGAACTCAGTGAAAGGCAGGCAATCTTCCGACTTCATGCCAAAAGATATAACACAGGCTCTCAGCATATCCTCCCGAACCTGATTGACTCCCTCCACTTGACCACTAGTCTGAGGATGAAAAGTTGTACCGAAGCGTATCTTCGTGTCCATCGCAGACTGAAAAGAGCCCCAGAACTTGGAAGTGAAGATACTTCCATGATCCGAAGAAATCATCATAGGCACGCTGTGCAAATACACTATCCTGGAAGTGTACAACTCTGCAAGCTGAGCTGCCGAAATGGATTCCTTGACTCGAAGAAAATGAGCCACTTTACTCAACTTGTCGATGACGACGAAGATGGCATCATTACCCTTCTTGGACTTTGGAAACCCGGTGACGAAATCCATCTCAATACGGTTGAACTTCCACTCGGGGATGGGCAATGGATGTAAAATACCTGCTGGACGTTGATGCTCTGCTTTCACCCTTCGACATACGTCACATTCATTTACGAACTGAGAAATCTCACACTTCATGTGAGTCCACCAGAAGGTCTGTTTCAAGTCCTGATACATCTTCGAGCTTCTAGGATGTATAGAGAGCAAGGAGTTATGAGCTTCTTCCATGATTACCTTTCTGAGATCACCTTTCGGAACGACAAGACGATCTTCAAAGAACAACGTGTCTCTGGCATCAACACTGAAGCACTTATATTTGGGAAGTCCCTTTGACATGCCAATCTTGACTTTCTTCACCATTGCATCAAGAAGCTGTGCTGCTCGGACCTGATCTTCCAAGGTAGGAGAGATCTGAAGGTTTGCAAGAAATCCCTGAGGTACTAACTGAAGGTTGAGCTTTCTGAAAGATTCACAAAGGTCAGGCTTGAGAGGTTTCAAAATGAGACTGTCGCAGTATGCCTTCTTGCTCAAAGCATCTGCAACGACATTAGCTTTGCCTGGCGTGTACTCAACACTCGGATTAAAATCTTGGAGCATTTCCACCCAACGAGTTTGCCGGAGATTCAGGTTAGGCTCGGTGAAGATGTACTTGAGACTCTTGTGATCGGTGAACACTTCAACCTTTTGTTCCAACAAGAGGTGTCTCCAAGTCATCAGAGCGTGTACCACAGCTGCTAGATCAAGATCATGCACAGGATAATTCTTCTCCGCTGGCTTCAACTGCCTGGAGGTATAAGCAACCACTTTCTTCTCTTGCATCAGAACTGCACCAAGACCTTGAAGAGAGGCATCGTAGAACACTTGGTAAGGTATGGAATCATCAGGAGGAACCAAGACTGGAGTAGAGGTGAGCTTCTCTTGGAGTGTGTCGAAGGCCAACTAACACTCTGGAGACCAAGCATACTTCACCGCTTTCTGAAGAAGATTTGAGAGAGGCTTAACAATCTTGGAGAAGTTCTGGTGGACCTTTTACAATAGCTTGCAAGCCCGAGAAAGCTTCAAAGCTGCCATCCTCCTTCTTGACAAACAGAACTCCACAGCCCCATGGAGACGAGCTCGGTCTGATCAGACCCAAACGCTCCTGCTCATCGAGTTGCCTCTTAAGTTCCTTCAGCTCTTATGGACCCAATTTGTACGGTCGTTTGCACACAGGCTCAGTACCTGGTTCAAGCTCAACGACAAATTCAACTTCTCGGTGCGGAGGCATTCCTGGCACTTCTTCTGGAAACACATCCTCATATTCGCACACCCCTTGGACTTGCGAAATAGGATTAATCTCACCCTTTTCATTCAAAGAGAACAGACGGATTGTATCATCGCACGCCGTGAACATAATCACGTCCTCCGAAGAGTGAGTAAGCTTCACTTCTTTAGCTTCACAATCAATCGATGCCTTGTTCACGGCCAAGCAGTCCATAGCAAGGATCAAATCAATGTCGGAATTGCCCAAGAAAATAGGAGACGCGAGAAAAGAAAAACTTCCTATCTTGACAGAGACATCACAAACCACTTTGTTGGCGCTCATAAGAGTACCGGGCGACACCACATGTAATGCCTTCTTCAAATACTCAGAATCTCAATCATGCTTGGCAAAGAACATTCTAGACATGAACGAATGAGAAGCACCAGAATCAAACAACACTTTAGCATGAATATCATTGACTAAATGGTTACGTATGATCACATTAGAGGAGTTGTCTGCTTCAGCTGCATTCACCATGTTGACTCGAGCAGACCTGGGGTTGAACCTCAAGATAGCATTGCTTGGAGGATTGCCTGGAGTTGGAGGGGGCAGACAGAGCTGAGAAGTGCACTTGTTGGCATAATGACCCTTCTGCCCACACTAGTGATAAGTAACATCTGCTGGCTGACGGTACTGTGTCTGAGGAGGCCCTTGCTTCTGTTGCTGGAATCTCTCCTGAAAAGCTGGGTTGGGTGGGTGGGAAGAACCACGGCCACTAGAATGCTTGAACTGTTGCGTGTGTCGAGGAGGAGGAGGAGACACCCAATACTTCTGTTGCTTCTGAACCACCTGAGTAGAAGACGGGATGGAATCTTTGAAGCGCTTCTTAGAATTCTCCACCCTGAGAAAAGCTGCCTAAGCCCTGGGAGCTAAGTTGTAGAACTAATCGAACTCCTCAGGATCGTGCAAAGCGAGAGCTAAGTGCAAATCTTCTTTCAAGCCACCTCTGAACTGATAAATCTTGCTCTTATGATCAGGGATATCCTGCAATGCGTATCGGGCTAGCTCGTGGAACTCGATGTTCTACTTGTACACGGAGTTACCACCTTGCTTCAAGCGCCTGAACTTCTCACGCATTTCCTCCACAAAGCTGGATGGAATGTAGTGGGATCTGAAGTCACGACAGAACTCATCCCAAGTGATCACTCTAGCACCCGTGGAATCCTTCAACTGTTGCCACCAGATAGATGCTTGCCCCTTCAGCTGGAAAGTAGCAAACTTGACGAAATCCTCAGGACGAACATTGCTGCATTCAATGTGCTTGTTCATGTCACGGATCCAAACCTCGGCATCAAACGGCTGGTCACAGGAAGTGAAAGTCTTCGTTTGATTTTATAGGAACTGAGCCAGATTAGCAAACTAATTTCCACCATGCTGGAAATTGCCTTGCTGCTGATTACCCCTCTCTTTCAACAACCGTAGCAGCATCTGAGTGTTTTCATTTGTAGCAATCATTGATACGTCTCCAACGTATCTATAATTTTTATTGGTTTCATGCTATTATCTTGTCAAACTTTGGATGTTTTGCATGCCTTTTATATATTTTTTGGGACTAACTTATTAACTCAGTGCCAAGTGCGAGTTCCTATTTTTTCCATCTTTTTGACCCCTTTCAGAGGAGGATTTTGAACGAAGTCCAAATGGAATAAAACTGCCAAAAAGATTTTTTTCGAAACCGAAAAAGATCGGGAAGCCGGAGAATCAGGGCAGGGGCCTGCAGGGACCCCACAAGCCCCCTAGCCGCGTCAAGGGGGGGGGGGGGCGCCTCCCTGTCTTGTGGGATCCCTGGGCCACCTCTGCCCTAGGTTTTGCGCCTATATATTCCCTAAAATCCTAAAAAAAATCAGGAGATCATCGAATTACTTTTCCGTCGCCGCAAGCTACTGTCTCCGCAAGATCCCATATGGGGCACGTTCTGGTGCCCTGTCGGAGGGGGGATTCGGATACGGAGGGCTTCTTCATCAGCAGCATGAACTCTCCGATGATGTGTGAGTAGTTCACCATTGACCTACGGGTCCATAGCTAGTAGCTAGATGGCTTTTTCTCTCTCTTTGATCTTCAATACAAAGTTCTCCATGATCTCCATGGAGATCTATCCGATGTAATCTTCTTTTGCGGTGTGTTTGTCGAGATCCGATGAATTGTGGATTTATGATCAGATTATCTATGAATCTTATTTGAGTTTCTTCTGATCTCTCTTACGCATGATTTCATATCCTTGTAATTCTCTTCGAGTTCTGGGTTTTGTTTGGCCATCTTGATCTATGATTCTTGCAATGGGAGAAGTGCTTGGTTTTGGGTTCATACCGTGCGATGACCTCACCCAGTGACAGAAGGGGTAGCGAGGCATGCATCATGTTGTTGCCATCAAGGGCAAAAAGATGGGGTTTTCAACATTAGTTTGAGTTTATCCCTCTACATCATGTCATCTTGCTTAAGGCGTTACTCTGTTCGTCATGAACTCAATACACTAGATGCATGCTCGATAGCGGTCGATGTGTGGAGTAATAGTAGTAGATGCAGAAAGCATCGATCTACTTGTCTCGGACGTGATGCCTATATGTATGATCATTGCCTTAGATATCGTCATGACTTTGCGCGGTTCTATCATTTGCTCGACAGTAATTTGTTCACCCACCGTAATACTTGCTATTTTGAGAGTAGCCTATAGTGAACACTATGGCCCCCGGGTCTACTCCACACCACATTTTCAGCCTTACACTTTTACTTCGTTGCACTTTCCGCCTTCACATCTCACTTTGCAATCAATCTTGAAGGGATTGACAACCCCTTTAAAGCGTTGGGCGCAGGTACTCTGGACTTGACGAGATTCTCCTACTGGATTGATACCTTGGTTCTCAAACTTATGGGAATACTTACTGCTCCTGTGCTGCATCACCCTTTCCTCTTCAAGGGAAAAACCAATGCAAGCCCAGTCTCCATCAACGTGCCAATTTCTGGCGTTGTTGTATGTTGCCAGAGCAAAAGAATTTCTGGCGCCGTTGCCGGGGAGGATCAAGTCAAGAACTCATCCAAGTAAGTGTCGCAAACTCATCTCTTGCATTTACTTTGTTTGCCAGTTTCCTCTCGTTTTCCTCTCCCCCACTTCACAATTTGCCTTTTTATTTGCCTTTTTTGTTTGCCTTTTTCGTTTGCCTTTCCTTTGCTTGTGTGCTATGTGCCTTCAATATGCTTGCATCTTCGCTTGCTGAAAATCTAGTGATATGGATCCTCATCCACTTGCTAATCACTTTAAGAGATCCAATTATCTTGATCCAATTTCTAGTGAGTTGAGTGCACTTGACTTTCTCTATGGAGTTTTTCTTGAGATGCGTGAATCTGAAAATCATGATGAAGGAATTTATGAAGTGATTCACGAGGGCTCCTTGAATGAAAAGCATGATTGCAATGATTTCATTATAAATTCTGTTAATGACAATCATGCTAAAAATATGCAAAACCCTAAGCTTGGGGATGCTAGTTTTTCTATGTCCACTACTTGTTGCAATGATATTTGCAATAATATTGAAAGTGGGTTTGGAGAAGTCATGACTTTAGTTGATGATAATCCCACTATTTTCGAAGAGCGTCAACTTTGCGTGCATGTGGATCATGAAAAGAATATCCTTTGTGATAGCTATATTGTTGAATTTGATTATGATCCCACATGTAATTGCTATGAGAGAGGAAAATATTGTGGTAGAAACTTTCATGTTACCAAATTACCTCTCGTTATGTGGAGATTGCTATTGTCTCTTTCTTCTTCCTTACATATGGCAACTATTGGTTGTCTCTACAATCGTTTTCCTATAAAATGCCTATGCATAGGAAGTATGTTAGACTTAGATCATGATTTTCACATGCTTTATGATTCTCTCGTTGTGCTTCAATTCTTATCTTTTGTGTGAGCATCATTGATATCATCATGCCTAGCTAAGGGCATTAAAAAATAGCGCTTGTTGGGAGGCAACCCAATGAATTTATATTTGCCTTTTGCTTTCTGTTTTGTTGCGTCCACACCATCATAATTCTGTTATGATTGTGTCTTTTGTGTTTCTTTTTGTGTTTGAGCCAAGCAAAACCTTTATGACTAGTCTTGGTGATGGTTGTTTGATCCTGCTGGAAAAAGATAGAAACTTTTCGCTCACGAGATTATTTTTCATTTTTATTCAAAAAGACGTTTTGAGTTGATTCTTTTTGCTGCTGGTTGATATGCCTTTTGCCCAGGCAGTCATAATTTTTCAGAATTTTTGAGGTACAAGAAGTAACGAAGTATACAGATTGGTCTGTTTTTGACAGATTCTGTTTTTGTTGAGTTGGTTGCTTGTTTGGATGAAACTATGGTTAGTATCTGGGGGTACTAGCCATGGAAAAGTGAGAATACAGTAGCCCAACACCAATATAGATATAATTCAAGTTTTCTACAGTGCCAAAAGAGGTGGTAGTTTGTTTTCTTATGCTAATGTTATCACGAGTTTCTGTTTAAGTTTTGTGTTGTGAAGTTTTCAAGTTTTGGGTGATGTTCTCATGGACAAAGAGATAAGGAGTGGAAAGAGCTCAAGCTTGGGGAGGCCCAAGGCATCCCAAGCCAAATTCAACGACACCAAAAAGCCTAACCTTGGGGATGCCCCGGGAAGGCATCCCCTCTTTCGTCTTCAATCCATCGGTAACATTACTTGGAGCTATATTTTTATTCACCACATGATATGTGTTTTGCTTGGAGCGTCTTGTATCGTAGGAGTCTTTTCTTTTTGTTGTGTCACAATCATCCTTGCTGCACACCTTTTTGAGAGAGAGAGACATGCACTCATCGTGATTTTGCTAGTATGCTCATAGTGCTTCACTTATATATTTTGAGCTAGATAATTTTGCTCTATGTGCTTCACTTATATCTATTAGAGCACGGCGGTGCGTGACTTTGTAGTTGGCTTATGCTATGAAAGTAGTCCCAAAGGTGATAGGAACCCAAAGAGGATACAAAAACAATACCGGGGTTGTGCATGATTTACATTAGTTGTGTGAGGATGATGGACCATAGCCAGACTATACGATATTGTAGGGATAACTTTCCTTGGCCTTGTTATTTTGAAAGTTCATGATTACCTTTCTAGTTTGCTTGAAGTATTATTGTTTTCGTGTTAATAGCAAACTATTGTTTCGAATCTTACGGATCTGAACATTCATGTCACGTGAAAGAAGTTGCAAAGGAGAACTATGCTAGGTAGCATTCCACATAAAAAATTCAGTCTTTATCACTTCCCTACTCGAGGACGAGCAGGAGTTAAGCTTGGGCATGCTTGATACGTCTCCAACGTATCTATAACTTTTTATGGTTTCATGCTATTATCTTGTCAAACTTTGGATGTTTTGCATGCCTTTTATATATTTTTTGGGACTAACTTATTAACTCAGTGCCAAGTGCCAGTTCCTGTTTTTTCCATGTTTTTGACCCCTTTAAGAGGAGGATTTTGAAAGGAGTCCAAACGGAATTAAACTGCCAAAAGATTTTTTCCAAAACTGAAAAAGATCGGGAAGACGGAGAATCAGGGCAGGGGCGTGCAGGGACCCCACAAGCCCCCTAGCCGCGACCAGGGGGGCCCGCGCCTCCCTGGCTTGTGGGGTCCCTGGGCCACCTCTGCCCTAGGTTTTGCGCCTATATATTCCCTAAAATCCCAGGAAAATCAGGAGATCGTCGAAAGTACTTTTCCGCCGCCGCAAGCTTCTGTCTCTGCAAGGTCCCATCTGGGGCATTTTCTGGTGCCCTGCCGGAGGGGGATACGGATATGGAGGCTTCTTCATCAACACCATGACCTCTCCGATGATGCGTGAGTAGTTCACCATAGACCTACGGGTCCATAACTAGTAGCTAGATGGCTTCTTCTCTCTCTTTGATCTTCAATACAAAGTTCCCCATGATCTTCATGGAGATCTATCCGATGTAATCTTCTTTTGCGGTGTGTTTGTCGTGATCCGATGAATTGTGGATTTATGATCAGATTATCTATGAATCTTATTTGAGTTTGTTTTGATCTCTCTTATGCATGATTTCATATCCTTGTAATTCTCTTTGAATTGTGGGTTTTGTTTGGCCATCTTGATCTATGATTCTTGCAATGGGAGAAGTGCTTGGTTTTGGGTTCGTACCGCGCGGTGACCTCACCCAGTGACAGAAGGGGTAGCGAGGCACGCATCGTGTTGTTGCCATCAAGGGTAAAAAGATGGGGTTTTCATCATTGGTTTGAGTTTACCCCTCTACATCATGTCATCTTGCTTAAGGCGTTACTCTGTTCGTCATTTACTTAATACACTAGATGCATGCTGGATAACGGTCGATGTGTGGAGTAATAGTAGTAGATGCAGAAAGTATCGGTCTACTTCTCTCGGACGTGATGCCTATATGTATGATCATTGGCTTAGATATCGTCATGCCTTTGCGCGGTTCTATCAATTGCTCGACAATAATTTGTTCACCCACCGTAATATTTGCTATTTTGAGAGAAGCCTCTAGTGAACACTATGGCCCCCGGGTCTACTCCACACCATATTTTCAGCCTTAAACTTTTACTTCTTTGCACTTTCCGCCTTCAGATCTCACTTTGCAAGCAATCTTGAAGGGATTGACAACCCCTTTAAAGCATTCGCTGCAAGCTCTTTTGTGTTTGCGCAGGTACTCTGGACTTGACGAGATTCTCCTACTGGATTGATACCTTGGTTCTCAAACTGAGGGAAATACTTACTGCTCCTGTGCTGCATCACCCTTTCCTCTTCAAGGGAAAAATCAATGCAAGCCCAGTCTCCGTCAACATGCCAATTTCTGGCGCTGTTGTCTGTTGCCGTAGCAGCCATCATCGCTTGCCAAGCCTCTACAGGAGGAGGCAGCGGTGGAGGAGGATTCTCCGGAAGAGGAGGTGGTGGCGGCACATCCTCACGACCTGGATTCTGACGAGTTGGTGGAGCCATCCTGAAGACGGACAACACATTAGCCCACAGAATAATTGACGGTATAGCTGAATCAAAATGGCAGGAATATCTAAACAGGAATATAGCAATTGCACTCGAACAAAATAGTAAGAATGCTTCCTCAAAGTGACTGTCGACAAAATTCTGATTAAGACCACTTGGAAACAAGTATGAACTAGAACTGCTCGGAACAAACATATGATCGAGATTTCATCCGATATATTCGTGGATAAGATCGCACGGGCTCGAATTTACAGTAGCCATCCTGTGCAAGGTAGTGCACACAACTTACAAAGTATCCCCGAGTCATAGCAAGCTACAAGGACTCTTTCATACACAACGAGAACCACTGTAAGACGACCATGAACAAACATACCCACTGAATATCAAATCCCAACCTCACATCATGCATCTGTAGGAAGATTGTCCTATAAGTCACTACTTGATATCCCACCTATGAATTCCCGAAATATCTGGTCATGCAATCTGGTACACGGATACAAGGAGTAATATTCACACAACTCCTATACTAACCCGTCCACTGTATCACACCCGTCAACACATAACCAAAATCTCGGACCTTCATCAACAACAGACCCTCGTGATCACAATGATAAAAAGTATGGCAGTACTCCCGAACAATCTGCACCAGTACTGGGGACATCGGGGTTATCTCGCCACTACTAGTATTGAAGCAATTACGAACATCCTTCGTTCTTAGATACTCAGAAATCTGAATGATGGCAATGTGCGCAAGAATCCCCTGGAGCTCAACTTCCCAGAAGAAATCAAGGCAGACAGGAGGCACCAAGACAGAACTCCGTCACATCGAAATCATATAGATTTCAAAAATACCCGCGTGATCCTAATTTTTTTTTGACCGAGAAGAGGAGTAGAATTAAGATTTCCTAAGTCGGGAACCTCACCAACGCATGGAAGAGGAGAAAAAAGAATCCTACTCTCCGATATAACTAAGACTCAAAACATTTTACTAGACTTGACTCGGCCAAGTACGATCACACAAAGGCTCCTATGGTCGTAAGGCTCTGATTACCAACCTGTAACGACTAAGATGCGGTCCTTTCCGATATAGGGAACGAGGCCTCGAATTGGAAAGAAGCGCATCTAACCATTTCGCGAGCACGGTAACATAGCACATACATAATAATAGAATGACAATTAGGGATTCAACTGCCATCTCATACATAATATCAGAGTTTACATCACGCATTTATTCAGACAAGGTATTTCTGCTACGGATTATAAAACATGAGAAATGGCTATGCTACCCTGCATGCTTGCCCACGATCACGACCATGCCTCAGTCTTCTAGATAGTTCACGTCCAGGCGGTCGTTTTCCTCATCGTACTGCCATGCCAGCTGCGTGCCGTCGGGATCACCTGTGTCGGGCGTACCTGTACCTGTTGGGTTGTTGATGTAATATGTGAGCCATGGGGACTCACCAATCTATGACCTCGGTGCCGGAACTAGTCAAGCTATTAGGTAAGGAAGGTTCAGTGTTTAGGTTGCAGCATCCTAAGCATTTATGGTGGCTAACTTACGTAGAACAAGTATTGAAGGTGGTCTATACTAGCAGGCGAAGACTATCTGATCAATAAGTTATCCTGAACACCTAGTTACGTCAATCATAACCCCACCGTGTTCCCGATCGAAGAGAGGTCTTCGAAGGGGACAGTCACGGTTATGCACACAGTTGGCAATTTTATTAGATTAGTTCAAGTTATCTAGAACTGGATGTTAAAAAATATTCCAATTTGCCACATAACCGCGGGCACGGCTTTCCGAAAGATTAAACCCTGCAGGGGTGCTCCAACTAGTCCATCACAAACGGTCACGGGCCACAAAGTAATCCTCTATCACGAATCTCGTGATCTCGTCGGATTCCTTGGAGGAAAACCTCAACTTTGGGGAGAACCAAAGCTTCACTGGGATTCCTATACGCAAGATATATCGCTAAGGTAAGACAAGACGGATGAGCGACGCGTATCTCAGTCTCAGGACACGACGGATGAGCGACGCGTACAGTGGCCTGATAGACATCTCTCAAGTTGCCCTCAGTTGGACCCGCACAATGCTCTAGTTTGGACCAACACTCATGAGGAGCACTGGCCAGGGTTGTTGATTAAATTCCTCGGGGAGGCCATTCCCTATGCAGATTATTATTAAGTGATTAGCAAATTAACACCAATGTTGGCTCCTCCCGGACAAGTCTTAGCACTAAACGATTTATCAAGGGGGTCCCCATAACAATCCCGAACGTGTTAGGAGCGATTAGTTATGGAATCAAACACCGGTAGCCGGTAACTATGGTGGCAATAATAGAATAAAACACCCGGAAAAAGGCTAGGCCTTATGTTATTCACCAAGTATATAGGTGCATTAATTAAATATCAGATTAATATAATAATATCAACTCATGTTATCACATGAGACAAGGCACCTGCAACTAGCAACGCTAACATTAGTAGTTGAGCAAAGCCTACTTAGCCATTCAATATTTGCTAGGAGGGGAAAAGTGTTTGTGTTTCATCGCAATATCAGGTGGCAATTATTTTTGTGGTAGGCAGCAAGCATATGACGAAGGAAACGTGAATATAGCATAACAAGGAAATAGCATCCAATGAACAACAACACAACAAGATGCAACAAGCACATGATGCATGAGATGAAAATGAACATGCATCTCTATTCTAGCTACTTGGACATGCATGAGAAGAAAATACAAGCTACTGGACAGAACTGCACTCTAAGCTATCTTGGCATGCATGAGGATGACATGAATGGATTCTTCACGCGAAAACGAAGCAAAAACATATAAAGAACCTTACAAACGGGGCTACGGATCAACCGGAAACAACGAAACAAGAAATAGGGTTCTACGTGTCACATCCATCACAACTCACTCCAATGGAATACTTCTGCTATTCCCAGGTTGCCAAGACATAAAACAAACAAGTATGGATGGGGTGGTGCAAGGAATATCACCACACCACCAACTATGCACTCACAAGCATCAAAACATCAAAACTATACAATCTGCCATAAACAACATCATAGCAGTTTGAGGGCTACATGAAAAGCACCTACAGCCACCCAAATATGCCAAATAAGATATGTGGCAGAAGCTATTCAAAAATACTACAAGCATGAGCAAAAAGATAATACAAAGGAGTTACACAAATAAAGTTCTACAGCTGCTAACTTGGCCAAAAATATCAGTTTTCATGGACTTTGTGTGAAAATTCCAGATTCTCACTAGCTGTTTATGCTCTGAAGCATTTTGACAGCACCCAAAATAGTAGCTACAGGAATCCAAATGGAATGAAAATTGACAGAGAGCTAGACAAATACAAAAGCTACTACTATCCAGTTGATAGCAAAGGATGATTCCCAACACATGGATCTCTACAAGCACAACAACAAGAGAAGAAAATATAACAAGATTCTCAGACTTAGTGAAAATCTCAGATTTTGAGATTTTCACTAAACTGGAATTTCATCCACATGCCTACTTTGACTAAGCACCACTTGCACATATGAATTCCTAAGCATGGAACAAAACCAACATGCTATATAGGGGGTCACCCTCTACTTCCACAACAAGAAAACAACCTCTTGGGCTCACCACATCTCATGGAACCAAGCTCCAAACATTGACCAAAACAGAAATATGACATTCCCAAAAAGTTTCTCAAAGTGGAATCTGAACCCACCATTGGATTCCTGGGATGATTCTACCCCAAAACCATATATAATACATAGGCACTTGCATAGAATAATTGGGCACAAAGCTAAGAAGAAGATTTACATGGAATCACATAGAGATGAATAGTGCATCATCACATGTGCTTCCACTAGCTCATCACATACACATGCATATGCACACAGTCACATATCCAATGGTGCACATGAGGGGTAGACCTCATTCTCATGTGCCTTAGCACACCACCACACACACACATGCATCAAGCACAACATATGATAAACACCTACACATGCTAATATCACACACACCTTAGCTTACACTCACATATGCATTCCTACACCTACACATACAACTTGCACATGTGCTCATCAAGACACTCCATGCCTTGGGCATGTGTGAGACACACACACACAAGCACACCACAACACAAGATCACATGAACAACTATACCACACACACACAAGGGCCACTACTCCTACATCACAAAGTATGTGGGGAGGGCGTGTACCCACACACACACACACACTCACACACTTGCACATCATAGTGCACAAGCTCATCATCATGCACATGGGTACACACCACACACATCTTATAAAAGCTAGCTCATACGTCATATATACACTCAATCCTACACATGCACATACAACTACTAAGCTAGCAAAAATACTAGCAACAACATGCTGTTGTGAGCTAAAAATAATTCCCACATAGTGTAGAGCATACACAGCATCACATGTATCAAGACAAAGGAAAACAGCACGGAAAAGCAAAAGAAAAAAAAAGATTGGGGTGGGATTCGATCCCTAGACCCCCTGGTCACACACAAAGAGACAAACCACTCTTCTACTGGGCACTTGCTCGACAGAACAAGGGATGCTTGCAAGGTAAGCTACTCTCTCCTCTACTGCACCAAAACCAGAATAAAGTGGAGTGCTGCTGCTGGGACTCGAACCCACACCCTCATATCAACACACACACGTCACCTACCACTACGCTATGCTTCGATACTTGACAGTACAGGGGGATCATACCAGGTAACACACACAGACAACACTGATCCCATGCCCTACTCTGCATAGAGACAATGGAAGAGACGTTCACCGGAGCGCCTCTACTACTGCTACTGCGCCACGGGGAAACACCTATGGCTAGCTCTACTGCTGCGTGGGTATCCCCTGCTCTGCTATTGCACAAGACCGAGCACAACCACACCAAGAACACACACCCATGTATACAGGCTTTACCGTTCTCCTCTTCGAATAGAGGCACGACAACATTCATCGGCCGGATCTAGCGAGGCGGAAGGGAGAAGAGCTAGGCTCACCTAGAAAAAGGAGGAGAGGACGCCAATCGGGGGAAGAAGCCCGAGGAAGACGACGCGGCACTGATCTGAAGAAGCCTGCTGCAGAACCAAAGTAGGGGAAGGAGGAACACCGAGAACATGCTCGAGACGTGGTCCTGCCCGTCGCTGTGGTCGCGCCCTGACCTCAACGATGGCGGGAATGGAACGCGGGGTCCTGCCCGGAGCCCCCTGACATGGCTTCCGGCGCCGGAGGCGAGGGATGCACGGATGACTACAGCGGCGCTCTTCTGACTCTCTCTGCTACCCGAAAATACAAAGCGCTTACTAGGGAGGAAGAGAGATGGAGGGAGGTGTGGCGGCGCTAGATGGGGGAGCGCGGAACCCTAGGCCAAGGGGCATGGACGCCAAGGCTATATGAGCCGCGGATGGGACAGCGCCATCATCACTCGCGCGCTCCTCTAAAGCCTTTGATGGAAAGCGAGCGCACAGGACGACGGCGTCAGGAAGAAGGGGATGGAGCGCTAGGTGGGCTACCGCGGGGAGACAAAGGGAAGCTGGGCCTAGTAGTGGGAGGAGGCCCACTAGTTGGCGCCAGGTAGAAGGAAATGGGGTTTTCTAATTACCAAAAGAACAGAGAAACAAAATAAGCCAAGGCAAATCTGTTGGAGTTAAAAATAAAAAAAATACCCCTGGTCATAAGGGAATTATGACCCATTTAAAGAAAATAGAAAAGAAATATTTGGAGCAATTAAATATTTGCAAAACAGAATTTATATGATATGTTTTGTGGATATTTGCTCCTTTAAAATATAGTTTCAAAACAGCAATTCACATCCTCACAACCACCACAAAACATACTAAATCATGGGCTTTTTTGAAATAGGGATGGGGCAAGTGGATCTTGATCTTGAGATAAAAGAGAGGAAGAAGGTTTTTAAAACCTTAGTGCAAACAAACATAGAGCTTTCTACTTACAATTGCACCACTCCACACACTTCACATAAACCACACCTCATCACATGATATCACACCACATCATATGATCACAAGGCAACAAACACAATAGGCATGGAATGAATGGAATGCATGCATGCAAAGGAAAAACAAAACAAGGTGACACATGAAATTGACACATGCATGATGTCTCATATCAATGACAAGATGGACCCACATACAGAAGGTTCCAATAAAGGCAAGTTACACTTTTGGGGCATTACAAACGCGCCCTACACCCTCGGCGCGCCCTGCATGCTTGTGGGCCCCTCGGCAGGCCTTCGGTGCCCATCTTCTTCTATATAAGGGTTTTTATCTGGAAAAAATATTATCAGAACTTTCAGGCCAAAGCTCAGCCGTCTTGAGGCGGAACTTCGGCACAACCAATCTAGGGCTCCGACGGATCTATTCTGCCGGGGAAACTTCCCTCCCGGAGGGGGAAATCGAAGCCATCGTCATGACCAACTATCCTCTCATCGAGAGGGGGTCAATCTCCATCAACATCTTCATTAGCACCATCTCCTCTCCAAACCCTATTTCATCTCTGTTATCCGATCTTTTCCACAAACCTGAGATTGGTACCTGGGGGTTGCTAGTAGTGTTGATTACTCCTTGTAGTTGATGCTAGTTGGTTTACTTGGTGGAATATCATATGTTCAGATCCTTAATGATTATTAATACTTCTCTGATTATTAATATGAATTTTCTTTGTGAGTAATTATGTATGTTCCTGAGGACATGGGGGTAAGTCTTGCTATAAGTAATCATGTGAATTCGGTATTCGTTTGATATTTTGATGAGATGTATGTTGTGTCTCCTCTAGTGGTGTCATGTGAACGTCGACTACACGACCCTTCACCATTATTTGGGCCTAGGGGAACGCATTGGGAAGTAATAAGTAGATGATGGGTTGCTAGAGTGATAAAAACTTAAACCCTAGTTTATGTGTTGCTTCGTAAGGGGCTGATTTGGATCCATATGTTTCATGCTATGGTTAGATTTATCTTAATTCTTCTTTCGTAGTTGCAAATGCTTGCGAGAGAGGTTAATCATAAGTGTGATGTTTGTCCAAGTTAGGGCAGCAACCAAGCACCGCTCCACCCACATAAAAAATTATCAAAGTAACGAACGCGAATCATATGAGCATGATGAAAACTAGCTTGACAAAAATTCCCATGTGTCCTGTGGAGCGCTTTGCTTTATATAAGACTTTTCCCAGGCTTGTCCATTTCTACAAAAAGGATTGGTCCACCTTGCTGCACCTTTGTTACATTTCTTATTTGCTAACCATTATGAATTACCTTATCACAAAACTATCTGTTGGCGATAATTTCAGTGCTTGCAGAGAATACCTTACTGAAAACCGCTTGTCATTTCCTTCTACTTCTCGTTGGGTTCGACTCTCTTACTTATCGAAAGGACTACGATAGATCCCTTATACTTGTGAGTCATAAGATATGGACCTTCTTCCCAAACATCTCCGTTGACGTTGAGGTAGCCAACACCTTGTTTCTTCCGATGTCCTCCTTGCTTGCGCACAATTTCCTTGAATTGTTTACTTCCGGCAAGGCTCTTGAAGATACCTTTCTCTATAACCCCTTTGAATAGATCGTTTTCTTTCTCAAGTGTAACTTGGCTAAGAGAATTGGTAGTGGAATCAATAGAGCTACTAGCAACAACATTATTGCGTTTACCCATAGCATGGTTGTTACTAGATGAAGAAACCTTCTTGCCTTTGTTACTAGTGTTCCCATGTTTAACTTGTGGAACAAAGTTGGACAGGAGTAATTGTTTGGCTAGATAAGAAGAACTCTTCTTTTGAAGATCATCATTGATCGCTTTTAACAACTCATGTTGTTGCTCCAAGTTGAGCTTCTCGAAGGGTAGATTTTCATGGGTTCTTGCAAGCTCTCTATGATCTTCTAGAGTAGTCTCATGAGCTAACTTAAGAGTTTTTAATTCTCGAGTTAGTCGCGCAATTTCCTCCTTATCATCATCATTCATTTTCACTTGACTAGCATAATAAATAGAAATTTCATTTTTAGTGAAATCACTAGTTTTATCAAGAAGCCAGTCATCTTCTCCTAGCAAGTCATCCTCATCACTATTAAAATCAAGATAATCGGGATGTGGTACCTTGGGGCCTTTAGCCATGAAGCAGTTTCTGGATCCCTCATTTAGTGAATCAAATAAGTGGTAGGATTTGGTGGAAACGAGTGCAACACCGGAAACACCTTCATCTTGACTATAGTCGGTGTTGGAGTGATAGCTTCTCTCGGACTGGTGATCAGACTTGTAGCAAGACACCCATTCACCAACATGAGCTTGATGTCTTCTTCTTGAACTGCTCTTGGTGTATTTGTCCTTCTTCTTTGATTCCTTGCCTCTCCCTGAGTGTCTTCGTTCAAAGTGATCTTCTCTACTCTTTCTCTCTCTGCGAGGTGACTCATCTCTTGAGCTTTACCTTCGAGGTGACTCTTCCCTTCTTTTCTAGGGAGCCGAGCACTCATTTGAGTAGTGTACGGGCTTCCCATAATTGTAGAAGTTTCGGTGACGACAGGACGAACGCTTCTCTTCATGTCTCGAGCTTGGGCTTCTATCTTTGCCTCTACTGTTATAGAACTTGTTGAATTTTCTGACCATGAGGCTTATCTCCTCATCAGTGACAAGATTTTCCTTTGAAGTAGCGGGAGCATCACATGAAGCTTTATAAGCACCCCTTGACTTGTTGTGCAGCTCATCTTTGTCCTTGAGTGGCATCTCATGAGCAACAATCCTACCAATGACTTCAGTTGGCTTGAGATCATTGTAATTTGGCATCATTTGGACCAATGTGCACACTGTGTCATACTTGCCAGCGAGAGCTCTAAGTATCTTATTGATGAAGATTTTTCGGTCATCTCTTTGCTTCCTAAGCCGGCAATCTCATTGGTGATGAGACCTAGCCTAGAGTACATTTCAGTGACACCTTCACCATCCTTCATCTTGAACTTGTCGAGCTGATTTGAAGCACATCCAACTTACATTCTCTGACAGAATCAGTACCTTCTTGCATATCAGCCAAAGTATCCCAAATTTCTTTTGCATTCTCAAGACGACTAACTTAGTGCTCCCTCGAGCGCCTCCTCTCTCTAGAGGATCTCCACAACTCACCCGTCGCATTGGCTCCTCTCCCCGTGTCCGCTTTTTATCCCCAATGGCCAGGGCACCCACCCCACAACCCTAGACGCTGGCCTCTCCATGGCCAAGATGCCGTGCTCCCCGCTTCCCCTTGGCGTGAGCAAGTCACCCAGGTGAGTGCGTGTGACAGCCCGATGCCGACGTTCCAGAAGATTCCCCTTTTCTTTCCGTTTTCGTCGTGTGTCTATTTTCTTTTGTCGCATCATGTGCATCATCAGCATTGCATCGACATCTCATTGCCGCTAGTTTTCAAAACTTGCATCCGTTGTTAGTTGTCGGTTCTCGTCGTTGTCTGTTCTGAGACCGACCGCACTCGCACGCGCCCGCGGCACTGTTGAAACCCTGTTTTAAAAGTGTGAGTTAAACTTTCTCTGATCGGGTTGAGATTTGATGTGCGGTCTTATATTAATATTGGTAGGCCACCTGTCGAATTTCGTCGCGATCGGAGTCCGTCTGGTACCCGAACGGTCGACCGTAGCGTCACCGTCTCCGGCTATTCGTCGGACGTTTGTCGGTGTTTTAAAATTCGTTGCCGTGCCCCCCCGTTTTCCCTCTCGTCTCTGGATATCCCCTCTACACGGCCGCGTACCCATTCCCGTGTTCGGGATCGTCCGAATCCGACCCCGCGGTTGGATCCGGAACGCGATTCCGGTTAACCGAGCCCCTCTTTTCTCTATAAATACCCCTCCACCTTATTTTAGACAACCCCTCACCCCCTGTGCCTCGAAATCCGTGCAGCCCCAAACCCTAGCCTCCTCCTCTCTCCTTCCTGGCGCCGCCGGCCCGCCAGGCCCAGATCGGTCCCGGGCGAGGCCCATTCGGCCGCCGCCTCGCGCCAGCGCCGCTCACGACCGCCTCCCCGCGCAGCCTTGGTGTCGCCGGCCTCCGCGTCGCCTCCGGCCAGGGACCGGCTCAACCCGCCCCGAGAACCCGCCGCCTCCCGCGCCCCGAGCCTCCCCCGCGCCCCGCCGCCAGCTCCTCCCTCGCCCCGGCCCCCTGCATCGCCCGCCGTTGCCTCCATGGTAGCCGAGTCCCGATCTCCGTGCCCCGGCGCCGGCTCGACCCGCCAGCGGCGGGAACAGATCTCGCCGCCCGAGATCCGCCCAGACCGACCACCTCTCGGCCGCCTCCGCGCCGTGGCTGGCCGCCATCGCTCGTACCGCTGCCTCCACTGCTGCCAGAGGCGCGTGCCCACGAGGATGACGACAACCACGCATCAGAGCTTCCCCCGCGCTAGGCCGCGCCCCCAGGCCCAGCTGGCCTCGTCGGCCCACCTCGCCTCCACCGCCCCAAGCCGGTCTGCCTAGCCTCGTCCCCAGCCGGCCCAAGTGGCCCACGGTGAGATCCAACCCCCAACCCCTATTTCACGCCCGTGGCGCCATTTAGCTATGGTGTGCCCATGTCCCTTCGGCCCGGTAGTATTTTAATTTAGGATTTTCCAAATTAGTTGTATTTCAGGATTTATCTAAATATTTAAGCGTCCGTCTCTTTTTACCCGTAAGTCGGAACGAGGCGTATTTTATATGGTTTTGGGGTAGTATTGCAAGTAGAACATGAATTTAAAGCTTGCATATTTATTTGACGTGGTTTTACATGCCAAACGCCTAGTTTAGCGTGTTGTTCCAATAGGGGAACATCCCGTATTTATTTTTCTTGCAGTCCGGATTTCTCGAGTGCCTTAGGTAAAATGTCCATGTTTTAGGAATCATTTTTGCATGTATTTTAGAGCGGTCATTGGTATTTTTTTTGCGTGTAGGGTTTGCCGGTAGTTTATTTTCCCGTGTATAGGTTATTTTCTCGCATTTTCGTGTGTCATTATATTGTTGTGCAACCCCACATATTTTATATGTTTCTGGGGTTGAAAAATCCATGTGATTTTTCTATGCATTTAGTTTTAGCTTTTGAGTAAGTTAGTTCGTGAGATACTTTGCCGTGTTGCCCTTTTGTTTAATTCGTAGGATTTAATCCATGCTTCGTTTGAAGGAGTTGTCAACTAGAGTGTTGATCTTGGGTGTTTAGACTAGCCCCTGGTATTTTTGGTTGCAATATAAATGCATGTTTAGGTGTGTTTTGATTGCCCTCAAGTTGCTAGAAATAGTGCTGTTTTGGACGTGCTGAAATATTTCTAAGTATGGAATCTGTTATATTTTGTTGCTGTCTTGTCTTGCTTGCATCTTGTTATCTGTAGCTCTTTTGACGTTGGTCCAATGGAGTTAGTTGTACCCCTTGTGTTTATCCAGCATGCTGTAAATTTTCATGCCATTTGGAGTCCTGTAGCTATAGGTTTGGCTGCTGTCAATATTGCTTCAGATCGAAAACTGCACTTTCATGGGGTGTTATTTTCACTAAGTCTGAAATAGTGTGTGGGATGCCATTTTGTGTCTTCCTTCCCTAGTGATCCATGATGCCATGCTAGTTGTTGTTAGTTGTTTGTAGTAGTGCTTCTTGCCCTCTTTCGTGCTATGCCTTGCTTGATTTTATCGGAGTTGTGTAGCTCGTAGTTGTGGGGCGTAGAAAGTGCTATGTGGCTGATTTTGGCAGATTGTAGTCATTTCTTGTTTTGCCCGTAGTTTTTGAACCGTAGCTCCGATTTGATCGTGTCCTATATGAAACTTGCTTAGAATCTTGTGTAGTTTCTTTTTCTCTTGCTAGTTGTATGTTTTGAAGTGCTCGTGACCGTCGTTGCACACATTTTGCATTCATGCCATCATATCTTGCGGTGCTTGTATCTTTTGAACCGTAGCTCCGTTGGAGATGTTCTTTTATGTGTAGGTTGCTTGAAATGACGCGTAGAATCACGTGAACCTATTTGTTTTTCTGTTTAACAACCAATTAAATGCATTAGTTCAGATCTGGACAAAATTGTAAATTAACTTGTGAGGTCGTATCGGAGGTGCTATATGACATTTCCGACCTCATTTAAAATGTCTGGATAGGTAGTTTAATTTCCGCTTCACCTCTTGCATGTTTGACAACATTAATATTGCCGTGTAAATAACTGAGAGCGAACTAAATAATTCATATGTGGAGTTTTGTCAATATGCAACTCGTTGCATATTGGACTTCACTTAATGTGTATTATTTGATTGTGTGAATTGTCTTGACGTGTCATGCATGTATTTAGCTGTTCATGCATCATATGTGTCTTGCATCGTGTGTTGCTTATCTGTGTTGATGATTGTTTCCGATTTCCTCCGTCTCGATAGAGTTCCGCAAGCGTGTTGGAAAGTGAGGACCGTTCAACTACGTCGGTTCGTCTGCTTCACGGAGTCATTCTTCTTCCAAGCGGGATCTCAGGCAAGATGGCCATTTCCCCAGATACCATTACTATCATTGCCATGCTAGTTTATCGCTTCTATCGATTATGTCTCGTTGCCTACCACATGTTAAATATCAGCCTCTCAACAATGCCATGAAACCTTCAACCTGTTCAACCTAGCAAACCACTGATTGGCTATGTTACCACTTGCTTAACCCTGTGTTAGCGTTGCTACTTGCAGGTGTAGTTGCTTCCATGTTTTAACATGGGTTCCTTGTTATATCACCCTATCAATGTTATTTAATTTAATGCACCTATATACTTGGTAAAAGGTGGTAGGCTCGACCCTTTTCTAGCCTCGTGTTTTGTTCCACCTTTGCCCCCTTAATTTCCGGCTGTCGGTGTTATGTTCCATAATTGAGCGCTCCTAACACGACCGGGGTTGTTATGGGGACCCCCTTGATAATTCGTTTTAGATTAAGACTGGCCTAGCAAGGCCCAACTTTGGTACTACATTTGCCTAATAACCTAATAATAATGCATAGGGACCCGCCGGCACCCTGCGGACTATTTTAATCAACCCGCGGGCCAGTGCTCCTCATGAGTGTTGGTCCAAAACAGAGCAGCTCATTAATGCTACCCGGGGCAACTCGGCGTTTGGCGTGGTAACCATTGCTCATCCGTCGTGTCCTGAGAACGAGGTACGCGACTCCTATCGGGATCGTCGACACGTCGGGCGGCCTTGCTGGATTAGTTTTACCTTTGACGAGATATCTTGTGCATCGGGATTCCGGTGATGCTTTGGGTAATCTCAGAGTGGAGGTTTTCCACTAGGGAATCCGACGAGATCGCGAGCTTCGTGATTGAGGATTTCTATGCGTCTTGTGGTAATTTCTGATGGACTAGTTGGAGCACCCATGCAGGGTTAAATCTTTTGGAAAGCCGTGCCCGCGGTTATGTGGCAACGTGGAAACTTTGTTTAACACTGGTTCTAGATAACTTGAAGTTAACTTAAATAAAACTTGCCAACTGTGTGCGTAACCGTGATTGTCTCTTTCGTGAGTTCCTTCTCCGATCGAGGACATGGTGGGGTTATGTCTGACGTAGGTAGGTGTTCAGGATCATTCATTTGATCAGCAGTAGTTCACGTCGGTTATGCGCAGATCTTCCCCTCTTTATTTCTTGTACTCGTAAGCTTAGCCATCAAATATATGCTTAGCCGCTGCTGCAACCTCACCACTTAACCATGCCTCACCCATTAAGCTTTGCTAGTCTTGATACCTTTGTAAATGAGAGTCCTGAGTCCCCTGTGGCTCACAGATTACTACAACAACAGTTGCAGGTACAGGTAAAGGTTACTTGACGCGAGCACGTTGATTGTTCATTTGGAGTTTCTTCTTCTTCTTCTTCTTCTTCATCGATCTAGGATGGGTTCCAGGCCGGCAGCCTGGGATAGCAAGGATGGACGTCGTTCTTCTTTTGTCGTTTGTTTTCGTCCGTAGTCGGACCCTGCTCTTACTCTTGATGTTTATGTACTGTACTGATGTGACTCTGATGTAGCTTGTGGCGAGTGTAAGCCAATTCTATGTATCTCTTCTTTTCAATACATGTACTTGTAACGATATCCATTCTCGTGACACGACGAGATGTGCTTCTATCCCTGACGAGGCCGTCATGCCAAATTGAGGATAGGGTCGCATCTTGGGCGTGACAAGTTGGTATCAGAGCAGTACCGACCTAGGATCCCCCTTGATCGATCGAACTTGGCCGAGTCGAGTCTAGTGAAAAACTACTTTGAGTCTAGTTATATATCGGAGAGTAGGATTCTTTTTTCTCCTCTTCTATGCTCTGGTGAGGAATCTTGACATAATAATTTAATTCTACTCCTCTTCTCACTCAAACTTTTTTCTAGGATCACGCGGACATTTTTGAGATCTATATGATGCCGATGTGACGGAGTTCTGTCTTGGTGCCTCCTATCTGCTCTAAGTCTCAGGGGAGTTGAGCTCGAGGGGATTCTTGAGCACATCGTTATCATTCAGATTTCTTAGTATCTCAGGACGAAGGATCTTCGTAATTGCTTCAATACTAGTAGTGGCGAGATAACCCCGATGTCCCCAGTACTGGTGCAGATTGTTCGGGAGTACTGCCATACTTTGTATCATTGTGATCACGAGGGTCTGTATTAGATGAAGGTCCGAGATTCTGGTTGTGTGTTGACGGATGTGATACAGGTGACGGGTTAGTATAGGAGTTGTGTGATATTACTCCTTGTATCCGTGTACCAGATTGCATGACCAGATATTTCAGGAATTCATAGGTGGGAATTCAAGTAGTTGCTTATAGGACAATCTTCCAACAAATGCATGATGTTAGGTTGGGGTTCGACATCTAGTGGATTCGTTTGTTCACGGTCGACTTACAGCGGTACACGTTGTGTCTCAAAGAGTCCTTGTAGCTTGCTACGACTCGGGGACGCTTCGTATGTCGGGTGCACTACCTTGCACTTGATGGCTACTGTAAAATCGAGCCCGTGCGATCCTGTCCACGAAAATATCGGACGAAATCTTTCTCATGAGTTTGTTCTGGCTTGCTTCATAAGCCGCACCCTTTGTTTTGTTGAATGTGGTAATTCAAGTTGCTTCGATGTCAAGCGGTGATTTCAGATCTTTCCTAAGAGGTGTTCTCATATTTTTTATGTGAGAATGGAAATTATTTTGTTCTTTCATTTCTCATGTCATTTCCTTTTCAACCGGAGTCGTCGTATCAATTCCATTCGACCGGTGTGCTTCTCTTCAGCGAAATCAATCCTCTCCAATTTTTGTAGATCATTCTCTCAATTATTTCCGGAGTTGTCTCATCTAGCCCAAGTTGTCTTTGTTTTTCCCTGCCCTCCCGCCATTTTCTTTAGTGTTTGGATTTCATCCAAGTGCCTTCTTATTCAATGGTGCTTCCGCTGTCTGTGCTTTTCTCTCTTACCCGGTGATTCATTGTGAAGAGTCTCAGGAGCTTCGTGTTCTTCTTTATTCAATCTTGTTATATTTTCCGGTGAATTTAATTCAGTTATCCATGGTCATCATATCCTTTTCAACCATTAAATTCTTTCCTAGGTTGGAAATTTTTATCAGTCTATCTTCTTGTTGTCGTTTCTCTCTATTCTATTCGGAGCGTTGAAGTTATCTCAGAATTCTTGTTCTCAATTCTTTTAATTATTTCGAGGTTCTCAACCTCATCTAGTTCTCTTCATACCGGTGCAATATCCCTCTTGATTGCAATCTTTTCCAACGGTGGTTTCTTTGAGTGGGCCCATAACCCACAGGTTCTTCCCAGGATCTTACCTGGCTCTTTAATCTTTTCTGGAGATCCTTAATTCTTTTCAACTATGACGTAAGTATGAATTTCATCAGTCATATTCTTTCTTCAAGATCCATTTAATTAATTCTAAGATTTAGCTCAACCTTGCATTCTTCTTTATTCCGGATAGTCTCAGCTATTCTTGATGTTGTTCTCGTCATCTTTCTCAGCTTGCAAATTCGAAGGAGTGCTTCTCTTAGTCTTTTTCCATTCTTGTGAAGATTGTCATCTCAGCTTCGTGTTATCCTCTCATTTGTGTCAATCATGAGTAATCCCTTTCGTGCTATCCGGTGCTTCTCTGAGTTGTTTTTATTTCTCGTTCCTCCGAAGGCCATCATTTCAGAAGATTCTTCGTTCTCAGCTTTCAGCTTTCATCCTCAATTCTTCTCAATTGTTGTCTCTTCGTTCGTCTCTCGTTTATCCGGTGCCTTGTTCTAGTTTTTCCCTCAGCTGGCTCGTGATCTCTTCATTCTCATGTATCTCCATAAATTCTTGGTGTTCCCATTTATTTGTGAATTTTTATCGGTGCTTCCTTAATTATGCCTCAAGTGGTGCTTATCTCTCTGCCTCTTCAAAATTCATTTCGAGTAGAATAAGTGGTATGTTAAATCCGTTGCTTGTCATCAATTAAACTTGATGAAGGATAAGCATAATATAATTCTTATTCTTGTTCTTCCTTCTACCAAGAGATTTCAATTCTTCTTCCGGAGTGGCTCATGATATCAATTCTTTTCTCAAGTGCCTATCCTTCTTTTCCGGAGTTCCAAGTTCTTTTTAGTATCTCTTTGTGAGGCTTCATCTAAATCACTGCAAGGTCATAATCTTATTCTTTTCTACCTTCATTTATGTGCATCGTTCACTTGTATACGGAGGTCCTTCATGGTGGTTCATCAAGGTTTCAATCAATTATCAAATGTTTTTCAAGATTCTTGTTGGAGAACCTCAAGTATCATTTCTCTTGCATTTCTATGTGCAATTGTTCTTCCTTTATCCTTTGAGGTGGTATTATAGCATTCTTGTTAGTGTAGGAGTCTCGAAGAGACTTCCATTCAAGTATGAGATAATTAAATCCACCAATTCTATGATCATGAGATATTTTAACCCATGATTTCTTCATTGAGCTATCTTGATTTGGAATTCACCTAAAGCTTTTCCTATGGATTGTGCTATCATGGTGCTTGTCATTAATCTAAGTTCTCAATGTATCCTCTTGGTGTAAAATTTGTTCATATCTTGTGTCTCTTGGTGGCTGGTTGTCACTTCATTAGTTTGAAAAGGTCTCCATAAGCCCACTACTATCTTGTTCTTTTCGTTGTTGTTTCCAACAACTTCGTTCAATTCTCCTTGCAAGGGTGCTTGTCAAGTTCATTGGAGTTAGTACTTGTCATTCTTTCTTCATTCTCTTCTTCTGTATGAGCTAGTTCATATTCTCTTCTTCCGGAGGCCTTGTGTTGTTGCTCTTTTGGGTCAATCTTGTTGTTCTATCAAGATCATGGTGTTCCCTTGCTCTACTTAGTTGTTTGTCATGAATATTGTCTATTTCTTCCATCTTATCGAATTTTTTGTCCATTTTCCTACCGAAGTGCTGCCGAAATTTTCTGTGAATTCTTGCTTCTTTCCCATATCATTCCTCATCTCTTTGCAACCTTCAAGGGTCATTGGTTTCACTCGTTTGTCAAAGAAACGACTAAGTTTTACCTCTTCCTTTCTCATCCTCTTCCCCGTTCATTCTTGGATCTCGGGCCGAGATCCTCTTGTAGTGTAGGAGAGTTGTGACAGCCTGATGCCGACGTTCCAGAAGATTCCCCTTTTCTTTCCATTTTCGTTGTGTGTCTATTTCTTTTGTCGCATCATCATCGCATCATGTGCATCATCAGCATTGCATCGGCATCTCCGTTGCCGCCAGTTTTCAAAAATTGCATCCGTTGTTAGTTGCCGGTTCTCGTCGTTGTCCGTTCTGAGACCGACCGCACTGGCACGCGCCCGCGGCACCGTTGAAACCCTCTTTTAAAAGTGTCCGTTAAACTTTCTCTGACCGCGTTGAGATTTGACGTGCGGTCTTATTTTAATATTGGTAGGCCGCCTGTCGAATTTCGTCGCGATCGGAGTTCGTCTGGTTCCCGAACGGTCGACCGTAGCGTCACCGTCTCCGGTTATTCGTCGGACGTTTGTCGGTGTTCTAAAATTCGTTGCCACGCCGCCCATTTTCCCTCTCGTCTCCGGATATCCTCTCTACACGGCCCCATACCCATTCCCGCGTTCGGAATCGTCCGAATCCGACCCCGCGGTTGGATCCGGAACGCGATTCCGGTTAACCGAGCCCCTCTTTTCTCTATAAATACCCCTCCACCTTATTTTAGACAGCCCCCTCACCCCTTGTGCCTCGAAATCCGTGCAGCCCCAAACCTTAGCCTCCTTTTCTCTCCTCCCTGGCGCCGCAGGCCCGCCAGGCCCATCCGTCCGCCGCCTCACGCTAGCGCCGGTTCGCGACCGCCTCCCCACGCAACCTTGGCGTCGCCGGCCTCCGCGTCGCCTCCGGCCAGGGACCGGCTCAACCCGGCCCGAGAACCCGCCCCCTCCCGCGCCCCGAGCCTCCCCCGCGCCCCGCCGCCAGCTCCTCCCTCGCCCCGGCCCCCTGCATCGCCCGCCGTCGCCTCCATGGTAGCCGAGTCCCGATCTCCATGCCCCGGCGCCGGCTCGAGCCGCCACCGGCGGGAACGGGTCTGGCCGCCCCGGATCCACCCGGAGGGGCCGCCTCCTGGCCGCCTCCGCGCCGTGGCTGGCTGCCATCACCACCGGCCGTCGCCTCCGCTGCTGCCATAGGCGCGTGCCCACGAGGACGACGACGACCACGCAACAGAGCTTCCCCCGCGCTGGGCCGCGCCCCTAGGCCGAGCTGGTCTCGTCGGCCCACCTCGCCTCCACCGCCCCAAGCCGGTCTGCCTAGCCTCGTCCCCAGCTGGCCCAAGTGGCCCACGGTGAGATCCAACCCCCAACCCCTATTTCACGCCCGTGGCGCCATTTAGCTATGGTGTGCCCATGTCCATTCGGCCCGGTAGTATTTTAATTTAGGATTTTCCGAATTAGTTGTATTTCAGGATTTATCTCAATATTTAAGCGTCCGTATCTTTTTACTCGTAAGTCAGAACGAGGCGTATTTTATATGGTTTTGGGGTAGTTTTGCAAGTAGAACACGAATTTAAAGCTTGCATATTTATTTGACGTGGTTTTACATGCCAAACGCCTAGTTTAGCATGGTGTCCCAATAGGGGAACATCCCGTATTTATTTTTCTTGCGGTACGGATTGCTCGAGTGCCTTAGGTAAAATGTCCATGTTTTAGGAATCATTTTTGCATGTATTTTAGAGCGGTCATTGGTATTTGTTTTGCGTGTAGGGTTTGCCGGTAGTTTATTTTCCTGTGTATAGGTTATTTTTTCGCATTTTCGTGTGGCATTATATTGTTGTGCAACCCCTTATATTCTATATGTTTCCGGGGTAGAAAAATCCATGTGATTTTTCTGTGCATTTAGTTTTAGCTTTTGAGTAAGTTAGTTTGCGAGATATTTTGCCGTGTTGCCCTTTTGTTTAATTCGTAGGATTTAATCCATGCTTCGTTTGAAGGAGTTGTCAACTAGAGAGGTTATCTTGGGTGTTTAGACTAGCCCCTGATATTTTTGGTTGCAATAGAAATGCATGTTCAAGTGTGTTTTGATTGCCCTCAAGTTGCTAGAAATAGTGCTGATTTGGACGTGCTGAAATATTTCTAAGTCTGGATTCTGTTATATTTTGTTGCTGTCTTGTCTTGCTTGCATCTTGTGATCTTTAGCTCTTTTGAGGTTGGTCCAATGGAGTTAGTTGTACCCCTTGTGTTTCTCCAGCATGCTGTAAAGTTTCATGCCATTTGGAGTCCTGTAACTATAAGTTTTGCTGCTGTCAATATTGCTTCAGATCGAAAAGTGCACTTTCATGGGGTGTTATTTTCACTAAGTCTGAAATAGTGTGTGGGATGCCATTTTGTGTCTTCCTTCCCTAGTGATCCATGATGCCATGCTAGTTTTTGTTAGTTGTTTGTAGTAGTGCTTCTTGCCCTATTTCGTGCCATGCCTTTCTTGAGTTTATCGGAGTTCTGTAGCTCGTAGTTGTGGGGCGTAGAAAGTGCTATGTGGCTGATTTTGGCAGATTGTAGTCATTTCTTGTTTTGCCCGTAGTTTTTGAACCGTAGCTCCGATTTGCTCGTGTCCTATATGAAACTTGCTTAGAATCTCGTTTAGTTTCTTTTTCTCTTGCTGATTGTATGTTTTGAAGTGCTCGTGACCGTCGTTGCACACATTTTGCATTCATGCCATCATATCTTGCGGTGCTTGTATCTTTTGAACCGTAGCTCCGTTGGAGATGTTCTTTATGTGTAGGTTGCTTGAAATGACGCGTGGAATCACGTGAACCTATTTGTTTTGCTGTTTAACAACCAATTAAATGCATTAGTTCAGATCTGGACAGAATTGTAAATTAACTTGTGAGGTCGTTCCGGAGGTGCTATATGACATTTCCGACCTCATTTAAAATGTCTAGATAGGTAGTTTAATTTCTGCTTCACCTCTTGCATGTTTGACAACATTAATATTTCCGTGTAAATAACCGGGAGTGAACTAAATAATTCATATGTGGAGTTTCGTCAATATGCAACTCGTTGCATATTGGACTTCACTTAATGTGTAGTATTTGATTGTGTGAATTGTCTTGACGTGTCTTGCATGTATTCAGCTGTTCATGCATCATATGTGTCTTGCATCGTGTGGTGTTTATCTGTGTTGATGATTGTTTCTGATTTCCTCCGTCTCGATAGAGTTCCGCAAGCGTGTCGGAAAGTGAGGACCGTTCGACTACGTCGGTTCGTCTGCTGCACGGAGTCATTCTTCTTCCAAGCGGGATCTCAGGCAAGATGACCATTTCCCCACATACCATTACTATCATTGCCATGCTAGTTTATCGCTTCTATCGATTATGTCTCGTTGCCTACCACATGTTAAATATCAGCCTCTCAACAATGCCATGAAACTTTCAACCTGTTCAACCTAGCAAACCACTAATTGGCTATGTTACCGCTTGCTTAACCCTGTGTTAGCGTTGCTAGTTGCAGGTGCAGTTGCTTCCATGTTTTAACATGGGTTCCTTGTTATATCACCCTATCAATGTTATTTAATTTAATGCACCTACATACTTGGTAAAAGGTGGAAGGCTCAGCCCTTTTCTAGCCTGGTGTTTTGTTCCACCTTTGCCCCCTTAGTTTCCGAGTACTGGTGTTATGTTCCATAATTGAGCGCTCCTAACACGATCGGGGTTGCTATGGGGACCCCCTTGATAATTCGTTTTAGATTAAGACTGGTCTGGCAAGGCCCAACTTTGGTGCTACATTTGCCTAGTAACCTAATAATAATGCATAGGGACCCGCCGGCACCCGCGGACTATTTTAATCAACCCCCGGGACAGTGCTCCTCATGAGTGTTGGTCCAAAACAAACCAGCTTATTAACGCTACCCGGGGCAACTGGGCGTTTGGCGTGGTAACCATCGCTCATCCGTCATGTCCTGAGAACGAGGTACGCGACTCCTATCGGGATCGTCGACACGTGGGGCGGCCTTGGTGGATTAGTTTTACCTTTGATCTAGGATGGGTTCCAGGTCGGCAGCCTGGGATAGCAAGGATGGACGTCGTTCTTCTTTTGTCATTTGTTTTCGTCCGTAGTCGGACCCTGCTCTTACTCTTGATGTTTATGTAATGTTCTGATGTGACTCTGATGTAGCTTGTGGCGAGTGTAAGCCAATTCTATGTATCTCTTCTTTTCAGTACATGTACTTGTAACGATATCCATTCTTGCGACACGACGAGATGCGCTTCTATCCCTGACGAGGCCCTCATGCCAAATTGAGGATAGGGTCGCATCTTGGGCGTGACAGTGCACCCCGTCGGCCTGAATGCGTTGGTAGTTGAGGCACCGTCGGGGACGACTGGTACAACCGGGGGCGAGCGCTAGCGCGGATCTGCCCCGCCTCCTATGTTTCGTCTTGATCAGGCTAGAGGTGGAATGTCACACGCCAAAAATTTAGTAATATTTTTATAAAACAAAATATTGCTTAGAATAATTCTTTTGAGAAATAATTTGCTTCATGACTCTTTTCAAAGCCTCTTTCGAAAAACTTTTCCTTTCGAGTGGCCTTTTAAAGATCAATTAGTGCTTGAGCCCTTACTTGTTGTCATTTTAAATTTCTTATTTAATTAAATGGAGATATTATTTTTGCCATATTTATTTAATAACTTAATTTCTGAGTTTTCAATTGATTTTGAACCACTCCTTTTCCCAAATTATAAAATTCTTCTCCAAGTACATATTTTCAAAATTTTGTTGGAACGTGAGTGCGTGCATCAAAACATTTTTTTGTTCTTCTGACAAAATAATTGGAGAGTTTCTTTTAATATTTTTACCAAGGTTTCTTTTATTCAAAAATGACTTTTATTTCCTTTAAGGGTCTATTTTGCACTACAACCTTTTAATAAGTTTTTCTAAAAATTCTATAAAAACTTGAAGATGACCTGTGATGTCCCTGGATCATATTTTTGTAAAATCTTAGCAAGGTGTTTTGAAAATTTTCAGCTTATTAAGTCCTTTTCTTTTTTGACTCAAATCGGAGTTTGTACTACAACACCTAGTTATAATCTTTAAAAAATTCTATAAAAATTTGGGATGTCAAGTAATGCATGGGATTCATTTTTACGCAAAAACCTAACTCTCTGCCATGGAAAAATTTAGCAAAACAACCACTTTTCCATTCTGGTCCAGCTTGGTATTTTTTACTACAACTATGTGTTACTTTGCTCAATTTGTCCTGGGATTTTTACTTGTAGTATTTCACCCTGCCAAACCCTTAAGTTCATGATATGAGAGCCATTGTGATATTTCTAGCCCATGTTCTAATGCCCCAAAGTTTCTGTCCAAAAAAGTTTTTCTTTAAAAGTTGTACTAACAGTATTGTTATTTTCAAGAATTAACCCTACCACTTTGACTAACACGTAAAGAGATTGGGATCTGGTGATTTTTGTTAGCATAAAATCTCTTTAGGAGCCTCTGGCATTTCATCAAGCACCTAGGGTGCAGGACCAGATTGGCATGGACTTTGATCTGCATTGTGGAACTGCCCCACTACCCAGGCCACCATGTCTAGCAAGTTTTCTCTAACACCTAGTATAACCTTGTTAAGTTTGAGGCTCATTTTAGTTATTTTTAGAGTTTTGGCATTTCGCCGAGCATCTTGCGAGTGTGCTCTCGGCGCGTCGAGAGCGTGTCTATTGCTTGCCTTCACACCGAGCCGCCACGTCACCAACCCCTAGCCCTTGCCTCCCTCCTTCACCTAGAGCCGCGCCCCTCGACCTCTCCAAGCCACAGGAGCCGCCCAACCACCCCCTATAGCCCCGCAGCGCCGTAGGCAAAGCCCCCTTGGCAGCTAGCTGCAAGCTCTGGCTGGTACCGGATGTGGCAGCGCCGCCCAAACCATCCCCGGCCGCCAGCTTCCCCTGGTTCCCTTCTCCCTGCACCACCTGCTGCTGCTGAACCCTCTTGCTCCCCTTCGGCATACTCCTACTGCCCTTCCGCAGTCGTGCACAGCCGTTGCCGGCAAGCTATTGTGACCGACGACCGCTTCGGTCATGCCGTGACCAAAGCCCCCCACGGCGTTTTCCATGTGTCCAATAGCCCGTGGTCCACCCTTGGGTACCTCTGAGCCCCGCCACGTCGCCCCGACAACAGAGAAGACGTACGGCGAGGACCACCATCGTTTTTATACCCGGAGCTGCGAGAACCGACTTTCCTCACCTATTTAAAGCCCTCTCCCCGAGTTCTAGAAGCGTAGAGTCCTCTCCCAAACCGTAGGAAGCCCCAACCAGCATCAGTTCAACCGAAGACAATCGCATTGCCAACTTCCGGCAGAAATGGCCGCCGCTGCCTCCTGCTTAATTCTGGCGCTCCCGGACCATAGACGTCGTAGGACGAAGCTGTGTTCGCCGGAGTTCCCGGTCTGCCGTGGACGAAAGGGCACTCGCCCCCGAGCCTCTCCGCAGCTCGTGTGCCTCCTAAGGATGGGGTCCTCACCCCTGAATTGTCCGGTGCTCTCAGCCCCGGGAACAAGGCCTGCTAGTGCCGGGGAACATCGCCGGAGCTCGCCCCTATCCCCGTTTCCCTATGTGCGGGAGGAAGCAGAAGAACCCGACAGGCGGTCCCCGCCTGTCGGTTAGTCAGCCGATGCCCTTAGTAGGCGCACCCCCCCTTCTGCGCTTTTCCACTTAGGAAGCGCCCTTATGTGATTACGCCTTCCACTGAATATCTTTTCAGTTCTAGAAAGCGTATTCGTTTCTGAAACATTTTCTTTTATATTAGGCTTTTCATAACAGATTTAAACAGAAACTTAAAATGTCTCTAACTTTTTATAGAAAACATAAAATGGACTGATTCTTTTTTCCTACCCCTTTCAAATTGCCCCTAGTTCATTTTAATATTTATTTGAAAAATATTCAAACATCTTTTTGGTGTTGTTTTGTGTTTGTGTGTTAATCAAAATATTTTCAAAATTGGATTTTTGAGAGAGGAGACCTACTTCAAGATTTTGGGGTACACCTCACCCTCCTCAACTCCAAAGGAAAGCATTTTGAACTCTGATTTGCATAAAGTTGTGGGAAGTTTGTGGTGGTGCATCTATTGCATGATTTTATGTTATGTTGATAAAAATCTCGCATGAAATCATACCTTGCATAAGAGCATGTGATGGATATTTTGTTGCTAAGTTTGTCAAGGCAAGTGGTGAGTGGTTCCTGCCTCATACCTCGTATAATATGTTGGTCTGGACAACCTCGGAGTAAGGTGTGTCATGGTGGAAATGAGACCATGGGTTGACATCTCATGGGACGAGAGTTGTTAGTGAAACCATGTCGGGGAGTAATGCCAGTAATCCCTGAGATAATTTCCTTCAGCAAGATTATGTGGTACTAACCCTTGCAGGAAAATATTAAACCTCCTAAGTCGACCGTAGATCGAGTTTTGTCTGTGTGTCACCTTACCTTTGTGTTGTCATAGGTCTTTCCGAAAAGGAATACGGTGTAGTAGGTCGTAAACCTATTACCAGGTACACACCAAGTATAGAGGCCGGGATGAAGGTATCCATGGCCCTGGAGTAAATCCAGTCATTCACTGAGGGGGCATGAGTGTTTCTGGTCTGGGACCGAGTGGGAAGAGATCTTACCTTGTAGCGCAGGGTACAAATTTGATCCCATGCTAGTCTTATGATTTCTCCCTAGCAGCGTAGTCAGGGTGAAGCCGGGCTTCGCGGGGGTAAAAATGGGTGTGTACTGGTTCTGAGTGTTTACTTCTAAAATACCGTACACATGATTAGTCCGAATGACTATTGAAACCCGTGGGCTGTGGGTAAAGGGTGCACCCTCTGCAGAGTCTAGACTATTCAAATAATCGTGTCCACGGTCAAGGATGACTGGTTGACTAGTCAAGTGTCGATCTGAGTGTCGGTATTTGGAGAAGGTTAAAGAAATCATGAGACAAATCATAAAATATGGTGGATGATCATAACTATTATTTTTATTGTGGACTAACCCTATGATTATGTTGGTTGAATATCCCTGGGATGGTTCTACCTTCTGGATATTCGGTATTTATAATTATTTCATATAAGCCCTTTCTGTGGTGTTGCATAGACGCCCGAATGTGGCATGCTCGTATTATTTCTTATAAGCCCTCTTTGTGGTGTCGCTCAGACGCCCGACTCAGGCATTCTAATTATTATTTCTTATAAGCCCTCTCTATGGTGTCGCTCAGACGCCCGACTGTGGCATGCTCATTATTAATTCTCATAAGCCCTTTCTGTGGTGTCGCTCAAATGCCCGGGTGTGGCAACTGTTATTACCAGCTTGTGAGCCCTTCCCGGCTATGGCACACATGGTATTACTTATTCTTGGTTAGCTTCATTTCTTGTTTATACATCATTGGTGGAAAATTGCTTTATTTGCATAAGTGCATACATGAATTAAATTCTAATGGCATGGTGGAGTTATTAAGTGGATTATGAATGCATCTCACCAGCTTTAACTTATTTGTTTTCTTGATGTTTGCGAGTTCATTCAAAGTACTCACTGGCTTGTCCCTGGCTATTGTCTTGGCCAGATTGCATACGGAGAGGAGCACGATGCCGTCAAACCTGGAACCTAGGAGCCCCAGATAGCAGCCTTATGAGATAGGAACTTATCCAGGTCAGCAGTTCCTGTGGGAATAGAGTCCCATGGACACTAGAGATTCCCCGAGTCGCTTCCGCCATCAACCTTAGACATTTGTCCAAACCAGTATACCTTTATGGTCTTGTAACCCAAATTTTGTATTTTTGCTTGGATATTCTGTATCAAGTGCTTGTCTACCAGCTAACAGTAGTCCTTGGGCTTGTGAACACAAAGACCAGTTTTCTGGAAATTATTTTCCAAAAAACCGGTCGCCACATGGAAGAAGTACCCAACAGGCGGGCCCCGCCTGTAAGCCGCACCGCCGCCGGGACCAGCCATCTAAGTGGCCAAGCCCCGTAGATTTCCGCTTCCCCGCGGCCGAAACGCCTTCCGGCCACGGCGCCTTTGACGTGACCCACTCCTCGCTCACGCAGCCATGCAACTCGGTCGGTCGAGTACACCGCAGCGGTAAGCTGCGCTCAGCGCGAGGCTAAGGTCCGCTTGGGTACTTTTTTTTCTTTTTTAGTTTTACTCCGGTAAATTAAATAATCCATAGAATATTCATATGATATTCAAATTTGTTGATTCAAGTCTGTGTAGATCCCTAAAACCCAGATCCATCCAGATATGTGCTTTGCACATTTTTCCAGAAAGTTTTTCTCCATTGTTTTTGCAGCATTGGTCTTTGATTATTTTTGCATCATCGGTCTTTGATTATTTTTTATTTTTGCACATTTGTGCAGTTAAAGATTCAACTTTGATTATTTCAAACCACTTTGTAAAAATGCTAGAGGGCTCAAATCAACTCCAAATGGACTGATTCCAATTTCGAGAGACTTCTAATATCATGCACTATTTTTGCAGCATTGGTCAACATTTTTCTCTGTCATGTTTCTGTTGCATCAAATAAATAGCCCCTTTTTGCTATTTATTCCATATTAGAAAATCCATAAGAAATTCTTACAACCTAAAAATCCAGTGAAACAACTTCCAGAATGTTTCTAAATTCATGCCCTATTAAATGAATGTCTCCACTCATTTTTAATAAAATATTTTCTCTACACTTCTAGTGGGGCTAGTGATGCCTCCATTTCCTCCATTCAAAAATCTATGTTAATCCAAATCCCTTAGAATAAATTTAGGCGGTTTTCTTATGACCAGAGATGTCCAAGAAAAATAAACTCCTATTTATAGAGGACTTTTGTTTTCTACTTGTGGTGTAGCTTATCGTGGTTATTTTCGGCGATAGTTGACGGAGTAGATGGAGTACCCGGAGTTTGACCGGAAGCCCTCGAAGGCCCCAAAGATTTATGTGAGCAAGGCAAGCAGCACTTTGACCATGTGTGAGAAAATACTTTTATGCATACCATGTTGATTACTTCGTTTCAATGCATATGATCATGATTTCATCGGTAACCCCTCGGTCTGGTGTTTCCAATGGTCCCTCTAGAGCATTTGCATTGAGCATGACCTTACCACCTATGAGGGTCATGTGTATGAAATAGATAGCTTGATAGTAGAGCTAAGCATAGGATGAGCATATGCATGGTGATGGTAACACATAGGTGATTACAAAGATTTTCTGAAAACCCTGTCGGGTGCAACTAATGCCCGAGGGTGTAAGTGCATCTTCTGCCCTTAGTGATTTGGTGGTTTGAAGACTTATAGGTTAGGAGACTAATGTGTTTGTAAGTGTACACAGACTCTATAAGTCGCTGAGGAGGTTGAGTTATACGATGAATATCGACCCCTAAAAATGTATGTCTTCGGCTGAAGACTTTGGTCTGACCTTGAAGACTTTGATCGGAAAGAAATTCCGATGAAATTGATATTCCTAATGAAGATATTGAAGATGAGGAATTCGGTGTGTTCTTAAGAAAAACAATCTAAAGACTTTGAAGCGTGAAGATTTACTCTTTCTATTTCATTTTCTTTACTCTTGAGTCATAGAAACACCGTACTGTTAAAGGGGGTCGAAGTAATACTACGGAATCAATTTCCTCATGATGCTCAACCCAAGCCTAAAGCTACCAATACCTTAGAGTGAGGAATATGAGAGACATGAGGACTTTCAGAGTTGAAAGTTCCGACCGTTGCCACGACACGCGCCACCTCACTTATCATATGCACCCAACGTCACATTATTGAAGGGTATTTATGTCAAATCATGTTGGGATGCTCCCAGGCTATAAATAGCCGTCGCCCACAACCACTAGGTAGTTGGCTGCTCCGAGAGAAACTACCACTTGTCATTTAGAGCAACCCAAATTCCTCAGAGTCCTTGAGACAAAATCATCAAGTGAGGAAATACCCCAAACACCAAACCCCAAACCAAAAACAAAGTAATTGAGCATCACTAAAGAAATTGTTCATGTGTGGAACTGAAGCATTTTACCTTTGAGGACTGTGCATCCTCTAGACGGTTAGGTTTCATGGTCTAGAGCATCCAGCAGTCAATTGTGGATAACCGTGTGACCAAGTTTGTGAGGGTTTGGAAGTATGCCCTGAAGACTTACCATGAGTGTTGGCCGAGGACTGTGTCCTTAACTCAAGGAGAATACAGTAGGGACTGTGTGTCCCGGGACTGTGTGTCCTTTGGTTTCAATACCAAGCCACTCCAAACCGAACGTACAACTATGAAAGCAGTTGGAACTGGGTCATCAACAACTGCCTTCATCGTGATACGGGTTCTATTTCTTCAACTCTTTCATTTCCTGAAAATTATGTGTTAAATACTTTCATTTATGCTGTTTGAATAATTTGTCTAAAGACTTTCTCTGAATTTCCTCAACCTCAAATTCTTCACTCGAGTTAATCTTCACCTGCGTTTTTGTACCTGCGTACTGTGCAAATTGATTCTCGTTATCTTCACCAAGTAATATGTTGTAGTAGTATTTGCACTTTTGATCCTGCGCTATTTCCGCTGCACTTAATTCATCATTGACAAATTTCCTCACAAGGAATTTCCTCAGCAATGAAATTCTCAAAATCGCCTATTCACCCCCCCTCTAGTCGATATAACACACTTTCAGAGGGTGATGGTGTTGAGATGGATGGCCACGTGAGAAAGATTCGGTGTACCAATAAAGGTTCTGTGTGAGTGCTTTCGGAAATTGGATTATATTTAAGAGACGTCGACCGTCCCAACCTTACATGTGCGACCATGATACCTTAATATGGGAACAAGCCTTTGTTCATTACTCTCATCGGTGTTAGCAAAGAGCTCGCATTACTAGAGGCGGGAGTGGCGTGGTCACTCTCGTGTCGGGGTTGGGCCAGGTAGGGCGACTATGTTGTTTTTACATGTGCCGGGCACACCGTTGTTCCTCGCGTGGATGATACGATCTAGAGTTGGTGCTCGCAAGATGTTCATCATGTGGGCTGGGTACCAATCGAGTGGACTCTTTGTCTAGCGTTCCAGGGGAAATGAAATGTTCGGATACTAATCTCGGGTATGTTATATACCGCTATTCGGGGATGAGCTGAAAGTTTCCCGAATATTGTGGGTACAGCGCGCAACCTCTGTAGAGGGTAAAAATATTCGAATACACGTGTCCACAGTCAAGGACAGTCGGGTAATCCAGCTTACACTACGTCCAGTTGTTTCTGCATAAACCAAGTGTGAGTGTGTATGAGGAAGATGGTAGTTTGTCAAGTTGGATGACTTGGCATGGCGGGTGAACATGGTATGTTCATCCCTCGATGATATTGATATATGTAACCTATTCACGTGGTTACCGCTTACCTTATGATTCATATCCGTACCAGTATTTCATCATGTTACTGCATTTAGGGAAAAACTTGCTTTCCGCAAAGGCTCCATACTTGTGATATATCATGTTTGATTATTGCCTTGTTCCACATCATGGGTTGCTTGCGAGTACATTCAAAGTACTCATTGGCTTGACACTTGTTATTTCATTGACCAGGTAAGAGTACCTTGGTGACGTTCCTGCGAGCTAGGACGATTCCCAGTCAGAATGCTTGTAGGTTAAGGCTGATGGTACGGGTTCCCTCTTTCGACCAATATTTCTGCTATTTGTCAAGTTTGGTGTGTTGGCCTTCAAGGCCCTATCTATGTAAGTCTTGACCGCAATGGTCATTATTTGTATTAGATGGTATGTATAGATGTAAGACGCATATTATTCAAATTATGTGTGTTCAGTGAGCATCGATCTCTGGGATCACTCAGCACGTACATTCTGTGATCACGACTAATAAGTTGGGGTCCCAACAGTCTAAGAAACTATTCTATGCATGGCATATAGCACTTCATTCAATTGCATTGAATCATGGTGAATCGGTGACCACTCTGGTGGGTTACTGCTATTACTTTCCTCGTTGATACTTGCACTGAGCATGACCCTACATCCTTATGAGGGTTGTGCGGGTGGTAAGAAGTTAGGATTCTAAGTAGATGCCACAAAAATGGGACGGGAACATGCATGGAGTCGGAAAAACAAATGATTTGAAAGACTTCTCGAAAAAAACATCTGGTGCCACTTATTCCTGAGGGGTATGGTGCTTTCAATAAAGGATTGGTTTAAGTTGCGACCATCACTCAAACCTTACATGTGCGACCACGATACCCGTTATGTGATGGGCATTTGTTGATTACCTTGGTCGATGCTAGCAGAGAGCCTGGATTAATAGTGGTGAGAAATCCGAGTCACTCTCTCTATACGGGCTTGTGCCTGGTAGTACGACCATGGGCAATTTTTACAAACACCGGGCACACCGTTGTGTCCCTTGAGGGATGGTACGATCTTGAGATAGTCTCGTATGATATACATCATATGGACATGAGCCAACGAGTGGACACTTTCGTTAGTGTCGCCAGCAGAAAGTCATTGTTCGTGTGCTTAACTCGGGTATGTAATATACCGCTAGTCGTGGATGACATGGAAGTTCTGTGAGTCTTGTGGGTAAAGTGCGCAACCTATATAGAGCTAAAACAATTCAAATAGCCGTGTCAATGGTAAATGACAATTGGATGACCGCTCTTGGGCTACGTCCACTGCTACAAAACTGTGTGTGTCTCTATGGTTGTGGGAAAGATGATACTTGAGTTAAGTCAGATGACTTGGCATGATGATTGGACATGAGATTCTCAATCCCCTGCTTATATTGATATTTGTAACATTTTCTTATGGATATCGGCTACCTCATGATGCATGCCTCCATAAGATATTGATGATGTGATTGCACATAAAATTACCTCTCTGCAACCTACCTACTAGTGCTATATCACGCATTGTTATACCTTGTTCGAAATATGGGTTTCTTGCAAGTACATTCATAGTACTCATTGGCTTGGCACTTGGAATGGAAGAGGGGGAATATGGTCAATAGTTCGTTGGTGAAAAACATGCAAACTAGGATGCTTCCCATTTAGAGAGCATATAGGGTTAAGGTAGATGGCATAGGTTCACGCTTTTGTTCAAGATTTCTGCTACTAGTTGTGTTCGGTATTTGTCCTTCATGACCCTATCTATGTAATGTTTGGCTGTAATGGTCTTTATTGTTGTAAGACAGTATGTATGGATGTAAGACTCTTGTTATCAAGTGATACGTCTCCAACATATCTATAATTTTTTATTGTTCCATTCTATTATATTATCATTCCTAAATGTTTTGCAATCATTTCATAGCAAATTTATATCAGTTTTTGGTACTACCTATTGACATCGTGCGAGTGCCACTTGCTGTTTTTTGCTTGCTTTTTAGTTTGCAGAAAATCAATATCAAACGGATTCCATATGTCACAAAACTTTTTTGAGATTTGTTTCTTCCCAGAAGACATGCAGAGGACCAAGGAAGCCAACAAGAGGAGTCCCGGGCTGCTCAATAGGTTGAAGGCGCTCCTGCCCCTCTTGACGTGGCCTGGTACCTAGTGGGCACCTCATGGCCCATCTTTTCATGATTCCAGCTCCGAAAATTCCAATAAATAGAGAAACCTCCAGATGTAACCCTGGATGAGAAGTTTCATCGCCGCAAGCCTCTGTAGCCACAAAAAACCAATCGGCAGCCGGTTCTGGCACCCTGCCGAAGGGGGAGATCAACCGCGGTGGCCATCTTCATCATCTTGTTGGAGGCCATGATGAGGAGGGAGTAGTCCACCCTCGAGACTCACGGTTTCTATAGTAGCTATGTGTTTAATGTCTCTCTCTCTCTCATGTTCTTGAGTTGTCATGATCTTGATATATCACGAGTCTTGTTGATATAGTTGGATCATATGGTGTTTGTCCCATGCTATTATTGTGATGAATTGAAACTTTCACTTTAAGATCACGTTTTGTTGGATTGAATTTCAGGTTTGAGAGCACATGATGTATGTCTTGCATGCAGATACCCATAGTGACATTGGGATATTCGAGTGATTAAATTGATATACGATTTGGCACACAACTTGCAGATTCCCGAGGTGACATTTGGGAAATCTATGCATAAGGGTTGCTGCCTGTTTTCATACTATGTTCTCCGATAGAAATCTTGGGGTGCTGCTTGAAGTTCTTAGTATTGGATTGAATCTGAAATTGTTTGATGCATGTTGTATAATTATCCCACAGATAATTGAGGTGACATTAGAGTATCTAGGTGACATTAGGGTTGATTTATATGTATCAATGGTGTTATTTTAGTACGAACTCTTGGAAAGATTGATCGAAAAGGATAACTTGATATTTTAGTACGAACTCTTGGAAAGATTGATCGGAAACAATAACTTTGAGGTGGTTTCTTACCCTAGAAACAATTTCTTGTTATGTTCTCCGCTAGATAGAAACTTTGGAGTGATTCTTTATCGCATATTGAGTTGTTGTTATGTAATCCAATTATATTAGCATTGCTGAGACATCGCATGTTTCCCGAAATTTAGACAGTCGAAGCATGCTGAAATTTTGAGGGGTGATCGTTATAGGAATTCTGCACCCGATGAATGATGGGATTTTCCAATGAATATCCAAGCTGGATACTGGACCTCTCGCCCTAAATAACCAGACTCTCGTCCACCTTCGATATGGCTCCGGTATATCGAAGATCACCGGAAATTACTCCATTGGAACGCGATAAAATTTGGATGGGTTGTTGTAGATACAATTCCTCACCATTCCACTGAAGCAATCGTCAAAGCGACGCTCCAAGAAACAGGGACAACTAACACAAATTCATTGTCTAGAAAAAACTGCAATCAGTCTATAGACGAACCATCAATCCTTTTGACGGTCACACAACGGAACTCAACGAAAGCACCAATGTTGGTGTCAAAACCGGCTGACCTCGAGTAGGGGGTCCAAACGATGCATCTTGGAGCGGTGGGTAACAAGGGACGAAGGAGACGACGTTTACCCAGGTTCGGGCCCTCTTGATGGAGGTAAAATCCAACGTCCTACTGTTGTTTATATTGATGATAAAGTATCGAGTACAGAGTTGATCTAGCTTGAGATCGTGCGTTGTGGTCTGAACCCAAAGAGTAAAGATCATTTGAATATAAGATTGTCTATCTACTAGCCAGACCTCGGCTTATATAACACTGTAGAGGCCTAGGATAACAAGAGTCCTAGTTGGCTACGTCGGTGTAGATGAGTCCTTGTCTTGATCACTAAGTCTTGTGGAATATTCCTCGTATATGTCATCGGCTGCCTGAACTAGCCTAGGAGTCCAGCCCGTAGAGATAGGCCAGCGGACCGAGGACCCCTTCATCCACGACTCCCTTAGAAATATCGAGCCCTCGCCGCAGTGGACTAACGGGTCCTATTGATTTCCCACGTCGAGTGAGGTTTCCCATCCGATGCATCCTTTCTTCCACACCTTTCTTGATTTCTATGGAGCTCAACTCCACCATCTTCTCCCAATGCTATTTCGTACTTGCCTGCTTTTGTCTCCCTTTGCGGGAATTTCCTGGGCTGACATCCCCACTGGGTTTGTTCAAACACCTTTTTGCGTATCGAGTGATGACTGCGTAGAAGTCCTCTCGGGCATGGAAGAAAAAGTACGTAATCCAACTCTACATGGATTTAGGTATTCATCTTAGGGGGAGGTGATACGTATTTTTCATATCTATATTTTTTGATTGTTTAATGCCAATGTTTTGCAACTTACATACACTTTTGGCAACATTTTATATTTGTTTTTGGACTAACTTACTTATCCAATGCCAAGTGCGAGTTCCTATTTTTTGTGTGTGTTTTGTTTCGTAGAAATTCCCTATCAAACGGAGTCCAAATGCGATAAATATTTATGAGGATTTATTTGGAATAGATGTGAATTTTTGGAAGAATAATCAAAGCCACACGATACCCGCGGCTCTCACAAGGCAACACGGCGCGACCAAGGGAGTGGTCATGCCTTGATATAATATGCATGTGCTAGGCGCTCCTACTTGCAAATGTTGTGATAGAGGAACCAAATCTTCACCTCTCCATGATTCCAACACGATAAAATTGCACGAAACTACTTATGCTATGTATTGGGCTTTACTTGATGTGCAGGAATTGTTCTTTTATGACATGACAATGCATGGGAAGAGAGTTACAATTCGTTTTCACATGATATTTACAACTTTGTGCTCACTACTTAATTACAAATCATTGTTAATTACATTTTTCGTTGATATACCTTAGGATCCGGGTGGATCAATTAGTCGAGGACTATATGCCTAGCCTAATGGCTTTAAATAAAGTGTGGCTAGGGAGACAAACTGGAAGTCTTACAGAATCATCTATTTTTGGTGTGTGCATTGAAAATAATTAAAAGTAAAAAAATGTGGGGAACCTAATTTTTTTCAAAATGAAAAGTGAAAGTGAGAAGGACAAGCACCGTTCAAGTGGGGGCTAGCCTTGAACTTTGTTCATGTCCATGGAAACTTTGGGAATCTTTATTAAAACAACTTCTCAAATCCATTGTATTATAAAAATAATTTGCCAAGACTTACCTTTAGGATGTTTAAATTGCTTGTTTGATTTGTGTTGTGTAAAACAGAAACTTTAGCTATAGTGTTTGATTTCTCCTATTTTAGTGGAACGTCAAAAAATCTAAATTACACAGTACTGTTGTATTTTTTTACCACGTCCTAATGTTTCAAAATTTTCTAAGTTTCTTATGCATCTTTCCAGACTGTCCTGATTTTCACAGATTGATGCTATAGTTGTTTTGTGTGCTTATGTTTCAATTCTTGTTTAGACTCATTGGCTTGGGAGCCAAAGGATTGTGATAGAATATAGTAGGTAATGTTGGATTATAATTACAAAATAATGTTACGATGGGACATGATGAGATTTGATATTACATGAAGTAACGTCTCCAATGAAAGTTTTATCAAGTTTTGTGTGGATGAACAGTTTGAAGGTCGAGGAGGTATAGATATGAGAAGAATAAGGTGAGACAATAGTTCAATCTTGGGGATTCCCAAGGAATCATAAGTAAATATTCAAGGATACTCAAGCATCTAATTTTGGGGATTCCTTGAAAGGCATCACATTTCTCTTCTCCAACAATTATCGCTATCTCTCAGTTTTTGTTTTGTTCATGTGATATGCGTAAATTCTTGGAGTGTCGTGTGAATTTCATTTTCCTATTAGCAATGCACCATGTTGGTATGGGAAAGTCCATGGTTGATTTATAGAATCCTCTTTGCACTTCACTTATATCTTTTGAGTATGGCTTTATAGAATGCTTCATGTGCTTCACTTATGTCATTTCAAGTTGGTTGCTTGTTTCTCTACATATATAAAACCATTATTTGTAGAATACTCTTTTTCTTCACTCATATTAATTATAGAATGGTCTTTTTTACAAAGAATTAAACTGTGATTATTCACTTATACCTATTTGGAGAGTAAATAGGAATTGGTCATTTACATAGTTAGTCATAAAATCCTACACGGAACTTGTAGATGACTGAATATGATATGTTTGATTCCCTGCAATAGTTTTGCGACATTAAGATAGTAATATGTGTGTGGACTAGTAGATGATTGTGGATTAGTAAGATTATTGATGTTAGTGTTTGAGATTCCCGAATCATGCACGTGTAGTCTCTAGTCATGTGGTGAAGTTGGAGTATAATTTATTCTTGATTGAAATCCTTTGTGTTGTTATAAGAGGGGGCGCACGATGGTTAGCTCCTACCAACCACCTCCCTAGGGGCATGCGATTAGTGCTTTGCTTCGAGAGAGCTAATAAAATCTTGCAATATTATGTGAGTTCTTTATGACTAATGTGAATCCATGGATATACACACTCTCACCTCCACATATTTGCTAGCCTCTTTAGTACCGTGCATTGCCCATTCTCACCTTCAGGATAGGGGAAACTTTCGCCGGTGCATGCAAACCCCGTGACATGATACAATCTATTGCACATAAGCCACCATACCTACCTATCGTGGCATTTCCATGGACATTCGAATATATATTGCCATGTAACTTCCATTATCATCATATACATGGCTTGATCATTTGTTGTCATATTTCTTTGCATGATCGTAAGATATCTAGCATGATATTTCCATGGCTTGTCCGGTTTTTGATGTCTTTTGCTATGCTAGATCATTGCACATCCTGGTACACTAGCAATGCATTCATATCGAGTCGTATTTTGTTTCATAGGTTTCCATATCAAGTTGTAAGTAAATAAAAGTGTGATGATCATCATTATTAGAACATTGTCCTAGTGAAGGAAGGATGATGGAGACTATGATTCCTCGACAACTATTGATGATACTCCGGACGAAAAATGAGGGAGGCAAAACAAGCCCACCACAGAAGAAAGAGAAATGGGGGACCGCGGCAGCAGCGGAAGGGAGAACCTCGGGGACCACCCCCACCAGGGACAACGCGACCAACCCCGCGGTGATAATGGAAGTAGTCAGCCTCAAGAAGATGCTCGGCGCGGGTGGCCCCACGGTACGCGCCCCTAGGATGGCACCGCTCTGCCACCATGACCACGGCCCCTCCACGGTGGGGGGGGGTGTTTGTGCAGACGCTGGTATCACAGTCCTCAGGCCCAAGTCAGCGCTCACCTCCCTCTAGCATAAGAGGTCGCGCCGAGTGCCCTCATTAGGTTGGGCTTGGGGGCTCTGCGTGGAGCCGCCTAGCTTGGTCGGTGTGACGAGGGGTGCCCGGCTACCCTGTGGAGTGTGTCACCAAGCGTCGAGGGCACATGAGTTCGCCCCTCAGGAGATCAACAAGCTGCAATGGGTGCGGGACACGCACACCTTGCAAAGCCTCGGGACCCCGCTGGCTCATGAAGCCTTACGAGCCAGCCACCCCCCACCATAGGGGTAGACCCTCGTTGCACGTGACATCAAGTGGCCTAACGCTCCCGCGGCAGCCTCAGGTGACTTTTTGGGTTGTTCGAATCAAGCAATTCCCTGTATTTTTCATCGCCCCAACATGGTCTTTCGTGGATATTTATCAAACTTTATTAACCTTCACTTGAGATGATGTCGTTTGTCTGAATCTTCAGCTCTAGTGTCTCACAACTACCAGGGGTAGGTGTGCCCCCGCAACCGCCGTGTGATTGGTCCGTGGTGGGGGTTAGACATGTCACGTGTGTCGGGACTTGTCCTTGCAGAGTCGAGAAATCTAAGTGGCCAATCTGTGGCTCGTGGACTAGCCACCCATGTTAGTCATCTCGCCAAGGTCCTTAGTGTCGTGCCTTCCTGAAGAACCATCGCGGATAGATGGAGAGGGTGAGGGGCCCTTCAAGAGTGCCCATTGTCACACCTTGTGTTTGACTCTCCTGACTAAATTAACTTATCCCTAAAATTAGGACCAATTATTTTTTTACGACTGATTACGATACTTGATGTTATTACTGCTTGCTTGCTTGTTTGCCTGTGTTTAAATCCCAATATTCCTGCTACTCTCCAGACTCACCTCCTTGACCAAATCCTTGCCTAATGATCATGCCATGGGTATAGGACCAGAAAATATTTTGACCAAAAAATATTTTGACTAAAAAGTATTTAATTGATTTAAGCAATAAAAAACCCATGAGTTGGGATTTGTACTACAAGTTCCAAAATTAAGGAAGTTGTTTTGCTCCAAATACTTTTTTAAATCCCATTATCAAAAAGACATCCCAAAACCACAAGATTATTATATTAAAGTTATTTTATTATTTTATTTAAATGCCTTTCTCTCATGCCACAAATAGTCCCTTATGAAGTAAAGTTATTTTAATTGCTTTCAAAATATTTGAGAAAAATTAGGGAAACTCCGTGGACATATATATTCCATATATGACAGTTTCAACACATGGTCATGTTCACAATATAGGGCAAAACAATTCAGAACCATTCCTGCCTATTTCAAGCTTTTGGAATATTTCTATAAGAAATATTCTCAATAAATCCCAGTAAAATTATAACATGGCAAACATGATATATGTGATGACCTTGGCAAGTTTCATCTCAATCCATGTTGATTTGGTTGAGATAATTATTCCAAAACCCTATCTGCCCAGATCGAAATTTGAGCAAATCTACATTGCCAAGTGTCTCCAATTGTTCTCAAATTTGGTGGACATGTTCTTATACTCCAATATTGCATCCAGACCAAGTGGTCCATCAAGGAGAGTAAATGGACTTGTCCCAATCCCCTCAAAACCTTCTCTGTTGATTTCTAGACTTGGGCAACTTTACATTATAAAGTTTCTCTAATTGACCCCAAAGTTTTTGGGCATGCTCTTATGCTCAAATAATACAACCACACCAAGTTGTGGATTAGTGGGAATTGAAATGCATGGTTTTATATGCAGAAAGACATTTCTGCCTATTTGTTGAGTTTTTCAAGTCTACATTGGAAACTTCCTCCAACAAATCCTCAATTGGGTGTGCAAGATCATTTCTAACTTCCATGTGATCCTCTTAAGTTTCATAGCAATTGGAATCCATCTGGTAGCCCTGACATCCATCAAACACCTTCTGTCGAATTACCAAAACTGCTGCTTTGGCCCCTTCCACTAATATCCTTGAGCTTAAATTTTACCACAACCTTCCCTAGTCCCCTTTTACCGCCAGTAACTTTGCTATGGCCTCTCGTCAATTATTGGAGGGTGACTCCATCACTCTACTCCTCATTTTTACCTTGGCAACACTATTTTACCCCTCTTGTTATACTTTTGCTAAAGGCAATGCCCCACCTCTTTCGAGAGCACCTTTAGTGCATCAATGCATCATTTCAAACCAAAGTATAGCATGCTCATGTGGGCGTATGAGCAGCCCTTCTGAAACTTGTTTTTGGCAGAAATATGGCTTCGAACTGCAAGTACCAGCTAAACACCTCTCCTTTATCTAAAACATTGCAGTCTTGTAGTCCTTCTATGCCTAAGACTACTAGACATGGTTTCACCCCAATATCCACCCAGTAAAAACCACTTTTTCTAGCCCCAAGTTTCATGCTTCAAACTTAATCAGAGTTGAAATCAATTCAAACCAGCACCATATGGTTCCAAACTTCATCAGTGTCCACGGGCACGCATGCCTTGCATGCTTGACACCTTGCTGTGGCCAAGGGGAGGCTCTGGACACATAGAGGAGTGGTGAATACCATCCTGGCATGTAGAAACGGTGCTCTGCACCTTGTCGTCATGATGCAGGCCATATTTTGCTATCGTAGAGTATCCTAGAATGCCACGTCACTTCCCTTCGACCGTCCAAGCCCCTCCCGATGCGTGGAAGCCGCCAAATACCCTGTGACGTGCGTGATCTTGCCGTGCTCAGAGCACCTGAGGTGCTCGTGAGCCTCTCCTCCGTACCCCTCCATATCAGGCCTCCCCCTCGATTCCTCTACTCCCTCATGCTCTCCGTCCATTTCACGGAGCTTCCTGAGGCCCCCATTAGCCCCTCACCCCCATCCATCGCCTGCAATGCCCGGAGCGCTGCCGTCGGCCCTCCTCCAAATTCGGGCTCCTCAAAGCCCTTTCCCCCCACTCGGATGGGCCAGGATGGTCCCCTCCACTCCGCAAGTTCCCTTGTGCCCTTCTTCTTCTCCTAGGTGGCCGGGACGCCACCCCCACCGCAGCCATCGTTGCTGGCCTATGCCATGGCTGAGGCCTTCTTCTTGGCGTTCCCCTTCCGAAGTGGGTCCACAAGGGGTGGCGACAGATCTCCTCGAGCCTCTGGTGGCTGGAGCACCGCCGGGGTGGTGGCTGGAGCGATGGGGCAGGCACCTTCACCGTCCATTACTACCTCCCCGCTCCTTCCTACTCGAGCAGGAGGAGGGAGACATGCCTGCGGGTGGGGCCTCCCTGTTAGTGAACCGGGGCGGGCCCCCCTGTGGTTAAGTGGCTGCGCCCCGATGGATTACGCCCCCTGTGGCGGAAGCGCCCTTGAGGAAAACCGTCTTCGGTGTGGCCCTCTACTCGCGTGCGCAAGCTGCTGGGCCGGCCTAGTCCATCCCCAGCGCTAGTGGGCGCACGTCAGGTCCTCTGGTAAAACCCCCTGTCCTTTATTTTTCTTTTATTAGAAATTTCAGAAGTCCATAAACAATTCATATGGTTTCCAAATCTGATGGTTCAAATTCCTATAGGTTCCCAATATCAAGTTCCATCTGAATATGTGCTTTGCACATTTTTCCAAAGATATTTTCTGCAGGGATCTAATGCAAACATGGATCTAATTATTTCAAAATCCACCTTTGTAAATTCTTGCAACACTCAAATCAACTCCAAATGGAGTTATTACATTTTTCAGAGGCTTACAAAATCTTGATCTAACTTTATAGCCTTAGTCAACATTTTTATCTACTATACTTATGTTGCATCAAATAAATAGTCCCTTTTTTCTATTTGTTCCATATTAGAAATTCCATAGGATATTCATACCAACTCCAAATCCAGTGAAAGAACTTCCTAAATAAAAAAGAACTTCCTAAATGTTTCTAAATTCATGCTTTATTAAATGAGTGCCTCCACTCATTTTTAGCAGAATGTTTTCTATAGACTTCATATAGGATCACCTATTCCTCCTTTACTCCATTCAAAAATCTGTGATGATCCTGATATCCTAGAACAAGCTTCACGTATTTTCCTTATGATCAAAGAGGTCCAGGAAAAATAAAATTCCTATTTTTAGAGCACTTCTGTTTCTGCTTGCTGTGTGGCTTACTATGGTTGTTTCCGATGATAGTTGACGGAATAGATGGAGTACTCAGAGTTGGACTGCAAGACCTCAAGACGCCACAGACCTATTAAAGCAATACAAGTAGACGTTTGACCATGTGTGAGAAATTATGTTTGATGCATGACATGTTGAGTACTTTATTCCGATGCATGTATTCATGATTAATCGGTACACCCGTGTATGGTGTTACCGATGGCTCCTCTCGAGCACTTGCATTGAGCATGACCTTATCGTCTATGAGGGTCCCGTTGATAAAATGTTGACAAGTAGACAGTAGTGCTACACATAGGATGCACATATGCATGGTGATGCTAAAATAAAGGTGATACCAAATATTTTTGAAAACCCCGTCGGGTGCCACTAACGCTCGAGGCTGATGGTGTCCAGCCGGATGACCACTTGAGAAGGAAGTGGTGTACCAAAAAGGTTTTTTGTGAGTGGTTTTGGAAATGGGATTAGATTTAAGATTTTCTAACCATCCCAACCTTACATGTGCCAGCATGCTACCCCTTTGTGGGGATGGGCTGTGTTGATTACTCTCGTCGTGCTAGCAAGGAGCCCGCATTACTAGTAAAGGGAGTGATATGGTCACTCTCGTGACAGGGTCGTGCTAGGTAGGATGACTATGTCGATTTTATGTGTTCCGGGCACACCATTGGTACCTTCATGGATGATACGGTCTAGAGTTAGTGCTTGTAAGACGTACATCATGTGGGCTGGGTACCAAAGAAGTGGACTATTTGTCTAGGGTCGTCAGGGGAAAGGCATAGATCGGGTACTTACCTTGGGTATGTTATATATCGCGATTCGTGGATGACGCGGAAATTTCCCATATGTTGTGGGTACAACGTACAACGTCTGCAGAGTGTCAAACTATTCGAATAGCCGTGTCCACGATCAAGGAAAATTGGGTAATCCTTCTTAGACTACGTCCAGTCGTTTTCACATAAACCAAGTGTGCGTGTGTATAAAGGTGTTACATAAGAAAGTGATTACTTGGTCAAGTTAGGTTACTTGACAAGGAGGGTGAACATGAGGTGTTCAGCCCTCGGAATATTTAGGTTGATATCTGTAACGTGTTCTTACGGTTACTATTTACCTAGTGATTCATGACCATCTAAATACTTGACCATGTTTATGCACTTATAAAACCTGCGTTCCGCAAAGGCTGCACTATACTTCATATTTCACTCAAATACATAATCCACATCATGGGCTGTTTGCGAGTACATTCAAAGTACTCATTGGCTTGTCACTGGTTATTTCATTGACTAGGTAAGAGAGAACAAGATATGGTGAAGAGTACCTTGGTGATGTATCTGCGAGCTAGGATACATCCCAGTCAGAATGCATGTAGGTTAAGGCTGATGGCATGGGTTCATGCTTTTGACCAATATTTCCGCTATTGGTGAAATTTACTATATTGGCCTCCAAGGCCCCTATCTATGTAAGACTTAACCGCAAGGTCATTATTTGTATCAGACGATATGTATGGATGTAAGACTCTTGTTATTCAGTTTCTGTGTGTTCGGTGAGCATTGATCTCTGGGATCACTGAGCATGTTCATTTGGCGATCTCGACTCGTAAGTCAGGGTCCCCACTGAGCTGGTATCAGAGCCATCCTGACTGTAGGAAGCCCTTAGTTAGCACAGACGTTAGTTAGGACAAAGCTGATTTCCAGACCTTCAAAAGTACTTGCAAAACGCGTGTCTTTCTCACCTCTCCTAAATTTTCAAAGGAAGCAAGGTTTTTTCCTTAGAACTTCCACTCTTATTCTCTTGACACCCCTCGTCTGCTTCTTGAAAATTGCAAATGGTCGCTAGCACCCTTATGTCTTAACACGGGATTACTACAATTGTTGTGGGTAACTTGAAAGGAAACAACCTTTCCAAGCGACCACCCACGTAGTTGGAGGACAAGGATGGAAACGCTACGACCAGACGACAACAACAGAAGTACCTCCATGAAGAATAAGGACATCGAGACCCAGAAGATGGTGACACCCTCAGCTCTGTCGAGAGTGAGGCAACCTTCACCTACGGTGACGAGGACATAAGATATGCAAGGCCATGATATGCACTGCTCATAGAGCGACCCTATCGATATCAATGTTGTGTCGACCACCACCGGTGGAAGAGAACCTCGCCATTGGTCCACCTCACTCTAGTGAGCACGAAAATGGTTCTCTTCATCCCCCGCTCGAGGTGTCGATAATGTGATCAATGTGACTGACAGGTCCGAGCTCTAACATGCCTGGCTGATGTCATTGCATAAAGGTTGTCCCCTTGGAACTCTCGACACCTTGGAAAAAAAGAAGACAATGAAAAGATTGCAAAGATAACAGAAGACCCTGTCAACGACAGCCATAAGGAACCAGCTTCATTGGCAGCTCCCCAGACGAGAAGGCGTCATGGACTGTTTTCAGCTCATACCGAGTCGTTTCGGCAAACAACAAAAAGGAACACAGCGACACCATAAGAATACCGAGAAGACAGAGTGGACTCCTCTCCAAGATACTAAGCAAGCACGACAGTCGAGTCCGAGAATCCCTAGGGTAGGATGAGTCGTGAATCCCCTATATGAAGTCGAGTCCGTGAAATGGTTCGGATGGAACCAAGTTGTGTGTTGCTTGTTTTTTGCTTGTTTGTGCTTTGATATAAGTCCCGTTTTTGCCCCAGGCAACGAGGACACGACTGTTTCACCTGACTTATCTTGATGTTGAATTGGATTTTGGGCACTTGTTGATTGCACTTGCACTATACCCCCCTTAGGAACTTCCCTTTGTGATGCTATCCTCTCTCTCTCCTTTCTCGACAACTAGAGACCAGCAAGACAAGATGCACCAGGGATCCACTTTGATGGACGGCTGACTCTGAAGACTCCGACTGCAGCATATTCCACCAGACTCAACCCAATAGTATTATGTATCCCCCTCAAGATTGGAAGACCCTCCCTAGACCAACCTAACCTCACGAGCTTCCTCAGCTCAAATTTTGGCCACGTGTGTGTTACACGGATTTGCCAGAGCCCTCGTTGAGCACCGGTAACCCTTGCTTAGCAGTGGGTTCCTTATGGAACAAGTGATTAGAGTGAACAAGTATCCTTCATTATTAAAGCTAGCACCAAAACCCCAATGCCATAGGAAGGATAGTTCCAAGATATATGATTTCTAGGCAATGCATGTGTTGATGATGATATGAATCACTGGGATATAGCTAGACTATCTTGGTGGAACATGTTGATATAATAGAATAACCTACATGATCATGGAGTAAGTTTGGATTCAGTATGATAATTATGGTCATGAGCTAAATTCGGGGTGATTTAATAAATTGGCTTTATCAATTAGTAGTCATGGTTTGATGATGTCGCCATACTAACTTAGAGTAACAAGTAAGTGTTCTTGTTGGAGATGAGATTTGGATTTAGCAAGTGACCTCAATAGGGTGTCAGCGATGAAAGAGACCGCATGATCCGGAGTAAATTGGATTAGTGCGAGGATCTCGATCATGATACTATGTTTCTTCGTGGATGACTAGTACAGTAATCGGAGTTGTCGAATTGATTTACGAACCCATATAAGCTTGGCCTTGGGGATTAGTTGGCCATGATATCGGAAGTTCGTGGATGCACTATGACGTAGTCCTTGAAAAAATCTGAAGATTATGAGGACTCTAGGTGATCGGGTAGAACCCCATCGATATCGGATTGTAGGAGTGATGGGTCTAGTGGTGATCGATAGGATTGGTGGACCACCTAATTGGATTTGTCGGAAGGAAACCAGACCTTGGATTAGTACACTATGTGTTTCCATGATATAGGAATATCGTATTCTGTCCATTGGATGATCTAGTTGTACACTTGGATTTGTGGTGTCTTAATTCAAGCTTAGAAGCTTGTATGCTCTCCCGAGGATTTTTATATAGGGATGAATGTGTAACATAGTAATAGTAAACATATGAGATTCAGGTTAATGTCTTCCCTCAGACCCGAGAGTTGACTAGCATGAGCGATGTGGAGATAACTTATGTGAGATGGTGTTTTCGATGATATAGGGTGATATTGTTCGGAGATAGAGGTTAGGATATTGGTATCTAAGGAATGTGCTGAAGGATAAGATGATAGATGCTCACTGAGATCCTAAGTTCCTTGAAACCCCAAAGTTTCACCGAGCCATAAGACAGTCGGATTATGACCATATAAAATAGCTCTAAGTCGTTGGAATATGGCCAGTACTCCGCCCCGACCACCACCCATCATGTCTATGACAAACATGGGTATGAAGAACTAGATCATGTTGGACCACAAACCCTCAGCAAGTGACCGCCCATAGCAAGTTCTCGCTCTCCTCACCTATCTCATGAGCACTGTGCTTATATGATGGTTGGGGAAGTATGTTGTTATCCTCATGTATGACATGCTTATTTACTCAATAAGAGGAGGAGCACTTTAGTCCTATTTGGACAAGCCCGAGGTACTCCGGTCGCTATGCCCCTTGAAAGTAAGGTGTTATCTCGAGAAGTTGGGTTTCTTGAAGCAACCTCAAGGCAGGGGAAGTCTATCCTACCCATGACAAGACTAATAACCGCCATGGTTTGGAAAGGACGACGAAGAGGAAGAAGCAGTCGAAGTCAACCACCTCTCCTGCACCGGCTACATCAACGATGTCAAGAAGCATCGACGACCAGTCCGATGAAGCCTTTGGAAAGCGATGGAAATCGGATAGCCTCTTCTTGGTCCAAATCAAGTAGGAGAGTCCTAATTGGATCATGGTGAAAACCCACTAAAGGTGATTCACCCGCCTGCCGAGCCCCAGACTTTAGGTACTGGATGGCTGGCCTATACTCTTGGGAATCTAGTTCATCTAGAACCCCTCACGAACCTTCCCATATGGTAGAACCCGTTCTGAACACTAAATCTCTGAGCCTAGACTGATGGGCGAGACCCAACCGACACCCTTTCATGAGAAGCCTTCGAAGACCCACTTCAACAACCTCGAGGATGAAGACCACGTGCGACCATAGCTCGCCTGCCTTAAGGGATTCAAGGACTTCCCCGTCAGGAGGGAGATATGCGAAGATCTTGACCCTTATGTTCTAACACGACACATCTAGATGTCACTAACTGTAACACCCCAAAAAATTTGTCATAATTTTATTTATTGAATTTGGCCAGGATTATTTTGAAATTTTTATCTCTGGGTTTTTTTCTGATTTCAGAGCCTTTCCTAATCTTAGGTTTATGGAAAAATCTTTCTATGAGCTAGAGCTTTTTAAAAATTAATTTGTGGCTTGAGTGTTGACTCAAATATGTTTTTATTGACTATTGCGGAGAAGGCTTTTTTATAAATAGTATCTTCAAATTCTATTTATTCAAAACTAGTTTTAAGGGTCCAGTTTTAAACTACAACCACCTGTACAGTTCTTATAAGAATTCCACAATAAACCTGGCAATTACCTACTATGCTTCTGGATCAGTTTTATTTAATAATATAGCCATGTGTTTTGAATAATTTAAGCAAATTCGTTGATTTTTCTTTCTGGTCCAATTGGAGTTTTTTACAACAACCTCTTAATAAAAGCCTCCAAAAGTTCTAATTTTTTTTGTAGTGGTCAAGGAATTCATATAAATGAGTTTTATGCAAAAATATATACTAGTCTTTTCAAAAATTTGAGCACCTCTTCTTGTTTTATGTTCTGGACCATATTGGCATTTTATACTGCAACCCCACTATTTTCTTCCCCAATGACCTTGAAATTTTTTGTGCTTATAGTCCACCCTATAAAACCCTTAAGTATCAAATTTCAGCCCCATTGGAGATGTTTTGACCCCGGTTGCATTATCATCTTGTTTCTGTTCAGAAATGGACTTTTGCTATAATTGCATTATGAAGTTGTTTGGTTGCTAGATCTAACCATACCACATTTGTTTGCATCCAAGGAGACTCCTATCTGGTAATTCTTGTGGCTAGCAAGTGCTCCAAGATGCCATTCGCATTTTGTCAAACACCTGGTGTCCCGGACCAAATTTGGCACGAAGTTTTGTTTGTATGGTGGAGTTGAACCCAGGACCAACCCAACATGTATAGCAGATCCCCAGTAGAGCCTTTAGACATCCTCGAGAGTTTCACTTCTTTCCTGAGCCCCTAGCTGGCGTTTGCATTTTGCCGAGCACCTGGCACGCATTCCAGAGCATGCTCTAGAGCGTGCTCTAGAGCGCGCACATTGTAGCCAGTATGCCTGAGCCGCCGCGTCCCAGTCGTACCGCCCCCTTGTTATCCGCAGAGGCCTTAGCACGTGTGCTATCTCGCACGAGGTCCTCGCGTGCTCCTGTTGCCTCTGCTGCTCTTCTGCATCGCTGCAGATCCGCGGCCACGCCGGCCGTCGTTAGCCGCAGCAGCTGCACAGCGCCACAGCACCGCCCAAACCCTCCTCGAGCGCCAGCTTTCCCTAGGACCACCTCCCTGCGATGAGCCATTTTTCTCCCGCCCTGTGATTGCATCGAGTCGCCCATGTGCCCTCGCCAGAAGCTGTCCCCGGTGACCTCATCCATCTCCGCCAAGGAACCGACCCTCCGGGGCTATTTAAGGAGCCCTAATGGACACAACTCAATCCAAGCGCCCCCTCCAAGCCGTAGCCAGCCCCACTAGCTCCAATTTTGGACCGACGCCCTTCTTTCCCACCTCAAGTGGTCGCAGATCACCGCAGCACCCCCAGGATAATCCAGTCTGGTTAGAGCCTCTTATCCCCAACTAAACCCACCACTCGAACCCCGTGGACACCACGGAGCTACCCCACCACTCGCTTTGCACCTAGGGCTCATCCTGGCATGCGCCTCGTCGGAGCCGAAGCTACCTCTGCCGTGGTGGAAGAACCGCTCGCCCTCGACCTCCGCGGCAACCCCAAGACCACGGAATGGATGCGCCATGATCCCCTAAGCACGCCGGTGCCCTCAGCTTCCTTGTTGGAGGCTCTTGTCGCCGGTGAGCCTCGCCAGAGTCCCCTCCTCCCTTCGGCTGGAGGAGGAAGACGATAGAGTCAAACCTGCATGCGGGCCCCGCATGTCAGCGTCTGTGTCCTAGCCAGAGCCCATGCTAAGTGGAGACGTCTTCTGTCGAGTACGTCTTCTCCTTTGCGCTAGCGCATTTTCTCCCGAAACGTTTTCTTTTCTATTTGTTTTTAAAACCAATTTTTGACCAGACTTTGAGTGTCTATAACTTTTTTTAGAGAACTCCAAATGAATTGATTCTTTTTCTCACCCCTTTCAAATTCTGTCTAGTTTATTTTAGTATTTATTTGGAAAAAATTAAGACAACTTTCTAAGATGTTTTTATATTGTGTGTTAATTAGCATATATTTTTAAATAGGCTTTGAAGAGAGGAGTCAAAACTTGCAAAAGTTTTGTGGTGAACCCTACCTCTCTACACATTGAAGGAAAGCATCCTGAACTTACATTTATCTTGGTTATGTGTGGTTTGCTTGGTGAAAATAGCATAGAGTTGTGTTATTTATGTGGTCTTACTTCATGTGACAATCATGCATGTGGTTCATAATTTATGAGCAAAGATTGTTGCATCACGGAGCATAGAAAATGGTCACCTTTTCCTATCCTATATGCCTACCGGATGGGATTTAGTGCAAGTTGGTGTCTTGTGGTGACAAGACCGTGGGATTGACACCTCATGGACGAGAGTGGTCAGCAAGGCATGTTAGGCAGGTAGTGACTCTGTGTGCATATGGTTTGTGCTAATCATGCAGGTAATATTTGAACCTCCTGAGTCGACCATAGATCGAGTCTTGTCAGTATGTCTCCTTATTAGCGTGCTACCGTAGCTTCCTGGATAATGGATTCGGTATATTCAGTTGGAGACCTGTTATCGGACAAACACCAGTAGAGGGGCCGGGATGAAGGTATCCACGACCGTGGTCTAAATCCAGTCATACGGCCAGGGGGCATGGGTGTTTCTGGTCTGGGACCTAAAGGGAGGGCACTCCCCGTTAGCAAGCGGTATAAATTATTTTCATCCCATGCTAGTCAAGGTCTGAGCTTCGCCGTCTTATGGTTTTGCCTTGGCAGCGTAGTCCGGGTGAAGCCGGGCTTGGCGGAAGTGAAATGGGTGTGTGATGGTTCTGAGTGTCCGTTTCTAAACTTCCGTACGCGGAATTAGTCACGGTGACTATTGAAAACAATGAGCTATGGGGAAGAGTACACCCTCTGCAGTGTCAAAACTATTCTAGTAGTCGTGTCCACGGTCAAGGACGTTGGTTGATTAGTGAAGTGTCGGTCTAAGTGTCGGTCTTCAGAGGTAGTTAAAGAAGTATGAGACTAATCAGGAAATATGGTGGATGAGTATAAACATTATATTCTTTGGACTAACTCTTATGATTTTGATTGTTGAATATCCATGGGACGGTTCTACTTCTTGGATATTCCTTATTATTTCATTTAAGCCCTTTATGTGGTGTCACTGAGATGCCCGGCTGTGGCATGTTTATTATTTCATATAAGCCCTTTATGTAGTGTCGCTGAGACGCCTGACTGTGGCATGTTTATTATTTCATATAAGCCCTTTCTGTGGTATCGCTGAGACGCCCGACTGTGGCATGTTTATTATTTCATATAAGCCCTTTATGTGGTGTCACTGAGACACCCGACTGTGGCATGTTTATTATTTCATATAATCCCTTTATGTGGTGTCGTTGAGACGCCCGACTGTGGCATGTCTTATATTGCTTCTGTTATTATCACCCTTAGGGATTGCTTATTAAATTTGAGTATGATTATAATTTCACTACAATTACTCGAGTAGTACTTTTGGGATGACAAAGTATTGTGGCATTGTTATAAGCGTATAATTAACAACTATATGTTTGTTTTCTTGATGTTTGCTAGTACATTCAAAGTACTCACTGGCTTGTCCTTGGCTATTGTCTTGGCCAGATTGCAAGGTTGGAGAAGATATGCTTGACGATAACCTTGGAGCATAGGCTTCAAGGACTGTAGTCGCGTGAGATAGGAGTTAACCCGGTCAGCTGTTCCTGTGGGAAATGGAGTCCCATAGGCATTGGAGATCCCTGGACCGCTTCCGCCATCAACCCCCTAGAAACCCTTTTGATGTACTCATTAGACCACCTTGGTATTGTACCTAAATTTGTATTTTTGCTTGGACATTTGTACCAAAGAAAGGTGTGCTAGATAAGAGTATTCCTGGGGCTGGTATACTTGAGGGCCATTTGAAGGGAAATTAATATCCCCGAAAATCCGGTCCCCACAACCTTGGTATGAGAGCCGGGCTAACCGTTGGCTAATCCTATCTTAGCCGGGTCAATAAGCACTAGACGACTACCCATCAAACCGGTGTCATAGCCACCAGTCAAGTCTGTCCTAACTAGTAGTCGAATAGTGTTCGCCAACACCTTTCGGCAAAGCGGTGCCCAACCTATCAAACTAGCCCTGTGGTCACACGCGAGTGACCCACGACCATTTTGTCCTTCTCGCAATCTTGCGAGAGAAGACTTCATTCTCCTTTCTATAAAGGGAGCGATTGTCCAACACAGGACATCACGACCACAACCACCTCAAGATGCCAGGCCCCAGTGTCCATAATGAGATAACTGGTGCGGAGTAAGGAGGTTTGATAGCCATCCTAGCCAGCCTAACGCGTCGTGCCTTTGCCATGGAAGAGCCTCCGGAGTATGTTGTGTACCAAGAGCGCACGAGTGGTGACATTCATCACTTCTGGGCCATAGTACACATCTACGGTACGAGTATCATCCAAGAGCGTCCCCATCGGTTCACAGGAAGGACAACTTCCTACGAGCCAGAAGCCATCCAGCTGGCAGCTCGAGAGGCAATAGTTCAACTCCGGCACCTGTTGCCAGGAGTTAACTGTCACTCGTTCTACTACTACCCTAGCCGAGGAGGTTATGGTAGGCGGATTTAAGACGCCAGCGGAGACCATGAGACCGACCGCGCCTTGTTTCACCTTGTGCGCTATGTGAAACCGTAAGAGGCACTGTACGGCCAGGTCACGCTCGACCTAATTGCAGCTCGTGCAGAGCTGGCTCGTCTGAGGAGGAGAGAAGCGGAGCCCGAAGCCAGCAACCCTGTAGTGCTGTTTGGGAGGCCGATTGAGCTCCAACAGTCTGTCCCAGCTGCCAACCCAAATCTACGCCTATCTCCCCCGAGGAGGTTCGCCGCATTTTGGGGATTTCCTCCAACGGAATGGTAGCCACAGCACCCCGCAATGGACACCACCGCTACGCCGACCTTGTAGCTCTACCTCCTTCCCCGAGCAACCGTGATGCCGTAGTTCCAGCAAACTCGACGTCCGTGAGACCCGCTGACCTAGATTTAAACAAAGTATACTAAGCCTTGACCCTATTGTAGAGTTCTCTTGCATGTAATGTATGAGCTGATATTTTATAAATGAGTGAACTATTTTTGTTCCATTGTTTTAAGCACTGCAGGTAATCACCTGTGTATGCTTTTAGACTGCATAACTATAGTTGGACGTAAGCGTGGAAGTCTACCACAGTAAGGTGTCACATTTTGTAAACTTTTAACTATGGTCTTGACCAAACCCCGCTAGAGCAAAGCAAGCCACTAAGACCAACCCAACCTACGGCTTGTGTTCCAACCCCGCCTATATAAGGGTCACCCAGTGATCTTCCCAGCAACCCCCACCTTGTGCACTGCTTTCACAACCTTTTGCCATGCTACCCGAAGGGAGTTACCTCAGAACTCCGGTTGCAACTCCGGGCAGTTTTGTTAAAGTATTATTGGATTTTACCTGCAGTACCATGGGTTATTCCCTTCCACCCCGGCACGAGCTGTTCAAATCGAGGATCACTCCCACTACCTCGAAATATTGGGCAGTTGTGTACATTTTCCCAGTAGACCCTAACCAATACCCCTCGAAAGTCTCCTTCACTGGGAAATCTATGCCTACCCTGAAAATGTCCATAGAGGTTGCTGCCTATGAAGCGGTCTCGTCTGTGATATGCAGTACCATATGCAAGTGAAAGGGGGTACAATTATTTTCTAAGCCGTGCAGAGCCCAGAGGAGCAGCATCTTTTTCGGGAACCCGTTGAGAGTGAGTCCCCGTGTTGATCAGGCTCGTGCAATATGTCATTGCTCAAGAGAGTTTGACACATCACGTGATGGATTTTCTCCAGAACCTCGCCAACCAGAACCCTCAGATCATCATTGGCGAACCCCTGAGGATAGATCCAGCAGGACACATTCTCCGAGTCCTCCAACCTCTCGCCCCTGAAGATGAAGTAGATATTCCACTTCGAGGAATATTCACCCATGACCGTTAGATTTTTCTTTTGCGTGCGCTATAAACGCCTTGATGTATCTACTACTGTAGATATGTTTCTGTAATGAGATGATTGTGACTTCTATTTTATATTACTGCATGCATGTGTTTTATTCTGTGTGATCGCTGCAATTTTTTTTGCCTTAGGTTGCTTTTCTTACAATGACCTTGCGTAATTAATTTTCTACTGCCGTAGATATATTATTCAACAAGATTTTATTCGCATGCCAATCAGCTCGCAACCACATACACTCCGCCAATGCACTAAGAGCAGAACTGCACACAGAGGACCCTAGCTAACTACCTCACTAGCACCACAGTTTCTCCGAAAGGAATGCACTGCTAGTAATTTATTTTCGCGAGAGTGCTACCAGCACACTGGCACCCACCCCACATTTTTTCACGCGCCTAGTCCCCGTGTTCATAGCCTTTGCAGAGATCCACCGCTCGAGCAGCAGTGTCACGACGATCATCTTGGATCATCGCACACAGCAGCGCCGAGAACCCGATCAGGGTCGCCACTCCTCCGACCAGTAGGATGATCAACCACCCCGGGTACTCATCCGCCATTGGAGCCTTGCTTCGAGCTCTTGCAAACAGAGAGGAGGAAGAGGAGGAAGCAGGAAGGGTGAGGCCGAGAGTGAGGTAGCGGAGAGAATGACGCGGTCCTTTTATAGCCCGAGATTGGTGCGCGATGGAGGCAGTCCAGCAGCGCCCCTCGTCGCTCGATCGCCAGTGTTTAGAAACGAATCCGCGAGCAGTGCCGACAAGGCACTAGCCCGCGACGTAAGTGCTCGCTACGACGGCAGCTAGTACGCCGTGCACTAGCATGATACGGCCCTAGATACCTACGAGCTAGACATCACCCGTGGAGAAAGCAGCGTGAAGCGCACGCAAGAGAGAGGAAAGAAGAGAGACGTAGGAAGAAGAAGAGACTGACCATGGGCCCTGGACCCACCTGTGAGCGAGAGAGAACACTATGCACTTGGGTACGACAAGCAATTTCGGAAATTGAAAATTTTCCTTTTTCGAATTTTTTGTCGTAGCCATTTGTAGCAACACCTCGTTTTGTCAACCGTAGCTTTTGTGTGTATCACCAGTACCACACTATAGCTGGACCAATTATTTGTTTTTACTCTGATTTCATTATTTTTGTTTAGATGCAGTTTGTTATACTGCCCCTAACAAATCTCAAGGGCGAGATTTTTTTAGGGGGGTAGAGTTTGTAACACCCCAAAAAATTTGCCACAATTTTATTTATTGAATTTGCCGAGGATTATTTTTTAAATTTTTATCTCTGGGTTTTCTTCTGATTTATGAGAGCCTTTCCTATTCTTAGTTTTATGAGAAACTCTTTCTATGAGCTAGAGCTTTTTGAAAATTTGGCTATTGCAGAGAAGGCTTTTTCTATAAATAGTATCTTCCAATTCTATTTATAATAAATTGGTTTTAATTTTTCTTAAGGGTCCAAGTTTAAACTACAACCACCTGTTAACTTCTTATAAGAATTCCACAATCAACTTGGCAATTACCTACTATGCTTCTGGATCAATTTTATATAATAATATAGACAAATGTTTTGAATAATTTAAGCAAATTAATTGATTTTTCTTTCTGGTCCAATTGGAGTTTTGTACAACAACCTATTAATAAAAGCCTCCCAAAATTCTAGAAAATTTTGTTGTGGTCAAGGGATTCATATAAATGAGTTTTACGCAAAAATATATACTTGAGCACCTCTTCTTGTTTTATGTTCTGGGCCATATTGGCATTTTATACTGCAACCCCACTATTTTCTTCCCCAATGACCTTGAAATTTTTTGTGCTTATAGTCCACCCTATAAAACCCTTAAGTACGAAATTTCAACCCCATTGGAGTTGTTTTGACCCCTGTTGCATTACCATCTTGTTTCTGTCCAGAAATGGACTTTTTCTATAATTGCATTATGAAGTCGTTAGGTTGCTAGATCTAACCATACCACATTTTTTTGCATCCACGGAGACTCATATCTGGTAATTCTTGTGGCTAGCAAGTGCTCCTAGATGCCCTTGGCATTTTGTCAAACACCTGGTGTCCGTGACAAGATTTGGCATGAAATTTTGTTTGTATGGTGGAGTTGAACCCAGGACTAAACCAACATGTCTAGAAGATCCCTAGTAGAGCCTTTAGCCATCCTGGAGAGTTTCACTTCTTTCCTGACCCCCTAGCTGGCGATTGCATTTTGCCGAGCACCTAGAAGGCATGCCAGAGCGTGCTTTAGAGCGCGCGCATTGTAGCCAGTATGCCTGAGCCGCCGCGTCCCAGTCCAGGTGCCCCCTCGCTATCCGAAGAGGCCTTAGCACATGTGCTATCTTGCACGAGCTCCCCGTGCGCTAATGTTGCCTCTGCTGCTCTTTTCCATCGCTGCAACACCGTAGCCACGCCAGCCGTTGTTAGCCGCAGAAGAAGCACAACCCCGCAGCACCGCCCAAATCCTCCTCGAGTGCCACCTCTCCCTAGGACCACCTCCCTGCGACGAGCCATTTCTTCCCCCACCCTGTGGCTGCATCGAGTCGCCCCTGTGCCCTTTCCAGAAGCTGTCCCCAATGATCTCATCCATCTCCGCCGTGGAACCGACCCTCCGGGGCTATTTAAGGAGCACCAATGGATACAGCTCGACCCAAGCGCCCCCCGCCAAGCCGTAGCCAGCCCCACTAGCTCCAATTTTGGACCGAAGGCCTTTTTCCCCAGCTCGAGTGGCCGCAGATCGCAGCAGCACCCCCGGGATGATTCGGTGTGGTTAGAGCTTCTTCGCCCCACCTAAACCCACCACTCGAACCCCCTCGACACCACGGAGCTGCCCCACAACTCGCTTTGCACTTAGGGCCCCTCCTGGCGTGCGCCTCGTCGGAGCCGAAGCTCCCTCCGTCGTGGAGGAAGAACCGGTCGCCCTCGACCTCCGCTACCGTAACAACACCAGGGAATGGATGCACCGTGATCTAGTGAGCACGCCGGTGCCCTCATCTTCCCGGTTGGAGGCTCCTATCTCCGGTGAGCCTCGCTGGAGTCCCCTCCTCCCTTCGGCCGAAGGAGGAAGACGACAGAGTCAAACCTGCACGCGGGCCCTGCGTGTCAGCGTCTCTGTCCCAGCCAGAGCCCATGCTAAGTGGAGACGTCTTCTGTTGAGTACGTCTTCTCCTTTGCGCTAGCGCATTTTATCCCGAAACGTTTTCTTTTCTATTTGTTTTTAAAACATATTTTTGTCCAAACTTTGACTGGCTATAATTTTTATAGAAAACTCCAAATGAACTGATTCTTTTTCTCACCCCTTTCAAATTACGTCCAGTTTATTTCAGTGTTTATTTGCAAATCTTGTAAGACAACTTTCTGTGTTGTTTTTATATTGTGTGTTAATTATCATATATTTTCAAATAGGCTTTGAGGAGAGGAGTCAAAGCTTGCAAAAGTTTATTTGGTGAACCCTACCTCTCTACACTTTGAAGGCAAGCATCCTGAACCTACATTTATCTTGGTTATGTGTTGGTTGCTCGGTGAAAATAGCATAGAGTTATGATATTTATGTGGTGTTATTTCATGTGACAATCATGCATGTGGTTCATAATTTATGAGCAAAGATTGTTGCATTGTGGAACATAGACAGTGGTCACCTTTTCCTACACTATATGCCTACCGGATGGGATTCGGTGAAAGCCGGTGGCTTGTGGAGACACGACCATGGGATTGACACCTCTTGGACGAGAGTGGTCAGCAAGGCATGTTAGGCAGGTAGTGACTCTGTGTGCATATGGTTTGTGCTAATCATGCAGGTAATATTTGAACCTCCTGAGTCGACCATAGATCGAGTCTTGTCAGTATGTCTCCTTATTAGCGTGCTACCGTAGCTTCCTGGATAATGGATTCGGTATATTCAGTTGGATACCTATTATCGGACAAACACCAGTAGAGGGGCCGGGATGAAGGTATCCACGACCGTGGTCTAAATCCAGTCATACGGCCAGGGGGCATAGGTGTTTCTGGTCTGGGACCTAAAGGGAGGGCACTCCCCGTTGCAGACAGTTGCAGACCTATTATCAGTCACACACCAGTAGAGGGGCCGGGATGAAGTTATCCACTGCCGTGGTCTAAATCCAGTCATACGGTCAGAGGGCATGGGTGTTTCCGGTCTGGGACCAGACGGGAGGGCACTCGCTGTTAGCGCATGATATTTTTTTTTCGATCCCAACCTAGTCGAGGTCGGAGTCTCCCCGTCTTATGGTTTTGCCTTGGTAGCGTAGTCCGGCTGAAGCCGGGCTTTGCGGAGGTGAAATGGGTGTGTGCTGCTACTGAGTGTCCATTTCTAAACTGCCATACACGGAATTAGTCATGATGACTATTGAAAACCGTGAGCTATGGGGAAAGAGTACACCCTGTATAGAGTCAAAACTATTCGAGTAGTCGTGTCCATAGTCAAGGACGTTGGTTGACTAGTTAAGTGTCTGTCTAAGTGTCGGTCTTCGGAGGTAGTTAAAGAAGTATGAGACTAGTCGGGAAATATGGTGTATGAGTATAAACATTATTTTCTGTTGACTACCCCTTATGATTTTGATTGTTGAATATCCCTGGGACGGTTCTACCTCCTGGATATTTCTTATTATTTCATATATGCCCTTTATGTGGTGTCGTTGAGATGCCCGACTGTGGCATGTTTATTATTTCATATAAGTCGTTTATGTGGTATTGCTGAGATGCCAGACTATGGCATGTTTATTATTTCATATAAGCCCTTTATGTGGTGTCGTTGAGACGCCCGACTGTGGCATGTTTATTATTTCATATGAGCCCTTTATGTGGTGTCACTGAGGCTCCCGACTGTGGCATGTCTTATATTGCTTCTGTTATTATTACCATTAGTGATTGCCAATTAAATTTCAATATGATTATAATTTCACTACAATTACTTGAGTAGTACTTCTAGGCTAACTAAGTATTCTGGCTTTGTTATAAGCATATATATAATTAATAACTATATGTTTGTTCCTTGATGTTTGCGAGTACATTCAAAGTACTCATTGGCTTGTCCCTGGCTATTGTCTTGGCCAGATTGCAAGCATGGAGAGGATATGCTTGATGATAATCTTGGAGCATAGGCTTCAAGGACTGCAGTCGCGTGAGATAGGAGTTAACCCGGTCAGCTGTTCTTGTGGGAAATGGAGTCCCATTTGCATTGGAGATCCCTGAACCGCTTCCACCATCAAACCCCTAGAAAACCTTTTGATGTACTCATTAGACCAGTGATAACCCACAAGTATTGGGGATCGCAATAGTTTTCGAGGGTAGAGTATTCAACCCAAATTTATTGATTCGACTCAAGGGGAAGCTAAAGAATATTCTCAAGTATTAGCAGTTGAGTTATCAATCCAACCACACCTAAAAGATTTAGTACGTGGAGCAAAGTATCAGTAGCAAAGTATGGTGATAGCAGCAGTAGCAATGGTAGTAGCAGCAAAGTAACAGCAGCAGCAACAGAGTAATAGCAGCAGCATCAACAGTAGTAGCGGCAAAGTAACATAGCAAGGACCGGTAGTAAAAGACTCGTAGGCATTGGATCGGAGATGGATGATTATGCCGGATGTGATTCATCATGTAACAGTTATAACACGGAGAGATATGTAACTAGCTCCCGTTCGTCAATCTAATGTAGGCATGTATTCCGTATGTAGTCATACGTGCTTAGGGAAAAGAACTTGCATGACATCTATTGTCCATCCCTCTAGTGGCAGAGGGGTCCTAATGGAAACTACGGGATATTAAGGTTCTCCTTTTAAAAAAGAATCGGACCAACGCATTAACACTTGGTGAATACATAAACTCCTCATACTATGGTCATCTCCGGAAGTGGTTCCGGCTAGTGTCACTCCGGGGTTGCCGGGTCATAACACATAGTAGGTGACTACAACTTGCAAGATAGGATCTAAAACACACATATATTGGCGACAACATAAGAGGTTCAGATCTGAAATCATGGCACTCGAGCCCTAGTGACAAGCATTAAGCATGGCAAAGTAGTAGCAACATCAATCTCAGAACATAGTGGATAGTAGGAATCAATCCCCGTCAAAACTAACTCGATTACATGATAGATCTCATCCAACTCATCACCGTCCAGCAAGCCTATGATGAGATTACTCATGAATGGTGAAGAGCATCATGGAATTGGCGAGGAAGGAGGGTTGATGATGACGATGGCGACGATTTCCCCTCTCCGGAGCCCAGAACGGACTCCAGATCTGCCCTCCATATGAAGAATAGGAGGTGGCGGCGCCACCGAATCGTAAAACGGGATGAACTCTTCTCCTTGATTTTTTTTCAGGACGAAACGGACTATATAGAGCTGGATTAAGAGGCGGTGGAGCGTCGTGCGCTCCACAAGCCTGCCAGGCGCGACCAGGGGGGAGCCCGCGCCTGGTGGGCTTGTGGGCTCACAGCTCCAATTCCGCCGCTGATTCTTGCGCCGGTATTTTTCATAAATCCGAGAAAAATTCTCCGTAAATTTTCAGGTCATTCCGAGAACTTTTATTTCTGCGCAAAAACAACTCCATGGCAATTCTGCTGAAAACAGCGTTAGTCCGCGTTAGTTCCATTCAAATAATGCGAATTAGAGTCCAAAACAAGGGCAAAAGAGTTTGGCAAAGTAGATACGACGGAGACGTATCAACTCCCCCAAGCTTAAAGCCTTGCTTGTCCTCAAGCAATTCAGTTGACAAACAAACCACATAAGCAAATGACATCTAGATCTCACGGTAAACTCATATCAATGGCATAATCAACTAGCGAGCAAATAATATTAAATCTCAAACGTCAACAATTCAATCAAAACAATCATGAAGCAGTAGGAACAGATGGTATCTCGCTAGTACTTTCCAAGACCGCAAAACATAAATGCAGAGCACCTTCAAAAACCAAGGGCTGTTTAAACATTGTAATTCATGGCTAAGAATATCCAGTCACAGTCATACTCAACACAGTTAAAAGCAAATCATAAAAATGATAGAGGTGCTCTCTAATTGGTGCTTTTATAAGAGGAGGATGACTTAACAGAAACATAAATAGACAGGCCCTTCGCAGAGGGAAGCACTGATTTGTAGAGGTGCTAGAGCTCAAGCTTTTGAAACAGAGATAATAATTTTGGGTGGCATGCTCTCATTGTCAACGCAATGACTAAGAGTTCTCACCATCTTCCACTCTACACATGCTATAGGCGGTTCCCAAACAGAAAAGTAAAGTTTTGACTCCCCCACCACCAATCAATCACACTCCACGACTAGCCGAATCCTCGGGTGCCGTCCATACCAACATCAATCCAGGGGGAATTTTGTTTGCAATTATCTTTTCGATTTGAGCATGGAACTCGGAATTCCAATTACCGGCCCCTTTCTCGTGAATGATAGTGAATAAACACATATCGAGGATAACACGCCTAGCATGGAAGATACTGATAGCCCCCTGTCACCACATGAGCGGTTCGGGCATGCAAAACAGATTACTTCTTGAATATTTAGAGAGTGGCACATGCAAATTTACTTGGAATGACAGGTAGATACATCATATATATATAGGTAGGTATGGTGGAATCATATGGAACGACTTTGGGTTTATGGAAGTGGATGCACAAGGAGTAGTCCCGCTTAGTACAAGTGAAGGCTAGCAAAAGACTGGGAAGCGACCAACTTGAGAGTGACAACAGTCATCAAAATGCATTGAGATTAACAAACACTGAGTGCAAGCATGAGTAGGACATAAATCACCATGAACATGAATATCATAGAGGCTATGTTGATTTTGTTTCAACTACATGTGTGAACATGCGCTAAGTCAAGCCTCTTGAATCATTCAAAGGAGGATACCATCCTATCATACTACATCATAGTCATCTCAACATTCATGTGGGCAACCAAGACAAACCATTATAAGCTCCTAGCTAATTAAGCATGGCATCAGCAACTATGATCTCTAAGTTGTCATTGCAAACATGTTTCTCTCACAACAAAGCTGAATCACGCACGATGAGCAAGTCATATTTACAAAAACAAAATAGATTGAGTTCATACTAGCTTTTCCAGGCTCAGTCACTTCATCATATATCGTCATTATTGCCTTTCACTTGCACGACCGAACAATGTGAACAATAATAAGTGTACTCGTGCATTTGACTAAAGCTGGAATCTGCAGGCAAACACAAAGGAGAAGACAAAGTAATATGGCTCTTTAACAGCTAAACAGTTATGCATGAGAGAGCCACTAAACATTGCAACCATTATCTTCTACCTTGACCCAAAGAAAAAGAAAACTATTTACATGGGAAAGCTCCCAACAAGCAAAATAAAAACAAGAAAATCTTTTTGGGTTTTCTCAAACTAGACAGACACACAAAAAGAAAAACTAGAAAAAGAAAATAACTAGCATGGATGATACAGTGGCAACGTGTGAACACCGACGAACATAGTGAAAGAATAAGCAAGAATGTAAAGTCGGTGAGAAACACGTACTCCCCCAAGCTTAGGCTTTTGGCCTAAGTTGGTCTACTCCCATAGAGGGAAATAACCAGCTCCGGGATACTCCGGAGTGGACTGAGGATGCCACTTCTGTGTGAGCTCCTCCGGCTCCCACTGATAAACAGGCGTCTGGTACTCGACTGATGGCTCAGGCACGGGCACCTGTGGTTGGGCTAAGCCCCAATATGCATAGATGTCCAAGGGCATGATAATGTACATGCCTTCATGAAGATTGAAAAAAGAAGGAGCAAGCAAAGTAATAGTCTCCCGAGTACCCTGATTAAATACCAGGTTATAAATCATCCTTCTACTTATATCTCTATCAAGAAAGTCATGGCGAACCATGCTATCGTAATCTAGATATCTCTCGGGAAGAAGAATCTCTTCTTCCTCCTCCAGTCTAATAGGTATCTCAAAGTGTCTAGCAAGACGAGTAGCATAGATACCTCCATAGACAATGCCTTTAGAACGGTTAGTGTTCAACCGTTGAGCTACTATTGCGCCCAAGCTATAAGTTTTATCATTATAAAGGGCTTCGCGCAAGACCGCAAGATCTGGGGAACTAATTGACCCAGCTTTCCCACGACCAATCAAATATTTTCCCACAAATAATGAGAAGTACCGAAGCACGGGAAAATGAATGCTAGCAGCTCTAGAGCAAGACACTCCTCTCTCCTCTCCCACAGCAATTGTATTGATGAAAGCTTCCAAGTCCCTTGGACGAGGTTCATGAATATCCCCAACGTAGGGTAATTTGCGAACATTGCAAAAATCCTGGAGTGACATGCGCTAGGGGATATCATAAAGTTTGAACTCAACCATAGGAGGATTCTTCCTCGGATAGAAGTTAGAGCTTTGTACGAAGATATTAGTGAGGAGGAGGTATTGCGGACACTTACCTTCAGCGAAGGCGGTAAGGTCTGTGTTCTCCACCAAGTAATAAAAGTCCTCATAAAGTCCGGCGGCGCGTAAGAACACATCGCTTCGCCACTCGCACGCTCGAACTTCTGCGACTCAAGGGACCAGATACTTGAGCTTCTTCTCACTTCCATCATCCTTGGGGTCACGACTTGAAGATCCTCTTAAGAAACTCCTCATCTTTTCCCTTTTCTATGTCTGAAAATTTCTGAAATTTTTAGTGATTTTAAGTAAAAGTGAACAAGGCTCAACGAAACTCGTAGCAACTACTCCCACAAGTGCCTAGAGGCCATATTACGCATCAAAAATACTTGGGACCAGCTAAAATTAGCATGCAAAGCTCAAGAATATGGTCACCAAGGAAGCAAAAATACGCGAAGTATAAGGCACTAGAGAAAAAACTAATTGGACCAATGGAGGAGTAACTTACATAGGAGTAATTTCCCCAAAACAGTTCGGAGAATGGTGCTTTGAGCGAAGAGATTGAAAATCCCAGCAAGAGGAGCAAGAACACGGGTTTGAGCTGCGAAACGATTTTTTCTGGAGGTAGGAGAAGCAGATGAGAGCAAGAATGAGTGGAAGGGGTGCACGTGGGCCCCACAAGATAGGTAGGCGCGGCCTGGGGGGTGCCCGTGCCTCCAGGGCTTGTGGCCCACTCGTGCAGCCCCCAGACTAGCTTTTCGTCTCGGTATCTTTCAAAAAATCCAGAAAAAATCATACTTGATTTTCAGGACGTTCGGAGAACTTTTATTTTCGGGGTACTTTTCTACCGGACGCTAAAACAGAAAATAGGGAAAACTAAACTAAACCTATCATTTTTCTTCTAAGCAACTGAAGGTGAAAGCTTGGAACAGAGGTCTGTGACTCCTCGATTCATCGATCTCATGGTCATCAAAAGAAATCCGTCAATGAGGTTGATCAAGTCTCCTCGACAAACCTTTTCGAATCGCGAAAGAAGACGGAGAATTTTTGAATAGTCAATAGGTCAGCTCAATGGGGATGTGTATCTCCCCAACAAGAAAATCATACTTCATCTTAACAGGAGGAATAGGGCATTCAAAGCTCCCAATAAGAATCGATGAAGTTTTTTCGATAGCATTGATGCAATGTACTCGATATTGTTTCTTCGGAAAGTGCACCGTATGCTCATTACCATTGACATGGAAAGTGACTTTGCCTTTGTTGCAATCTATAACAGCCCCTGTAGTGTTTAAAAAGGGTCTTCCAAGGATGACCGCCATGGCATCGTCCTCGGGAATATCCAAGATTACAAAGTCTGTTAAGATAGTGACATTGGCAACCAGAACAGGAACATCCTCACAAATGCCGATAGGGAAAGCAGTTGATTTGTCGGCCATTTGCAGAGCGATTTCAGTGGGTGTCTACTTATCCTGTTCAAGTCTACGATAAAGAGAGAGAGGCATAACACTAACACCGGCTCCAAGGTCGCATAAAGCAGTTCTAACGTAGTTGTCTTTAATGGAGCAAGGTATAGTGGGCACACCGGGGTCACCTAGTTTCTTAGGAGTTCCACCCTTGAAGGGATAATTAGCAAGCATGGTGGAAATCTCAACCTTAGGTATCCTGGTCTTATTAGTCACAATATCCTTCATGGACTTAGCATACAGAGACATTTTGAGCATATCTGTCAAACGCATTTGCACAAAGACAGGTCTAATCATTTCAACAAATCGCTCAAAATCCTCATCATCCTTTTTCTTGGATGGTTTGGGAGGAAAGGGCATGGGTTTCTGAACCCATGGCTCCCTTTCTTTACCATGCTTCCTAGCAGCAAAGTCATTCTTATCATATCTTCTATTCTTAGGCAGTGGGTTATCAAGATCAACATGTTCAATATCCACATCCTTATCATTGTTAGGTTGAGCATCTTCATGAACATCACTATTGATATTATCATTCGGCTCATGTTCATCACCAGATTGTGTCTCAGCATCAGAAATAGAGACATCGTTTGGACTCTCACGTGTAGCAGCAACAGGGTTGCTAGCGTGCAGGTTCCTATCATCTTTCTTCTTCTTTCTAGGATGACTAGGTGCATCAGTGCTAACTCCTTTAGAATCTTGTTCAATTCTCTTCGGATGACCCTCAGGATACAAAGGTTCCTGGGTCATTCTACCGCCTCTAGTAACGACTATGACAGAATTGTCATTCACCTCATCAAGCAAGTCATTTTGAGCTTTAAGTACTTGTTCTACCTGAGTAGTAACCATAGAGGCATGTTTACTCAGAAGCTTAAGATCATTGACATTTCTGTCCACACAAGCACTTAAATGACTAAGCATACGAGCATTCAGTTCCAATTGTCTGCTAACATAGTCATTGAAACTCTGTTGTTTGGCCACAAAGTTATCAAATTCATCCAGGCATAAGTTAGCAGGTTTATCAAAAGGAATATCACTGTCATCATACCTACGCAGGGAATTTACTTCTACTACCTGTATCGGGTTATCAAGACCATGGATCTCTTCGATAGGTCGTAGATTTTTGACTTCTTTAGATTTAATGCCTTTCTCTCACATAGATTTCTTAGCTTCCTGCAGATCTTCAGGACTGAGGAATAGAATACCTCTTTTCTTCGGAGTTGGCTTAGGAGGTGGTTCGGGAATAGTCCAAGCATTCTCATTGCACAAGATGTTATTCAGTGGGATCTCAACTTGTTCTACGGTTCGTTCCCTAAAAACACAACCAGCACAACTATCTAGATGGTCTTTGGAAGCATCGGCAAGTCCATTATAGAAGATAGCAAGTATTTCATTCTTCTCAAGAGGGTGATCAGGCAAAGCATTCAGTAGCTGGATGAGCGTCCCCCAAGCTTGTGGGGGACTCTCTTCTTCAGCTTGAGCAAAGTTGTATATTTCCTGCAAGGCAGCTTGCTTCTTATGGGCAGGGAAATAGTTTTCAAAGAATTAGTAGACCATATCCTAGGGGCTACGCACACAACCAGGAGCAAGAGAATTGAACCAAGTCTTAGCATCCTCCTTTAGCGAGAAAGGAAACAACTCGAGGATATAGTAGTGGCGGATCTTTTCGTCACTAGGGAATAGGGTGGCTATATCGTGCCGTTTGGTAAGATGGGCTACAACCGTTTCAGACTCATAACCATGAAAAGGATCAGATTTGACTAGAGTGATTAACTCAGGGTCGACAGAGAATTCATAATCCTTATCGGTCACAAAGATAGGCGAAGTAGCAAACTTTGGGTCATATTTCATCCAAGCGTTCAGAGATTTTTCTTTCCACTTGAGCAGTAATTTCTCAACATCATAGCTATCCTTACAAGCAAGAAAGTCCTACGCTATCTCTCCTCCATAACATAACGTTTAGGCATATCAGGCAATTCAGGCATAGGAGAGCTAGTTCTAGCAGGCAAAATAGCAGTTTCTACTTCAATAGTATCAGCAGTTTTAGAAGTATCATCACATCTAGCAGCAACTCTATCAATTTGTGCATCAAGGAATGCACCTAGTGGCAAAGCAGTATGAAGCATAGCATCATCAGGCAAAGCAGTATCAAGCATAGCATCATTAGGAAAAGCAGTATCAAGCATAGCATCATCATATGCATCATGGGCAACAGAAGTAGCATCATCAAGCACAGGCGACATATTTAGATTTCTAGCAGGAGGTGGTGTCGCAAACTTACTCATAACTGAAGGTGAATCAAGTGCAGAGCTAGATGGTAGTTCCTTACCAGTCCTCGTAGTTGAGGGCAAGACTTTAATTGTTGGATCTATCGGATTCCTCATAGTGATCAGCAGACGTAAATCCCAAGTGACTCAGAGAATATAGTTGTGCTTCCCCGACAACAGCGCCAGAAAATTATCTTGATAACCCACAAGTATAGGGGATCGCAACAGTTTTCGAGGGTAGAGTATTCAACCCAAATTTATTGATTTGACTCAAGGGGAAGCCAAAGAATATTCTCAAGTATTAGCAGTTGAGTTGTCAATTCAACCACACCTGAAAGATTTAGTATCTACAGCAAAGTATCAGTAGCAAAGTAGGGTGATAGCAGTAGTAGCAACGGTAGTAGCAGCAAAGTAAAAGCAGCAGCAACAGAGTAACAGCAGCAGAAGCAACAGTAGTAGTGGCAAAGTAACATAGCAAGGACCAGTAGTAAAAGACTCGTAGTTATTGGATCGGTGATGGATGATTATCCCGGATGTGATTCATCATGTAATAGTTATAACACGGAGAGATATGTAACTAGCTCCCGTTCATCAATCTAATGTAGGCATGTATTCCGTATGTAGTCATACGTGCTTAGGGAAAAGAAGTTGCATGACATCTATTGTCCATCCCTCCCGTGGGAGCGGGGTCCTAATGGAAACTACGGGATATTAAGGTTCTCCTTTTAATAAAGAACCGGACCAACGCATTAACACTTGGTGAATACATGAACTCCTCATACTATGGTCATCTCCGGGAGTGGTTCCGGCTATTGTCACTCCGGGGTTGCCGGGTAATAACACATAGTAGGTGACTACAACTTGCAAGATAGGATCTAAAACACACATATATTGGCGACGATATAATAGGTTCAGATCTGAAATCATGGCACTCGGGCCCTAGTGATAAGCACTAAGCATGGCAAAGTAGTAGCAAGATCAATCTCAGAACATAGTGGATACTAGGGATCAATCCCCGTCAAAACTAACTCGATTACATGATAGATCTCATCCAACTCATCACCGTCCAGCAAGCCTACGATGAGATTACTCATGAACGGTGAAGAGCATCATGGAATTGGTGATGAAGGAAGGTTGATGATGACGATGGCGACGATTTCCCCTCTCCGGAGCCCAGAACGGATTCCAGATCTGCCCTCTAGATGACGAACAGGAGGTGGCGGCGCCTCCGTACCGTAAAACGCGATGAACTCTTCTCCTTGATTTTTTTCCGGACGAAATGGACTATATAGAGCTGGATCGAGAGGCGGTGGAGCATCGTGGGCTCCACAAGCCTGCTAGGCGCAGCCCAGGGGGCCCGCACCTGGTGGGCTTGTGGGCTCATGGCTCCACTTCCTCTGCTGATTCCTGCGTCGGTGTTTTTGATAAATCCTAGAAAAATTCTCCGTAAATTTTCAGGTCATTCTGAGAACTTTTATTTCTGCGCAAAAACAACACCATGGCAATTCTGCTGAAAACAATGTTAGTTCAGGTTAGTTCCATCCAAATCATGCAAATTAGAGTCCAAAACAAGGGCAAAAGAGTGCGGAAAAGTAGATACGACGGGGACGTATCAACCACCTTGGTCTTGTACCTAAATTTGTACTTTTGCTTCGACATTTGTATCAAGGAAAGGTGTGCCAGCTAACAGTATTACTGGGGGTTGTATACTTAAGGGCCATTTGAAGCGAAATTAATATCCCCCAAAATCCGGTCTCCACAGTAACCGACATGAGGAGCCCCACCAGCAGCACCCACACGAGCTACATTGCCACGTTTTCCGACCTCGGAGTACACGCGCAAACCAGAACTCTGCAAGAACTTAATTCACGAAGCCCTTGGACCTCAGTCAAGCCTAACTTATTGACAGAACCCGCTCAGGGTCAGGCAAGGACGTTCGCAGCGTTCGAATTTGTATCATCAAACACCAAAAGACCCACAACATTAACATGGGGACGTGAAGACTACCTCCAACTTAAAATTCATTATGTCTCTAGGGCTAGCCTAGAAATCTCGAGGACGAGAATTTCTTCAGGGGGTAAGGTCTGTCACACCCTGTTTCTGTCTCTCCTGACTAAATTAACTTATCTCAAAATTAGGACCAATTAAATTTTTATGACTGATTGTGATATTTGATGTGATTGTTGCTTGCTTGCTTGTTAGCCCATGTTTAAATCCCAATGTTCCTGTTACTCTCTAGACTCACCTCCTTGACCCAAATCCTTGCCTAATGATCATGAAATGTGTATAGAACCAAAAACTATTTTTACCAAATAATAATTTGACCAAAAAGCATTTACTTGATTTAAGCGATCAAAACCCCCTGAGTTGGGATTTGTACTACAAGTCCCCAAATTATGGAAGTTGTTTTGCTCCAAATGTTTTATTTAAATCCCATTATCAAAAAGACTTCCCAAAACCACAAGATTATTATTTTAAAAGTTATTTTAATATTTTATTTAAATGCCTTTCTCGAAGGCCAGAAATGGTCCCTTATGAAGAAAAGTTATTTTTATTGCTTTCAAAATATTTGAGAAAATTTATGGAAACTCCGTGGACATATATATTCTATATACGAGAGTTTCAACACATGGCCATGTTCACAATATAGGGCAAAATCCTTCAAAACCCTCCCTGTCTATTTCAAGCTTTTGGAATATTTCTATAAGAAATATTCTCAATAAATCCTAGTAAAATTGTAGCATGTCACACCTCATATATGTGATGATCTTGGCAAGTTCCATCTCAATCCAAGTTGATTTGGTTTAGCTAAATATTACTATCTGTCTAGATCCAAATTTGAGAAAAAGTGTCTACAATTGTTCTCAAATTTGGTGGACATGTTCTTATACTCCAATATTGCATCCACACCAAGTGGTGCATCAAGGAGAGTAGATGGACTTGTCCGAAATCCCTCAAAACCTTCTCTGTTGATTTCTAGACATGGGAAACTTTACATTATAAAGTTTATCCAATTGACCCCAAACTTTTTGGTCATGCTCTTATGCTCAAATAATATGACCACACCAAGTTGTGGATTAGTGGGAATTGAATTGCATGGTTTTATATGTAGAAAGACATTTTTGCCTATTTCTTGAGTTTGTCTACCTTCAGCAAATCCTTAATTTGGCGAGCAAGCTCATTTCTACCTTCCATGTTATCTTGTTAAGTTTCATAGCAATTGGAATCCATCTGGTATCCCTAACATCCATCAAACACCTTCTGTCCAATTACCAAAACTACTGCTTTGGCCCCTTCCACTAATCTCCCTGAGCTTAATTTTTTTACCACAACCTTCCTTTGTCTCCTTTTACCTCGAGTAACCTTGACATGGACTCTAGTCAATTATTGGAGGGTGACTCCATCACTCTACCTCTCATCTTTACCTTGCAGCACAATTTTACCCCTCTTGCTATACTTCTCCTCAAGGCAATGCTCCACCTCTCTCTAGAGGACCTTTAGTGTGCTAATGCATCATTTGAAACCAAAGTATAGCATGCTCATGTGGAAAATATGATCACCCTTCTGAAACTTGTTTTTGGCAAAAATATGGCTTTGAACTGAAAGTACCAGCTAAACACCTCTCCTTGCTCTAAAACTTTGCAGTCTTGTAGTCCTTCCGTGCCTAAGACTACTAAACATGGTTTCACCCCAATAGCCACCCACTAAAAACCTCTTTTGCTAGCCACTAGTTTGTTGCTGCAAACTTAATCAGAGCTGAAATCAATTCAAACTAGCACCATATGATTCCAAACTTTATTAGTGTCCTCGGGCACGCATGCCTTGCATGCTTGACACCTTGGTGTGGCCAAGGGGAGGCTCTGGACACGTACATGGGTGTAGACCACCACCCTGGCATGCAGAAATGGTGTTGTGCACCTTGGCTTCAATTTGTAGCCATGTTTAGCTATGGCAGAGTGTCCAAGAGTGCCAGAGCAGTTTCCGAGAGTGCGTGGAAGCTGCCAAATACCCTCCGACACACGTGCTCTCATAGTGCTCAGGACATCCAGGCACTCCCAAGCCTTTCCTCTATGCCCCTCAATATCAGTCCTCCCCCTCGATTCCTCTACTCCCTCCTTGCTCTCCCTCCCTTCCGCGGAGCTTCTTGAGGCCCCCGTTAGCCCCTCACCCCCTCCATCATCGGCAATGACCGGAGCGCTGTCGTCGGCCCTCCTCAAAATTTGGGCTCCTCCAAACCCTTTCCCCCACAGGGATGCGACAGGATGCTCCCCTCCACCCCGCAAGCTCCCCCATGCCCTTCTTCTTCCCCTAGGTGGCCGGGACACCACCCCCACCGCAGCAGCGTCGCTAGCCTCCGCCATGGACGAGGCCTTCTTCCCGACGTTACTCTTCCGGAGTGGGTCCACAAGGGGCGACGACAAATCTCCCCGAGCCTCCGGTGGCTGGAGCATCGCTGGGTTGGTATCTGGAGCGACAGGGCAGGCGCCTGCACTCTCCGGTACTGCCTCCCCGCTCCTTTCTTGCCCGAGTGGGAGGAGAGAGATAGGCCTGCGTGTGAGGCCTCCCTATCTGCGAGCCGGGGCCGGCCCCCTATGGTTAAGTTGTCGCGCCCTGATGGATTAAGCCTGCCTGTGGCGGAAGCGACCTTGAGGAAATCCGTCTTTGCGTGGACCTCTGCTAGTGCGCACAAGCTGCTGGGCCGGCCCAGTCCCTCCCCAACGCTAGTGGGCGCACCTCGGCTCCTTTGGTAAACCCCCCTTTTCATTTGTTTTTCTTTTATCAGAAACTTCAAAAGTCCATAAACAATTCATATGGATTCCAAATCTGATGGTTCAAATTTCTACAGGTTCCTAAAATCAAGATCTATCCAAATATGTGCTTTGCACATTTTTCAAAGATATTTTCTGCAGGGATCTAATGCAAACATGGATTTGATTATTTCAAACACCACCTTTGTAAATTCTTGCAACACTCAAATCAACTCCAAATGGAGTGATTCCAATTTCCAGAGGCTTATAAAGTCTTGATCTAATTTTATAGCCTTAGTCAACATTTTTATCTGCTATATTGTTGTTGCATCAAATAAATAGCCCTTTTTTGCTATTGGTTCCATGTTAGAAAATCCATAGGAAATTCATGCCAACTCCAAATCCAATGAAACCACTTCCTAAATATTTCTAAATTCATGCTCTATAAGATGAGTGCCTCCACTCATTTTTAGCAGAATGTTTTTATAGACTTCATATAGGATCACCTATTCTTCCTTTCCTCCATTCAAAAATCACTGACAATCCATATATCCTATGACAAACTTCAGGTATTTTACTTATAACCGGAGAGGTCAAGGAAAAATAAATTTCCTATTTTTAGAGCACTTTTATTTTTCCTTGCCGTGTGGCTTACTGTGGTTGTTTCCGACGATAGTTGACGGAATAGACGGGGTACTCGGAGTTGGACCAGAAGATCTTGAAGACCCCGGAGACCTATTAGAGCAAGTCAAGCAACCCTTTGACCATGTGTGAGAAAAATATATTTTATGCATGACATGTTGAGTACCTTATTCCTATGAATGTAGCCATGATTAATCGGTACACCCCTGTATGGTGGTACCGATGGCTCCTCTAGAGCACTTGCATTGAGCACATATGCATGGTGATGGTAAAACAAAGGTGATATAAAAGGTTTTTGAAATCCCCGTTAGGTGCCACTAATGCCCGAGTGTGATGGTGTCGAGCCGGATGACCACTTGAGAAAGAAGTTGTGTACCGGAAAGGTTTTGTGTGAGTGGTTTCAGAAATGCGATTAGATTTAAGAATTGCTAACGAGGCCAACCTTACATGTGCAACCATGATACCCCTCTATGGTACGGGGATGTGTTGATTACTCTGGTCGTGCTAGCAAGGAGCCCGCATTACTAGTGGCGGGAGTGATATGGTCACTCTCATGATGGGGTCGTCCCAGGTAGGATGATTCTGCCGTTTTTACGTGTTCCGTGCACACTGCTGGTCCCTGTATGGATGATACAGTCTAGAGTTAGTGCTTGTAAGTTGTACATCACGTGGGATGGGTACGAAACGAGTGGAATCTTTGTCTAGTGTCGTCAGGGGAAAGGCATGGATTGGGTACTTACCTCGGGTATGTTATATATCGGGAGTCATGGATGACGCGGAATTTTTCCGGATCTCGTGGGTATAGCATACAACCTTTGTAGAGTGTAAGACTATCCGAATAGCCGTGCCCACGATCAAGGACAGTTGAGTAATCCTTCTTAGACTTCCTCAACTAGTTTCCGCATAAACCAAGTGTGTGTGTATGTATAAAGGTGTTACATGAGAAAGTGATTACTTGGTCAAGTTTGGTGACTTGACATGGCGGGTGAACATGAGGTGTTCAACCCTCAGAATATTTATGGTCATATTTGTATCTTGTTCTTACGATTACTGTTTACCTAGTGATGCATGAACATATAAATACTTGACCATATTTATGCACTTATAAAACCTGCTTTCCGCAAAGGCTGCATTATAATTCATATTTCACTCAAATACATAATCCGCATCATGGGCTATTTGCGAGTACATTCAAGGTACTCATTGGCTTGCCACTGGTTCTTTCATTGACCAGGTAAGAGAGAACTGGAGATGGTGAAGAGTACCTTGGTGATGTCCCTGCGAGCTAGGATGCATCCCAGTTAGAATGCTTGTACTTTAAGGCTGATGGCATGAGTTGACGCTTTTGACCAATATTTCCACTATTGGTCAAGTTTGTTGTATAGGCCTCCAAGGCCCTATATATGTAAGACTTAACCCCAAGGTCATTATTTTCATCAGATAGTATGTATGGATGTTAGACTCTTTAAATTCAATTTCTGTGTGTTCGGTGACCATTGATCCCCGGGATCACTGAGCACGTTCATTTGGCGATCTCGACTCGTAAGTCGGGGTCCCCACCCACATGCCTCAAGGCCTGGTGCCGCATGGCTGGAGACGGGGGGTGAGGGCGGCTTCAAGAGCACCTATGTCTCCAGGCTTGACATCGTGTGCTTGGAGACGGAGGGTGGAAGGCCCCCTTCAAGAGCGCCCATGTCTCCACGTCTTGCGTCGCTCGCCTAGAGACACAGGATGGGAGCCCGGTGCTGAACGCCTGGCACATTCAGCACCTCCGGAGGATCTACCCATTACACTCTCACATAAGAATGAATGGGTTGTATACGCCGGAGCCTCCTAACTGGAAGCCCAAGATGAGCCGCGTCATCGCCTCAGTGGAGGGCTCCCGCCCACGCCCAAGTGGAAGCCCTATCCTTCGCGCTGGCAGAATGACCATCGTACCGCGACTACTCCCACGCCCTAATGGAAGCCCGTTGCAACATGCCTAGGGAACGATCAAAGAAGACATACCGCGGGCCGCAACTAACCCTGGCTGACTCGTGTTGGACATGGCAGACACACTTCTTTTGGGCTGACGCATGCTCGATACGGCAGCCGCAATTCTTTCTAGGTTGACCTATGTTGGATACAGTAGCTGCTTTTCTTCCTTACTTTTTTGACTTATGCACAAGCTCACGAGGCTGACCCGGGCTAGACACGATAGCCGCACTCCCCCTTTTGGGCTTGTAGGCAAGTACTCCTCGGGTTTTATTGAAGGTTTTGGTCTTCTGGTTTTTGCGGAGTTCATTGGTTTTCTGTTATTTTAACATGCCCATGCCTGGTGGAAGCCCCATGCATCGCGCTGGGAAGAAGACAACAAAGAATGCCCCCGGGGGCCGCACCACCTTAGGGTGGAAGGCCCTAGGTCCGGCAGCCGCAGGTCACCCCCCACCCGCCGCGGCATGCGCCCGTTCGCTTTGCCTTGGGCCTCACGCTCACAGGGTCTGGGCACGATGCCTCTACCTGGTCTGCCCCAGCGATGCTGGGAACCCAGAGAACTAGGTTCTGGCTCGTGGGCATGCCCACACGCACATCACCTCATCAAGGCCCTTGGGGCCTATAGTTCTCGTGTAACGCCCAAATGCAAGCTGTCAAGCGCATACCGTTCGGGACAAGGCAGTTCCTGTGCGGGACTTCCCTCAAGGGGCCTCATGAGGTGGGTCCAGCAAGAAGCAAACCTCGTAGGAGCCACTTGCGCGCTGAAGGCGATCCCCTGAGCGTCGTGCCTCAGAAGCCCTCATACCCACGCTCGGGAGCTAGACCTTAGCAGCATGAAGCATCGGTGTGGGGACACCGACTTACGAGTCGAGATCACTGAATGAACGTGTCTAGTGATCCCAGAGATAAATGCTCACTTAACACACAAATACTGAATAACAAGTGTCTTACATCCATGAATAACGTCTGACACAAATAATGACCATTATGGTCAAGCCTTACATAGATACGACCATGAAGGGCAATCAAACCAACTCAACTACTAGCTAAAATCTTAGTAGTAAATGTGAACTCGTGCCATTAGCCTTAACCAACATGCATTTTGACTGGGAAGCATCCTAGTTCGTGTGTCCATCTCCGACGACGAATTCTTCTCCATATTCAGGTTCCACCTTGTCTGGTCAATAAAATAACCAGTGGCAAGCCAATGAGTACTTTGAATGTACTTGCAAACAGCCCATGATGTGGATTATGTAATTGAGTGCAATATGAAGTATAACGCAGCCTTTGCTGAAAGCAAGTTTCATTAATGCATAAACATGGTCAAGTATTCAGATGGTCAAGCATTACTAGGTAAATAGTAAACATATGAACAAGTTACACATATCAACATAATTATTCCGAGTGCTGAACTCCTCATGTTCACCCTCCATGTCAAGTCACCATACTTGACCCAGGTAATCACTTCCTCATGCAACACCTTTATACACACGCACACTTTGTTTATGCGGAAAACACTAGACATAGTATAACCAGCACCACCCAACTATCCTTGACCGTGGACACGGCTATTCGAATAGTTTACACCATGCAGAGGTAGCGCATTGTACCCATGAAATCCGGGAAACTTTCGTGTCATCCATGACTCGCGGTATACAACATACCTGAGGTAAGTACCCGATCAATGCCTTTTCCATGACGACACTACACAAGAGTCCACTCGATTGGTGATACGTCTCAGTCATATCTATAATTTTTTATTGTTTCATGCCAACATTCTACAACTTTCATATACTTTTCGCAACTTTTTCTACTATTTTTGGGACTAACATATTGATCCAGTGCCTAGTGCCAGTTCCTATTTGTTGCATGTTTTTTGTTTTGCAAAAAATCCATATCAAACAAAGTCCAAATGGGATAAAAACTTATGGAGTTTTTTTGGGAATATTTGTGAATTTTGGGAAGTGGAATCAACAGAAGGCGCTGCCCGGAGGGGGCCACAAGCCATAGGGGTGCGACCTGAGGGTAGGTCGCGTCGGGCAGGCTTGTCACCACCCCGTAAGGTGGTTGGTACCCTTCTTTATCAGCGACAGGCCTAGTTTCTGGATAAAAACTGTGTTCGAATTTCAGCCGAATCGGAGTTACGGATCTGCGGGAATATAAGAAATAGTGAAAGGCCAGTATGTGGGAAGGCAGAAACAGAAAGAAACAGAGAGAGAGAGATCGAATCTCGGGGGTGCTCTTGCCCATCCGCCACCATGGAGGCTGAGGACCAGAGGGGAAACCTTCCTCCCATCTAGGGGGGAGGCCAAGGAAGAAGAAGAAGGAGTGGTCTCTCTCCCCCTCTATCCCGGTGGGACCGGAACGCCGTTGGGGCCATCATCGTGATGTCGATCTACACCAACAACTTCGCCGCCGTCATCGCCAACTCACTCCCCCTCTATGCACCAGTGTAACACCCCTTCTCTTCTCTATAATCTCCACTTAAACATTGTTCTGAATGCTATATATAATTTCCCAATGATGTACGTCTATCCTATGTTGTTTTAGTAGATTCGTTTTGTTCTATGGTTGATGGATGATCATGATTGGTTTGAGTTGCATGTTTTATTATTTGTGTTGTCCTATAGTGCTCTGCGTGTCGCCCAAGCATGAGGGATTCCCGTTGTAGGGTGTTTCAATGTGTTCAGGATTTGCCTATGGTGGGTTGCTTGAGTGACAGAAGCATAAACCCGAGTAGGTGGGTTGTTGCATATGGAAGTAAAGAGGACATGATACCTTATAATGTTATGATTGGGTTTTACCTTAAAGATCTTTAGTAGTTGTGCATGCTTTCTAGAGTTCGAATAATAAGTTCATATGATCCAACTAGAGAAAGTATGTTAGCTTATGCCTCTCCCTGTATAAAATTGTAATTATGATTACCGGTCTAGTTATCGATTGCCTAGGGACAAATAACGTTCTTGTGATAAAAGGATCTCTACTAATGCCAACTTAGTTCTTTCTTTATCTTAGCAGCCCCTAGTTTCTATTTACGTGTTTTTTATTTTCTTGCAAACCTATCCTATCCGCCTACAAAGTAGTTCTAGTTTCATACTTCTTCTAGTTAAAGCGAACGTTAAGCGTGCGTAGAGTTGTATTGGTGGTCGATAGAACTTGAGGGAATATTTGTTCTACCTTTACCTCCTCGTTTGGTCAACACTCTTACTTATCGAGAAAGGCTACAATTGATCCCCTATACTTGTGGGTTATCAAGACCTTTTTCTCGCGCCGTTGCCGAGGAACAATGTCGTGGGGTGAATATTCTCGTATGTGCTTGTTTTCTTTATCACTAAGTAGATTTTATTCGCTGTTTAGCTTGTTTTCTATCTTTACATATGGGTAGGAAACGCAAAGTATCAAAAAAAATATGTACTTGCTGCCCCAAAACTTGAAGAACCACTAGTGCTCCATACCATCAAAGAATATTACTTGGTCATCTTCAATTGATTTGTGCTCGTGCTGAAACCTCAACTAGATTAATTTAGGGCAAATCATTAAATGAGCATGCTTATTGTCGTGGTTTTGTCACGACAGATGTCCTCATCAAAGCACTTAAAGATGGAGCCATCGCACCTTGGTGGCGACTCGAAGGGGGTGAGCAAAAGCGAGACTCAGATTTACCTAGGTTCGGCCCCTCGTGAGGATGTAAAAGCCTACGTTCTCCTTTGTGTGGATTAATAGTGGCTTCGATTACAAGGAGGGCGTAACTGTTGTGACCTAGATCTCGATTATCTCTAACTCCCCTGACCTTTCCCTGGGACTCGCCTTTCAATACAAGTCGAGGCCCTAGGGTTTACAAAGTCCTACCATGCTACTCTTTGTGGCTTTCCATATCTCTAAGTCGTCGTGTCCTCCACGATCAGGAGCTTTCTTCGTAATCCATCATCCGCACGACCTCTTGAACCGCCATCCAGCTTCTGGGCGACGGTACACGCGCTGAATGGTAAGTCGCCCCATTGGTGACCCGACCCACTAAGGGCGGGTTATCCGCAGGTAATATCCCCAACATTAGGCCCTAGATTGTATTGAATTCATTCATGTTAATAAACCTCCACCAATTTCGGGCGAATCTTACCATTTCTATCCTTCGACGAACGATAAGTCGCCACCCGTTGTAATTTGATCTGAGTCGCCGTGTAATCATTGGTGACATCACATACCTCCATTGTTCCGGGGCTTTTAGCACTGCAACCATCAACGGATCTTTTGTTCCATAATCACTTATCCAGAAAATCTAGGCACCATCATCACAGTCTCTGACTTATCGCCTCGATCTCTGCCTTGACAGACTCGATTTCCGTTCCTGCCCTTTCAATAACAAGAGGAGAAATGGGGGGAGGAAGCTCCGTCACATACCTCCATCTCTTCCTCGTCTTCCTCGCGCTCTTCCTCTTCGAGCACCAGCGCCCCAGCGTCGTCACCGGCTCCTGGAGCTCCTCCATCGACCATGGTCTTCCGGGAGCCAAGAAGCACGAAGTACTGCGCTTTCGTCCCTGGGACTGATCTCCTTTTCCCAGGTACTCACATTCCCTTATTAGGGTTAAGCCGAGAACACCATGACCATCACTTCCTGCGAGCTAGCTCCGTGACGCGATGAACGTCCTTACGTGCCTTAGATCCATTTCATATTTTCGTAATAGACTTTAGGAAGTAGCAATCTACGACCACTTTATCGTGTCTTTTTGTTAGCTTAAGCCTTCATGCCATAGATCCAACATTATCGCTTCCTTATGCTCATAACTTTCCACCATTATTTCGAGCAATATCCCTTTATTTTGATCCACTCGTAGATCGATAGTTTACTGCCTGTCTTTAGAAAACATGTTTTCTCGTCTCTCGAGAATATCCCTAAGGAAAAAAGCACCCCTGAGAGTCGCCATTTAGCTCCAGCTTCCATAGCGACTTAAATTTATCGCCATAGCTATGACCCCTCTCTTTCCAATTTGAAGGGAGAGTTACAATACTTCAAAGATACTTGCATGAATTGCCCGAATAGCGGGTTATGATGTATGTCACCCATTTGTCGAGTCACCAAATCCTTTTGGAACATAACGTAGACCCATACCGGCGAGTTAGAATAGTTCCTAGTTGTTACTGAATCGCCTCGTTCCCCTCTCTTTTGTAGTCATGGCCATTTCAAAGTGCAACTGGTTACCGACAAAATCGATGATGCCACTCTCGAGAAGTTTGTTAAGGCGGGTCTTCTCGACAATAAGGAAACCATTAGTTGGAGAACCGCCACGGGCGAGTTGACTCCCAACCCCGCTGCAGGAGAAGTAGTCATCTTTACCGATTACCTCGAACGAGGTTTTAAACCGCCCGGGTCAAAGTTTTTTCGAGACGTCCTACATTTCCTTAATGTTCATCCTCAAGATCTGGGACCCAACTCCATCAGCAACCTGTGTCAGTTCTAGGTCTTTTGTGAGGTATACTTGCAGAGAGATCCCATAGTTCCTTTATTTTGGAACTTCTTCTATTTGAATCGCCAGACCGAGTTTCCCAACGGTCCCAACCACGAGCTCGGAGGAGTCAACATTCAAAGACGCCGCGAACATGGATTCCCATCAATTCCTCTGCCCAGCCATCCTAAGGGCTTTGCCGAGTCATGGTTTTACTGCCGAGACACCTCTCCACCCGGCGAAAACCCACTTCCGGGTTTCGTAGCAGACCGCCTGCCCATGGACTTCAAACTGCCAGAGAAGCTCACAGAAGAAGAAGAGTCAGAGTTTATCCCCATTTTCTCAGAGTTAAAGTCTTTGACCAACAACGGGCTCATCGGGATTGATCTATTCTGCTTCCTGATAGAGTGGAACATCCTTCACTTGAGTCGCCGAGACGGGCTGATGTATGAATATGATGGTACGGTAGACCATCCGCGGTTACTATCGGAAAGTGAAATTTTCGGAATCATCAAGAAACTAACCGGTGAGACCTTGGAAGAATGTGCCAAGATTGGGCTCAAGGCCTTCTGCCGCTCCAACCGGTGCCGCCAGTAAGAATCCAAGCCGCCTTTCATTTCTCTATACTTATCAATGCTCTTGGTTTGAAATTCACTTCTATTCACCAGAAACATGATCCATTTTGGCGAAGGGGCCCCAAAGTTACAGCCCAAAAGACCACCAAGCCGCCACCAAAGAAGAAAAAGAAAGCAAGCAAAGGTAAAGCGGCCGTCAGAGATTCATCTGTTGTCGGCGAGTCACGAGTTGACGATGAACTCTCAGAGGTAAGACTTCCCCTTCACTTATTACCTGTGTGTTCCGACTTATGCTTATACCATGCGTTTTTATATGTAGGGCAAGGACAACGAGAGCCAAGATGATGCGGTCGAGGTAATTTCTATTACTTCCGACTCACCTCCTCCTTCTCCTAGACCAGCCAGGCGGATCTGTGGAAAAGTGCCCATGTCTCACCCATATACTTATATGGACCCTGATTTCCTTTTAAATAAAGCAAGATATACCACCAAGCACAAGACCCGTAGTCGCTCTGGCGACTTAATCTCCGGACTGCGTGAGAAAACAACTAGTCGGAAACGCACCAGCGAGGTACACTTTTTTTTTATCATACCCTTTCTTGTGACTCGCCACTTCTTTAACTTCAAGCCTTTGTTCAATCGGACTTCTCCCCCTACATCTGGTGACTCGGTGATATGTGCTTTTAATCTTGGTGTCTTTATCTCAGAGCACAAGCAAAGAGAAGGAAAAACGGTGACCTATCTTCTGCTCCCAAAACAGCTGACGCCTTAGGCACGAGCACCTCTGTCCCAGAGATTGGTGAAGAGCAAGCGGGGGCTCATGATATTCCTGTGGATGATATTCTCGATGCCCGGGATCACTAGCCCGTAATTTTGAAGGAAACCACTGATAAGGTTAACCCGCCAAGCCCCCTTAAGGTGACTGAAGATCCAGACGACGTCGTGGTCACCGGTACTGGCTATTCCACTCCTCCGGTTGCAGTACTTTCCAAGCATACCTCCAAGGAATCTCTCCCTTCTCTTGATCAAGACACAAGTAAATTCAAGCTCCCCCAGGATGGGAAGCTGGAATTTGACCAACTTTGTTCTGGCTTCGCAAGTCATCTGGAGAGGGATTCTGAGATGAACAAGAGCTTGATTCATCTTATGAGGGTTAGGCATGAGGTACGCCTATTTATGTATTTTCCTCCACCCATTAGCCTTCCAAGGGCCAGCTCATCTTTTGAAAGATGAGCCGGGTCTTTGAATATAATAAAAATCTTCAACCTATAGCCCCCAAGGGTAGGGTCATCTTTTGAAAGATGAGCCGGGTCTTGAAAAAATCTTCAACGTGTAGCCCCCAAGGGCCGGGTCATCTTTTGAAAGATGAGCTGGGTCTTGAAAAAAATATTCAACCTATATCCCCCAAGGGCCGAGTCATCGTTTGAAAGATGAGCCGGGTCTTGAAAAAATATTCAACCTGTAGCCCCCAAGGGTCGGGTCATCTTTTGAAAGATGAGCCGGGTCTCGAAAAAAATCTTCAACATGTAGCCCCCAAGGGCCGGGTCATCTTTTGAAAGATGAGCCGGGTCATGAAAAAAAATCTTCAACCTGTAGCCCCTAAGGGCCGGATAATCTTTTGAAAGATGAGCCGGGTCTTGAAAAAAAAATCTTCAACCTGTAGCCCACAAGGGCCGGGTCATCTTTTGACAGATGAGCCGGGTCTTGAATATGGTATGATTTTGAAGAAAATCATACATTAGACCCCAAGTATCAGGAGTATTGCTTGCAGTAATGCTGAAACTTGTCTCCCCAAATTTGATGTGCAGGAGAGTGTGACCCAGACTGAGTCGGCTTTAGCCGACTTAAGGAAAAATCTGGCTGAACAACAAGATGCCCAATCCGTGTTGGAAAGGAAATACCGCTTAATTCAGGTTGAGCTGGAGAAGATGAAAGCTGACCAGCAAAAACTTGAGAAGAAAGCGAGAGCTGACCAAGCCGCCATTCTTAAGCATGCTGAGCATGCTGAGGAAAAATTGGAAGCCGCCCAACAAGAGTTTTCCGGCTTAAAGAAACATATTTCCAATATGACTGTCGCTATGTTTGGTAAGCGTTAACCCTTGACTGTTGAATAATTAATATGGTATCAAAAATTATCAAATACTGACGTGCCCTTTGCAGGTGCATGAGCCACCAACTCCAGACGACTGCATGCCGAAGTTAAAAGCTATATATACCTTCGCTGAGTAGCTATACACCGGGGGCGTGCTGGCGATTAAGGCGGTAATGGGCAGCAAGGAGCGAGTCAGAACCATCAAGCACATGCTCGGCTATCTGTCTACATTACCTCCTCAGATAGAGGAACTGAAAAGGTCAGCCGCCCGGAAGGGAATCTTGAACACCCTGAGTCGGTGCTTAGCCTATGCCCCGGAGCTCAAACCCAAAGAAATAGCCGCCGGCTACCCCGAGCTGAAGGATGATGGGTCAGAATTCACCGAGGTGGACTACCACCGAGTTATCATAGAATATCGCTTTGCGGCGACTCAACTGGCAGCCATCTTGGATTTGAGTAAATACCAAGCTGCCTATGACGAGAAGAAGAAGAAGGTGACACCTCCCTGAAACGAAACTGCTAGCTTGGTTCCTCACCGAACCAAGAATCCTTTTGATCTTGACATGGACCTATCTCTCTTCCTGGATGATGAAGATGAGTTTGTTGCCCTGTCCAAGTGTAATTGGAAACTGGGCGACTTACGAATCGAAGGTGGAGAGAGCTCAAGGCAAGGTGACTCGGCGACGGCTTGATCCGTTCACTGATCATTTCTTCGCTGGGGGATGACACCCGTTTTGGCCATGCGAGCCATGTAATAGCTTTGCTAGCTTTTGTGGAACAACAATCAGTTAGTAGTACTTTTTGATGGAATCTTTTTGGAACCACTTTTATTCCATGAATCTATGCATGACTCGCCTGCAAATTTGATGAATCAGGGAATATCATAATTTGACAAACAAGTTTTCACCTATGTGTAAGGAAAAACATCAGCCGACTCAGTGAGTGCATGGAAAAGAATAGACCAGCCCCTGGATTATGTCAAAAAAATAGATCAGCCACCTGGTTATGACAAAATTTATATCAGCCCCGGGGTTATGGCAAATAATGGTTAAAAAATCAGTCAGGGCGAGTTATAATCAAAAGCCAACACAAATATACTATGGAACCTTGTGGTCTTGCCATCAAGAAAGAAAATTTTATTGACTTAGTGAGTTACGATAGGATAAGACGAGTTTGCAAAACTCTAGTGAGATTCAAGCTTAGAAAGATTTTTGCAAAAAGCCTTGTTGTTTTAGACCGGCTGCTCAGGCGCGATTCAAGCTTCTGTGAAGCTGGTTCAATGAACCAATGGTTTCTCTATTTCCCATGTGTGACTCTGGGTGGTACCTTTTATGTTGTAACCAAGGCGAGTTGAGGGTCCAAATAACGGATTGACTCGCCCTGAGTACATAGGTCCATGTGGCGACTTGTTCAACACATAGTCCAGTATAACCATTTGTAATGCGGTAGTTTTTCACTAGCCAAGAGGGTATTCAGGCTGAACTCAATGAGTGGAAGCCCCCAAGTGACCTATGATTCAGGAAGAAACCAAGCATATGATCACAGAAGCGTATACGCTCTTACTTCGAAACGACTTGGGGACTATTAGCCCCCAAGTAAGCCGGCTTAATTCTCAAAACCACATAAGGGGCCTATGTTTGAACCGTGCAACGTGGCAACGTTGGTCCTCTTCGGCTTTATCAAAGCCCAGTTTTGAAGTAAGTGCGGCATGGCGACTTACGCTCTTTGACTTTGATAGCGTCCATGTTTGGGCAAGTTATAGAACAATAAAGACTCATGCTTTCAAAAGCTGAAACGACAAGGGACCACGAAATTCGTGGGTGCCGGCTTTATTGCTTTCATAATTCATGGATTTCAATTTTCTGAAAACTGGTAAAGAAAAAAGGGGGAGCTCATGTCTCTATGTGTAGTAAGGCCGCAGATGGGCTATGTTCCAGGGGCGAATTGTCTCAACCTCTGTAGTTGGCTGATCTGGGCGAAGATCCACCAAGTAGTATGAGCCGTTCTGAAGATTCTTACATATGACAAATGGTCCTTCCCACGGAGGTGATAGCTTGTGCATACCAGTATGATCTTGAATCAAACTGAGCACCAAGTCGCCTTCTTGGAAAGCCCGGATCTTGACCCTGCGACTATGGTAACGTCGCATATCCTGTTGGTAAATTGCCGATCGTGATGCGGCCAAGTCACGTTCCTCCTCCAAGGCGTCCAGTGAGTCTTGTCGCGCCAGCTTGTTGTCCTGTTCCACGTAGGCGGCGACTCGTGGGGAATCGTGTTTGATGTCACTTGGTAACACCGCTTCTGCTCCGTAGACCAGAAAGAAAGGAGTAAAACCCGTGGAGCGGTTTGGAGTTGTCTTGATACTCCATAGTACTGACGGCAACTCCTCCACCCAACATCCTGGAGTGCGTTCCAAAGGTACCATGAGCCGAGGCTTGATCCCCCGGAATATTTCCTGATTCGCCTTCTCCGCGTGTCCGTTAGACTAGGGATGTGCAACCGCGGAAACAACAAGCCGGATATTCTCTCGTGAACAAAACTCTTGCATTGCACCTTTGGATAGATTAGTACAATTGTCAGGAATGATACTATGAGGATATCCAAACCTGAAAATCAGCTTCTTTAAGAATTTTGCGCCGTATCTGCATCACAACTGCTAACAGGTTCCGCCTCCACCCACTTGGTAAATTTGTCAACTGCCACCAATAGGTGAGTCTTTTTGTTGGAAGACATCTTGAAAGGGCCAACCATATCAAGCCCCAGACTGCAAACGGCCAAGTGATAGGTATCATCCGCAATTCCTGAGCCGGCACGTGCATCTAGCGTCCAAATTTTTGACAACCATCACATCGGCGAATGATCTCCTCTGCGTCTGCATGAGCCGTCAGCCAATAGAAACCATGTCTGAAGGCCTTAGAAACCAAGGATCGGGACCCAGCATGATGACCGCACTCGCCCGCGTGAATCTCATTGAGGATCATACATCCTTCTTCAGAAGAGACGCATCTTTGAAATACCCCTGAGTTCCTTCGTTTGTGTAACTCGCCATTGTGTATAACCATGGATTTACATAGACGAATGATTTGGCGAGCTAATAACTCGTCGGCAGGTAACTCGCCTTTGGTGAGATATGCCATGTAAGGAGTCGCCCAATCTGGAGTAGCGTGAAGAGCTGCCACGAGTTGAGACTCGGGTTCCAGTACTGCTAAATCTTCCTCTGAAGGCAGTTTTACCGAGGGGTTATGCAATACATCTAGAAAGATATTGGGAGGAACTGGCTTACGTTGTGAACCAAGACGGGAAAGAGCGTCCAATGCTTCGTTAAGCCGCCGGTCGATGTGATCCACTTGATAACTATTGACCCGCTACATCTGACACAACTCATCTGTAAGCCGCCATCAAAGGGTCTCGTGAATCCCAGGTGCCAGAAACCTGCTGTTCCACCAGATCTGAATCGCCTAGACACCTGACTCATGTGAGATTCATCTCTTTGGTGAGTCGCAAACCATGGAGCAAGGCTTCGTATTCTTCTGCATTATTGCTACATGGGAACATGATCCGAAGGACAAAGCAAAACTTGTCACCTTGAGGCGAAGTTATCACCACACCAGCCCCCGAGCCTTCCAACTTTCTAGACCCGTCGAAATAGATGGTCCAATAAGTAAGATCTGGTCTTTCCTCCGTGATTTGTAACTTGGTCCAATCATTGATGAAATCAACGAGTGCTTGAGATTTAATGGCCGTCCGAGGCATATACCGCACATGATGAGGTCCGAGCTCGATGGCCCACTTAGCAATCCGTCCAGTGGCCTCTCGATTCTGTATGATGTCGCCGAGAGGGGCGGAACGGACGACCGTGATCGGGTGTTACTCAAAGTAATGCTTCAGCTTTCGACTCGCCATGAACACCCCAAAAACCAGCTTTTGCCAATGTGGGTAACGTTGCTTGGAGAGGGTGAGGACCTCGCTGATGAAATACACTGGTCGCTGGACCGGATACTCCTTTCCTTCTTCCTTCTGCTCGACAACTACTGCCATGCTGACTGCCTAGGAATTGGCTGCAATGTACACGAGCATAGGTTCCTTGTCTGCCGGAGCCGCCAACACTGGTGGGTTGGCTAATTTCCGCTTCAAGGCTTCAAAAGCTTCATTGGCTTCGTCCGTCCATACGAAACGATTAGTTTTTTGAGCAACTGGTAGAGACAAATGGCCTTCTCCCCGAGGCGACTTATAAAGCGGCTCAGAGCTGCGATTTGACCCGCCATACGCTGGACCTGGTTAACGTTGGCTGGTTTCCCTAGTGAGGTAATTGCCTCAATCTTGTCCGGGTTGGCCTCAATACTACGCTCCGACACCAAGAAACCTAATAACTTCCCCGCAGGGACACCAAAAACGCACTTGGTGGGGTTAAGACTCATCTCGTAAACACGCATGTTGTCAAAGGTTTCCTTGAGATACTCCAAGAGCAACTCTTTTTGGTGAGACCTAACCACGATGTCATCCACATAAGCATGGACGTTACGGCCTATCTGTTTGTGCAAGCAATTTTGGATGCAACGCTAATAGGTTGCCCCCGCACTCTTGAGCCCAAACGACATAGACACGTAAAAGAAGGCCCCGAATGGGGTTATGAAGGATGTCTTTTCCTGATCCGCCATCTTGATCTGATGGTATCCCGAATAAGCGTCCAAGAAACATAAACGTTCACAACCCTCCGTCGAGTCAATAATTTGATAAATGCGGGGAAGGGAGAAGGGATCCTTCGGGCAGGCTCTGTTGAGGTCGGTGTAGTCGATGCACATGCGGAAGGTGTTGTTCTTTTTGAGCACCAGGACCGGGTTAGCCAGCCATTCAGGATGGAAAACCTTGATGGTAAACTCGGCAGCCAGAAGCCGGGCTACTTCCTCGCCGATCACCTTACGACTCTCTTCGTTCAACCTGCGAAGGTACTTTCGAACGGGCTTAACTTTAGGGTCAGTGTTAAGATGGTGCTCAGCGAATTCTCTCGGTATACCCGGCATGTTAGAAGGTTTCCCCGCAAAGATGTCCCGATTCTCACGGATGAATTCGATGAGCGCTCTTTCCTATTTGGGGTCGAGACCCGCCCCAATAGTGAACTGCTTCGTGGAGTCGCCACATGTGAACTCTATAAACTTTGTGTCGTCCATCGGTTTAAACTTGAGGGGCGGCTCTGAATCGATGGTTGGCCTTTTGAGCGGCGTCATGTCTGCCGGGTCAATGTTAGCTTGGTGAAATTTGAGGTCCTCAACCGCACAAGCCGACTCGACGTAAGCCACGTCCCCTTCTTCACATTCTTGAGCTATCTTCCTATCTCCGCTGACGGTAATGGGACACTTAGGGCCAGGCATCTTGAGTTTGAGATAAACATAGCATGGGCAGGCCATGAATCTGGCGTATGCCGGCCGGCCAAACAACCCATGATAGGGGCTCTTGATCTTAACCACTTCGAACAGGAGAGACTCGCTCTTGTAATTTGACTCTGTGCCAAAAGCCACGTTAAGTTTAATCCGCCCAATTGGATACGCCGACTTACCAGGGACAATGCCATGAAGACCGTGGATGATGGCTTCAGGTCTTTCTCCAAGAGGTTCATCCGTCAGTATCCATGTATAAGATGTTAATGCTGCTGCCGCCATCCATGAGGACCTTGGAAAGGGTGTACCCTCCGACATGGGGATCCACAACCAAAGGCAAGTCGCCAGGGTTGTCAATTCAGGGGGGATGGTCTTCCCTGCTCCAGGTTATAGGCTGTTCAGACCAATGGAGGTATCGAGGGAGCGCCGGCTCAGCTATGCTGAAGGTTCTATGCTTCACCTTATGATCCTGCTTGCAGGTGCTGGTGGTGAACACGTGATACTGCCCGCTGCTCAATTGTTTGGGGTTGTTCTGAAACCCGCCACGATCTTCCTGTCGCTGGGGATCCCCTTGCGGGGGTGGGGGGGTTGCTGGAACACTCCTGGCGGGTGGTACTGCTGGTTGTGAACTTGGTACTGGCCAGCGTTGGGCCGTGACCCGCCCTGTGGTCCCGGGTTAGGAAAACCACCGAACATGACCTGGCGTGACTCGGATGCGCCGAGTTGTTCCTGTCTTTGGCCCTGTTCGCCTCCTTGACCTCTCCTGAGTGCCTCGGCCTGGAATTCCTGAATCAGATAGCAATCCTCCCACGAGTGAGTGGCCGGTCCTTCCGCCGTGGCTTGCTGCGGACAAGGGCCTTTGAGCATCTCGTGATAATTGCGTGGTTTCTTCCCGCTAAAGCCCCGCTTCTTCTGACGCGGGTTTCCGTTGCCGGTATTAGTATTAGCAACAAATTCCATAGGACCTTCCTGTTGTCTCTTTTTGCCGTGCCCACTATGGTGGTGGTTGCCCCAGCCTTGAAGCTGAGAATGGCCCTTGTGTAACTCACCCTTCTTGCTGGTACTATCTTTGTCGTTGTCCTCCCCAGGATCCTTGGTGTCGTCTGACTTAGCATACCTGGTAAGGGTATCCATTAACTCGCCCATGTCCTGTACTTTTCGCTTAAGTCGCCCTAGCTTTAGTACCAAAGGTTCGTAATGGCAGTTCTTCTCTAGGATCAACACCGCTTGATCCGCGGACATGGCTTCCGATGAATGAATATCTTCCGCGACTCGCCGGGTCCAATGGTGGGCCGACTCATCCGGTCGCTGGACGCAGTATTGTAGGTCAACGATGGTCATCGGACGCTTGCAAGTCCAGGTGTTGATGGAGTTGGGTGGTAAGTTTTTCAACCACACACGTGCCGTCTCTGCGAGCATCATAGTGAAGTACTTAGCGCAAACCGCCTTATTTACGTCGAGCATGTCCATCGCTAGCTCGTAACTCTCTTTCCATGATCCTAGTTCGGGATCTGGTGAGTAACTAGGGACCTTCCGGGGCCCTTTGAAGTCCTTCGGAATTCGCTCGTTGCGCAAAACCGGTGAAAGACACGATAACCCTATGTGCTTGCCCCCGGCGTCCAGGGGCGCGGGAGGTGATGGCATGTAAGTCGGGTAAACCTGACCCGCCGCGGCTGTTGGCTCTACTTGACGCGCTGCCCGTGCTGCATCCACGATACCTTGGGCTCACGTGTCGGGAATCCAGAGCGGGTCGTGTTGAGGGAATCGCCGCGGCCCACTGGTTACTGCAGGAAAGTCCTCATGGCGACTTCTGGTGTGACTCGTGTGAGGCGTGGAATGCAGCCGATCGAGGCTATGAGAATATTGCGCGTGCTGGACCACGGCCGTCTTTAGCATCTCGATGGCGTTTCTGGCCTCTATCTCGGCCAGGGAGTTTCCGTAGATCGGAAGGGACTCCAGGTGGCGGGTTGCCGCCAGCACATTGTCTACGGGATTCGAGAAGTGACCCTGTGGCGTCTGGAAACGAGTTGCATGGGCATCCGTTGGCTGAGGCGGTGGACAATTGGGCGGTGGAACCGTTCCTCCCCTCAGGACAGTTTGTAAAGGCCGATCAGGACCTGCCCCGGGGGTGCGCGGGGTGTCGAAAAGGCGAGTTGGATGTAAGTCGGCCGGGATGCGTCTGTGTTGCCTCCTTTGGTGAACGGCGTCGGACCCGTGCTGCCGTCTCTCGAGCCGCCATCCCTCGGTGTTCAACCGCTCCGTCTCTGTTGCGATCGCAACCTGCTGCATCTCCATCTTGGCGGCTTTTGCTTCCATGTCTCGCTGCACCTTGGCCATCGCCTCCTGCAGCTTTGCTAGCTCGGCAATAATACTCCTGATTCTCGGTTGTGACGGTAGTTGCCATAAGGCTGGCGACCTCCACCGCTAGCTCCGCCATGGTTTGTGCGGGGGGTTTGGACGTCCCACCGGTCTCGTTGTTACCGGCTGGATTTTGCTGAGGCTCTCCTGACCCCGCCATGTAGATGGCGATTTGTCAACGGGATCTCTCAACGACCTCGGGATCCATCGCCGACGACAGTCCTCCGAGCTGTCCTTCCTGAAGAGGGTGGATTGAATCTGTCTCACCCATGGATGACTTGCCGTCGTAATTGATGGGGGTGATCTCCTGGACCGCCGCCTCATCTGGAACGTCGTTTCCCTGTGTAAAACCGACAAAAGCATGGCGACTCCTGGCCCGCCTGTGATGGGGAGGACGTACCTGGCCGGCTCGACGATGTCGGTGGAGGTGTCCGGCTCAGGCACGTGCGTCGCAATCATGCCAATGAAGACGTTGATCCTGCCGAAGGGGACTCGGTAGCCAGATTCGACTGAATCGGCTTCCGGCTCCCACAGCGAGTTGTCGATGTAGTACCTCCCGCGGTGACTCTTTGTCATGATGCCGACCGCGTAGCTTTCTAACCCCGGTAGGGATCCCTTCGAGAACTCAACTCCACCGTGCGCTAGCCCCACGGTGGGCGCCAACTATCGTGGTTTTGTCACGACAGATGTCCTCATGAAAGGACATAAAGACGGAGCCATCGCACCGTCGTAGCGATTCAAAGGGGGTGAGCGAAAGCGAGACTCAGATTTACCCAGGTTCGGCCCCTCGTGAGGAGGTAAAAGTCTATGACCTGCTTTGTGTGGATTAATAGTGGCTTCGATTACAAGGAGGGCGTAACTCGCCTGACCTAGCTCTCGATTCTCTCTAACTCGCGTGACCTTTCCCTGGGACGCACCTTTATATATAGGTCGAGGCCCTAGGGTTTACAAAGTCCTGCGATGCTACTCTTTGTGGCTTTTCTTATCTCTAAGTCGATGTGTCCTCCATGATCAGGAGCTTTCCTGGTAATCCATCACCCGCACGACCTCTTGAACCGCCATCCAGCTTCTGGGCCACGGGACCAGCGTTGAATGGTAAGTCGCCCATTGGTGACCCGGCCCACTAAGGGCAGCTTATCCGCAGGTAATATCCCCAACACTTATTATGTGCGACACCGCTTATCTCAAATAGGGAAACTTTTATGACATCATATTAGTACTTTTTAATGCTATGCTTGGAATTTATGCGAAATTTACAATTTTACTTGTTGTTTTGAAGATCCTAAAAAACACCTTCCCTATCAATGTGAGTTTAAGTATAATGGAATCATATCTTCTTATGCCGAGGGAGTTTATAATTACTATGATATTGAGAAAATTGAAGAATTTGTTGCTTTTAAGGGTGCCTATGAAATTGCTTCTTTGATTGAAAAGTATGAGTGTACTCTTTACAAACCTGAAAGTTTTGCCATACTTAAATATTGCTATGAAAACTATGCTTCTAATACTTATGTTAAGCCATAAATTGAGAACTCCTCCGCTGTCCAAGAGGATACTAATATTTTGCACGAATCTATGGAAAAAGAAATTGATGACACTGTGAGCTCATTGGATGAAAAAGATGAGGAGGAGAGCGAAGAACAAAAGGAGGAAGAGAGGATTAGCTACCCGTGCCCACCTTCTAATGATAGTAACTCTTCAACTCTAAAATTGTTTAATTTCCATTCGTGCTTACCAAAGGATGAATGCTATGATAATTGATATGATCCCTTGGATTCGTTTGAAATATACCTTTTTGATGAACTTGATGCTTTCTATGCTTGTGGCCATGATGCCAATACGAATGATGTTTATGGAGACGAACTTGCTATAGTTGCTTATGTAAAACGTGAAATTGTTGCTATTGCACCCAGACATGATATTCCTATTATCTTTTCGAATTCTCCCAACTAAACTATATTGGAGAACTTTGAACTTATTAAGGATTATATAAATGGGTTGCCTTTTACTATTACACATGATGATTTTGATAGATATAATATGCATGTGCTTTTTTGACCGACTACTATATGGAAATCACCCCACAACCTTTTCTTTTATTCTATATCACACAAGAACTATGTACAAGCTAGGGCAGGAATTTACAAGAGTTGGGAGGGGGTAGAATACAAACCTCGGGGAGGTAAAAAGGAGATCCAGTTCAAGAGATCATCCTTAAATATAGCCTTAATTCTATGAGCTAAAAGGGAAATGCCATGAATAAAATTGGATTTCCATCTGTTAAAGCTTGGACGCTCATTGTTAAAGACCTTTGCATTTCGGGTGATCCAAATATTCGAGCATGCAGAAAAAACCAATTCAGAGAAGAACGGGTGAGGGAAGTCCCTTTTTGCTCTCAGGGTAATGTCCCACATGGAATTTCCCTCCCATGAAATTTGAAGATAATTCGAAACCCTGGTGCTGAACATGCAGGTAAAGAAAAGATGATCCCTGTCCTCGTTGATTCTTGCATGACATAGCACACACAAATTGGATTCTGAAACATTCCAATGGCGTCTCTCAAGAATGTCCAGGATGTTTAACCTCTCCATAATGAGCATCCAGGCAAACGTCCTTATTTTCATGGTACAACAGCTCCTCCCAATCCAATTGAGAAGAGGGTTGGGAATAATTGGCTAAGGAACATGCGTGTAAAACTTTTTGGCAGAATGGCCCTTGTTGTCCCCACTCCAGGCAAACATCTTTATTTTCATGGTACATTATTCATGGACCGATCCCTGTGTAAGTTCTGAACAAGGCTTTGAACTGTTTGCAGTTCCTGAAAGGCTCTGTTAGAGAGTGGGAGATGGAATAAACTGGTCATGATGCTTCCCTCAAAAGCATCGAAAACCTCTTTAGCAGTGCAATATGTATCAATGGCAAATGAGAAAAGTCTTTGGAACCTGTGTGTCAGGGGCAATGTTGAACCACCTAGTGCCCAAGAATAAGACCAGAATAGGAAAATATCCCCTCTATTTGGTTGTATATAAGTGACAGCTCTGAAACTGTCCATTCTCTTGTAGATATCCTTCCACCAGAAAGATCCACACAAAGATGTGCCTTAAGGTCCTATGTTATGGTAGTATGTGTTCCATATCAAATCAACCCAGGGCACTTCTGCTTTGCTAAAGAACTTATCAACATGTTTAAGTAGAAGAGCATCATTTCGAACAGCCTGAATCGTAATACCCAGGCCACATTTATCCTTAGGTATGCATACCGGTCCCAAGCAGCAAGAGTAGGTGCTTGATATTGACCATTCCTTCTCCAAAGACACTGCCTTTGTATCCTCTCCAACAGGTTGAGAATCCGTGGGGGTATGTCAAGACTAGAGAGGAAAAAATAGGTACACAAGACAGAGCAAAGTTGAGGTATTGCAGTCTACCACCTTGGGCCAAAAAGGACAAGCTGGCAGAAAGTCTCCTTTCCATGTTATCCACAAGGGGCATTAGATCTATAATTCTGGGCTTGGTGGTCCCAACAGGCAGACCGAGATATGTGAAAGGTAAGGAGCCAACTTTAGAACAAATGTGTCTCTAGGAGACCCTTGATCTTTCGGTGGGGAGAGAGAGGTACGTTGTCGTGATCCAAACTAGCGATCAACACCGGCAAGGTCCTTTTTTACCCAGGTTCGGGTCGCTTGGCGCGTAAAACCCTACTCCTGCTTAGTTTGTATTATGTGCTTACTGTAGTGTCATTTGCTATAGTAACTTAGTAGGTGATTAGGGAGTCTCCGATCCCAAAAGGTCCAATCCCTAAGAATGAGCTTTGGACCTCCTTTTATAGGAAAGGGGTCACCAACAGTGTGCTGACGGGGTGTACAGTGAATAGTGTTCACCGCTCTACTTCTTCGATGGTGTCACGGGCAGTAAATGCCTTGTCTGACCCCTGACCTGCCACAAGATGGTTGCAACACGTACCAGGTGAATCGACACCTGGGACTTGTGCTGGCACACGAGGGATGTGCTGGAGCGGTCGGATTGTGGTAGAAACTAGGGGGGACACCTGGCGAGCGAACAGGGTCTTGCTGGCCTGGAGTGTGGGGACCCCGACTTACAAGTCGAGATCGCCGTACTCAGTGATCCCAGAGATCGATGCTCATAGAACACAGAGACCGAATAAAAGAGTCGTACATATGAATACCGATTATTACAACACATGACCGAATGGTCGAGTTCACAAACAGGGCCTAAGGCCAAATCATGCTGATACATCTATTAGCGGAAATCATAGGGGCTAAGCGGGTGCCCATGCCATCAAGCCTACACCGACACGCATTCTGACTCGGAAACATCCTAGTTCGGAGGGGCGTCTCCGAAGAAGTACTCATCTCCAAACTCAGGCCCTTCCATGTCTGGTCAATAATATAAAAAGTGGCAAGGCAATGAGTACTTTCGAATGTATTCGCAAACAGCCCATGATATCAACAATGAAAGTGAAGGATAACAATATCATGCATCTTTGGTGTAACTCACCTTAGTGGAATGATCATGAATATGCGTCAAGTTAAAGAATTACTTTTGAAGAACGGGTTACAGATATCAGTATATCTATCGTGGCTTGAACCATTCGGGTTCACCCTATATGCCGAGTCACCAAACTTGGTCATATCATTACTTCCATAATAACTCATTTTTATCACAACTCACACACACTTGGTTTATGCTCAAACGTCTGGACGTAGTTTAAGCAGGATTACCCAACTGTCCTTGACCGTGGATATGGCTATTAAAATAGTTTTACACTCTGCAGAGGTAGTACGCTGGACCCACGAGATCCGGGAAACTTCCGTGTCATCCACGACTCGCGGTATATAACATACCCGAGGTAAGTACCCGATCAATGCCTTTCCCTTGACTATACTAGACAAAGAGGTCCACTCGATTGCTACCCAGCCCACATGTTGTACGTCTTATGTGCACCGACTCTGGACATTATCAACCATGCAGGGACCAACGGTGTGCCTAGAACTCATAAAAATGGCATGGTCGTCCTACCTGGCATGACCCCATCACGAGAGTGACCACACATCATTCCCGCCAATAGTAATGTGGCTCTTTGCTAGCACTGACCAGAGTAATTAACATAGACCTGTCCCATAAGGGGTAACGTGGTCGTACTGGTAAGGTTGGGACGGTCGACACATCATAAATCTAATCCCATTTCCGAAACCATACTCACTCAAAATACCAGGTGCACCAGTTCACCAAAAGTGGCCACCTAACTCATCATCACCCTCGGGCATTAGTGGCACCCGACGGGGTTTTCATAAAATCATGATTTATACCAACAACATGCTCATGCTATTATTCTAGTATTACTTGTCAACATGATGATAGCATGATCCTCAAAAGCGGTAGGATCTAGCTCAATTGATGTGCTCCGGAGGACCATCGGTAACATCACATCGAATGATTTACCGGCACTTATGATCATATGCAATGGAAATACTTGCTATTTTAACATGCAATATAACATATGCTTAGTCATGGTCAAAGGGCTGCTTTCCTTGGTCTGCTAGGTATCCGGGGTCTTCGAGGTCTTTCGCTCGGATTCCCTCGTTACACGGATTTTCTATCGCCGTAAAAAGAATAAATAAGAAATAGCTCACTCAAAAGAAGAACACAAAGTTATTTAAAAATGTTCTATATTCCTGATATATCTAAGTTGTTATTTTGAAAATATTTTCCTTTGATTCCAATGAAGGAACATTTTTAAAATAAATCAAGCAGAAGCAAAACTATTCCAATTTAGTCCTTTTTATTATTATAAAACAAAATAGTTGTTGAAAAATTCATCCATTGGTCTCATTAAATACTATGCATTTTTAGAAAAATAACAGTGAAAAAATTATATTTTTACACTGGTTAAATATTTTATAAAAAAATTAGAAAACAGATTTTAAAAATAAAAGAAAAAGGGCTAAATCCCTAGCCTGGCATGGCCTGGAACTGGGTCGTCCCAAGGCCAGCCGATAGCCTGCCCAGGCGCACGCACCGTCAGGTTTGAACCTGACGTGCGGGGCCCTGTTGTCAGCATCTACAGGCAGCGCAGGGGAGGAGGCTAGGACACCGACAGGTGGGGCACACCTGTCGGATCATCTCCCACATCCCGCCAGAGAGGAGGAGGAGCACGCCGGCGAGGCTGCCGACGTCCTCAAGCCCAAACAAGGACAGGAAAGCGTTCGACATGACGCCGCCTACCTGCTGGTGGTCGGAATAACGAGGAGAGGCAGGGGTTCACTGGCGACGAGAAGGCCGCAGTGGAGGAGTTTCAGGAAGTGGTCGAGGAGGTAGCTAGGGGCACGGAAATGCTCGGGCGGGCTGGGGGGAAAGCTTCCTCGGGTTGAGGGGATCAGATTGGTGGGTCGGGGGTCGCAGGAGTCGTCGTGTAGCCAGAGATCGACCGCAGCTCCGAGGCGGAGGGGCCTCGGTCGATCTCGAGCACCAGGGCTCTGCTGGCTTGCTGGGGTGGCTAGGGAGGTGCTAGTGGTCGTGGTGAAGCTAACTGAGGGGTGCAGGAGTGATGGGGAGGGCTATAAATAGGCCCGTGATGGTGAGACGATTCGGGATCGTCGTTGACTCACCGTGGCACACATGGGGGTGCAGGGAGGAGCGGGGGTCAAAACCACGGTCTTAGGACGTGGTTTTGGACCGCTAGAACTATCTGTAACACAGAGAGAGAGAGAGAGATAGGAGTCAATCATCCGTGGCCGCGCAACCTTCGCCGGTTATTGTGCGCGCGGGCTCTAGTGCGGGATAGGAGGGGCCCTAAGGGTTGCTCGACGCAGAGGGGTTGTCGGAGAAGAGGTTGGCCACCTCGGGGGAGGCTGGAACTGCCCGAGAGCGTCGCCCCCACCTCGGTGGCTCCCTGTAGCGCGCCCAAAGTGCAGTTTTGGAATGCCACGACATGCTGGTCCGCTTGAGGCACTTTGGACGTCTCTAGCATGTCCTGGCACTGGCTGGGAGTGCTACTAGCCATTTGGGTCTTGTGGGGGCTTCGGCTGGTCAAGGGAGAGAAGAAATACTAGTGTTGTCAGCTTTAAACTAAAGCTTGGATTGGGGTTTTTGTCATTTCCACTTTGAATCAGTGAGGGGCCAGTTGACTATGGTTGGGCATTGATACTGGCCACCTAATCTGAGATTTTGGAGCAAAGGGGTTGGGTTTAGCTATGGGTTAAAGGGCTTATACCCATCTGTCAGAAGGTGCTCGACAGTGGTTTGAGGGGGTTGCACCCCACCACTGGTACTGCAACTTAACTGGTTTGGGTTTGGTGCTAAAACATGGGGTTTCACCAAGTTTGAGCTCCATTGCACAAGTTTAGCTTTGTAAACTTGAAAACACCACTATTTGACAAGATTTGTCCCTTCCAAAGAGAGTGTGGGCAAACTAAGTCCTACAAATCTCATTTTTGGTGTGGAACCCTCATTTGAGGTATTAGGCACTCCTTCAAAGTTTCAGCATCATAGGAAAAAATTTGCTATGTAGAGTTGCTCTAGCTCCAATATGGACACAAAGGGTTTTAGGGTTATTTGGGGTCCTTAATCACCTTGGGTCAAGGTGATTCTTTATGTGGACACCAAATATGGCTTAGGGATACTACTGGAATTTTCTGGGATTTTATTGAGAATATTTCCTTTGGAAATATTTTAAAAGGTCAAAACAAAGAGATATGCTTTTCAAAGTATTACTCAAATAATTATAATATAATAGGTGTTTAAAAACCTATGTATCTAAAATATATGTCCTTCTGATCATCTCCAAATTTAATCAGATTTTTCAAAGGCAGAAAAGTATTTTTCCAAGTAGGAATACCAATTCTGGCCTCAGAAATGGATATGTAAATTAATTAGGAAAGTAATTCTAAAAATAATTATTTTGTGGTTTTGAAGCACTAAAATGAAGTTGAAATCAGATCACCAACTTTGGGTAGAAACACTTCTTGCCATCAAGGGCATGTAGTGCAACTCAAAGTAGGGTTTTACCTTAATCAGAAACAAGCAAAGGTTTTTGGAAACAAATCAATATAGTGAAATGGGTTTTTTATCATCACATGATCAAACACACAAGCATACAATGACAATCTTGGCACTCACATCATTATTTTTGAAAAAAAATTAAGAAGCTCAGATTTTTGCATTACAAAGAAGTGGTAGTAAAAACAGGGTGTGACAGACCTATCCCCCTCACAAGAATCTCGTCCCCGAGATTCCTAAGCTAGGTGCTAAAAAGGTTCGGAAACTCAGATCGGAGATAGTCTTCACGCTCCCATGTTGCTTCGGCTTCGGTGTGGTTGCTCCACTGAACCTTGAAATACTTGATGGTGCGGCTTCTGGTGCAACACTCAGCTACATCCAGAATGCGGATCAGCTTCTCGCAGTAGGTGAGATCCGGCTGAAGGTCAATGGCCGGATGGTCAATGTCCTTGTAAGGATTGGAACGGTTTGTCGCTTGAAGACACTTCGGAGCTGCGACACGTCAAAGATGTTGTGCACACCCGAAAGTTCCGGAGGTAGTTCTAGCTGATAAGCATCTTCTCCACGCCTTGTCGTGATCTTACAAGGTCCAATGAACCTTGGAGCGAGTTTCCCTTTAACATGGAAACGCTTGGTTCCCTTGAGAGGTGTGACACGGAGGTACACCTGGTCTCCTAGAATGAACTCCACATCCCTACGACGAGAATCCGAATAGCTCTTTTGTCGCGACTTAGCTGCCTTAAGGTTTTCTCGGATAAGTTGCACCTTCTCTTCTGCGTTATGCAAAACTTCTGTCCTGAAAATCAGTCCTTCACCGGTTTCGGACCAGTTGAGCGGGGTGCGGCACTTCCGTCCGTACATCACTTCAAATGGGGCCATCTGGAGATTGGACTGGTAGCTGTTGTTGTATGAAAACTCAGGTATGGCAGACAATCTTCCCATTTGGCACCATGTGCCAAGACACAAGCATGGAGCATATCTTCGAGTATCTGATTCAGTCTTTCCGTTTGTCCACCCGTTTGCGGGTGGAAAGCAGTGCTGAAAGAGAGCTTGATTCCGAGGGCTTCTTGGAACTTCTTCCAAAATCTTGAGGTGAACTGCATGCCTCGGTCTAATACAATCTCCTTTGGAACTCCGTGAAGGCTTACAATATGCTCAATGTAGTGAGTTGCCAACTTGTTCCCATCATAAGTGGTGTTGACTCGAATGAAATGGGCCACCTTGGTCAGATGGTCAACAATGACCCATAAAGAGTCATGGCCTATGCTTGACCTCGGTAGGCCCGTAATAAAATCCATGCCTATCTTGTCCCACTTCCATTCTGGCACTTGGAGAGGTTGTAGCAATCCAGCAGGTCGGTGATGCTCAGCCTTGACTCGTTGGCATACGTTGCACTTTGCAACATAAGATGCTATTTCCCTCTTCATACCCTGCCACCAGAATCTTTCTCGGAGATCTTGATACATCTTGGTACCACCGGGGTGAATAGAGTAGGGTGTATCATGTGCTTCCTGTAGGATCAAGTACTTGAGTTCAGCCTTGTTTTGTACGCATAAATGTTTCCCAAACCACACCACTCCTTGTTCATCCACCGAGAATCTTGGGGCCTTGCCTTCTTGAATCTTCTTATTGATGCCTTCAATGCTCTTATGACCCTTCTGGGCCTCCTTGATATCATCAACCAACATCGGTTTGACTTCGAGGTTGGCTAGGAATACAGGTCCTACTAGCTCCAAACCGAAGTTTTCCAACTCCTCGTACAAGGCAGGTTGCCTTTCCTTGAGCATGACGTTCAAGGTGTTGGTCTTCCGGCTAAAGGCACAAGCCACTACATTGGCCTTACCGGGGTGATATTGAATGTTGAGGTCGTAGTCTTTGATTAACTCCAACCATCTTCGTTGCCTCATATTCAATTCCCTTTGGGTGAAGATATACTTCAGACTTTTGTTGTCAGTGGATATTTCACATCGCTTCCCGAGAAGGTAATGTCACCACGTCTTCCGGGCATGCACGACGGCTGCCAACTCGAGATCATGGGTGGCATAATTTTCCTCATGCGGGCGCAGTTGTCGTGACAGATACGCCACAACTCCGCCATCCTGCATTAGAACCCCATCGAGCTCGGTTCTGGAGGCATCACAATATATCACAAACTCCTTGCTGACATCTGGCGTGGCCAACACCGGGGCGGTAGTTAGTCTCTTCTTCAATTCTTGGAAGCTGGCTTCACACTCCGGCGTCCATTCGAACTTCTTGCCTTTCTTCAAGAGTTGAGTCATAGGTCGAGCGATGCGGGAGAATCCTTCTGCGAACTTGCGGTAATATCCCGCGAGTCCGAGGAAGCTCCTGACTTCCTTCACATCAATTAGTGATTCCCAGTTGGTTACCGTAGTAATCTTGGAGGGATCAACTGGCAATCCACTTGCTGTCATGGTATGACCCAAGAATCCAACTTCGTTCTGCCAAAATTGGCACTTGCTGAACTTAGCATAAAGTTGGTGCTCTCGAAGCTTCTCCAACACTAACCTCAAGTGTTGCTCATGCTCTTCTTTGGACTTGGAAAAGATTAATATGTCATCGATGAATACGATGTCAAACTTGTCCACGTATTCCGTGAAGACCTTGTTCATGAGGTACATGAATTAAGCTGGAGCATTAGTCAGTCCAGAAGAAATGACGATGCATTCGTACAGACCGTACCGGGTCGCGAGCGCGGTCTTGCGTATGTCTTCGGGTCGGATCTTCAATTGGTAATACCCAGATCGGAAATCGATCTTGGAGAATACATTAGCTCCATTTAGCGGATCAAATAAGTCTTCAATCTTGGGGAGTGGGTACTTGTTCTTGATCGTGACCTCATTGAGAGAGCGGTAATCAACGTAGAGTCTGATGGTTCCATCCTTCTTGGACACGAAGAGAACAGGTAATCCCCAAGGTGACGCACTCGGGCGAATAAATCCTTTCCTGAGTTGCTCATCCAGTTGCTTCTTCAACTCTACTAGCTCTTCAGATCCCATCCTGTAAGGCTTCTTATAGATAGGCCTCGATCCGGGATTAGCTCAATGATGAACTCGATGTCTCGGTCAGGAGGCATCCCTGGTAGCTCATCAGGAAAGACGCACGGGTACTCATAGACTATTGGCGCTCGATCGAGTTCTACCTCTGACAGGCTGTTAACCCGAGGTACTCGAACGGGTACTGGCTCAGAGGCATAGTTGACTTTGACCCCTTGGTCGCTTGTCATGGTAATGGCCCTGTTGGCACAGTCCAAGATGCTTTGATGCTCGTCCAATTGATAACTATCCCGACCTTCCTACATCCTAGGTTGGTCCCGAGGTTTGAATTGCCATATGCCCATGAAGCAGGGTAGGATTTAAACCACATTCTTCCGCAAATCTTTGTGTAACAAAAGAATGCGAAGCACCACAATCGAACAATACTATTGTTGGGGTAGAGTTGACGAGGAATGTACCCAGAATGCAGTCCGGGACTTCCTGCGCTTCTTCCGCGGAGATATGCTTAATCCGCCCCTTGTTGTGATACTGCTGATTGCGGGGAGCCTGATTCCTGTCTGGTGCTCCTTGGCCTGGATTTGGTGCATTGGGGCGCGGTGCGTCGTGCTTCTTATTGGGACACTGCATGGAATAGTGCGCTGTTTGTCCACATCCAAAATAGGTAACTTGCGCGGGAAGATTGGTCTTGACTCCACTGTTGTTCGGCGGGTTGATTGTTGGCTTGGTGTTGACTTGCTGCTGAGGCTGGTAGTTCTGGTGGAATGTTGGATACTTGTACTGGTGCTGCGGATAGTTGGGTCTTGCTGGAGCTGACTGCCATGGGCGTGGCTTCGGGTTACTCGGTCCTCCACTACCCATTAGCTTGCGCTTACGGGTGTCGTCCATAGCACGGCGCTTGTCTTCCAACATAACGGCCTTATTAACAAGATCGCTAAAGGTCCGGCATTCACAAACAATCAGCTGATACTGGAGTGACTGTTGTAGTCCTTCCATAAAGCGTTCCACTTTGGCGGCCTCAGTGCTGACGTCTTCAGGTGCGTATCTTGACAGGAGGTTGAACTTCTGCACATACTTCTTAGCGGATCCACTACCTTGCCTTAAGGCTCGGAATTCCCACTTCTTAATGGTCATCATTCCAGGAGGAATGTGAGCAACGCAGAATCCATCTTTAAACATAGCTCAAGTGAGGACTTGCCCTGCTCGCATGATCTGGAATCTGTCCCACCAAGCTCTGGTTGTGCCACCGAGACAGTGAGAAGCATAGAGGACCTTCTCATGATCATCAGTGCATTTAACCAACACGAGGAGGTCTTCGATTGTACGGATCCAGTCATCGGCATCCAATGGTTCCGTCGTCTATGTGAATATGGCTGGCGTAGTTTGCGTGAACTCAGAGAGAGTAGAGCCACCATTGCCATTCCCATTCTGCGGCGGGTTGTTCACCAAGGTTTGAGCCAGCTGCTGAATAGCGACATTGTTGGCTTGACGTTCCTCTCGAAGAGCTTGAAGGAACTGAGGCATAGTCAAGCTTTCAGGAGGAGGCGGTGGCGGTAGAACATCGTCTTACTCCTCGTGATGATCTCCAGCTTGAGCTTCCCCTCCGGTTCCCTGCTGCTGACCCAAAGATGCAGAGTCGGGGTTTCCGAAGGTGCTGTTGCGAGTAGCATTCACCATCCTGTCAGGGGAGTAGACTGGTCAATTTTCCGCACTGGCGGAATCATAAGGGATGATGCTCTAGTAAAGAGGGGTCTGGTGTTGTGCTAGTGTAAATTTTTTAAACCAAAGGTTTTTGAAGAGATAATGCATTAGATTGAAACAGGCGATGTAGTCGCTCACAAGCTTCCTAGGGCAGGATGCGACTTGCATCCAACATGCTTAGACAACACTCGTGGTTCACTGAACCGATACATGAACTCCTACGCTCGGGGAGTACTCCTAATTGCCTACGCTACAAATGCTAAGCGGCAGACTACGCGATCTCATAAGCGGGTTCTATGGGATCTTCGTCTTCACCTTCATATTCATCTTCATCAGTGCTTCCCTTCCTTGAAGGGGTAGGAGAAGTAAGCGGACCATCACGGCGTCTCTTGGTTGGCGAGGTAGCGAAGAATTTGGTGTACTCTTCTCCACTCAGGCGACGACTCTAAAGAGGAGTGGCCTGAAGCGGTGGTATTCCTCCTCGGAAAGAGAAACTAGGTGGTCCTTCGGGTGCTCCTTCCTTGTTCACCTTGTGGTTCTTCATCTTCTCCGTGCGAAGCAGATCCTTGACTTGGTGCAGCTCTTGGCGAATCTTGGTTGATTCTTTGATCAAAAGGTGCATCAAAGTGTCGGAGGAGATACTGAAGTAGGTTTGAAACCTCAGTGGCGTCCCGTCCTCGGATGATGGGTTGAGTGTCCAATTCCCATCTATCCCCTCCTTAACGAAGGGTAGGTGATGAGTAGATGGCTCATCAGCCATCTTCGGAGGGATGTCGCGGAGTCGCACGAGCGCTTCTCGTGCTGCTGTATCCACTGCCAACATCAGATCTTCCATTTGTGGCCCTTCAAAGAACAAACTAGCCGGGGAGTCATTAGCCTTCACTATCACGTCCACGTGATATTCCTTAGTGTCGGTGTTGACCTAGTGCTCGTGGTAGAGGAAGATGAGCGTGCGGCGTACTTGGCACTTCTTGTGGCTGTCGCTCAAAAGTAGAGGAAAGCCCGTCTCCAGAAGCATATCAGGTACGGCGGCCATCTACAAGATGTAGAGGAGAGGGGTTAGAAAGTTTTTAGTGGGTGCATAATCTCGGTTAAGGTCTAATTGCACTAGTCATCTTTGCTATCGTCCATGCTACCTAAGGCTTCCTATAGTCAGGATGGCTCTGATACCAGCTTTGTGGGGACCCCGACTTACGAGTCGAGATCGCCGTGCTCTGTGATCCTAGAGATCAATGCTCACCGAACACAGATACCGAATAAAAGAGTCTTACATCCGAATACCGATTATTACAACACATGACCGAATGGTCGAGTTCACAAACAGGGCCTAAGGCCAAATCATGCTGATACATCTATTAGCGGAAATCATAGGGGCTAAGTGGGTGTCCATGCCATCAAACCTACACCGACAGGCATTATGACTCGGAAGCATCCTAGTTCGCAGGGGCGTCTCCGAAGACGTACTCATCTCCAAACTTAGGTCCTTCCATGTCTGGTCAAAAATATAACCAATGGCAAGCCAACGAGTACTTTTGAATTTACTCACAAAGAGCCTATGATATGAACAATGAAATTGAAGGATAACAATATCATGCATCTTTGGTGTAACTCATCTTGGTGGAATGATCATGCATATGCATCAAGTTAAAGAATTACTTTTGAAGAACAGGTTACAGATATCAGTATATCTATCGAGGGTTGAACCATCTAGGTTCACCCTATATGCCGAGACACCAAACTTGGTCATATCATTACTTCCATAATAACTCATTTTTATCAGAACTGACACACACTCGGTTTATGCGGAAACGACTGGACATAGTTTAAGCAGGATTACCCAAATGTCCTTGACCGTGGACACGACAATTCGAATAGTTTTACAATCTGCAGAGGTAGTATGCTAGACTCACGAGATTCGGGAAACTTCTGTGTCATCCATGACTCGCGGTATATAACATACCCGAGGTAAGTACCCGATCAATGCCTTTCCCCTCATGATAATAGACAAAGAGGTCCACTCGATTGGTACCCAGCACACATGTTGTACGTCTTACGAGCACCAACTCTGGATAGTATCAACCATGCGGGGACCAATGGTGTGCCTGGAACTCATAAAAATGGCATAGTCGTCCTACCTGGCACGACCCCATCACGAGAGTGACCACACATCACTCCCGCCACTAGTAATGTGGCTCTTTGCTAACACCGACCAGAGTAATTAACATAGCCCCGTCCCATAAGGGGTAACATGGTCGTACTGGTATGGTTGGGACGGCTGACACATCATAAATCTAATCCCATTTCCGAAACCATGCTCACTCAAAATACCCGGTGCACCACTTCACCAAAAGTGGCCACCTAACTCATCATCACCCTCGGGCATTAGTGGCACCCGACGGGGTTTTCATAAACTCTTGATTTATACCAACATCATGCTCATGCTATTATTCTAGTATTACCTGTCAACATGATGGTAGCATGATCCTCAAAATGGGTAGGATCTAGCTCAATGCATGTGCTTCGGAGGAGCCATCGGTAACATCACATCGAATGATTTACCGGTACTTATGATCATATGCAACGGAAATACTTGCTATTTTAACATGCAATATAACATATGACCAGTCATGGTCAAAGGGCTGCTTGCCTTGGTCTGCTAGGTATCCTGGGTCTTCGAGGTCTTCCGTTCCGATTCCCTCATCACACGGATTTTCTATCGCCGTACGAAAAATATCTCGCACAAAAGCAGAACACAAAGTTATTTTTAAAATGTTCTATATTACTGATAAATCTAAGATGTTATTTTGGAAAATATTTGCCTCTGATTCCAATAAAGGAACATTTTTAAAATAAACCAAACAGAAGCAAAACTATTCCAATTTAATCCTTTTTATTATTGTAAAACAAAATAGTTGTTGAAAAATTCATCCATTGGTGTCATTAAATACTACACATTTTTAGAAGAATAACAGTAGAAATATATATTTTTAAACTGGTTAAATATTTTTATAAAAATCTTAGAAAATAGATTTTAAAAATAAAAGAAAAATGGCTAAATCCCTGGCCTGGCTCGGCCTGGAACTGGGGCGGCCCAAGGCCAGCCGACTGCCTGCCCAGGCGCGCGCGCCGTCAGGTCTGAACCTGACGTGCGGGGACCTGTGGTCAGCGGCTGCGGGCAGCGCGGGGGAGGAGGCACACCTGTCGGGTCGTCTCCTACCTCCGGCCAGAGAGCAGAGGAGCACGCCGGCGAGGCTGCCGACGTCCTCAAGCGCAAAGCAGGACACCGCCTACCTGCTGGTGGTCGGAATAATGACGAAGAGGCAGGGGTTCGCCGGCGACGAGAAGGTCACAGCGGAGGAGTTTCGGGAAGTGGTCGAGGAGGTACCTAGGGGCACGGAAATGCTTGGGAGAGCTGGGGGAATGCTTCCTGGGGTTGAGGAGATAAGTTTGGTGGGTCGGGGACGCACGAGCCGTCGTGTAGCTGGAGATCGACCGAAGCTCTGAGGTGGAGGGGCCTTGGTCGATCTCGAGCACCGGGGATCTGGTGGCTTGCTGGGGTGGCTAGGGAGGTGCTAGTGGTCATGGTGAAGTTATCTGAGGGGTGCAGGAGCGAGGGGGGCTATAAATAGGCCCGCTATGGTGAGCCGATTCGGGAGCGCCAATGACTCATCGTGGCGCGCATGGGGGTGCAGGGAGGAGCTGGGGTCGAAACCAGGGTCTTAGGACGTGGTTTTGGACCACGAGAACCATCTGTAACAAAGAGAGAGAGAGAGAAGAGTCGAGCATCTGTGGCCGCTCAACCTTGGCCGGTTCTGGTGCGTGCGGGCAGGCGTCGCACGAGCTCTATGGCGGGACAGGAGGGGCCCTGAGGGTTTCACTACGCAGAGGGGTTGCTGGGGAAGAGGTTGGACACCTCAGGGGAGGCTGGAACTGGCCGAGAGCGTCGCCCCCACGTTGGTGGCTCCGTGTAGTGCGCCCAGAGCGCAGTTTTGACATGCCATGGCATGCTGGTGCGCTTTGGATGTGTCTAGCATGTCCTGGCATTGGCTGGGAGTGTGGCTAGCCATTTGGGTCTCGTGGGAGCTTCATCTGGTCAAGGGAGACAAGAAATACTAGTGCTGTCAGCTTCGGACTAAATGTTAGATTGGGTTTTTTGTCATTTCCACTTTGAACTAGTGAGGGGATAGTTGACTCGGGTTGGGCATTGATACTGGCCACCTAATCTGAGAGTTTGGAACAAAGGGGTTGGGTTTAGCTATGGGTTAAATGGATTTTACCCATCTGTCAGAAGGTGCTCGAGAGTGGTTTGAGGGGGTTGCACCCCACCACTGGTGCAACAAATTAACAGGTTTTGGTTTGGTGCGAAAACATGGGGTTTCACCAAGTTTGAGCTCCATTGGACAAGTTTAGCATCATAAACTTGAAAACACCACTATTTGACTAGATTTGTCCCTTCCAAAGAGAGTGTAGTCAAACTACGTCCTACAAATCTCATTTTTGGTGTGGAACCCTCATTTGAGGTATTAGGCACTCCTGCAAAGTTTCAGCATCATAGGACAAACTTTGCTATGTAGAGTTGCTCTAACTCCAATCTGGACACAAAGGGTTTTAGGGTTATTTGGGGTCCTTAATCACCTTGGGTCAAGGTGATTCTTTATGTGGACAACAAATATGGCTTTGGGATACTACTGGAATATTCTAGGATTTTATTGAGAATATTTCCTTTGGAAATATTTCAAAAGGTCAAAATAGACAGATATGGTTTTCATGGTTTTACTCAAATAATTATAATATTAATATGGGTTTAAAATCTTATGTATGGAAAATATATGTCCTTCTGATCATATCCAAATTTAATCAGATTTTTCTAAGACAGAAAAGTATTTTTCCAAGTCGGAATACCAATTCTGGCCTCAGAAATTGACATTTCAATTAATTAGGAAAGTAATTCTAAAAATAATTATTTTGTGGTTTTGAAGCACTAAAATGAAGTTAAAATCAGATCACCAACTTTGGGTAGAAACACTTCTTGCCATCAAGGGCATGTAGTGCAACTCAAAGTAGGGTTTTACCTTAATTAGAAACAAGCAAATGTTTTTGGAAATAAATCAATATAGTCAAATGGGGTTTTTATCATCACATGATCAAACACACAAGCATATAATGACAATCATGGCAGTAACATCATTAGTTTTGAAAAAGTTTTAACAAGCTTAGATTTTTTGCATTACAGAGAAGTGGTAGTAAAAACAGGGTGTGACATGGCATCCCTGTCAGATGACTTGGTCAATTTCCCGGCAAGGAAGGCTTGCCGGGGGCTTCAATACTTTCTCGGCAAGGAGGGCTTGCCGGGGGCCTCGTCAGACTATGCGAGCCTTCCCGGCAAGGGAAACATGCCAAGGTCTTGCTATACTTCGGGTAGTCTTCCCGGCGAAGCGGGCTTGCCGGGGCTTTGGGAATCTTCCCGACAAGGAAGGCTTGCCGGGGCCTTGCGTGTGGAGCCTTCGTACTCCACGCCCATGGAGAGGGGGAAGGGCATGGCCTTGGTGGGTCTTGGACTGCCTTTCTGCTGCTCTTCCCGGTGCACTGCCATCAGGGGCGTCGCCGATGCCCGTGCACAAGTGTGGGGGGACAAGGGACCCCAATCTTCAGTCCACCGACACAATGGAATCAGCCAGCCTTTGTAACTCAACTTGATCAATGTTGATTGGCAACAGAGCAGATTTATGGTAGTTTACTTGGAGGAAGTAGACTGTGAGAACGTGAGCAACATTTTTTTGAACTCAAGAAACTATGACTCCACAACAGGCAAGATGATAAGAGTGTCATCTTCATATTGCACAATTGGGAAGTCCTTATCATGACAAGGGATTGGTAGCTCAATGTTTCCACTCATCAACAAGGCTTTTACCAAGGTTTGAAGGAAATCTGCAGCAATGGCAAAGAGGAGAGGTTACCCTTCTTGCACATAAATTTTCTGCGAGGGACCCCATTTAACAGCACTGAGGAGGACCAAGAAGAGAGCAACTGCTTTACCCATAGGATCCATTTATCATTGAAACCCTTGCGTCTCAAAACCTCAAAGATAAATTCATGTTCAATGGAGTCAAAAGCTTTTTCAAAGTCAAGCTTTAGGATGACAATAGGTCTCTTTGATGATGACACTGATGTAGGTACTCCAAAGTCCAACCCACATAGTCTTGGATAGTTCTGGATTTGATGAAATTACATTGATTCTTGTGGATGCATTTCATGATCTGTAACTTTAACCTTTTGGTAGCCATTTTGGACAAAATTTCAAACCCATCCCAGTAAGTGAAAATGGTGTAAAGTCTCCAACCTGTTCAGGGGAGCTTTTTTTGGGAAGTAGTGTGATATCTGAAGAATTCATATTTTCCAGCCTAGCAGTCCCAGCATGAAAGTCATTTGCAAGCTTATAAAAATCCTCACAGATGATATGCAAACATTTTTTAAAGAATAAACCATTGAACCCATCAGGTCCTTGAGCTTTATCAATGGGCATTTCTTTCACAGTCCTATCCATCCCCTCCTTGGTGAAAGGGAGGGTAAGAACATCCATCCCATCTACCTTATGAAGTAGTGTTTGTAGGTCAAAAGCCAAGTTTATTCCTTATGGATGGCCCATCCTATCCTTGTAAGAAGACCAGAAACAACCAGCAATTTGCTCATGATCAGTGATGATGGTGCCATCATCAAGCTCCAGAGAGGAGATGGAATTCTTTCTATATCTTTCTGTGGCCATAGAATGGAAAAACTTAGTGTTTTCTTCTCCAACTTTGATAGATCTGATGGTGGATCTCTTTTTACGATAGAGAAACTTTAAGTGGAGAAGGTGTTCCAAGTGCGGCTTTACAATCACCTTGAAGTTGGATTCAGGTCTGAATAGGGGTCTTAGTTCCTCAAGATTGTTTCGAAGTAGAATCGCCTGATTGCATTTGCCTATGAGTATTCTGGTCTTATAGAGATTAGTCTGCCATCTTTTTAGGGACTGCCTCAAAGCTTTAAACTTGTCCATTATAATAGTAGTGATGTGGCCTTTTCCAGAGGGCACCTTCCATGACATCTCCTCACAGTCTAGAAAACCAGCCATTTGCACCCAATAATTTTCAAAACGGAAAAGGTTGCACTTGGGGATGGTTGTGTTTATGCATACTACACATCGAACATGATCTGATGTAGTTTTAGCTAAAGGCAACACATGTGTAAGTGGATAGCAAGAAATCCAATTGGCAGAGGTGAAGAACCAGTCTAACTGTTCAAGAAGGGGGGTATCCTGCATATTTTACCAATTATATGACCTGCCCTTGAGGGGTAATTCAAGAAGACCAAGGTGACTAATAATCTCATTAAAAATGAAAATTTCATTGACATGAGAAGCAGGGAGGTTTCTATTAGATGGTGATCGAATAAAGTTGAAGTCCCCTAGTAGCAACCAGTTTTCATTGAAAGGTATGTTCAGGTTATAAAGCCAACTGAAGAATAAGTCCCTGGCCTCATCGTGGCAGGGCCCATAAGCATTTACCAAAGTTCATGTCTCTCTATTGTGGTTGGAGGTGAAATAAATTATCATGCCCAAACTTTGAAAGTCAATGACGATACCAATTAGGATCAAGAGTTCCAAAGAATGATCAGGACACTAGAGGCTCCACGCAATGGGTTGTATGCATAGCGATCAAATTTTTTGGGGCAAAAATTCCGAACACTTCGATTTTACTGTGCTGCATTTTAGTTTTTTGGAGGCAAACCATAGAGGCCACGATTTCATCAATTTTGTTCTGAACCGCTCTTTGACGCGCATCCGAATTTGGACCACTTACATTCCAACAAAGAACTCGCCAGCTTCTAGTTGATTGATTATCCATAGGAATAAAGTTTAGGAGATATAAAGGTGCAGCTACATAGTTACCACCAGAAACAGGGTTCAAAAGACTGCAGAATAGAGCAACCGGCACCAAAGTATAGGAAATAACAAATAAAACAACGATACATCAATGTCATTCTAATCATCATCATGTCCTGGCTTGGGCTTAGCAAGATCTTCCATAAGAAGGTCCATCGTTAGCTTCTCTGGGGCGATGCCAAGACTCTGGCCGATAGCTTGGAATACGCGAACAGGCGTGGCCGACGGGATATCGTTGCTTGGGTATTCCTCCACTGATGGCGAAGTCTCCTTGTTGTCAGCAGGCGCCTCCAGAGGCTTAGAGCGGCGCTTCCGCTTCTTCGGCTTCGGCATTGGCAGTTCCTGTAAAACAAGCTTAAATCCATCGTGTATCACTGAACCTCTTGTGCACCTACGGACCGCCGAGTCAACAATCGGTGTATACTTTCTGTGAGGGACCTTCTTCATGGCACATAGAGCAAAGGAGAAAAGGCCCTCAGCAGATGCAAAGCTTCTCTCATGAGTGTCAAGAAATCTAGCAATTGGAGTGCGTGGAGCAGTGGTGCAGTCAGTATGAATGATAGTGGACACCCAGCTAGCTTCATCAAAAGCTATTTACCTGGAGCTCTTGCAGAGCACAAAGGGTGCAGCGGCAAAAATTGGTAGTGTGTGTGGAATAGGTGGTGCACTGAAGACCTCCATCAGTGTTTCAAAGGTTCTCCTTCAGGACATAATAGGGGGAAGTGGTGGACCATGAACCACCCTGACCATTCGAATCATCAGGTTGATAGGCTGAATGATGGGTTGTTTATAGGGAACAATCGCCAGAGGATTAAACTGACGTTGATGATCCTATTGACCTTCAATAGGATGTGGCTGAGGATCCACATGATCCACGTCTTGCACTGAGTCAAAAGAAGCAGGTTGATCAATAACCATGGACACCTGGTCCTGGTCAGGCACAACCGGTTGAGCTACCGTTACTTCAGCATTCCAACCCCGTCCATCAGCTTCACTTCGGTGCAGAGTCTCTTCGGGCTGCTCATGCATCGGTGGAGGAGGGATGTCATTCCAACCTAGAGCTGGGTAGGGTGGTAGAAAAAACATCAAGTTATCCTGCTCAAGATGGCCCGGCAGAGGGTACGGGTTTCCATTAGGGGGCATAGGGTCTTCATCTTGGGGCATCTGCTCTATAAAATTCGCCCCTAAAATATAAAGTGTTGTAGACCAAGAAACCCGCGCTCCTCCCCAGGCAGCATATTCAGAAAAGGTAATACTGCGAGGCACTAGAATATCATCTGGGAATGAAGCAAAGACAATAGATTGCACCAGGTACGGGTCATCACTGATCCAATGGTGAAACTCGCCAAAGGTGTTCACAGTCGCACGCAAATCCTCAGGATTGCATAAGTCCAATGGCACACCCAAGAACATTACACAACCCTGGCGAAAACCTGTAGCGCCACGAAAACCCACTCCTTTGTTCTGCTTCAGAAATCTAACAAAAGAGTCATCCCCTCAGTCTTGCGGGACCATCTGAACAACATCAAACCTCTCTCCAGCGTCTCGGAGATCAAAAATACCAACACCCGCAATCCAAGGTTGGGCAGAGCGGACATGAAAACCCCTATTGGTTAAGAGTTGAACGACGTGTTGCCATACCTGGTCTATTTGGTTGACGGGCGGTGCAAGCATAACTTCTGCATCCAAGAACTGTTCATGCCGTCAGGCAATAGGAGCCGCCAGAGTTATGAATGACTGTGGCAGGAGATGAGGGCCGCCATCGATGATGTGGTGGCTCGGAGGTGTGTAACGCTCACGGTCAATCTCAAAGCTGGCCATCGCAGGAGGGGAAGATGGAGGTCGTCGTTTCAATGGAGGCGACTCTTATGAGTTCGTGGAGAGATTGAGTGCGATGGGACGTGAGAGAGGAGTTCTGTAGTTTGCGCGGTATCCCCAAGATGGGTAGTGATTCCCGAAAAATATGAAATAGAGGTGGGACACTTCCGTTTCCAAGCAAGACTATTTTCTAACGCAAAAGAAGCAAACTTAGATTTAGTGTGGCCCACGTGGCAGCACGAGGAGCATATCGTTGTAGATGTGCAGTTGGAAGCCAGATGTCCCTGACATAAGCAAATCGAACAGGAAAAAATCATTGTAACCATATCATCGACCATGTCTTCAAAAAGCGATCGGGCCTACTCTGAAGAAGGTATTCGATATTCAGGCCCAATGGTAGCAGATCCATCCCGAGCTGGCCCATTGGGTGCATTCTCATCAATCCGCGGATAATTGGGCCCATGGGCCAAGATAGTGTGAGGTCCTGATTTGAAAACCCCAAAAATCCCGCCAGAAGTATCTGTCGCGACAGGTGCAACAAGATCTACGTCCAGCACAACCGATGTCCCATAATCGTCACATGGGGGAACCTGATTTCCTGAGATTCCGCAAGGCGGCGATGATTGCGGAACCGTCCTGAAAGTGATGTGCAGCAAAGTCGTCGTCCACCTGAGCTCAGCCGACGGTGGGGAACGGATGACCGCACGTTTCTGCTGAGACTAGGAGTATCCAACATGTTGGAGCGTAACAAGCTCATCTTGTGAAACAGGGCACCGATATGCTCTGCAAACATCATATTGCTGAAGAGAAGCGAAAGAAAGTTTCTTGCGAATCGAAGGTCCAGATTTCAACGAAGACTTCTGTGGTTTGGAATGCATTGCCATCATAACTAGAGCCGCACGTCGCTTGGACGGGGTCACTAGAATGCACTCAACATCACACTCTTTCTTCCATAGTGTAAATTCAGGTCGCCAATATGGTCCACCATTACCCCGGAGATAGAAGAAACACTTGAAACTAGAGCATTTATAATAACGTAAATCAAGAATATGAGATCCAACTTGTTTGCGAGAAACCTTGAACGAAAAAACCTTGTTCTTAAAGCTCTGAACCATCAGATCGATGGCCGAGCGACCAATCGCTTATTCCAGGGCGGCAACAACAACATCATCAGTTAAGCAGAAAACATGACGACTAAAGGAGACGACCATGATGAAAGAACACTGATGATCCATCGGGTGCACTTTAAGGCCGAAACACATTATCTGCAAAAGCCGCAGCAGGGGAGAAATCCAGATCCAAGGTGGTGCCACCAGAGGGACCCATGGAGAATGGTACAATATGCATGTGCTTGCTGCTCCTACTTGCAATTATTATGAGAGAGGAAGTACATCTATGCCTCTCTATGTTTCCAATACGATAAAATTGCAAGAAATTGTTTATACTATGCATTGGCCTTTAGTTTGTGTGCATGAATTGTTCTTTAATGACATGCCGATGCATAGGTAGAGAGTTATACTTCGTTGTTGTGTGATATGTGTTACTTTGTGCTCACTACTGAATTACAAAACATTGTTAATTAAAAATGGCTTCGATATACCTTGGGATCCGGGTGGATCAATTACTTGAGCACTTTATGCCTAGTTTAATAGCTTTAAAGACAGTGCTACAAGGGAGACAACCCGGAAGTTTTAGAGAGACATTTTATTCTATTGTGTGCTTTCATATAATTTAAAAACAAAAAATAAAGAGGGGAACCTAAAACATTTTCAAAAAGAGAAGTGGAATTAAGATGGACGAGCACCGTTGAACTCGGGAGCTCCTTGAACTTTGTTCATGCCCATGGAAACTTTGCTAATCTAAATTATAGAAACTTTTCAACAAAAATAATCATCCCCTTGTATAAATACATTGTATTATAAAAATAATGTGCCAAGATTTGCCTTTAGGATGATTAGATTGCTTGTTTGGTGTGTGAAGTGCAAAAAAAAAGAAATGTTGTAGTGCGTGAATTTACATTTTTACTGGAATGTCAAAAGTTTCTAAAATTCTTACACAATATTGCTATGCAAATTGTTTATTTCTTCCTAATTTGTTAGAATGTTTAGAGTTACAGAAGTATGATTAATTTACAGATTACTACAAACTATCATGTTTTTGACAGATTATGTTTTTGATACATTGGTTTGCTTGTTTTGATGAAACTATCGATTGTATCGGTGGTATAACCCATGGAAAAGTTATATTATAGGAGATACAATGCAAAAACAAAATATGAATTAGTTGGCAACAATACTTAAAGTTGTAATATGCTTTATTATTACTAACAGAGCTCACAAGGGTTTGGTTAAGTTTTGTGTGATTGAAGTTTTCAAGTTTTGGGCTAGATCACGATGGATGAAGGAATGAGGATTGGAAAGAGACTAAGTTTGGGGATGCCCGAGGTACCACACGGTAATATTCAAGAAATCGCAAGCAAGTAAACTTGGGGATGCCCCGGAAGGCATCCCCTCTTTCTTGTAATAACCATCGGTAATTTTACTTGGAGCTATATTTTTATTCGTGACATGATATGCGTAAATCTTGGAGTGTCGTGTTTTTTTTTGTTTTCTTTTAATAATGCACCATGCTAGTATGAGAAAGTCCTTGGTTAACTTATAGAAGTCTCTTTGCACCTCGCTTATATCTTTTTAGTATGGCTTTATAGAATGCTTCATGTGCTTCACTTATATCATTTGAAGTTTGGATTGAATGTTTCTCTACACATAGAAAACCTCCATTTCTAGAATGCTCTTTTGCTTCACTTATATTTGTTAGAGCGTGTGCATATCTTTTGTAGAAAGAATTAAACTCTCATGCTTCACTTATATATATTTAGGGAGTTAAAAGGAGTTGGTCATTCACATGGTTAGTCATAAAACCCTACAGAAAACTTGTAGATCACTGAATATGATATGTTTGATTGCTTGCAATAGTTTTGCAATATAAAGATCATGACATTAGAGTCATGCTAGTGAGTAACTATGGATTGGTCGAAATAGTTGTGTTAAAGTTTGTGATTCCTGTAGCATGCACGTATGGTGAACCATTATGTGAAGAAGTCGGAGCATGATTTATTTATTGTCATCCTTTGTGTGGAGGTCGGGATCGCGCGATGGTTGATTCCTGCCAACTCTTCCCCTAGGATCCTGCGTGTAGTACCTTGATTCCATGACTAATATTTTTTTGGAATAAGTATGTGAGTTCTTTATTATTAATGTTGAGTCCATGGATTATAAACACTCATCCTTCCAGTATTGCTAGACTCTCTAGTACCGCGCAACTTTCGCCGGTGCAATACACCCACCATATATCCTTCCTCAAAACATCCACCATACCTACTTATTATGGCATATCCATAGCCATTCCAAGAATATTGCCATGCAACTTCGCCAGTTTCGTGTGTTATGACAGGCACCATCATTGTCACATTGCTTTGCATGATCGTAATATAGCTAGCATCATGTTTTCATGGATTATCCTTTTTTGATGTCATTGTTGTGCTAGATCATTGCACATCCCGGTACACCATAGGAGGCATCCATATAGAATCATAATTTGTTCTAGTATCGAGTTGTAATGCTTGAGTTGTGAGTAAATAAAAGTGTGATAATCATCATTATTAGAGCATTGTCCCATGTAGGGAAAGGATGATGGAAGCTATGATTCCCTGACAAGTTGGGATGAGTCTCCGAACTTTATGAAAAAAAGAAGAAGCCGAAGAAGCCCAAATAAATAAAAGAGGCCAAAGAAGCCCACCAAAAAGATCAAAAAAAGAGAGAAAAGAGAGAAGGGGCAATGCTACTATCCTTTACCACACTTGTGCTTCAGAGTAGCTCCATGTTTTTCATATAGAGAGTCTCCGATGTTGTCACTTTCATATACTAGTGGGAAGTTTTCATTATGGAACTTGGCTTGCATATTCCAATGACGGGCTTCCTAAAATTTCCCTAGGTCTTCGTCAGCAAGCAAGTTGGATGCACACCCACTTAGTTTCTTTTCAGATTTCATACACATATAGCTCTAGTGCATCCATTGCATGGCAGTCCCTACTCACTCATATTGATATCTATTGATGGGCATCTCCATAGCTCATTGACACGCCTAGATGCTGTGAGACTATCTCCTTCTTTTTTTCTTCTCCACAACCACCATATTCTATTCCACCTATAGTGATATATCCATGGCTCATGCTCATGTATTGCATGAAAGTTGAAAAAGTTTGAGAATACTAAAATATGAAACAGTTGCTTGGCTAAAACCGTGGTTGTGCATAATTTAATACTTTGTGTGATGAAGATGGAGCATAGCCAGACTATATGATTTTGTATGGATAACTTTTTTTAGCCATGATATTTTGAGAAGACATGATTGCTTTATTAGTATGCTTGAAGTATTATTGTCTTAATGTCAAATGATATACTATTGCTTTGAATCACTCGTGTCTTAATATTCATGCCATGATTATATTATATGATCAAGATTATGATAGGTACCATTCCACATAAAAAATTATCTTTTTTTTATCATTTACATACTTGAGGACGAGGAGGAATTAAGCCTGGGGTTGCTGATACGTCTCCATCATATCTATAATTTTTGATTCTTTCATGCCAATATTCTACAACTTTCATATACTTTTGGCAACTTTTTATACTATTTTTGGGACTAACATATTGATCCACTGCCCAGTGCCAATTCCTATTTGTTGCATGATTTTTGTTTTGCAGAAAATATATATCAGACTAAGTACAAATGGGATTTTTTGGAATATTTTTCAATTTTTGGAAGTGGAATCAAGAGAAGGCGGTTCCCGAGGGGGCCACAAGCCATAGGGGCACGACGTGGGGGTAGGTAGCATCGTCAGGCTTGTGTCCACCCCGTAACCCGGTTGGTGCCCTTCTTTCGCCGCAAGAAAGGTAATTTCTGGATAAAAATCGTGTTAAAATTTCAGCCCAATCAGAGTTACGGATCACCGTGACTACAAGAAACGGTGAAAGGAAAAAATCTGGGAAGGCAGAAAAAGAAAGAAACATGGATAGAGAGCCAATCTCGGAGGGGCTCTCGCCCCTGCACCGCCATGGAGGCCAAGGACCAGAGGGGAAACAATCCTCCCATCTACGGGGAGTACAAGGAAGAAGAAGAAGGAGGGGGCTCTCCCCTCTCTCCCGGTGGCACCAGAACGCCACCGGGGCCATCGTCATGACGACGATCTACACCAACAACTTCGTCGTCGTCATCGCCAACTCTCTTCCCCTCTATGCGGCAGTGTAACACCCCTTCTCCCTGTTGTAATCTCTACTTAAACATGGTGCTCAATGCTATATATTATTTCCCAATGATATATGGCTATCCTATGAAGTTTGAGTAGATCCATTTTGTCCTATGGGTTGATTGATGATCATGATTGGTTTGAGTTGCATGTTTTATTGTTGGTGTTGTCCTATCATGCTCTCCAAGCCACACAAGCCTGAGGAATCCCGCTGTAGGGTGTTGCAATGTGTTCATGATTTTCCTATGGTGGGTAGTTTCAGAGACAGAAGCATAAACCCGAGTAGGTGGGTTGTTGCATATGGGAGTAAAGAGGACTTCATACCTTATAATGCTATGGTTGGGTTTTACCTTAATGATCTTTAGTAGTCGCGATTGCTTGCTAGAGTTCCAATCATAAGTGCATATGATACAAGTAGAGAAAGTATGTTAGCTTATGCCTTCCCCCATATGAAATTGCAATAATGATCACCGGTCTAGTTATCGATTTCCGAGGGAAAAATAACCTTGTTCTGACAAAAAGATCTCTACTAAGACCAACTTAGTTGTTTCTCTATCTTAGTAGCCCTAGTTTTTATTTATGTGTTCTTTATTTTCTTGCAAACCTATCCTATCACGGCTACAAAGTACTTCTAATTTCATACTTGTTCTAGGTAAAGCAAACGTTAAGCATGCATAGAGTTGTATCGGTGCTCGATAGAACTTGAGGGAATATTTCTTCTACCTTTAGCTCCTCATTGGGTTTGACACTCATACTTATCGATAAAAGCTAGAATTGATCCCCTATGCTTGTGAGTTATCAACTGGTACCCAACCCACATGATGTACGTCTTACGAGCACCAACTCTAGACCGTATCATCCATGCAGGGACCAACGATGTGTTTGGAACACGTAAAAATGGCATAGTCGCCCTACCTGGCACGACCCCGTCACGAGAGTGACCATATCACTATCACCACTAGTAATTCGGGCTTCTTGCTAGAATGACCAGAGTAACCAACACAACCCCGTCCCATAAAAGGGTATCGTGATCACACATGTAAGGTTACGACGGTGACAAATCTTTAATCTAATCCCATTTCTGAAACCACTCACACAAAACCTTTCCTGGTACACCACTCATTTTTCAAGTGATCATCCAACTCATCACCATCACCCTTGGGCATTAGTGGCACCGAACGGGGTTTTCTAAAAACCTTTGGTATCACCTTTGCTCATCCTATGCGTAGCACTACTATCTACTTGTCAAATTTATTATGCCCGATCCTCATAGATGGTAAGGTCATGCTCTACTGCAAGTGCTCCGAGGATCCATCGGTAACACCATATCGAAGGTTTACCGATTAATCATGATTATATGCATGGGAGCAAAGTAATCAACATGGCATGCATAAAATATTTTCTCAAACATGGTCAAAGGGGTGCTTGCCTTGATCAGCTAGGTATCCGGGGTCCTCGGGTCCAAGTACTTCGTCAAACGCGTCATCCATCGTCGTCATAGCAAGAATAATAATAAGGACCTCAACAAAAGACAGAGTACAAACTCACATCACAAATGTTACCCTATTCTGTAAAATCCTATTATTATTTTTGAAAATATTTGTTTCTAGTTTTGGAATGAAAAAGTATTTTTAAAGTCTTTTTAACAAAAATGAAAGTACTTAAACTAGGTTTTAAAATAAACCCGTGAATAAGAGTTTTCATGAAAAATCCACAAGCAGTACTGTTAAATACTACATAATTTTACAATAATTATGGTGGAAAAATATTTATGTTTGGATAAGGAATTAATCCTCTGGAATTTTTTTTAAAACCAGAAATAAAAATAAACAAAAAGGAACCAGCTCACTAGCGTGGCTCGGCCAACAGCTCGGCCGGCCCAGGTGGCCAACCGGCCAGCCAGCCAGCTAGCCAGCCCAGGCGCACGCACCTTGAGGTTGAAACCTAACACACGGGCCAATCCGGCCAGCGACAGAGAGGAGAGAGAGGGGAGAGAGAGTTCGCCAACAAGTGGGGCCCTCCCGTCGGGGTCGTTTCCAACCTCTGGATAGAGAGGAGGGGCGGATCATCGGCGACAGCTCTAGTGTTCTCAAGCCCAGGCAAGCCACTACAGGAATTAGCTTCTTTGTCGTCTGCCATCACAAACGGAAAAGTGTATATCACAGACAGCAAAGAGTATATCACACACGACAAAGAATCCCACTGTCGGCAACATTTCTGCGTCAGCCAACGACGGCATTGTAGCTTCTTTGCCGTCCGTCTCACCTGAGCAGACGACAAAGGGCTTTGCCGTCAGCTTTTCATAAGAGCAGACGGCAAATATGTCAAGACGGCAGCCGGCAGGCGTTGCCTCCATTAGGGAATAACGGAGGCTTTGCCGTCTTCCTCCCCCCTCTTCTTTGCCGTCTGCCTCCACCTCCTCCTCCCCCTCCTCTGTGCCCTCTTCTTTGCCATCTGCCTCCCCCCTCTTCTTTGTCGTCCGCCTCCCCCTTCTTCTTTGCCGTCTGCCTCCCCCCTCTTCTTTGCCGTCTGCCTCCACCTCCTCCTCCCCCTCCTCTGTGCCCTCTTCTTTGTCGTCTGCCCCCCTGGAAGCAGACGGCAAAGATACTATATTGCCAGCTGCTGCTGCCCAGGTTGCGCAGCTGGGCGCCACGTGGCACCTTTGCCGTCGGCCAGCTGATGGCAAAGGCCTTTGCCATCAGCTGGTGGACGGCAAAGAGCCCATATTGTCGCAGTTTTGTTTGTTTTTGTTTATTTCACAGCACGTATACATATACATAGCACATATATAGGTCACAACACATATACATATACATAGCACATATATAGGTCACAACACATATTCATAGCACAAAGTTTCATCCATATTCATAGCACATATATAGGTCACAATACATATACATATAGTTCCACATATAGTGTTCATCCATATATACATATACATATAATTCCACATTGTTCATCAACTCAAATGAAAACTAGAACTAAAGCACTCCATCAATGTCAGCTTCCATGCATGTAGTACATCCAATCTGCAAAATGGGAATAAGAAAGTCAGAAAAAAAAACAACATATATATGACAAATAAGCTAAATTGAAGAGGAAAGAGAAGAAGCAAGAAGAGAACAAGGAGAAGAAAAACAAGAAGGAGGAGGAGGAGGAGGGGAAGGAGAAGGAGAAGGAGGAGGAGAAGAAGAAAAAAAAAAGAAAAAAGAAGAAGAGTAGAAGAAGGAGAAGAAGGAGGAGAAGAACGAGGAGAGAAGAAGAAGGAGGGCTCCTTCTCCTTCTTCTCCTCCTTCTCCATCTCCTTCTTCTTCTCTTCTTCTCCTCCTCCTTCTTCTTCTTCTCCTTCTCCTTCTCCTTCTCTTTTTTTGTCTTCTTCTTCTTCTTCTTCCTTCTTTTCATTTCTCCTCTTCTTGGAGCTAAATTACCTAACTATGTCTATTTGGAGCTAAATGGGCTAATTATGTCATTATAGAGGAAAACAAGCTAAGTATATAATATTAATGAGCTAACCAAGGTTCTTATGCCATTTTGAGCTTATAATGTCTTTTTGGAGCTAAATTGGCTAATTATGTTATTGTTGGGGAAATTAAGGCAAGGAGAATATGAAAGAGGAGAAGAAAGAGGAGGAGGAGAAGAAGAAGAAGAAATAAAGAAGGAGGAGAAGGAGGGGAAGGAGGAGAAGGACTAGAAGGTCCTTGGCCTTCTCCTCCTCCTCCTCCTCCTCCTTCTCCTTCTTCTCTTCTTCTTCTTCTTCTTCTTCTTTCTTTTCATTTTTCCTATTTCTTCTCCTCTTCTCCTCTTCTTGGAGGTAAATTAGCTAACTATGTATTTTTGGAGCTAAATGGGCTAATCATCCCATTTTAGGGGAAAACAAGCTAAGTATATAATATTAATGAGCTAACCAAGGTTCTTATGCCATTTTGAGGTTATAATGTCTATTTGGAGCTAAATTGGCTAATTATGTCATTGTTGGGGAAATTAAGGCAAGGATAATATGAAAGAGGAGAAGAAAGAGGAGGAGGAGGAGAAGAAGAAGAAATAAATAAGGAGGAGAAGGAGGAGGAGGAGGATAAGGACTAGAAGGTCCTTGGCCTTCTCCTCCTTCTCCTCCTCCTCCTCCTCCTCCTTCTCCTTCTTCTCTTCTTGTTCTTCTTCTTTCTTTTCGTTCTTCCTATTTCTTCTCCTATTCTCTTCTTCTTGGAGCTTAATTATAAGAAGGAGAAGGAGGAGGAGGAGAAGAAGGAGGATAAGGAGGAGGAGAAGGAGGAGGAGAAGAAGGAGGAGAAGAAGGAGGAGAAGAAGGAGAAGGACCAGAAGGTATTCTTCTTCTCTTCTTCTCTTCTTCTTCTCTTCTTCTTTTCTTCTTCTTTTCTTCTTCTCCTTCTTATTTTTGTCTTGTCCTCCTCTTCTTCTTCTTCTCCTCCTCCTATTCTCTTCTTCTCCTCCTCCTCCTCTTCTTCTTCTTCCTATTCTTTCTATTAAGCTAACTAACTAACTAACCTAACTAACCAAGCTAACTAAACCTGTCGCTAAAAATATATAGCACTAAACAACAAAAAAATAACAAAAACAGAATCTACCTCTAAGTAACTAAAAAAGAATCTAGCTACCACTAAATACCAAACAATAAAAAATCAACTTCTTCTTCTTTTTTCTCTTCTTCTCCTTCTTATTTTTTTCTTATTCTCTTCTTCTCTTCTTCTTTACTTCTTCTCCTTCTTATTTTTTTCTTCTCTTCTTCTTCTTCTTCTACTCCTTCTTATTTTTTTCTTCTCCTCTTCTTCTTCTTCTTCTTCTCCTTCTTCTTCTCCTCCTCCTCCACCTCCTACTCCTCTTCTTCTTCTCCTCTTCTTGTCCTCCTCCTCCTCCTCTTCTCCTCTTCTCCTCCTCCACCTAACTAACCAAGCTAACTAACTAACCTAACTAATTTAACAAGCTACCACTAATTAACAAAACTACTAGAACTAATTAACAAGTTACCACTAATTAACAAAACAAAACAAGAAAAACTACTAAAACTACTAACAAGAAAAACTACTAAAACTAATAACAAGAACAACTACTAAAACTACTACCACTAAAACTACTAACAAGAACAAAAATCATGCGGGTGCGGGGGGGGGGGGGGCTCACCGGGAGGGGCGGCTATGGAGGGGCCGTGGGTGTTGGGGGTGGCGGGGCGACACTGAGGGCGCCAGTGGCGGCGACGCGGCGGTGGTGGGGCAGCGGCGACAGGTGCAAGGTGGCGCAGCGGCGGGACGGTGGTGGTGGCTCAGGTGGGCGTCGGGGAGAGGTGGGGCAGCGGCGCCAGGGGGCTGTGGGACACCGGGGCGGTGACGAGGGCAGTGGGGCGACGGCGGCATGGGCGACAGGGGCGGCGACGCGATGGGGGCGGCGGCGCGGCGGTGGTGGCAGCGGTGGGCGTCGGGGAGAGGAGTGGGAGAGAGAGAGGAGCGGGGTGAGCCGTGGGTGAGAGAGAGAGGGGCTGGGTGGGGGCAAAGAACCATTAACAGAGTTACCTCTTCGCCGTCTGCCGGCGGATGGCAAAGAGTCTAGACTCTTTGTCGTCTGCCTCCGGACTCTTTGCCGTCCGCTAGCAGACGGCAAAGATGGGACTTCAGTTTGCCCTAAAACCCCGCGGTCAGGTGGGCCCATCTACATATTTGCCGTCTGCTGTGAGACTCTTTGTCGTCTGCTAGCTGACGGCAAAGATGTGACTGATGGCAAAAACACTCTATGCCATCAGCCAGTGCTTTGTCGTCCGCTTTGTGGAAGCTGACGGCAAAAACAATCTTTGCCATCAGCTAGCAGCCGACTAAGATTTGGCAGATGGCAAAAAGCTGTTTTCCAGTAGTGAGCATGGGAATGGACTCGTGGCACTTTCGCCTACCAGATGGGGTCGAGGGGAAGACGGAGGTGGTCTGTGTCGCCGGTAACTACTAATCCTCGGCGGAGACCTTTCGGGATGGTTTTGGAAACGGTGCTTCGAGGGGGAGAACGACCGGGGAGTGGTGAAGAAGGTTCGGGAGGTCTTTGCACTCATAGGGGAAGTGAAAGGAGCTTGGGAGCGTGCCTGTAGCCCGAGATCGACGGAGCCCCGACGCAACAGCTCCTCGTTTGATCTCAAGTACCGGGGCTCTTTTAGCTCAAGTTGGTGCTTGGGGCGGTCGATTGGGAGGAGAAGGAGGTTCTGGTGGTGCGAGGGAGAGACGAGAAGCCTCTAAGTAGGCGGGCGACGAATCACCGAACGGTGGTGCGCTGAGGGTTTGGCTGCAGCCGCAAGAGAGGGAGATAGGCCTCGGGAGTGAACCTTGGTATTGCGGACCCGGTTTTGGACCGTGCATCATCTTCAAGGGTAGCTGGGGCAGTCTCTTGGCGCGTCAAGATGGCTGGCTTCTTTTGGCTGCTTGGGCCGCGCACGGGCATGTATCGCCAGGGGCAGAGGAGAGGGGAAGAAGAGGGGCCTAACTCGCACGTCGGTGTGGTCAAAGAGGGGCAACAGGAGGAGGCATGAACTGGCCGACGCTGGCTCCCTTGGGCTTGGGTGCGCTCTATCGCACGTCCAGAGAGCAGCTTTGGCATGGCACGGCTTGCTGGTGCACTCTGACGCATCTTGGCCGTGCCTGGGGTGTCTGGGAGAGGGGTTAGATGCTCCTTGGATCCTAGGGATCGAGAAGAATCAAGATGGCCAAGGGTAGATAGGTAAAGTAATGTTGTCAATCTTGATTCAGGAGCTAAAATGGAGATTTTGGCTCCCTCTCATTGAACCAGTGTTGGGTATCTCGTCCGCAGTTGTGGGGAGGCACACACAGTCTGTGAAAAGAGTTTGGACTGAAGGGAGTAAGTCTGGATGGTGCTAGTGCAGATTTTCAAATTTGGCAAAAGGTGTTTGATGCATGTTTGGGGAAGTTAACCCCCTCCAAATGCATTGAGAGTTAACATGATTTTGTTTTGGATATAATTCGGAGGCTCTACCAAATTTGAGCTCCATTGGACAAGTTTGACAATGTAAACTTGAAAATACCCACAAATGGGCAGATTTGCTATCTTGTGAGAATATGTGAGCAAAACAATTCCCACAAATTCAAATCTTGGCATGATCTCCTTATTTGGGGTATTGAGCACTCCTTCAAACTTTGATACCAAATGGACAAACATGGCAATGTAGAGTTGCTCCAACTTGATTCTGGACAGAAAGGGTTTCTGAATTATTTGGTGAATCAAATCACCTTGGATGGAGGTGAAACTTGGCAAGATATTTTGAACATGTAGCATGTAGGACATGCTAGAATTTTTTGGGAATTTATTGAGAATATTTACTTTGGAAATATTTCAAAAGGTTGAAACAGACAGAATTGGTTTTAAAAGGTTTGCTCTAATTTTTTGAACATGACTAGGGGTTGAAACTCTTATGTATGGAAAATATATGTCCTCTGAGTATTCCCAATTTTTGTCAGATTTTACTAAGGTAGAAAAATATTTTTTCACCGAGAAATATCATTTCTCGCCTTAGAAAAGAACATATAAATAAAATAGGAAACTAAATTTAAAAATAATTATTTTATGGTTTTGAAAAGTTATATTAATATTAGAATCAGAATACAATCTTTGTGTGAAGGCACTCCCTTAAATGAGGGACTTGTAGTGCAAAGCCCGAAGCAAGGTTTTTGGTTTACCAAAATAATTAAAAAGGATTTTGATGGAAATAATATTTAAAAAATTGTTCTTAGAGCTCTATTCCCAAGAACACATACAAACAATGACAACCGAGGAACTCATTGAATTTACTTAAAAAGTTATAATTTGTACCAAATTTTGAAAGAAGACAACAGAGACAAAGTGATGTGAAAACAAGGTGTGACACACCTATCCCCCTTAAAAAAATCTCGTCCCCGAGATTCCTATGCTAGGTGCTAAAAAGTTACGAAAACTCGGATCTAGGATAGTCTTCAAGCTCCCATATTACTTCTGCCTCGGTGTGGTTGCTCCACTCGACCTTGAAGTATTTGATGGAATGGCTTCGGGTACAACGCTCGGCTTCGTCGAGAAGGCGGACCGGTCTCTCGCGATAAGTGAGGTATGGGTGAAGGTCAATAGCTTGATGGTCGATGTCCTTATAAAGATATGGACGGCTTGTGTAACGCCCCAAAATTTTGGTCATGATCGTTATTTATTTAAAATTGGCCAGGGTAATTAAAAAATATATTTTTGGGTTTTCTGCCCATTTCACACCCCTTCTTAGTCCTATTTTGTAAAAAGATTTCCTCCTTAAGTAGGAGTTTTTGAGAGTTATTATTTACTTGAGTGTTGCCTCAAATATTCTTCCAATTATTTCCAAATCATTTGAAGGCACTTTTATAAATATTTTTTTCTAGGGTTCATTTATTCAAAAAAAATTACTTGTAAGGCCTGATTTCAACTACAACCATTTGATAACTTCTTTTAAAAATTCCACAAAAAACTTGGAAATGACCTAGTATGTTTTTGAATCAATTTTATGTTATAATATAGCGAAGTGTTCTGAAATAATTGAGCTCATTATTTTCTTTTCTATTTTGGTCCAATTTGGTGTTTTGTACTACAAGCCCTAGATATAATACTTCACAAATTCTACAAAAATTTGGAGAGATCGAGGAGTTCATATAAATAAGTTTTATGCAAAAACAAATATTGGTCTTTTGAAAAATTTGAGCACAACTTCCTATTTTTTGTCCTTGACCAGATTTGCAAATTGCATTGCAACCCTAATTATTTATTACCCAAAGCTTTTGAATTTTTCTCCACTTGTAGACTAACGTGCAAAACCCTTAAGTCCAGGAGATCAACCCCTTTTGGATTTATTAAGCCCATGTATGAACCTCCCTAAGATACTGGCCATGACTGTTTTTCTCAAATTGTTGCACTAACAAGTTTATGCTTTGTGAAAACTAGCCTTGCCATCACTGCTAGTGTCCAGAGAGACCTTGGACTGGAAACTTTCGTAGCCAGCCGATCCACCTAGATGCCATTGGCATTCTGTCAAACACCCTGAGGGCATGGACAGAAATGACCGAGTGCAAACCTTCCATTATGGATTTATTCCAGTGCTTAAACCAACATATCTAGTAAGGCCCTGATAATTAGCCTAGCCACCCTGTTAATTCTCTGCTCAACCCAAACCCTCTAGCCCCTCGTGGCATTCGGTCGAGCACCCACCGTGCGCACCCACAACATGCCTAAGCGCGCGTTTTGCACGTGTTGGGCAGTAGACACCGCGCCCACCTGCCCTGTTCCTAGCATCACCCGTGTAGTGGAAGCCTGCAGCGCCTCATTGCTAACACTATTGGCGCTTGCTGCACCTCCGGTAACCGTGTTGGCCGTCGATACCAGCAATTTCTGACCCACGAGTTAAACACCGCCCCAGCCATCCCTGCTCGCCAGCTACCCCCCCCCCCCCCCCCCCGTTTGACTCACCCCTGCATCCGTTGGAATTATGCCCTAGAGGCAATAATAAATGTATAGTTATTATTATAATTCCTGTATCAAGATAATAGTTTATTATCCATGCTATAATTGTATTGAATGAAGACTCATTTACATGTGTGGATACATAGACAAAACACCGTCCCTAGCATGCCTCTAGTTGGCTAGCCAGTTGATCGATGATAGTCAGTGTCTTCTGATTATGAACAAGGTGTTGTTGCTTGATAACTGGATCACGTCATTGGGAGAATCACGTGATGGACTAGATCCAAACTAATAGACGTAGCATGTTGATCGTGTCATTTTGTTGCTGCTGTTTTCTGCGTGTCAAGTATTTATTCCTATGACCATGAGATCATATAACTCACTAACACCAGAGGAATGCTTTGTGTGTATCAAACGTCGCAACGTAACTGGGTGACTATAAAGATGCTCTACAGGTATCTCCGAAGGTGTTAGTTGAGTTAGTATGGATCAAGACTGGGATTTGTCACTCCGTGTGACGGAGAGGTATCTCGGGGCCCACTCGGTAATACAACATCACACACAAGCCTTGAAAGCAATGTAACTTAGTGTAAGTTGCAGGATCTTGTATTACGGAATGAGTAAAGAGACTTGCCGGTAAACGAGACTGAAATAGGTATGCGGATACTGACGATCGAATCTCGGGCAAGTAACATACCGAAGGACAAAGGGAATGACATACGGGATTATACGAATCCTTGGCACTGAGGTTCAAACGATAAGATCTTCGTAGAATATGTAGGATCCAATATGGCATCCAGGTCCCGCTATTGGATATTGACTGAGGAGTCTCTCGGGTCATGTCTACATAGTTCTCGAACCCGCAGGGTCTGCACACTTAAGGTTCGACGTTGTTTTATGCGTATTTGAGTTATATGGTTGGTTACCGAATGTTGTTCGGAGTCCCGGATGAGATCACGGACATCACGAGGGTTTCCGGAATGGTCCGGAAACAAAGATTGATATATAGGATGACCTCATTTGATTACCGGAAGGTTTTCGGAGTTACCGGGAATGTACCGGGAATGACGAATGGGTTCCGGGAGTTCACCGGGGGGGGGGGGGGGGGAGGGGGCAACCCACCCCGGGGAAGCCCATAGGCTTTGGGGAGACACACCAGCCCTTAGTGGGCTGGTGGGACAGCCCCAAAGGGGCCTATGCGCCAAAATAAGGAAATCAAAGGAAAAAAAAAGAGGGAAGAAGTGGGAAGGGAGAGGGACTCCTCCCACCAAACCAAGTCCAACTCGGTTTGGGGGGGGGGGAGTCCTCCCCCCCTTGGCTAGGCCGACCCCTTGAGGGTCCCTTGGACCCCAAGGCAAGGTCCCCCTCCCTCCTCCTATATATATGGAGCTTTTAGGGCAGATTTGAGACGACTTTCTCACGGCTGCCCGACCACATACCTCCATAGTTTTTCCTCTAGATCGCGTTTTTGCGGAGCTCGGGCGGAGCCCTGCTGAGACGAGATCATCACCAACCTCCGGAGCGCCGTCACGCTGCCGGAGAACTCTTCTACCTCTCCGTCTCTCTTGCTGGATCAAGAAGGTCGATATCATCGTCGAGCTGTACGTGTGCTGAACGCGGAGGTGCCGTCCGTTCGGTACTAGATCGTGGGACTGATCGCGGGATTGTTCGCGGGGCGGATCGAGGGACGTGAGGACGTTCCACTACGTCAACCGCGTTTTCTAACACTTCTGCTGTACGATCTACAAGGGTACGTAGATCACTCATCCCCTCTCGTAGATGGACATCACCATGATAGGTCTTCGTGCGCGCAGGAATTTTTTTGTTTCCCATGCGACGTTCCCCAACAGTGGCATCATGAGCTAGGTTCATGCGTAGATGTCTTCTCGAGTAGAACACAAAAGGTTTTGTGGGCGGTGATGTGAATTTTGCTGCCCTCCCTAGTCTTTTCTTGATTCCGCGGTATTGTTGGATTGAAGCGGCTTGGACCGACATTACTCGTACGCTTACGAGAGACTGGTTTCATCGTTACGAGTAACCCCCTTTGGTCAAAGATGACTGGCAAGTGACGGTTTCTCCAACTTTAGTTGAATCGGATTTGACCGAGGAGGTCCTTGGATGAGGTTAAATAGCAACTCATATATCTCCGTTGTGGTGTCTGCGTAAGTAAGATGCGATCCTACTAGATACCCTTGGTCACCACGTAAAACATGCAACAACAAAATTAGAGGATGTCTAACTTGTTTTTGCAGGGTATGATTGTGATGTGATATGGCCAACGATGTGATGTGATATATTGGATGTATGAGATGATCATGTTGTAATAGAAATATCGACTTGGATGTCGATGGTACGACAACCGGCAGGAGCCATAGGGTTGTCTTTATACTAACGTTTGTGCTTGCAGATGCGTTTACTATTTTGCTAGGATGTAGCTTTAGTAGTAATAGCATAAGTAGCACGACAACCCCGATGGCAACATGTTGATGGATGATCATGGTGTGGCGCCGGTGACAAGAAGATCGTGCCGGTGCTTTGGTGATGGAGATCAAGAAGCACGTGATGATGGCCATATCATGTCACTTATGAATTGCATGTGATGTTAATCCTTTTATGCACCTTATTTTGCTTAGAATGACGGTAGCATTATGAGGTGATCTCTCACTAAAATTTCAAGACGAAATTGTGTTCTCCTCGACTATGCACCGTTGCTATAGTTCGTCGTTTCGAGACACCACGTGATGATCGGGTGTGATAGACTCAACGTTCACATACAACGGGTGCAAAACAGTTGCGCACGCGGAACACTCGGGTTAAGCTTGACGAGCCTAGCATGTGCAGACATGGCCTCGGAACACATGAGACCGAAAGGTCGATCATGAATCATATAGTTGATATGATTAGCATAGGGATGCTTACCACTGAGACTATACTCAACGCACATGATGATCGGACTTGGGATAGTGTAAGTGGATCATGAACCACTCAAATGACTAGAGAGATGTACTTTTTGAGTGGGAGTTTAGCATATAATTTGATTAAGTTGAACTCTAATTATCTTGAACATAGTCTAAGTCCACTTTGAATATATTTGTGTTGTAGATCATGGCTCACGCAAGTGTCATCCTGAATTTTAATACGTTCCTAGAGAAAGCTAAGTTGAAAGATGATGGAAGCAACTTTGTAGACTGGGCTCGTAATCTTAAGCTAATCTTACAAGCTGGAAAGAAGGACTATGTCCTTAATGCTGCGCTAGGAGAGGAACCACCCGCTACGGCTGATCAGGATGTTAAGAACGCTTGGTTAGCGCGTAAGGAGGACTACTCAATAGTTCAATGTGCAGTCTTGTATGGCTTAGAACCGGGACTTCAACGTCGCTTTGAGCGTCATGGAGCATTTGAGATGTTCCAGGAGTTGAAGTTTATCTTTCAGAAGAACGCCCGTATCGAGAGGTATGAGACCTCTGATAAATTCTATGCTTGCAAGATGGAGGAAAACTCGTCTGTCAGTGAACATGTGCTCAAAATGTGTGGGTACTCAAACCGTCTAGCTGAACTGGGGATTGAACTCCCGCAAGAAGCTATCACTAACAGAATCCTTCAATCACTGCCGCCAAGCTATAGAGGCTTTGTGTTGAACTACAAAATGCAAGGGATGAACAAGTCTCCCGGCGAGTTGTTTGCGATGTTGAAAGTTGCAGAGTCTGAACTCCGTAAAGAGCATCAAGTGTTGATGGTGAGCAAGACCACTAGTTTCAAGAGAAACGGCAAAGGAAAGAAGGGCAATTCGAAGAAGAGCGGCAAGCCTGTTGCCAATCCGCCGAAGAAACCCAAAGCTGGACCTAAGCCTGAAACAGAGTGCTTCTATTGCAAGTGTATGGGTCACTGGAAGCGCAATTGCCCCAAGTATCTGGCAGATAAGAAGGCGGGCAAAGAAAAATCAGGTATATTTGATATACATGTTATTGATGTGTACTTAACCGGCTCTCGTAGTAGTGCCTGGGTATTCGATACCGGTTCTGTTGCTCACATTTGCAACTCGAAGCAGGAACTGCGGAATAGACGAAGGCTGGCGAAAGACGAAGGGACGATGCGCGTAGGAAACGGTTCCAAGGTTGATGCAATCGCCGTCGGCACCGTGTCACTTCAACTACCATCGGGATTAGTGATGAACTTAAATCATTGTTATTTAGTGCCTGCGTTGAGCATGAACATTATATCTGGATCTTGTTTATTGCGAGACGGTTACTCTTTTAAGTCTCAGAATAATGGTTGTTCTATTTCTATGAGTAACATCTTTTATGGTCATGCACCGAACGTGAGAGGATTGTTCATATTGAATCTCGATAGCGATACGCATATACATAACATTGAGACCAAAAGAGTTAGAGTAAACAATGATAGCGCCATATTTTTGTGGCACTGCCGCTTGGGTCATATTGGTGTAAAGCGCATGAAGAAACTCCATGCTGATGGACTTTTGGAGTCACTTGACTTTGATTCACTTGACACGTGCGAACCATGCCTCATGGGCAAGATGACTAAGACTCCGTTCTCCGGAACAATGGAGCGTGCAAGTGACTTGTTGGAAATCATACATACCGATGTGTGTGGTCCAATGAGCGTGGAGGCACGCGGCGGATATCGTTATTTTCTCACCTTCACTGACGATTTGAGTAGATATGGTTATGTCTACTTGATGAAGCACAAGTCTGAAACATTTGAAAAGTTCAAGCAATTTCAGAGTGAAGTAGAAAATCATCGTAACAAGAAGATCAAGTTCCTACGGTCTGATCGTGGGGGTGAATATCTGAGTTTCGAGTTTGGTACTCACTTAAGACAATGTGGAATTGTTTCGCAGTTAACACCGCCTGGAACACCACAGCGTAATGGTGTGTCCGAACGTTGTAATCGTACTTTGTTAGAGATGGTGAGATTTATGATGTCTCTTACTGATTTGCCATTATCATTTTGGGGTTATGCATTAGAAACAGCTGCATTCACTTTGAATAGGGCACCATCGAAATCCGTTGAGACGACACCATACGAACTGTGGTATGGCAAAAGGCCAAAGTTGTCATTTCTTAAAGTTTGGGGATGTGATGCTTAGGTCAAAAAGCTTTAGCCTGAGAAGCTGGAACCCAAAGCGGAAAAGTCCGTCTTCATAGGTTACCCAAAAGAGACAGTTGGGTACACCTTCTATCTCAAATCCGAGGGCAAAGTGTTTGTTGCTAAGAACGGAACTTTTCTCGAGAAGGAGTTCTCTCGAGAGAATTGAGTGGGAGGAAGATAGAACTTGACGAGGTTGTCGAACCTCTCATCCCTCTGGATGGTGGCGCAGGGCAAGGGGAAACCTCTATCGTTGCGACGCCGGTTGAGGAGGAAGTTGATGATGTTGATCATGAAACTCCAGTTCAAGTTTCTGTTGAACCACGCAGGTCGACGAGATCACGCGCTGCTCCAGAGTGGTACGCTAATCCCGTCTTGTCAATCATGTTGTTGGACAACAATGAACCTGCAAATTATGAAGAAGCAATGGTGGGCCCAGATTCCAACAAATGGCTAGAAGCCATGAAATCCGAGATAGGATCCATGTATGAGAACAAAGTGTGGACTTTGGAGATACTGCCTGAGGGCCGCAAGGCTATTCAGAACAAATGGATCTTTAAGAAGAAGACGGATGCTGACGGTAATGTGACCGTTTATAAAGCTCGACTTGTGGCAAAGGGTTTTTCACAAGTTCCAGGAGTTGACTACGATGAGACCTTCTCACCCGTAGCGATGCTTAAGTCCGTCAGAATCATGTTAGCAATAGCTGCATTTTTCGATTATGAAATCTGGCAGATGGATGTCAAAACGGTGTTCCTTAACGGTTTCCTTAAGGAAGAGTTGTATATGATGCAACCCGAAGGTTTTGTCGATCCTAAAAATGCTGACAAGGTGTGCAAGCTCCAGCGATCCATTTATGGACTGGTGCAAGCATCTCGGAGTTGGAACAAACGCTTTGATGAGGTGATCAAAGCATTTGGGTTTATACAAGTGGTTGGAGAATCTTGTATTTACAAGAAAGTGAGTGGGAGCTCTGTGGCGTTTCTAATATTATATGTGGATGACATATTACTGATTGGAAACAACGTAGAGCTTTCGGAGAGCATAAAAGGTTACTTGAATAAAAGTTTCTCTATGAAGGACCTAGGAGAAGCTGCTTACATTCTAGGCATTAAGATCTATAGGGATAGATCAAAACGCCTGATAGGACTTTCACAAAGCACATACCTTGATAAAGTTTTGAAGAGGTTCAAAATGGAACAGTCCAAGAAAGGGTTCTTGCCAGTGTTACAAGGTACGAGATTGAGTAAGACTCAGTGCCCAGCAACTGATGAAGATAGATAGCATATGCGCTCCATCCCCTATGCTTCGGCCATAGGTTCTATCATGTATGCCATGCTGTGCACTAGACCGGATGTTAGCCTGGCCATAAGTATGGCAGGTAGGTTCCAGAGTAATCCAGGAGTGGATCACTGGACAGCGGTCAAGAATATCCTGAAGTACCTGAAAAGGACTAAGGAGATGTTTCTCGTGTATGGAGGTGACGAAGAGCTCGCCGTAAAAGGTTACGTCGATGCAAGCTTTGACACAGATCCGGACGACTCTAAGTCGCAAACCGGATACGTATTTATTCTTAATGGGGGTGCAGTAAGCTGGTGCAGTTCCAAGCAAAGCGTCGTAGCAGATTCTACATGTGAAGCGGAGTACATGGCTGCCTCGGAGGCGGCTAAGGAGGGTGTCTGGATGAAGCAGTTCATGACGGATCTTGGAGTGGTGCCAAGTTCACTAGATCCAATAACCTTGTTCTGTGACAACACTGGTGCCATTGCCTTAGCAAAGGAACCAAGGTTTCACAAGACGACCAGACACATCAAACGACGCTTCAACCTCATCCGCGACTATGTCGAGGAGGAGGACGTAAATATATGCAAAGTGCACACGGATCTGAATGTAGCAGACCCGCTGACTAAACCTCTTCCACGGCCAAAACATGATCGACACCAGAACTGTATGGGTGTTAGATTTATTACAATGTAATTCACATGGTGATGTGAGGGCTGGATTATTGACTCTAGTGCAAGTGGGAGACTGTTGGAATTATGCCCTAGAGGCAATAATAAATGTATAGTTATTATTATAATTCCTGTATCAAGATAATAGTTTATTATCCATGCTATAATTGTATTGAATGAAGACTCATTTACATGTGTGGATACATAGACAAAACACCGTCCCTAGCATGCCTCTAGTTGTCTAGCCAGTTGATCGATGATAGTCAGTGTCTTGTGATTATGAACAAGGTGTTGTTGCTTGATAACTGGATCACGTCATTGGGAGAATCACGTGATGGACTAGACCCAAACTAATAGACATAGCATGTTGATCGTGTCATTTTGTTGCTGCTGTTTTCTGCGTGTCAAGTATTTATTCCTATGACCATGAGATCATATAACTCACTGACACCGGAGGAATGCTTTGTGTGTATCAAACGTCGCAACGTAACTGGGTGACTATAAAGATGCTCTACAGGTATCTCCGAAGGTGTTAGTTCAGTTACTATGGATCAAGACTGGGATTTGTCACTCCGTGTGACGGAGAGGTATCTCGGGGCCCACTCGGTAATACAACATCACACACAAGCCTTGCAAGCAATGTAACTTAGTGTAAGTTGCGGGATCTTGTATTACGGAACGAGTAAAGAGACTTGCCGGTAAACGAGATTGAAATAGGTATGCGGATACTGACGATCGAATCTCGGGCAAGTAACATACTGAAGGACAAAGGGAATGACATACGGGATTATACGAATCCTTGGCACTGAGGTTCAAACGATAAGATCTTCGTAGAATATGTAGGATCCAATATGGGCATCCAGGTCCCGCTATTGGATATTGACTGAGGAGTCTCTCGGGTCATGTCTACATAGTTCTCTAACCCGCAGGGTCTGCACACTTAAGGTTCGACGTTGTTTTATGCGTATTTGAGTTATATGGTTGGTTACCGAATGTTGTTCGGAGTCCCAGATGAGATCACGGACGTCACGAGGGTTTCCGGAATGGTCCGGAAACGAAGATTGATATATAGGATGACCTCATTTGATTACCTGAAGGTTTTCGGAGTTACCGGGAATGTACCGGGAATGACGAATGGGTTCCGGGAGTTCACCGGGGGGGGGGGGGCAACCCACCCCGGGGAAGCCCATAGGATTTGGGGAGACACACCAGCCCTTAGTGGGCTGGTGGGACAGCCCCAAAGGGGCCTATGCGCCAAAATAAGGAAATCAAAGGAAAAGAAAAAAAAAAGAGGGAAGAAGTGGGAAGGGAGGGGGACTCCTCCCACCAAACCAAGTCCAACTCGGTTTGGGGGGGGAGTCCTCCCCCCTTGGCTCGGCCGACCCCTTGAGGGTCCCTTGGACCCCAAGGAAAGGTCCCCCTCCCTCCTCCTATATATATGGAGCTTTTAGGGCAGATTTGAGACGACTTTCTCACGGCTGCCCGACCACATACCTCCGTAGTTTTTCCTCTAGATCGCGTTTTTGCGGAGCTCGGGCGGAGCCCTACTGAGACGAGATCATCACCAACCTCCGGAGCGCCGTCACGCTGCCGGAGAACTCTTCTACCTCTCCGTATCTCTTGCTGGATCAAGAAGGCCGAGATCATCGTCGAGCTGTACGTGTGCTGAACGCGGAGGTGCCGTCCGTTCGGTACTAGATCGTGGGACTGATCGCGGGATTGTTCGCGGGGCGGATCGAGGGACGTGAGGACGTTCCACTACATCAACCGCGTTCTCTAACGCTTCTGCTGTATGATCTAGAAGGGTACGTAGATCACTCATCCCCTCTCGTAGATGGACATCACCATGATAGGTCTTCGTGCGCGTAGGAAATTTTTTGTTTCCCATGCGACGTTCCCCAACAGCATCGTCGCGTGTCCCTGCAGCTCCAGAGGCAGTCGTCCGGCGATCTTATTGCTATCGCCTTGCACCGACCTCGAGCCCTCCTAGCAACAGCAAACTCATCGACACACCCATAGGAGACCACCCCTCCACCCCAATTCGGACGGGGACCTCAACCGCGGCCGCGCGTCAGATCGATTCTGCCAAGCTGAAGAATCCTAGCAAAACCTAAGCCACCCCTCGACCCCTCCTCAACCCCACAACGCTACCCCATCTCTTGGAACCTACGTAGAGACACCCTAGCTCAAATCCCACCTAAGACGAAGCTTCCCTCTTCCATGGATAAAGGGTTGCTTGCCCTCAAGCTCTGCCGCGTCCCCATGCCTCAAAAATGGATGCGTCTCACCCTTCCGATCAGATGCATAGCCAGAACATGGAAAATGGTGCATCGTGTCATAGTTAATCTCCGCCGGAGTGCAGTCCCCTGCTCTTTGTGAGCGTGAGCGGGAGGAGGAAGGAGAACCCGACAAATGGGTCCCATATGTCGGTGAGTGGGTCGGTTCCCTCGACCACACACCTGCGTGAGTGTGCTTCCCTCTAGGGAAGGCGTAATCAACTTGGTACGTTTCCCCTTGCGAAACCTTATGTGAACCAAAACATTTTCTTTTGCTGATTTGTTTTAAAAATAGAACTTTGAACAGACTTTGAGTGGCTCTAGTTTCTAAAATAATGGTCCAAATGAGCTGATTCTTTTTCTTACATCTTTGAAATTTCATCTAGTTTATTTTAGTATTTATTTTAAAAATTTCTAAGACAAATTTTTGTACTGTTTTGAAATTGTGGTTTAATTAGAATATTTTTTAAACTAGGCTATGGAGAGAGGAGCAGAACCATCAAAAGTTTTGAATTGCAACCTACCTCTCTACACTTGGAAGGCAAGCATTCTGAACCTACATATATCCTGGTTGTGTGTGGGTTGCTTTATGAGAAAAACATTATGGTTATGTTAAACAAAGTGATGTTATTTCATGTGACAATCATGCATGTGGCTTCATAAACTGAAAGTAAAATTATTGCATGATTGGGATGCATGGGACAATAGTAACATATTCCTACCACACATGTCTACTGGATGGGATCCGATGACAGTTGGTATGTCGTGGAAACACGACCTTGGGACTGACATCTCATGGGACGAGAGTGGTCAGCGAGGCATGTTGGGGTACGATAGGTAGTGACTCTATCTGCGGTGATAAAACATTTTGATGTTGCTAATCATGGAGGGAACAATTTAAACCTCGTGAGTTGACCGTAGATCGTGTCTTGTCAGTGTGTCACCTTAACACTTTGTGCTGCCAAAGGTCTACCTGAAATGGAAGATGGTTCAGTAGGTCATAAATCTATTACCAGGTACACACCAAGTGGAGAGGCCGGGATGAAGGTATCCGGGGCACTGGAATAAATTCAGTCATCTGGTTAGGGGGCAGGGGTGTTCCCGGTCTGGGACCGAGAGGGGAGAACTCTTCCCTTGTAGCACGCAGTATAAATTTGATCCCATGCTAGTCGAGGTTGGAGCCTCCCCGTCTTATGGTTCTTCTCTGGCGGCATAGTCCAAGTGATATCGGTCTTCACGGGAGAAAAATGGGTGTCTAATGGTTCTATATGCGGGATTAGAATGAGTGACCATGGTCAAGGAAAACTGGTTGACTAGTCAGGTGTCGGTCTGAGTATCGGTCTTCGGTGGTAGTTAAAGGAATTGTGAGACTAATCAGGAAACATGGTGGATGATCATAAACATTATCTTCTGTGGACTAACCCCTATGATTTAGGATTGTCGAATATCCCTCGGACGGTTCTACCTCCTGGATATTTATTAATTATTATTACTTCCTATAAGCCCTTTATGTGGTGTCGCTTAGACGCCCGACTAGGGCATGTTTATTATTTCATATAAGCCCTTTATGTGGTTTCGCTCAGACGCCCGACTTCGGCATGTTTATCTTTTCATATAAGCCCTTTATGTGGTGTCGGTCAGACGCCCGACTGTGGCACGCTTGTTATTATTTTATTCAAGCCCTATATGTGGTGTCGCTAAGACGCCCGACGGAGGCATGTTTTATATCACATCTGTTAATCTTCCTCTTACTGATCGTTTATTACTTTCTCAGCATGATTATATTTTCATTACTAGTACTTGAGAAGTGCATCAAAGGTTGACGAAGTATTGTGGTATTATTACAAGTGCATATTAACCCCTGCCAATTATTGTTTGTGTTCATGATGTTTGGAAGTACATTCAAAGTACTCACTCGCTTGTCCCTGACTATTGTCTTAGCCATATTGCATGCTTGGAGAGGAGGAATCTGACGATAACCCGGGAACCTAGGCATCGAAGATAGCCGCCGCATGAGATAGGAATTATTCACATCAGTTGTTCCTGTGGGAAATGGAGTCCCATAGACGCTGGAGATCACCGAACCACTTCCGCCATCAACCATTAGAAACCTTTTTTATGTACTCTATGGACCTCATCAGTCTTGTACTTCAAGTGTGTATCTTTGCTTGGACAAATGTATCAAGGATTTGTGCACAAGTTAACAGTATTCCTGGGGCTGGTATGCACAAGGGCCATTTTGAAGGGAAATTTAAATCCCCAAAAACCTGGTCGTGACAACCTTGGTATCAGAGCCAGGCTGGCCATTGGCTAATCCTATCTTAGTCGGGTCAATAAAACCTAGGTAACCACCCGGCCAAGCCTTCCCAAACCAGTAGCCCAAATATTGTTGCCAACACCTTTGGGCAATCGGTGCCCACCCTATTAGACTAGCCCTGTGGTCACAGGCGAGTGACCGACGACCAAATTGTCTTATTTCGCAAAATTGCAAGACAAGACTCTATCTTCCTTTTCTATAAAGGGAATGATTGTAGAGCACAGTGCATCGCAGCCACTACCACCTCCCAAGATGCCAGGCCCCATTGTTCACAATGAGACCACTACTACAGACCAAGGTGGTTTTGTAGCCATCCTCGCCAACTTGACCCATCGTGCCTTTGCCATGGAAGAGCCTTTGTTGTATGTTGTGTATCAGGAGGACACGAGTGATGCCATCCGTTACTTCTGGGACAGAGTACACATCTACGGCAGGAGTGTCATCCAAGAGCGTCCCCATCGGTTCACCGGAAGGACAACTTCCTACGATCCCGAAGCCATCCAGCTAGCAGCTCGAGAGGCAATAGTTCAACTCCGGCACCTGTCGCCAAGAGTTAATTGTCGCTCATTCCACTACTACCCTAGCCATGAAGGTTATGGTAGGCCGCTCCAAGTCACCAGCAGAGACCATGAGACCGACCCCGCCCTATTGCACCTCGTGCGCTACCTGAGAGCGCAAGAGGCACTATATGACCAGGTCACCCTCGACCTACTTGTAACTCGGGAAGAGCTAGCCTGTCTTGACCCAAGGAGGAGAGAAGTGGAGCCCGATGCCAGCAACTATGTAGTGTTTTTTGGGAGACCTATTGAGCTCCTCAGGTCTGTCCCAGCTGCCGAACTGAATCATGCGCCTATCTTCTAAGAGGAGCTTCGCCGCATTTTGGGGATTTCCTCCAATGAGACGGTAGCCACAACACCTCGCAATGGATACCACCGCTACCCCAGCCTTGTAGCCCCACCTCCTTCCACGAGAAACCGTAATGTCGTGGTTCCAGCAAACTCGACGTCCGCAAGACTCACCCACGTAGATGTAAACGAAGTAGACTAAGCCATAAACGGCCTTAGTGTTGTCTTGCGTGTAATGCATGAGCTGGTATTATCATATATAAATGGGCAAGTTGCTTTTGTGCCATTATTTATATTAAGTACCGTTGATAGCTATGTTTGTGTGCTTTTTGCCGTATAGTATGTAGTTGGACGTAACCAGAGGAAGTCGATTCCCAACAGACCAAAACAGTAGGATGTCGCGTTTCATGGACTATTATCTATGGTCTTGACCAAACCACGTTAGAGCGGAACCAACCACCGAGACCAACCCAACCTAAGGCTTGTGCCCCAACCCCGCCCTATATAAGAGTCACCCAGTGACTTTTTCTAACATCCCTCACCTTGTGCACGGCGTTCACAACCTTTTTTGCCATGCTACCCCAAGGGAGTTCCCTCAGAACTCAGGATGCAACTCCGGGTAGTTTTGTTAGGATATTGTGGGATTTTACCTACTGTACCATGGGGTCTCCCATGCCACCCCAGTACGAGCTTTTCAAGTCGAGGACTACTTCCACTACCTCGAAATATTGGGTAGTCGTTCACATTTTCACAGTAGATCCCAACCTAGACACCACAGAAGTCTGCTTCACCGAAAAATCTATGCCTACCCTGGAAATGGCCATAGAGGTTGCTGCCTACGAAGCGATTACTCATCTTAGATTTGCACTACCATATGCCAGTGAAAGGGCGTACTGTTGTTTTTCGAGACGTGCAGTGCCCGGAGGAGCAGCCTCTTTTCCAGGAACCCCATGTTGATCAGGCTCGTGCAGTATGTCATTGCTCGAGAGCGCTTGACACATCACATGATGGATTTCCTCCGGACCCTCGCTGTCCAAAACCTTGAGATCGCCATTGGAGAACCCTTGAGGATAGACCCGGCAGGACACATTCTGCGAGTCCTCCAACCGTTCGCCCCTGAAGAAGAAGTAGATATTCCACTGCTAGGAATATTCCCACTTGACCGTTAGATATTTGCGTGTTCCGTGAACGCCTTGCTTGTATCTGCTAGTCTAGTCTATGATTGTGTGATGTGATGGTTGTACCTTACCTTGTAAATTATTGCATGCATGTTTTATTTCAGCTGTGTGATTGCTACGGTTTTTCCCTGGCTTGTTTTCCTATGTAAATCCTTCGAGTAATAGATTTCTTAATAAAACTACTACAACAAAAATATTTCCAACAAGATCTGATTCGCATGCCAACCGGCTCACAACCACACTCAGTCTTTCAATGCACTAAGATCATAACCGCACACACCTGACACCTAGCTAGTCACCTCGCCAGCACCATAGTTTTTCCGAAAGGAATACACTATGGGTGTTTTCATTTTTGCAAAAGTGCTGCCAGCCTATGCATTTTGTGCGCGTGTAGTCTTCGTGTCGCCATTGCGGACAGCCACCACCCGAGCAGCAGCATCGCGATGATCATCCTAGATCATCACGCATAGTAGCACTGAGAACCCGCTCAACGCGGCTATTCCTCCATCCAGCAGGATTATCAGCCAACCCTGCTGCTTGTCCACCATTGGAGCCTCGCTTCGAGCTCCTGCAAACAAAGAGGAAGAGGAGGAAGAAGTAGGAGGAATGAGGCCAGGTTTGAGCTGGAGGAGAGAACCAAGCAGTCGTTTTATAGCCCGAGTTCGGTGGACGATGGACGCAGCCCACCAGCGCCGCTCGTCGCTCGATCGCCGGTGTTCGGAGACGAATCCGCGAGTATTGCTGACAAAGCGTTGGCCCGTGACGCGAGTGCACGCCACGCACTAAAATGGTACGACCCTAGACGCCTACGTGCTAAATACCACGCGTGGAGAAAGCAGCGGAAAGCGCACGAGAGAGAGAGTGAGAGGAGAGAAGAGAGCCGGAGGAAGAAGAACAGACCGACAGTGGATCCTCGGTCCACCTGTGAGCGAGTGAGAGCACTGTGCACTAGGGTACGGCAAGCACAATTTGGAAATACAAAAAATTTTCCTTTTCAAAAAGTTTCTCGTAACCATTCGTATCAACACCTCGATTTTGCAACCGTAGAAATTTTCTGTAGCACTAGTACCACACCAAAGTTGCACCAATTATTGTTTTTACTCTAATCTTATGGTTTTTGTGTAGATTCTGCAGTGTCGTAGGCGTTTACATTTTTACAAAGTCCCCAGCATATCTCGAGGATGAGATTTTTCTTAACGGGGGTAGAGTTTGTAACGCCCTGAAATTTTGGTCATGATTTAAAAAAAATTGGCCAGGGTAATTCAAAAATATTATTTTTGGGTTTTCTGCTATTTTCAAACCATTTCTTAGTGTTATTTTATAAAGAGATTTCCTCCTTAGTTAGGAGTTTTTGATAGATATTATTGACTTGAGTGTTGCCTCAAATATGTTTCCAATTATTTCCAAATCACATGAAGGCATTATATATATATTTTTTAAAGGGTTCATTTATTCAAAAACAATTACTTCTAACGCCTGATTTGAACTACAACCATTTGATAACTTCTTTTAAAAATTCCACAAAAAACTAGGAAATGACCTAGTATATTTTTGAATAAATTTTATGAAATAATATAGCCAAGTGTTTTGAAATAATTGAGCTCATTATCTTCTTTTCTATTTTGGTCCAATTTTGGTGTTTTGTACTACAACCCCTAGATACAGTACTTCAAAAATTAAAAAAAAAACTGGAGTTGTCAAGGAGTTCATATAAATGAGTTTTATGGAAGAACAAATATTGGTATATTGAAAATTTTGAGCACCGTGTCCTATTTTCTGTCCGGGACCAGATTTGCAAATTGCACTGCAATCCTAATTATTTCTTACCCAAAGCTTTTGAAAATTTCTCTGCTTGTACAGGACCCTGCAAAACCCTTAAGTCGAGGAGATCAGCCCCCTTTGGATTTATTAAGCCCATGTTTGAACCTCCCTAAGATACTGGACAAGATTGTTTTTCTCAAATTCTTTCACTAACAAGTTTATGCTTTGTGAAAACTAACCTTGCCATCATTGTTAGTGTCCAGAGAGACCTTGGATGGAAAGTTTGGTAGCGAGCTGCGCCACGTAGATGTCGTTGGCATTCTGTGAAAGACCCTGAGGGCATGGACAGAAATGACCTAGTGCAAACCTTGCATTATGAATTTATTCCAGTGCTCAAACCAACATGTCTAGCAAAGCCCTGGTAACTAGCCTAGCCACCATGTTAATTCTCAGCTCAACCCAAACCCTCTAGCCCCTACTGGCATTCGGTCGAGCACCTGCCGTGCGCACCCAAAGCACGCACAGAGCGCGCCTTTTGTACGTGTTGGGCAGTAGACACAGCACCCACCTGCCCTGTTCCCAGCTGTCCCCCCCCCCACCCGCGACGGAAGTTTTTGCGTCAGCTAGCGAAGACCGCTAGTCGGACCCCGTTTGACTCACCCTTGCGTTGCCGCGTATCCCTGCAGCTCCAGAGGCGGTCGACCGGCGATTTTATCGCTATCGGCTCGGACCGACCTCGAGGCCCTATAAGTAGGCACCCCCAAAAGCCCTCCTAGCAACGACAGACTCATCTGCACAACCGTATGAGACCACCCCTCCACCCAATTCGGACCAGGACCTCCATCTTCCCCAGCTCTGGTGACCTCAACCACCGCCGCGCCTCAGATCTATTCGGCCAAGCCTAAGCATCCTAGCCCTACATGAGCCAACCCCCGACCCCTCCTCAACCCCATGGAGCTACCCACTACTGGAATTCACTTATTTGTCGTCTGATGGCTGATGGCAAAGAGTGTCTTTGCCGTCAGCTTCCACAAAGCGGACGACAAAGAACTGGCTAATGGCATAGGACTTCATTGCCATCTGTCACTTCTGTGCCGTCAGCCACAGATGGCACAGAGCCGCAGAACAGACGGCAAAGCTATAGGTGGGGCCCGCCTGACTGCGAAGACGATAGGTCAAACTGGAATCACTACTATGCCGTCAGCCGCAGAAGGCAAAGATCCGCACAGCACACGACAAAGCTACAGATGGGGCCCACTGACTACGGGGATGTTAGATCGAAATGGAATCTTTTCTTTGCCGTCAGCCGCGGACGGCACAGAGCCTCCAGCAGACGGCAAAGAGCTAATGTTTGTAACGGCTCTTTGCCCCCACCCCGGCCACTCTCACTCATGTCCCACATGCACCACCGGCCCCTCTCTTCCACTCCTCTCCCGACGCCCACCGCCGCCACCGCCGTCGCCGCCCCACCGGCCCTGTCCCGCTGCCCCCCCACCGCCCCCGGTGCCTCCCCAATGCCCCGTAGCCCCGGCGCCGCCCCGGTGCCCCACAGCCCCGTCGCTGCTGCCCCACTGCTCCCGGCGCCACCCCCGCCGCCCCAACACCCCCGGTGGCCCAACACCCTCGGCGCCCCGACGCGCCCACGACGCCCTAGCCGACCCCGCCGGTGATCCCCCTATGCAATTAGTATGGTTAGGTTAGGTTAGTTTATTTGGTTTAGGTTAGTTAGTTAGTTAGTTTGTTAAATTAGTTAGGTTAGTTAGTTAGATTTGTTAGTTAGGTTAGTTAGCTAGTTAGCTTAATAGAAAGAAGAGGAAGAAGAAGAAGAAGAGGAGGAGGAGAAGAGGAGAAGAGGAGGAGGAGGAGGAGAAGAAAAAGAAGAAGAAGAAGAAGAGGAGAAGAAAAATATAAGAATGAGAAGAAGAAAAGAAGAAGAGAAGAAGAAGACAAGAATAAGAAAAGAAGAAGAGAAGAACAAAAAAACAAGAAGGGGAAGAAGAGAAAAAAGATGAAAAGAAGAATAAGTAGAAAAAGAGGATAAAGAAAAATTGAAATAGAAATAAGAGGAAGAATAAGAAGAAGAGGAGGAAGAAGAGGAGAAGAGGAGGAGGAGAAGAAGAAGAAGAGGACAAGAAGAGGAGAAGAAATAGGAAAAATGAAAAGAAGGAAGAAGAAGAAGAAGAGAAGAAGAAGGAGAAGGAGGAGGAGGAGAAGGAGCCCTCCTTCTTCTTCTCCTTCTTTTCTCTTCTTCCGGCAGAAGAAAGAAGAGAAGAAGAAGAAGAAGAAGAAGAGGAAGAAGAAGAAGAAGAAGAAGAAGAAGAAGAAAAGGAAGAAATGGAAGAAGAAGAAAAGGAAGAAGAGGAAAAAATGAATCGGCCGAAAAAGAAAATGACACCCTAACACCCTGACACGATGCTCCGACACCCCGACACGACATCCTGACATCCCAACACAAAACTCCACGCAACTGTTAATATGCCGTATATTTGTGTTAGGTCATATATTTTTTATTTTATTAATGAACACAAAATATTTCTGTTGATCGGCTGGATTTACATGTGACAGTTGTCTCGTTGCTATGAGGTCTGATGTGCGAAGACCTCCCCATGCATTCTACGAGCTCCGCCCTTCATTCATGGGTCAGTACAAATATCATCTCCTTCTCGACCCTTCATTTACTGTGGGTCGGTTTCGGATGACACTTGCTAGATGTAGGTAATTAAATTAATTTATCAGTATGGGTGACCAGTATGCGTCTCCCGTTCGAAAGGGTTGCAGTTATATATATGCATGCATTCTATTATATTTATAACTGTGATTCTTTTGAATTGTCCAATGTTATCCATGGACAGCCCGAGTATGTGTAGATTGGGTTCGTTTTCCCATATGCTTTGTTCCGGATCCGATGCATAATTTCGTCAGTGCCTCCCTGTTGTTTTCCGGATACACATCCTCTCTATTTATTACGGAGACGTGTATCACGAGAATAGCGGGGAGGTGCTGCCAAAATTTTGCGTTGGATCCGGAGGAGAGCATGGGAAAACAAACCCATTCTACACATACTCGGGTGGGATTAGGACCTATCTTTACCTATTAGCGTGTAGGCTGCATGGACGTAATAAAAATGGTGAACTTGATTAAATAATGAATATATATGCTAAATTATATATAAATATATTTCCTGTGTGTTTAGTAGCTAGGCAAGATGAGTGATCGTGCGTGGATGTACACCGGTCACCCTAGTCAGAAAGAGATGACGAAAGAATGGTTTCTAAAAACCAAGGAATTTGTGAAAGCCGCATTTGCGAATGTCCAGGAAAGAAAGTATTGCCCCTGTCCTGGATGCGACAACTATAAAAAGACGACAACGGTTGTAATGATTAAACACCTACAGAAGAGGGGTTTTAAGCCTAATTATACGGTGTGGACATTTCATGGTGAGTCTATACAACGCACCAGAGCTGAGGTGGTCCATCGTCGCACCGACGAGCATGGTACGGGGATCAAAGACATGGTGCAAGACTTTGATGATGCTCGGCATTCAAAACATGAAACGGAGGAATCCACAAAGGCATTCTATGAAATGTTGGAGTCTTCAAAACGTCCTCTCCATGAGCACACTGAGCTTTGTCAGCTAGATGCAATTGCACAAGTTATGGCTCTGAAGGCGCAGTTTAACTTGGGAAGAAAATGCTACGACGCGATGATGACACTAATGGACGTTTCCTACCCAAAGGCCATGTCATGCCTGCAAACCTGTACCAGTCGGACAAAATACTTCGTGTACTTCAGATGCCCTAGGAGAAGATAGATGCATCTGAGAAAGGATGTGTCTTATTTACGAAGGAGTATGCACAATTGCACTATTGTCCCAATTGGGAGTCTTGCAGGTATCTTGTGGTAGAGAACGGTATGGGTGAGAAGAAGCAGACCAAAATCACAGTTAGTGTTCCTCGGTATATGCCAATCGTACCAAGGCTTCAACGTCTTTTCATGGTCGAAGAGACAGCCACACAGATGACATGGCACAAATTGGGCAAAAGAACCGAACTAGATGCGGATGGGAATAAGATGGCGGTACACACATCCGATGGGGAAGCGTGGAAACATTTTGATGGCTTGCATCAGGATAAAGCGGCAAAACCAAGGAATCCATGAGTCCATGCCGCCACGGATGGTTTTAATCTCTTCGGTATGACGGCAACCCAATAGAGTTGTTAGCCTGTATTTGTCATTCCACTCAATCTCCCCCCCCCCCCCGGCAGATTATGCAAAGAAAGAACATATTTCTGACGTTGATAATTCTAGGGCCCAATTATATGGGGAAGAATATGAATGTGTACCTGCAACCGCTTAAGGATGAATTGGAAGAAGCTTGGTGAAAGGACGTGGATGTCGCCTAGGGGGGGGGTGAATAGGCGCTTTAAAATAATTAAGGTTTAGGCTTGAACAAATGCGGAATAAAACTAACGTTTAATATGTCAAGCATAGAACCTACAAACAACTAGGCTCACCTATGTGCACCAACAACTTATGCTAAGCAAGATAAACAACTATGTGATAGCAAGATATATTACAATAAACAATATGTCTATCACAAAGTAAAGTGCATAAGTAAACGGTTCGGGTAAGAGATAACCGAGGCACGGGGAGACGATGATGTATCCCGAAGTTCACACCCTTGCGGATGCTAATCTCCGCTAGAGCGGTGTGGAGGCATAATGCTCCCCAAGATGCCACTAAGGCCACAGTAATCTCCTCATGCCCTCGCACAATGCAAGATGCCATGATTCCACTAAGGGAACCCATACAAATGGCAAACCTTGCGGGCGGTCACCGAACCCGTACACGTGGCAACCCTTGGGGGCGGTTACCGGTACCCGTACAAATTGCTCGGGGCAATCTCCACAACCTAATTGGAGACCCCAACGCTTGACCGGAGCTTCACACCACAATGATTGAGCTCCGAGACACCACCAAGCTTCTAGGATGCCAAAGCATCCGCGAAGAAGAATATCTAGGGTACTAATTACCAAAGGTAATAAGCTTCTCAAACCTCACTTCCACGTATCGTCGTGGAGAACTCAAACCGATGCAACTAATGCAATGGCAAGAACACACGAAGTGGTCAAGTCCCTCACACTCAAATCCCTCCACAACAACGAAAGCTATGGAGAAATATGAGAGGAAGAACAAGGAGCTCACAAAGAACTCCAAGATCAAGATCCAAGGGGTTCCCCTCACATAGAGGAGAAAGTGATTGGTGGAGATGTGGATCTAGATCTCCCCTCTCTTCTCCCTCAAGAACAAGCAAGAATCATTGGAGGGATTGAGAGTAAGCAAGCTCTAAGAATGTCAACAATGGAGGTAGAACAAGAGCTCGACGGATGGATAAGGCCAAGGGGGAAGAAAACCCCCTTTATATAGTGGGGGCAGGAATCAGACCGTTACCCCCACTCTCTGCCCGAGCTCCAGCGGTACTACCGCTGGCTGCAGTGGTACTACCGCTGGCACTCCAGCGGTACTACCGCTGACTGCAGCGGTACTACCGCTGGCACTCCAGCGGTACTACTGGTGGCCCCAGCGGTACTACCGCTGGGCCCCTGGTAGTGCAAAGGCACTACCACCGCCAAGAAAGTCTTCGCAAAAAGGTCCATCCACGAACAACCGCTAGGCAGGCGGTACTCAGCTCCTGGAGCGGTACTACCGCTGACCAAGGGCGGTACTACCGCCAGCCAGCGGTACTACCGTTCACTAGTGGAGAAAGGGGTATTAGAACCGGTTGGTAAGGGCCTTTGGACCAGGATACACATCCGGTGCTACGTATCCGGGACTAAAGGCCCCCCACTTTAGCACCGGTCTCTTACAAACCGGTGCTAAAGGCCTCCACGTGGGCGCCGAAAAGTGCGCGCAGGCGGAGGAACTTTAGGACCGGTTGGTAACACCAACCGGTCCTAATGCCATTTTTTTTCTTTTTTTTTCCTTTTCTTTTCAGGGTTTCCGATTCCGTATTTCGGTGTTCCCGTGTTCCGTATTTTCAGGGTTTTCGTTTACGTGTTTCCGGTTCCGTATTTCCGTTTACGTCTTTCCGATTCCGTGTTTCCGATTCCGTGTGTCCGTGTTCCGTTTTTTACGAACACGTAATCGGAAACACGTATCCGGAAACACCGATTCCGTGTTTGCGGTTAAGTGTTTCTCCGATTCCGTGTTTGCGGTTAAATGTTGATGCACCAAATAAAAGTACATATATACATGTAACACAAAGTACTGGACCGATTATCATTACATAATTTGAAGTTCGTTTCCTATATATAGCTCGATACTTGCATAGAGAAGGGAGCTGGCTATTGGTTCATAGGATGGAAAAATTCTCCGCCTTCATCTATGACTTGCGTGAAGAGAAATCCTGCCAATTCCTCTGCAACTGCCTTGCAACGTTGGATTGGTCTTAGCATCGCCCGCTTTCGTTGCAGCTTTAAAATAAGTAGATGAAAACAATTAAGTTATGAACAAAACTAACATAATTGATGGCAACATAAATAAAGTTATGAAGATCCGGTTACGTACCTCTAGATTTCTGGAAGTACGGGATTTCTCATAGATAATCCTGTGAATGTACTCGCAAATGTAGTATCCACAATAATCAGTGCCCTGTGGTTGTTGCGGGACGCCCTATATAAGAGAACATAATTCAGTCAAATTAATAATAATCAAGAGAATGGTAATGGTATTGAAACCAGGGTACGTAGTACTACTTACTTTGTTAATCTGAAAGTGGAGCTTGTCAGCCCATGTACCGGGTTCTTCCTTGATGAACATTTGCCAAACCCTGGCCGACAAAGAAAAATGAATACAAGAGTTAATTATTACTTACTTGATATCAGGAAATGAACCAAAAAGAGGCCGATGAACGAAAGAGGCCGATATATATATACCTTTGAAGCATCTGACGCGCGCTCTTCCATTTGTCAGCGTCCCAGGTTAACGGGTCCCAGACTTCAACCACTCCTTGATCGATTCTAATGATGAACAATATGAAGTGGGACCTGCGCACGTGTACACACGCAGTCATGCATACTCATCAATTACACTTAACATCAGGTAAGCAAAATGGAATGTGTACAAGACAGTAACACTCACTTGAATGCGTAGGGCCAAAGTATTTCTTTTTTGGTACTTTGTCGCTTCAAAAACCTTAGCAAATCATCCGGTGTATCCTTGTTGAACTTTTCTATTGTCTCTTGATGAAACGAATACGGGTCAATGAACCCAAAGTCCCAGATTCCTGCCAGCCTGCATTCACGAATCTTCATTCTGCATAGTAGCGTACAAAAAGAATGTCTCGTGAGTGATAATTATACGGGCAATGAACGCGAGCTTAACTAAATAATTAAATTACACAAATAAATCACTTACAAACAGTAGCAGCTGACGATAGCTTTGTCGAGGGCACGTTGATTGTACATCTGGAAAAAATCATTGAACCCAATCTCCACACCGTACTCTCTGAAGTAGTGTTGATCCTGAACTGCCGCCATGATACAGTCTCTCTTTTGCCTTGCGGCCTCCAAGTACCAACCATGTAAATTCCATAGTTGGGTTGTTAGAGCACTAGGATTTTCGACCATAGGCTGCTCGGGCTTATATTTATATACCACCTCAGCAATAGCGTAACCTACGTCGCCCATGCGTGGACCGGACACTGAAGCCTGGTCAGATAACACCTTGAGCGGGGCAATTGACTGTGCTTCTTATTGTCCGAGCTGGGGAACTTGTTTCCCGCATTTCGTCTGCTCCGCCTGCTTCATCTGCTCCGCCTGCTTCATCTGCTCCGCCTGCTTCATCTGTGCGGTGTGCATCTTTTCAATGAACCATTCATAGTCTGAAAGGGGCGGCGGTGGCGGCGGTTCAGGATAATATAAGTTGTCGATGGTGCGCTCAATTTTCCACTTTGGTACGTTCTTCAGAGTTTCCTTCCAGATGTCTGGAGGGGGCTTCAGGGGAAACCGTGCGAACCATGCTTTGTTTTTGGCTTTCACGGCCTCGTCTAGTTCCTCCGGAGTCATCAGGCCTGGTAAATTCGGGGGAGTCTTGACTTTATTGGGTTTCCTTTCTCTCTTCTTGGGAGGACTCCTGTTTCTTCTGAACTGTAGCTTCCGCTTTGCCGTACCCGTAGTGCGCGCATCCGTCGGCTCACTGGAGTGCACGGGCGATGGACACTCGGCCTCGGGCTCCCTATCTTCGTTGTGGGGTGGACTTGGAGGTGCGTTGGGGGTGGACTTGGAGGTGCGTTGGGGGGTGGACTTGGAGGTCGTGCATTCTCTGTACGAAAGTGAAAAAACTATTAAAAATAGGCTTACATGTGGTGCAACATTCAGTAATTGTTGGAGGTGGTGCATAATTGTACCTGGAGGAGTCGGTGGCCTTGGCGTCGCGTTAGGAAACATGATGTGTTTCTTCTTCCACAAGATGATACCAAGCTCCATTTCTCCGAGTGTCTTCTCACCTTCACCTCCAGGAATATCAAGCTCAATTGACTGGCATCCCGGCGTAATTGTTGACAACCCGACACGAGCATGGGATGCTGGAATCTGACCACCATGGTAGGTTGCTCCAGGTTGATTCGGTAAAGCATAGTCTGACGCCACCATGAAGGATATGTTCCCCATTGGCATATGTATCTCACAGTTTGTCTTCTCCGTGACATCATCCACGGGGTAGTGAGGCGCCGACGGTTTGACTGCAGGACCGTCTTCTAGCTGCAGCTGCGTGGAACCAACGCTGCTTCTATGCTGAGATGGGACGGCATCTGCTACAGGATCGTCTTCTAATTGCTGCCTATCAGCGTCAGGTGCAGGATCTTCTTCCTCCTCTTCAGTGTCAGGTACAGGGTGTCCCCCTTTCTTCAAGAGAAACGACACCTTTTCTTCTAATGTTGCTATCCGTTCCAGCGCCTTCCTCTTGCTTCTACCACGGCTTCTGTAAGTGCCAAGGTCCGCCGGAAACCCTTGGTTCCACGGGGTAGTGGCTCCAAAGCCTCGTGTTCGTCCCCAATTTTCGGGGTTCCCGAGTGCCTTCGTCAACTCGTCGTTCTCTCTATCGGGAACAAAAGTGCCTTTTCGAACAGCTTCTATTGCCTTCTCTAGATCTGATACGACTTGTCTTATTTTTTCCGACCATGGTCCCTCCGCAACAATCATCCCAGTCTCAGCGTCCAACGTTGCCCCATGCGCGAACAACCAGAACTTGGACCTATCGAGCCAGTCATGTGTCTGTGGAATGATATTTCTTTTCAGAAGCGCATCTTCATAGCGTCGCCACCTAGGCAGGGCAGTCATGTAGCCACCTGACCCCAAAATATGGTGATATTTCTTCTTCTTCGCATTCTCCGTATTTGTCGCTGATCGGGATGTAAAGACACCCGATTTCTTGTACGCCTTAAAATCAGGCCAAGCGTCTCTTATCTTCACTAGGTGCCCAGTGAAAACTGGATCTTCGTCCTTATATTTCTTCCGCAAGTCTTTCTTCCACCTCTGGAATTGTGTGGCCATCTTCTTCAAAGCCCACTCCTCGACTTTCTTCTTCTTATCTTCCGCTACGCTGAAATTTAGCCAGACCGTGTCGCAAAGCACTCTTTTCAATCTGTCATCGACATAAGTAGCTCCAACGTTGGCGCCGGTCTTCGGCTTATTCCATTCTATTAAGTTGATCGGGACCAGGTCTCTTACAACAACTCCGCACTGATTTACAAATTTGCGATAAGTTTTTGGGGGTTCCAGTGGTTTGCCATCAGCAGCAACTTTATCGATCGAGTACCTTGCAGTATCTTTCAACCTTGCGGCCGGGCCTCGTTTCGACTTCGTCTCAGTACTTGCGCTAGGTGTTCCGGAGGGCACCTAAACGGGAAAATAATGATTCGTTAGTAAGTGCAATACAAATTAATTGTTGCGTCAACAGTGACTTGAGATATACATTGGCAGAGTTTGTTCCGGAGGGCACTTCTTCATCTACTACATCTTCTATATTCTCAGCTCCGTCACCGGAGTCGTTCAAAAATTGATTGCTAAACGCATGCCCATCGTCGTCATCATGATATATGGCCGTTGCATCTTCAAAAATCATCTGGCACATGTATCTTTCCTTCTCCGCCTCACCCATTTCCGCGAGCTGATCGGCGTGCTGATCATGTGGTTCTTGGGGATCCATAGCTCAACACTTGCTAGTAACAAGAATTTAACTTAGCAAAATTATTTACGGAAAAGTTTTACGGAACCGGAAAGTTTACGGAAAAGTTTTACGGAATCGTCGGAGTCGTAATCATCGCAAAGTTTTACGGAATCGTCGGAAAGTTTTACGGAATCGTCGGAATCGTCGGAAACTTTCCCCGCAGTTATGGAATTAATCGTCGGAATCGTAGGAAAGTTTTACAGAATTGTAATCGTCGGAAAGTTTTACGGAATCATCGGAATCGTCGGAAACTTTCCCCGCAGTTATGGAATCGTCGGAATCGTAGGAAAGTTTTACGGAATTGTAATCGTCGGAAAGTTTTACGAAATCGTTGGAATCGTCGGTTTAGGGTTTTACGGAATCGTCGGTTCAGGGTAAACTATGAACCGTCGGAATCGTTGGTTTAGGGTTTTACGGAATCGTCGGAATCGTCGGTTTAGGGTAAACTATGAATCGTCGGAATCGTCGGTTTAGGGTTTTACGGAATCGTCGGAATCGTCGGTTTAGGGTAAACTATGAATCGTCGGAATCGTCGGTTTAGGGTTTTACGGAATCGTCGGAATCGTCGGTTTAGGGTAAACTATGAATCGTCAGAATCGTCGGAATCGTCGGTTTAGGGTTTTACGGAATCGTCGGAATATGATGAAGGCGGCTTCACGTAACTTTTTTTTATAGGATGTCCTTACGTGAATATACGAAAATATGGATATACGAAAATATGGACGATATACCTTTGACGACGGCGCGGCGAAGAGGTGGCGAGGAGGCGACGTTGCGGCGAGGAGGCAGCGCGAGGATCGGCGAGGAGGTGGCGCGAGGAGGCCGCGCGCGAGGAGGCGGTGAGGATCGGCGAGGAGGCGGCGGCCGGCGCGGCGAGGAGGCGACGGCACGGCGAGGAGGCGGCGAGGATCGTCGGCCGGCGAGGCGGCGCGAGGAGGCCGCGGCGCGAGGAGGCGGCCGGCGCGGCGAGGAGGCGGCGGCGCGGGCGAGGAGGCGGCGCCGCGCGAGGAGGCGGCGGCGGCGGCGCGAGGAGGCGGCGCCGCGCGAGGAGGCGGCGGCGCGAGGAGGCGGCGGCGCGGCGAGGCGGCGACGGCGCGGCGAGGCGGCGAGGAGAGATCGAGGCGGCGAGGAGGCGAGAGAAGGAGAGAAGGCACGCGCGGGAAGGCGAGAAGTTGGCGACCCCGGAGAGGTATAGGGCCTTTAGCACCGGTCTTTGTTAGCAACCGGTGCTAAATTCGGGCGCGAACAGAACCCACCTTTAGGACCGGTTGTTGTTACAGACCGGTCCTAAAGGTCACCTTTAGGACCGGTTGTTGTTGCAGACCGGTCCTAAAGGTTGTTTTCCTTTTTCTTTTTTCCTTTTTTCTGTTTCCTGTTTTCTTTTTTTTGTTTCCTTTTTCTTTTTCCTGTTTCTTCTTTTATTTTTCTTTTTTCTGTTTCCTGTTTTCTTTTTATTTTTGTTTCCTTTTTCTTTTTCATGTTTCTTTCTTTATTTTTCTTTTTTCCTTTTTCTGTTTTCTGTTTTCTTTTTCTTTTTGTTTCCTTTTTCTTTTTTCTGTTTCTTCTTTTATTTTATTTTTTTGTTTTCCTTTTCTGTTTTTTTTACATTTATTTACAAATTGTCAAAATTTCATTTTTACACTTCAAAAATAAAAAATGATATTTATCAAAATGATCAAATTTAGTGGAAACTGGTCAAATTTAGTGAAAACGGGTTTAATACATTATTACACATCACCAACAACACCCCCTATCTATTTTTCTTCTTGCCTTTATTCTGATTGCGCCGTAACCATGGACTATCTTCATCATTTAACGGGATGCTTGGATCATCTTTGACTTTGATGGGAGGAATTTCATCAAATTTATTGTAATCTTCTGACATGTCTGTCTTGTCCTCGACTCCCACGATGTTTCTTTTCCCTGAAAAAACTATGTGGCGCCTTGGCTCATCGTCTGATGTATTCGCTTCCTTATCTTTTCTTTTTCTCGGTCTGCTAGACATGTCCTTCACATAGAAAACCTTAGCCACATCATTGGCTAGGACGAATTGATCATTGCCGTACCCAAGATTCTTCTGATCCACTGTTGTCATTCCGTACTTCGGGTCTACCTTCACGCCTGACAGGTTGAACCATTTGCACCAGAACAAAGGGACCTTAAAGGAAGGTCCGTAGTCAAGTTCCCATATCTGCTCTATGTAACCATAGTATGTGACTCTTTGCCCGTTGTCGTCTTTTGCATCAAACCGGACGCCACTGTTTTGGTTGGTGCTCTTTTTATCTTGGTCTGCTGTGTAAAATGTGTTACCATTTATCTCGTACCCTTTAAAGGTCAATACAGTCGAAGATGGTTGCTTGGCCAACAAGTATAGCTCATCTTCAACAATGTTGTCATTAATGAGACGTCTTTGCAACCAACCGCCGAAAGTCTTCGCGTGTTCTTTAGCAATGAAATCTTCAGGTTGCTCCGGGTATTCCGAGCGTAAAATATCCTTGTGTTCCTGGATATATGGAGCCGCCAAGCTGGAATTAACTAGAACTGTGTAGTGTGCTTGAGTGAAAGATTGCTCGTCCATACATGTTGTTGATTTCTTTCCTAGCGTGCCTTTTCCACGCAGTCTCCCCTCATGGCGCGACTGAGGAACACCGATCGGGTTCAGGTCAGGAATAAAGTCAACACAAAACTCAATGACCTCCTCTGTTCCATAGCCCTTGACCATGCTTCCTTCTGGCCTAGCACGGTTTTTAACATAATTCTTCAAGACTCCCATGAACCTCTCAAAGGGGAACATATTGTGTAAGAATACAGGACCAAGAACGGAAATCTCTTGGACTAGGTGAACTATGAGGTGCGTCATAATATTGAAGAAGGTTGGTGGGAACACCAACTCGAAGCTGACAAGACATTGGACCACGTCCTTCTGTAAACTTGGTAGAGTTGCTGGATCGATTGCCTTCTGAGAAATTGCGTTGAGGAATGCACATAGCTTCACAATGGGTACTCGCACGTTTTCTGGCAGAAGCCCCCTCAATGCAATCGGAAGTAACTGGGTCATGATCACGTGGCAGTCATGAGACTTTAGGTTTTGGAACTTTTTCTCTTCCAGGTTTAGTATTCCTTTTATGTTCGACGAGTAGCCAGACGGGACCTTGATACTGCTCAGGACTTGGAAAAAGATCTCCTTCTCTTCCTTGGTAAGAGCGTAGCTGGCAGGACCTTTGAAATTCTCTCGATTCATCAGGTCGTCTCATTCGTGCATACGTTTGTGGTGCAGCCGTGCTTTTGGTGTATCTCTCGACTTCTTCCCATGCACGCCCAATAAGTTTAGCAGGTTCACGCAAATATTTTTCGTCACGTGCATCACGTCGATCGCAGAGCGAACCTCTAGGAATTTCCAATAGGGTAGTTCCCAGAATATAGATTTCTTCTTCCACATGGCTACGTGGTTGTCGGCGTCATTCGGAACAGATTGTGCGCCAGGACCCTTACCAAAGATTACTTTTATATCTTTGACCATGTCATATATATCAGTACCTTTAGGGAGGGTTGGCTTCCTCCGTGTATCTGCCTCGCCTTTGAAATGCTTTCCTTTCTTTCTTACAGGATGCCTGTCTGGAAGAAATCGACGATGCCCCGGGTACACATTCTTGCCTATATGTATACTTTCAGTCTCGCCTAAACAGTGTGTGCATGCGCTGTATCCCTTGTTTGACTGTCCTGAGATGTTACTAAGAGCGGGCCAATCATTGATGGTTACAAACAGCAACCCTCGTAGGTCGAATTCCTCCTGTTTGTACTCGTCCCACACACGTACACCTTCGTCAGCCCATAACTCTAAAAGTTCATCAACCAGTGGCCTCAGGTACACATCAATGTTGTTGCCGGGTTGCGACGGGCCTGGGATAAGAACTGGCATCATAATGAACTTACGCTTAATGCATAACCAAGGAGGAAGGTTATAGATACATAGAGTCACGGGCCAGGTGCTATGACTGCTACTCTGCTCCCCAAACGGATTCAGGCCATCTGTACTTAGACCAAACCTTAAGTTTCTTGGGTCACGTGCAAAGTCCTCGTACTTATCGTCGATGTTTCTCCACTGCGACCCATCAGCGGGTTGTCTTAGCATATCGTCTTCCTTACGGTCTTCTTTGTGCCATCGCAGCAACTTGGCATGCTCTTTGTTTCGGAACAAACGTTTCAACCGTGGTATTATAGGAGCATGCCACATCACTTTGGCAGGAACCCTCTTCCTGGGGCGGTCGTCGCCCTCAACGTCACCAGGGTCATCTCGCCTGATCTTATACCGAAATGCACCGCATACCGGACACGCATTTAAATTCTCGTGCTGACCGCGGTAGAGGATGCAGTCATTGATGCATGCATGTATCTTATGCACTTCCAATACTAGAGGGCAGACAACCTTCTTTGCTTCATACGTACTGCAGGGCAGCACGTTATCTCTTGGAAGCATCTTCTTCATTATTTTCAGCAGCTTTTCAAATCCCTTGTTAGATATTCCATTCTCTGCCTTCCATTGCAGCAATTCCAGGGTGGTGCCCAGCTTTTTCTGGCCATCTTCGCAATTTGGGTACAACAATTTTTTGTGATCTTCTAACATGCGCTCCAACTTCAACCTCTCATTTTCACTTCCGCAGTTTATCTGTTCTTCACGAATGACCTGACGAAGATCATCATCAGACCCATCAACAATGTCCTCAAGTTCAGGCTCGTCTTCCCCCATTTCAGTATCACCGTGTTCACCGAACATAGGATAGTTATCATTATCCTCTTCTTCTTCATTGTCTTCCATTACAACCCCTCATTCTCCGTGCTTGGTCCAACAAAAATAACTAGGCATGAAGCCTTCTTGCAACAGGTGGGTGTGTATGGTTCTTGAGTTAGGGAAATTCCTCTTATTCTGGCATTTTTTACATGGACAAAAAATAAATCCATTCTGCCTGTTTTTCTCAGCCACATTGAGAAAACTATGCATGCCATTAAGGAATTCGGGACGACGTCGATCACTGTACATCCATTGCCGGTTCATCTGCATTATATAAATTTATCAAAAACCATTATGCTAAATCATCATGACTAGATTAATTAATTAATACAAAAAGTTGATCACACGTTAAAACCAAACTAGCGTAGTGACCATACATATATAGTTCTCATAAAAACACACACTGAAACCAACCATAAAAACTCTCTCTAATTAATGCATTTAAAAACAACAACAAATGCGATCAAAATCACAACAAAGGTAACAATTGACCCGACGGCATAATGATACCAAGCCTCTTTACTAATTGCATATTTTCTAATCTTTCTAATCTTCAGACGCATTGCGTCCATCTCGCTCTTGTGACCATCGACGACACCGGCAAGAACCTTTTCCAAGGTCATCTTCTCTCTTTCAGTTTTTTCCAACCTTTCTTCAGTTTTTTTCAATCTTTCTTTCAGGGCAACATTTTCTTGTTCAACTAAGTGTAACTTCTCACCAATAGGGTCGATTGGCATTTCCGGTTCCACTACCTCCTAGATAAAAATATCTATGTCAAGTTGGTCGGCGTAATTAATTGTCATATAATCAGGAAATGAAAATATGTAGTTATAAAAGATAATATACCACATCCGAATCATAGACTGGACGAGGGCCAACGGGGACGGATATCAAAACCATGACGCTATACATATTAAAAAAATCTTACACAATAAGAAAATTATATACAAGTAAATATGTAAATCATACAAATCAAAATTTGTTTTGGTAAATAAAAACAATAGGCTTACCAAGGTTGTATCGGTGACGGGGCGATCGACGGCGGTGAGGAAGGGGACAAGGCGCGCGACACTAAAAAAACCACAAATCATAATTTAATTTGAGCTCAAATTGCATATGTATACATAACAAATGATGAACTCTCTCTAGCTTAGGAATTTCATAAAACACCTAGCTAGCACAACAAAAATGAAATGAGCAAGAAAACGAGCAAAACTTGCAATGCCGGAAGAGGGAATGTTGATGCTAACCGTAGGACCGATGGGTGCCAACAATCTTGACAAATGGTGGAGAAAAATGGGGATGGATTAGAGCTCCCAAGATGAAGGAGAGAGCAAAAATGGAGTTGAGCTCGAGCTAGAAAAAATGGGTGGAATATAGGGTGCTCAGGGAGGAAGGAGAGGAGGGCTTTAGGACCAGTTTGTGTCAAAAACCGGTTCTAAAGGGTCTGACAGCGGGGCCCTGCAGTTGCTGCAAAAATGAGAAAACCTTTAGAACCGGTTTGTGATACAAACCGGTTCTAAAGGGTCTGTCCACTGGGCCCCCCTCCCTGCAGCAAACGGTCCAAAAACCTTTAGGACCGGTTTGTGTTACAAACCGGTCCTAAAGGCCTTCCGGCCATTTGCTGCAGGGAGGGGGCCCAGCGGACAGACCCTTTAGAACCGGTTTATATCCAATCGGGGTCAAATGTTGTTGGCTCAATGCCCTGTTTTCTACTAGTGGTTAGGGCCAGGGTACTACCGCCAACTCTAGCGGTACTACCGCTAGGTCCAGCGGTACTACCGCTTGCCACTGAAACAGCCATAACTTTTGCATACGAGCTTCAAATCGAGCAAACCCAAGCTTGTTGGAAATCTTAAGACCATGCAGATATGAAAATGCCAATGATATAGAGATGTGAGTCCTGTATGAATGAAGAACCGGCAAAAACTCCAACATCGAAAACATCATAGTACATGCATATGGACTTCGTTTTCGATGAACTCGAGCTTGTCACGAAGATGACCATAAGCTCTAAAACTCACAAAGAGAAACACCAAACAAGAACCAAGAAGTATGATGCGAGGATACAAATGGTTTGAGCTCTCAACGAACGATACGATCAAGCTACTCACTTGAGATCCCCCCTTGATAGTACAACAATCTATCCTAACCAGAAAACCTATCAAGGGCAAACCTATACCTTGCACCTCGTCCTCTTGAGCTAGATGATGATGATCTTGGCTTCCTCAAGATGGACAACCTTTCTTGATTGCGTTGGCTTGATGAAGACTAGTTGATTGCTCCCCCGTACTCACTATGGGTGAGCCACTCTTTAGCATATCTTCACAAGTCCATTGCCACCACAATGGACGGCAAGCTTCAAGCATGCTATCTTCGTGTTGATCCACTTGAACTTGCACATCGCAATCTTGATGACGATCACAACTTGACGTCATACTCCATGGGTTGTATGAGATCTTCCCTTTGACGCAAGCCCATGGAAACACACCTAACCCCCACATAGAACTCTCACGAAGACCATCGGTTAGTACACAAACACGTAATGGACAATGCTTACCATACCATGGGATCACTTGATCCCTCTCGGTACATCTTGTACGCTTTGTGTGTTGATCATCTTGATTTACTCTTTGTCTGAGATCATGATCAACCATGTGTCTCTATGACCATTCTTTGGATAATACCTTGAATAGCATCTTGGTCATCATGTAACTCCTTGAACCCAACAGATGGACTTCAAGAAGTGCCCATGGACAAATCATATAAATGTAACTTAAGGCAACCATTAGTCCATAGGAATTGTCATCAAGTACCAAAACCACCTATGGAGATATATGCTCTAACACTTGGAATAATGGGTTCAAGACATACGATACCGCAAGAAAACAAAACTTCAAAATGCATGTGTGGTACATGTACTCTATGCATGACTTGCCGGCGTATGCGCTATTCTCTGGATGGTGTGTGCATGGAAGGTTCCCGTGCCCCCAATGCAAGGCAGCTCTTTAGTTTCATTGGTTGCGGGAGGGTCGGAAGTATTCTTGCTTTGACTTGCATAGATAGTTCCTGGATCCTGACCATCAGTTCAGAAAAGACAAGAAGAACTTTACCAAAGCTAAAGTTGTAAAAAACATGGCACCACCTGTGTTGACAGGCCAACAGATCCTAGATCAATTAAACACCCTCAAGCCTGATCCAGAGCATCCAGGGTATTTCAAGGGGTATAATTCAAAACACGCTTGGACACACAACCATGCTTCTGCGATCTGCCTTACTCCAAAGACCTCCTTCTTCCACACAATATCGACATGATGCACACTAAAAAGAATATCGGAGAGGCTATTTTTGGTACATTGTTGAACATAGATGGGAAGAAAAAGGATAATACTAAGGCGAGAGTCGATCAAGAGACACTATGTCACAGACCGTTAGAAAACATGTGAGAAGTCAAAGGAAAGAAGAAGTGGTCGAAGCCAAAGGCCTGGTTCAATATTGGAAGGCCAGCTATGAGGGAAATTATCTTGTGGGTCAAAATGCACTTGATGTTCTCCGATGGGTATGCAGCGAATCTAAAGAAAGGAGCAAGTCTTGAAAATTTTAAAATCTTGGGTCTCAAGGGTCATGATTGGCACATATGGCTAGAGCAGGTAATGTCGATGATGTTACGTGGCTTTATTCCTGAGGATGAATGGCTAGTACTGGCAGAGCTGAGTTATTTCTTCCGTGTTCTGTGTGTGAAAGAATTGTCACGTGGCGTGCTAGATGACATGGAGGAGCTTCTGGGAAAGACAAGAGGCGGCTATCCCGGTTTCATCTCTTGGTTCAAACAAACGGTAATTATTAATAAAGGACCATTTCATTTCTTGGTCTAACTTGCGGCTAATGCAACAATCGTATCGTATTAAACTTGTAGGTTAATTCAGAGTCTACGGACGCTGAATTGAGACAAGCCGCTAATGGTTTTGACTATAAGGTCCGTTCATTTGAGAAATACAACATTAACGGGTATCTCTTTCGTACCTTTGGCAAAGAGCTATCTATGCCCGACCGGAAATCTTCAAATTGTGGTGTCTTTTCTATTGGCGAAGGTGTTATCGAGTATTATGGAAGAGTTGAAGCAATTTATGAACTTCAATTCTATGGTGAAAACCCACCGAACGTCGTAGTCTTCAAATGTTATTGATTCCAGCCGAAGGAGACTAGAAGGACTCATGAACATACAGGACTAGTCGAAATAAATCCAAACGCCCATTTAGATGTTCCCGATGTCTATATCACGGCTCAACAAGCGACACAAGTTTTCTATCTACCGTGGGCATGCCAAACTGATAAGAATCTGGAAGGTTGGTATGTTGTTTATGAAGTGCCGCCACGTGTTAGACCACCTCTCCCAAATGAACATGATTATGAACCTCACATTAACCGAGACACATATGATGGAGAATTCTTCCAAGAAACACGTCTTTCCAAGAAACGTTTCAAGAACTGCCGTGCTTCACCCCAGAACATGGAAATAGACAGCGACAATGAATCTGACTTCACCCCTGAGCCGGAACCAGCAGAGCTGGAACTAGAAGAGGTTACTGATGTGGATGACCTGTCAATGCTTGACCGATTATGGAAAGGCGTTCGACAACTTCATGTCGTTGAACCCGATGAGCACGTCATTCATGAAGACATCCGTGATACTAATGATGATGATGCATTTATTGATGATGATTATTAGTTTCTAAGATTCACAACTTAAATTATATATGTACAAATTATTATTCATGTCAGTTATTCAATTTTTTTATGTTGTACTAATTTCTTTAATCTTTATCATGGAAGGTCAGCAGGTGTTGAAACATGGTGGGCGCGGGTCCAGATTGCTCGACGGGTTCTTCTTTGGCGGCCCGCACGAGGGGTGGTACTTCCATTCCACCCCTATCTCTCCGTAGAGCCTTGGCAGACAGTTCGACGACACCACCCGCGGGTGCTTCTTCGTTGACGGCATTTCCAACTGGGAGAGGTGCTGGTCGGGTAGGGAAGAAGGGGAAGGGTACAGGGAGAGGTGGTGGCTGCGGAAGAGGTAGGCGGACTGTTGCGCCTTCCTCGCCACCACCACCAGCTCATTCACCCGAGCACATGACTACTATGGTGGACCCATTTGAGGAGGAGGCTACGGGAAATGCGGTCCAGGAGCCTTGGGTGGACGGGCATTCGGCCCATGAGACTCTGGTCCAGGATCAGCCTCGGGTCGAGGTGCCTTCGGCCCACGAGACTCCGGTTCCGAAGGCTACGTCCCACGAGACTCCTGCCACACACGGTTCGGCCGACATGGATAGGTCCGGATGGGGTGCCTGGCCGCATCGGATCGAGGTGCCAGATTGGACCAAGGGCCCAGTTGGTTGTTCTGTTGATGGCGGGGATGAGTCTACGGATTGTGAGGGCGACATGCAGGTGGACGGGGCCACCGTTTACAAGCGTGGTAGTACATATCTCTCGGTCGCGCCGGCTACCCGCGAGCAGAGGCCGTTGCTTAAGCCTGAAGGGGATAGGTAAGTACATTTACTTTTTTTTATTCTGCCTTCAAGTTTCTTCAAATATCTAATGCACTGACCTTGTCATACTTCAGGGGATGGAAACACCCTCCTGGAGTCCGCAAGCCGAACAAAGTCCTTGGTGTGCTTTGCTGGACAAATTTCCCGGGGTTTGTCACGTTGCCTGGTGAGGGTCAGGTTCCTACACTAGGATTTACCTGGGAGCACTACCAGGCTGTGCAGGCCCTGCCGGAGGAGATTATAGATGGTGTCTTGTGCCACACGAGGTCTGAGATGATGATCAACAACTTTTGGGTAAATTATCCTTTTACAGAATCTAAAATTAAAAATATAGCTAATCATTGTACTAATCAGTTGTCTCATTTGGTTGCAGACCTTCTATATGTGTGAGGAGGGATATGAGCAGGAGGCGGCCAAGGTTATCGAGGCCGAGTGTAGGTCGTTATTATAGAACTTACGCCACTAGGCTCGGGCGCAGGCCATTCGAGACTACTACGCCACGCCTGGTATTAAGAAGCAGAAGGAGTGTTGCGGAAAGTATCTCAAGAAGGAGCAGTACATGAAGGAAATTACCTATTCTTAAGGCCTTGTACGTAGTTATCTTGATTTGATTAATAGGCGTAGTGCTCAAAATTCTTTCTAATAACTTATAGGTGTCCCCGAGATGGTGTGCGTATATGATGGGTTGTTGGGAGGCGTTGCTGGATGAGTGGTGCATAGGCAACTAGGGAGCCGTCCACGACAATGCGAAGGATCGGCGTAGCCAAATGGCTGGTGTGCCACACCATCAAGGCAATGCCAACTTACTTGCGACCAGACGAAACTGGGTATGTGGTTCGCTTCATGATTCATGCAATTCATTCTTCATGCTAGCTTGAACCCCTTACTAATACTTTGTTCCTATCTTTTAGGCTCTTCATGATACGGAGATGCCAGAGTTGTACAACCTTTATGTCATGGCCCATACCGCCTCGTATAAGAAGGTGAAGGCATTCTCTGAGTCTGACCTGGATGATCCAAATAACTTCACCAACATCTAATCCCACCAAACTCTAGTGTAATACACGGACACGGGGAAGGCTTGGAAAGGGGAGGACTTTCCCTCGAGCCAGGAACCTTTGGATCCAGAGCTAGTGATGATATCTGGTGTCGGGAGGCCCCATGGCTCGGTAGCCATTGGAGATGGGATAATACGTTGTCCACTCACTCTCCTGGAGATCAAGGCGCGCCAGTCGAGCTCCTGTCCTGAGATAACGCCTCGTCCACGGCCAGTCGATCTTGCCATCGAGGTTAGTTGCACGGACTCAGAAAACTTTCATCCATTCCATTGTGTGTGTGGCCATCAATCATTATTGTGGTAACAAGGAATGGTGTTGCAGCTTGCTGTTAATAAAGAGAGAGCGGAAAACAAGGCTGCCCTTGAGAAAGAGAGAGCGGCAACCGAGGCTGCTCGTGAGAAACAGAGAGCGGCAAGCCAAGCTACTCTTCAGGCTGCTCTTGAGGAGAGGGACCGCACCACGGCTCGGTTGATTGACGAGGAGAGGGACCGGAATGAGGTGGCTCACCTCGCCATGTACGAGCTTATTGTGGTAAGTTTATTTTTCACATTATCCAAATCAAGTGTGTAATGTCTGTTTCATTACTAGCTAATATGACTGACTCTTCAAAACCAAATGTGTAGTCCATGTACGAGAAGACCGGTCAAGCCCCTCCACCGATGCCCGTCTTCTCTGCGATTGGCACGGTGAGTTTCATTTCAATGGTCATTATAAACTAGTATTAACAATTGTGTGTCATCATGCTTACTGAGACATTGCAAAATATCTTTTCTTCAAAATAACTCCCGAGCGGCATCGCACGACCCTTCTCCAGGGCAACCGTCTCCAAACGAAATCGACGCGAGCAACCCTGGTGTTTCTCCTCCTTGGTGACCGTTGTGGTAAGTTTTCTCTAGTTCATTTTTGACATAATTAGCTAGTTTAGCTTAGTTAGGTAAAAACATCGTAAGATCCTTGATTAGCTCACAACTTAGCAAATTTAGCTCCAAAATGGCATAATTAGCACATTTAGCTCCAAAATGACATAATTAGCTCATTTAGCTCGAAAAAGGCATAATTAGATAATTTAGCTCCAAGAAGAGGAGAAGAGGAGAAGAAATAGGAAAAATGAAAAGAAGGAAGAAGAAGAAGAAGAGAAGAAGGAGAAGGAGGAGGAGGAGAAGACTGAGAAGGAGGAGGAGAGGAGGAGGAGACTCCTTCTTCTCGTCCTTCTCCTCCTCCTTCTGCTTCTCCTTCTTCTTGATTTCTTCTTCTTCTTCACCTCCTCCTCCTCTTTCTTCTCCTCTTTGATATTATCCTTACCTTATTTTCCCCAACAATGACATAATTAGCCCATTTAGCTCCAAAATGACATAATAAGCTCAAAATGGCATAAGAACCTTGGTTAGCTCATGAATATTATATAATTAGCCCATTTAGCTCTCAAATGACATAATTAGCCCATTTAGCTCCAAAAAGATATAATTAGAAAATTTAGCTCCAACAATAGGATAAGAGGAGAAGAAATATGAAAAATGAAAAGAAGGAAGAAGAAGAAGAAGAGAAGAAGGAGAGAAGGATAAGGAGGAGGAGGAGAAGAAGGAGGAGGAGAGGAGGAGGATAAGAAGGTGAAGGAGGAGAAGACCTTTTCCTTCTTCTCCTGCTTCTACTCCTCCTCCTCCTTCTCCTTCTTCTTCTCCTTCTTCTTGATTTCTTATTCTTCTTCTTCTCCTCCTCCTCTTTCTTCTCCTTTTTCATATTCTCCTGACCTTATTTTCCCCAACAATGACATAATTAGCCCACTTAGCTCCAAAATGACATAATTAGCCCATTTAGATCCAAAAAGACATAATTAGAAAATTTAGCTGCAAGAAGAGGAGAAGAGGAGAAGAAATAGGAAAAATGAAAAGAAGGAAGAAGAAGAAGAAGAAGAATAAAAGAAGGAGAGAAGGAGAAGGAGCAGGAGGAGAAGAGGGACGAGGAGAAGAAAGAGAAGGAGGTGAAGACCTTTTCCTTCTTCTCCTCCTTCTCCTCCTCCTCCTCCTTCTCCTTCTTCTTCTCCTTCTTCTTGACTTCTTATTCTTCTTATCCTCCTCCTATTTCTTCTCCTCTTTCATATTCTCCTTAGCTTATTTTCCCCAACAATGATATAATAAGCCCATTTAGCTCGAAAATGACATAATTAGCCCATTTAGCTCCAAAAAGACATAATTAGATAGTTTAGCTCAAAGAAGAGGAGAAGAAATAGGAAAAATGAAAAGAAGGAAGAAGAAGAAGAAGCAGAAGAAGAGAACAAGAGAAGGAGAAGGAGGAGGAGAAGGAGGAGGAGGAGAGGAGGACGAGAAGAAGGAGAAGGAGGAGAAGAACTTTTCCTTCTTCTCCTCCTTATCCTACTCTTCCTTCTCCTCCTTCTTCTCCTTCTATTTCTTCTCCTCCTCCTATTTCTTCTCCTCTTTCATATTCTCCTTACCTTATTTTCCCCAACAATGACATAATTATAGCCCATTTAGCTCCAAAATGACATAATTCGCCCATTTAGCTCCAAAAAGACATAATTAGATAATTTAGATCCAAGAAGAGGAGAAGAGGAGAAGAAATAGGAAAAATGAAAAGAAGGAAGAAGAAGAAGAAGAAGAAGAGAAGAAGGAGAAAAGGAGAAGGAGGAGGAGGAGAAGGAGGAGAGGAGGACGAGAAGAAGGAGAAGGAGGAGAAGACCTTTCCCTTCTTCCCCTCCTTCTCCTCCTCTTCCTCCTTCTCCTTCTTCTCCTTCTTGATTTCTTATTCTTCTTCTCCTCCTCCTAATTCTTCTCCTCTTTCATATTCTCCTTAACTTATTTTCCCCAACAATGACATAATTAGCACATTTAGATCCAAAATGACATAATTAGCCCATTTACCTCCAAAAAGACATAATTAGAAAATTTTGCTCCAAGAAGAGGAGAAGAGGAGAATAAATAGGAATAATGAAAAGAAGGAAGAAGAAGAAGAGAAGAAGGAGAGAAGTAGAAGGATGAGGAGGAGAAGAAGGAGGAGGAGAAGAAGGAGAAGGAGGAGAAGACCTTTTCCTTCTTCTCCTCCTTCTCCTCCTCCTCCCTATACTTCTCCTTATTCTTGAATTCTTATTCTTCTCCTCCTCCTCCTCTTTCTTCTCCTTTTTCATGCTCACATTTTTGTTGTTGTTGTTGATTGGCTCAAAAAAAATCATATGTTGTTGTTCTTGTTCTGACTTTCTTATTCACAATTTTGCAGATTGGATGTACTACATGCATGGAAGTTCGCAGTCATGGAGTTCTTTAGTTCTAGTTTTCTTTTGAGTTGTTGTACAATGTCGAACTATATGTATATGTATCTATGGATGAACAGTGTAAAACTTTTGATGTTGGTTCTTTCGATTTATGAGATGTACATTGATGAACTTTATATGTATATCAAATATGTGCTTTGAACTATATATATGTGTTGTGAAAAATATATCATATATGTGTTGTCAAATATATATATGTGTTGTGAATTAAAATTAAAAAAATAAAACATGGATTATATGGGCTCTTTGCCGTCTGCCAGCTGATGTAAAAGGCCTTTGCCATCAGGGAGCAGACGGCAAAGAGGCTAGGTGGCAGCCACCTGTGCAACTTGGGGCATCAGCAGCTAGCCCATTTAGTCATTTCGTCGTTTGCCGCTGAAGCCAGCAGACGACACAGGGCGAGCAAGAGGCAGACGACAAAGGACCAGCAAGAGGCGGACGACAATGGGCCAGCAGGAGGCAGACGACAAAGGACCAGCAGGAGGCAGGCAACAAAGAGGCCAGGAGGCAGATGGCAATGGCTGCGAAAGAAGGTTGATGGCAAAGTGCTCCATTAGTCACCTAACGGAGTAGTTGCCTTCGGCTACCGTCTAAAGTTAATTTGTCGTGAGCTTGGGCATATGGCTGATGGCAAAGGACATTGTCGTCCGCTTCCTGGAGGCACACGACATAGAAGGTGTTGTGCCGTCGAAAGCTGATGCAGGAACATTGCCGACACGAGACACATAGCAAAGGACATTGCCATCCGTGGAACACCTCTTTGCCGTCTGTTATAGAAGACGGCAAAGAGTCTGATTCCTGTAGTGACCTTAGCTTGGATCCCACCTAAGCCGAATTTGCCCTCCACCATGGAAGAAGGGATGCTCGCCCTCAAGCTCCCTCGTGTCCCCAAGCCTCAACAATGGATGCGTCTCACCCTTCCGATCAGATGCATAGCCAGAATATCGCAAATGGTGCATCGCTTCGCCGGCAATTGCCGCCTGAGGACACTCCCCTGATCTTTGTCAGCGTGCGTGGGAGGAGGAAGGAGAACCCGACAGATGGGTCCCATCTATGGGTGAGTGGGCCGGTTCCCACGGCCACACACCTGCGTGAGTGCGCTTCCCTCTAGGGAAGGCGTAGTGGGCTTAGTACGTTTCCCCTTTGCGACAGCGTATTTGAACCAAAACGTTTCTTTTGCTGATTTGATTTTAAAACAGAACTTTGACGAGACTTGGACTAGCTTTAGTTTCTAAAATAATGGTCCAAATGAGCTGATTCCTTTGCTCACATCTTTCAAATTTCATCTAGTTTATTTTAGTAGTTATTTGAAATTTTTCTAAGAGAAATTTATGAACTATTTTTAAATTGTGTGTTAATTAGAATATTTTTTAAACTAGGCTATGGAGAGAGGACCAAAAACTTCAAAAAATTTGGAGTGCAGCCTACCTCTCTACACTTGGAAGGCAAGCATTCTGAACCTACAGATATCTTGGTTGTGTTTGGGTTGCTTGATGAAAAAAACATGATGGTTATGTTAAACAAAGTGGTGTTATTTCATGTCACAATCATGCATGTGGCTTCATAAATTGAAAGTACAATTATTGCATGATTGGGATGCATGGGTGTTAACTCTTGAGCTTGCGTTGGTTTTTTCCCTTGAAGAGGAAAGGGTGATGCAGCACAGTAGCAGTAAGTATTTCCCTCAGTTTGAGAACCAAGGTATCAATCCAGTAGGAGTATCAAGGACGAAGCACCAATGTACCTTCGCAAAAACAGCAAACTTGCACCCAACGCTACAAAGGGGTTGTCAATCCCTTCACGATTGATTGCAAGGTGAGATCTGAAGGGGAAAAGTGCAGCAAAGTAAAAGTGTAGGGCTGAAAATATGATGTGAAGTAGACCCGGGGGCCATGGTGTTCACTAGAAGCTTCTCTCAAGATAGCAAATATTACGGTGGGTGAACGAATTACTCTCGAGCAATTGATAGAACCGCGCAAAGTCATGATGATATTTAAGGCAATGATGATACATATAGGCATCACGCCCGAGACAAGTAGACCAATAATTTCTGCATCTACTACTATTACTCCACACATCGACCGCTATCCAACATGCATCTAGTGTATTGAGGTCAGGACAAATAGAGTAACGCCTTAAGCAAGATGACATGATGTAGAGGGATAAATTCATGCAATAGATATAAACCCCATCTTTTTACCATTGATGGAAACAACACGATGCATGGCTCGCTACCCCTTCTGTCACTGGGTGAGCTCACGGCACGGTATGAACCCAAAAACAAGAACTTCTCCCATTGCAAGAATCATAGATCAAGTTGGCCAAACAAAACCCACAACTCGAAGAGAATTACAAGGATATGAAATCATGCATACAAGAGATCAGAAGAAACTCAAATAAGATTCATAGATAATCTGATCATAAATCCACAATTCATCGGATCTCGACAAACACACCGCAAAAGAAGATTACATCGGATAGATCTCCATGAAGATCATGGAGAACTTTGTATTGAAGATCCAAGAGAGAGAAGAAGCCATCTAGCTACTAGCTATGGACCCCAAGGTCTATGGTGAACTACTCACGCGTCATCGGAGAGGCATTTGTGTTGATGAAGAAGCCCTCCGTATCCGAATCCCCCTCCGGCTAGGGCACAAGAACGTGCCCCAGATGGGATCTTGAGGAGACAGAAGCTTGCGGCGGTGGAAAAGTATTTTCGTGGATCTCTCTCGTGGTTTTGGATTTTTCGAGGATTTATAGGAGGAAGAAGTAGGGCAGAGGAGCCCCAGGAGTCCACAAGCCAGCTAGGTGCCCCCTTGGTCGCGCATAGGGGGCTTGTGGCCTCCCCCGGTGCCCTCTTCCTTGGTTGTCAAGCTTCCTGCGTATCTTCTATTCTGGAAAAAAATCTTTTCGGAGGTTTCATTCCGTCTAGACTCCGTTTAATATTCTCCTATGAAAAGGGTAAAAAACACGGAAAAACAGGAACTAGCACTTGGCACTGCGTTAATAAGTTAGTCCCAAAAAATATATAAAAGTCATACAAAACATCCTAAGTTTGACAAGATCATAGCATGGAACCATAAAAAATTATAGATACGCTGGAGACGTATCAATGGGACAACAGTCACCTCTTTCTACCACACGTATCTACTGGATGGGATCCGATGAGAGTTGGTGTCTCATGGAAACACGACCTTGGGACTTACATCTCACGGGATGAGAGTGGTCAGTGAGGCATGTTGGGGTACGACAGGTAGTGACTCCGTCTGCGGTAATAAAACATTATGTTGTGCTAATCATGCAGGGAACAATTTAAACCTCTTGAGTCGACCGTAGATCGAGTCTTGTCAGTATGTCACCTTAACCCTTCGTGCTATCACATGTCTTCCTGAAATCAAATGTGGCTCAGCAGGTCGTAAACCTATTACCAGGTACACACCAAGTAGAGAGGCCGGGATGAAGGTATTCGGGGCACTAGACTAAATTCAGTCATCCGGTCAAGGGGCATGGCTGTTCCCGATCTGGGACCGAGAGGAAGAGCTCTTCCCTTGTAGCGCGCGTTATATATTTGATCCCATGCTAGTCGAGGTTCGAGCATCCCCGTATTATGGTTCTTCTCTGCGGGCGTAGTCGAGTGATATCAGTCTTCGCGGGAGAAAAATGGGTGTGTAATGGTTCTGGCTGTTTACTTCTAAAATACCGTATGCGGATTAGTCCGATTGACTGTGGAAACCCGTGCGCTGTGGGTAAAAAGTACACCCTGTGCACAGTCAAAACTATTAGTGTAGCCATGTCCACGATCAAGGACGATTGGTTGACTAGTCAAGTGTCGGTGTTAGTATCGGTCTTCAGAGGTAGTTAATGGAATTGTGAGACTAATCAGGAAACATGTTGGATGATCATAAACATTATCTTCTGTGGACTAACCCTATGTTTAAAGATTGCTGAATATCCCTGGGACGGTTCTACCTCCTGGATATTAATTAATTATTATTATTTTATATAAGCCCTTATGTGGTGCCACTTAGACGCCTGACTGAGCCATGTTTATTATTTCATAGAAGCCCTTTATATGGTGTCCCTCAGACGCCCGACCGCGACATGTTTATCTTTTCATATAAGCCCTTTATGTGGTGTCGCTCAGACACCCGAAAATCAATCCTTCACCAGTCTCGGACCAGTTGAGGGGAGTGTGGCACTTACATCCGTGCAACATCTCGAATGGGGCCATCTGGAGACTAGAATGATAGCCGTTGTTGTAAGAGAACTCAGCAAAAGGCAGGCAGTCCTCCCATTTGGTTCCGTGACAAGCGCAGAGCATATCCTCAAGTATCTGATTTACTTGTTCCATCTGCTCGCCGGTCTGCGGGTGGAAGGCAGTGCTGAAGGAGAGTTTGGTTCCCGGAGCTTCTTGGAACATCTTCCAGAATCTTGATGTGAATTGCGTGCCTCGGTTGGACACAAACTCTTTGGGAACCCCATGAAGACTTATGATACGATGGGTGTACTGATTGGCCAGCTGGCTACCATCATACATGGTGTTGACAGGAATGAAGTGGGCCACCTTGGTCACATGGTCAACAATGACCCATATGGAGTCGTGTCCCTTGCCTGACTTTGTAGGACCGGTGATGAAGTCCATACCGACTTTATCCCACTTCCATTCAGGCATCTGGAGAGGTTGTAGCAGCCGAGCAGGTCGCTGGTGCTCACGTTTGACTTGTTGGCATACTTCGCATTTGGTGACATATGAATCTATTTCCCTCTTCATGCCATGCCACTAGAATCTTTCCCTCGGGTCTTGGTACATCTTGGTCCCACCAGGGTGAATTGAGTATGGAGTGTCGTGGGATTCTTGCAACATTATGTTCTTGAGTTCAGCCTTGTTGGGTACGCATATGCGATTCCCAAACCACACAACTACATGCTCATCCATTGATAATCATGGGGCTTTGCCTTCCTTAATCGTCCTCTTGATGCCTTCGCTACTCGTGTGTCGCATATGGGCATCTTTAATGTCGTCCATCAGCATGGGTTTGGCTTCGAGGTTTTCCAGCAATCCTTGTTTGACAAGCTCCAACCCGAAGCTTTCTAGCTCCTCGTATAGGGAGGTAGCCTTTCCTTGATCATATCATTCAAGGTGCAAGCCTTTTGCCTCAAGGCATCTGCTACCACGTTCGCCTTATCGGGATGGTATTGAATGCTGAGATCGTAGTCTTTAATCAACTCCAACCATCTTTGCTTCCTCATATTCAATTCCGTCTAGGTGAAAATATACATCACACTCCCGTGGTCGGTGTATATTTTGCATCACTTCCCCACAAGGTACTGCCGCCATGTATTCAAGGCATGAACTATGGCCGCCAACTCGAGGTCATGAATGGCGTAGTTCACTTCATGAGGGTGGAGTTGCCGCAATAGATAAGTCACGACCCTGCAATCTTGCATCAGAACGCCATAGAGCCTGATTCTTGATGCATCGAAGTATATCACAAACTCTTTGTTGATATCTGGAGTAGCCAGTATTGGGGTGGTGGTTAACCTATTCTTTAGTTCTTGGAAGCTTTGGTGGTGGTTAACCTCTTTTCAGTTCTTGGAATGTTTCTTCACACTCCGGCGTCCATTCGAACTTTTTGCCCTGCTTAAGGAGCTGAGTCATTGGTTGGGCTATGCGAGAGAATCCTTCCACGATCTTGCGGCAATATCCCGCGAGTCCGAGGAAGCTTCTGACTTGCTTCACATCGATTGACGACTCCCAGTTTGTTATCGTAGTAATCTTGGTGGGATGAACTGTCAATACATCTGTTCTCATGGTATGACCCAAGAATCCAACTTCACGTCGCCAGAATTCGCACTTGCTGAATTTGGCATAAAGTTGATGCTCTCGGATTATTTCCGACACCAACCCAAATGACATGACCATGCACTCGTACAGGCCATACCTGGTCACGAATGATGTCTTTGGTATGTCTTCGGGCCGAATCTTTAGTTGGTAGTACCCAGATCTGAGATCGATCTTCGAGAATACCTTGGCACCATTCAACTGGTCGAATAGGTCTTCAATCTTGGGGAGTGGATACTTGTTCTTTATCGTGGCTTCATTGAGGGAACAGTAATCAACGCAGAGCCTGATAGTCCAATCCTTCTTGGACATGAATATAACACGTGATCCCGAAGGTGAGGCACTAGGATGAATGAATCCCTTCCTGAGATGCTCGGCTAGCTGCTTGTTCAACGCTGCCAATTCCTCGGATCCCATCCTGTAGGGTTTATTATAGATAGGCTTTGATCCGAGCATGAGTTCAATGATGAACTCGATGTCTTGATCAGGAGGCAACCCAGGCAGTTCATCGTGAAAGACGTCCGGATATTCACATACCACTGGTACTTGGTCCAACTCATTTCCCGAAAAGCAGTTAACCTGAATGACTTGAGCGAAGGTAGGCTCAGGCACATATTTGACTTTGACACCTTGGTCACTGGTCATGGTGATAGCCCTATTGGCGCAGTCCAGAATGCTCTAGTGCTTAGCAAACTAGTGCATACCAACGATCACGCCCAAGCCTTGCGACTTAAGTAAGATGGGGTCTGCTATGAAGTCTACGATGTTAATGATGATCCCAACTGTCCTACTTCCTATGTCGGTCCTCAATACTGCACTGAAGGTTTGTACCGCCATTTGACCGTCTAGGAGTGTAGGTTTCAAACCACTGTTCATAGAAAACTTTAGGGTGACAAAAGAATGCGAAGCACCACAATCAAACAATACTGTTGTTGGAGTGGAGTTGACAAGGAACGTATCCAGTATGCAGTCCGTGTCTTCCTAGGATTCCTAAGTGGAGATGTGGTTCACACGTCCCCTGCGATGGTATTGCTTGAGCGGGAAGCCTAATTCTTTTTTGGTGCTCTTTGACCTTGTCCTTGATTCGGTGCATTGGGGCGCGGTGCATCGGGCTTCTTGTTGGGGCATTGCATGGAGTAGTTTCCAGGCTGTCCACACCCAAAGCAAGTGATTGGCCCAGGGTTGTTGGGATTGCCCCCACTGTTGTTGGGCGGTTTGTATGCCGGCTTGGGGTTGGCATACTCCTCAGGCTGAAAGCTTGGGCGATGTGTAGGAGTCTTGTACTACTGTTGCTGATAGCTAAGCCTTGTCGGGGCTGTCTTCCATGGACGAGCCTTCTGGTTGCTGGAACTACCATTGCCCATAAGCTTGCGCTTGCGAGTATCATCCATAGCACGGCGCTTCTATTAAAGCATGGGAGCCTTATTCACCAGATCACAGAAGGTCCGCAGTCACAAAGAACAAGGTGATATTGCAGAGACTGCTGAAGCCCCTCCATGAAGCATTCCACCTTAGCGTCTTTAATGGTAAAATCATCACGTGCTTACCTCGACAAGAGGTTAAACTTTTGCAGGTACTCCTTGACTATGCCGCTGCCTTCCTTCAGTTCACGGAACTCCCGCTTCTTGATAATCATCATTCCCGGGGGAATGTAAGCAGCGAGGAACCCTTCGCTGAAGACAGCCCATGTGGTAACTTGCGTGCCTTGCATGATTTGGAACCCATCCCACCAATCCCTAATAGTGCCTCCGAGACAGTGAGAGGCATAGAGAACATTTTCACGGTCGTCGGTGCACTTAGCCAGCCCGAGGAGGTCTTCAATGGTGCGGATCCAGTCATCGGCATCACCAAGGCTGCCGCTCTCCTCGGAGGGCGCCGCCTGGACAAACTTCCTGACCAAGGACTCCTCGTGCTCGTGCACCTCGTCCCTGAGAGGGCTCCGGAGCTCCGCAGGCACTGGCTCCATCGTGCGGGAGAGGTCGAACGTGGGGTCAAGGCAGTGCAGGTTGGAGAAGATGCACGTCAGCATGCTGTCTAGGAGGTCGCGCACGCTGGACTCGATGTCTTCGTCCACCACCTTGAGGAAGAAGTCAAGGTAACCCCCGTCGCCATACGCACGCGGAAGCGCAGGGACGTCCTTGACGAAGAGGTGGATCATGCCGTTTGCACGACGGGCAAGCGCGAAGAACTGCTTGGCGCGTTGCGCCTTCATGAGTCGCACATGCGCCGCGTCGTCCCTATCCACCTGTGCGGCATCGGTGGCTTCCCAAACTAGGGCCTGAAGGGACTCTAGCTCCACCTTAGCACCCTTCTCACCCCCGACGGCGGACTTGAGAGAGGGTTGGGCATCCTATAGCTCGGCCCTGAGCGCACCAACCTCCTCCTTAAGCGTGTCACACCTAAGCTAGAGGTGGTTTTCCTGCCGGGCAAGCTCGTCGTGATACTCCTCCAAGGAGGCTGCCCTCATATCCACAGAACAAGGGCTTCCTCACGCTCCACGCGAGGGCAGCCCCGTTCGTGAGAACGCTCCCGTCCTGAGTCATGAGATGCTCGTGCTCCCGCTCATGGAGGGCCACGTTTGCATCCCGCTCGATGATGGGAGCCTCCCTGCAGGCCAGGTCCTCCTCGCGCCCGGCGCTCCGAGAGGCGGTTGTAATGGATTGGGCCGCGCGCACCTATGGCCTTGCCATTGCCCTAGAGGGGGCTGCGGGTCCACCACGCCTCGTTAGACCAAGTGCGGAGGTGGAGGCCTCACTGGGAGGCGGCAGGCAACAGGACGCTCCCGGCAGGACATCCCGGCGCTTCTTTGGTCTTGGCGCCATGGAAAGTTCGATGATCAGATTCATCGGGCCACACAAGGTACGCAAAGAAAAGCAATTGCAACGGCGCACTTACTCATTGCCGGTAGCACAACGCCACCGCATTGGGGTTGGTCACGGTTCCGAAGGCCCCGTGCGTGCCTCAGCACTTGCGGCATCCTTCCTGGCTAGCATGGTAAGAGGAAAAGGAGGAATAAGGCGATGTTCGCACAAGAATGGCGGAGCAGCGCGGAGGAAGGTTGAAGGGAGAAGCAGTGTGGTTGTAGTTCCGCCCACAGGTGTAGCTGTTTTATAATGTTGTCCTAACGTGCCTTCCGTGAGGCGCGCACATGAAGGATTCATACTAGAGGGTTTGCAATATGTTCATGATTCGCTTATAGTGGGTGGGTAGAGTGACAGATGCTTACACCCGAGTAAGGGAGTTATTTGTGTATGGGAGTAAAGAGGACTTGATGTTTAATGTTATTGTTGAGTTTAGTTTAATGATTTCGAGTGGTTGCGGATGTTTGCTAGATGTTCAATCATAAGTTAATATAATCCAATCAAAAAGTGTGTTAGCATATGCCTCTCCCTCATTGCATATGGTAAGTATCTATCGTGTTATATTCAGTTGCCTATGGACAATGTTTGTCTTGTGTTACACAAAAAAGATTTGTACTAAACAATTAACTAAACTAAAATTTATTTAAACAATACCTTATATTATTTCTGCATGCTTTATTGTCTTGCAAAACTATCTATTACACCTACTAAGTACTTCTAGTTTTCTTTCCGCAAAATAGTTTCATACTTGTTCTAGTTAAATTAAGTGTTAGCGTGCATAGAGTTGTATCGATGGTCAATTGAACTTGACAGAATATTAATTCTAAATTTCGCTCCTCATTGGGTTCGACACTCTTACTAATCTAAAAAATCTACAAATGATCCCCTACACTTGTGGGTTATCAGAAGGCTCGCTTTCGCCAAATGTCATTTCCAAAATCGGTGAAGGGCTGGCAATACTCCCAGTTTTATTGCGAGGACGCCAGTCGACGATGGTCAATCGGGCCTCCCATCCTACTCAGCAGGACGAGTGCGGCGGTGCCTTCCTTTGACCGTGTCCAAGGAGGAGAGGTCGGAGGTGCATATCTTAGTTATTGCCCACGTAGTGTTGGTGTGGGTCGGCATTCTGGGAATGGGGGTACCCAGACCTGCCAGCCTGTGGCCCAGGGCCGGCCCACTCCATCAAGCAATCCAACGGGCTCGGCACCACTCAAGGCAAGGCCCTCATGAGGGACCAAGCCTAACGAGGAGGAACGACATCAAGACCAATAGGGGGCCTCCTCAGGACCCCTCCGGAGCGGCGGATATTTTGAGGCGAGGCCCGGCCTCACGAGCAGGAAGAACAGATGAGCAGCAGGGAGCAGGGATGTGCAGTTTCCCATTTAGTGCAAAGGGGTAAGGAGGTACTAGGGTTCCCAAGGCATCTTCCAAAGGTTTCCTTTGTGGTGTAACAAAGTTTTCGCCCCCTGCCAGCAGGACGGGTTTCATCCCTGTATCCGGCCCTGTTGCGCTGACAGTCACTTTGCAGGCGAAGACCACATTTGGGGAGGGGAGCATGTTCGCCTCTTCCCCTTCAAAATTGGCCGATGTGGGATCCCTTCCTACCGAAACGATAAGGGAAGAGGATTCGGGCCACCACTATATATAGAGGATAGGTTGCTTCGTAGAGAGAAGGGATTCATTCACCCACTAGCACCACGCAAGGTCACCCAGCATCCGGTGGCACCCAAGCACTGTACTAGTTCATCCACAAACCTCCGCGCAAGGCAATCCACCAAAGCAGGAGTAGGGTTTTACAGCGGCCCGAACCTGGGTAAACTGCTATGTTTTGTATTTCCGTCACCATCAAGTGAGTTTCCTGCCATCCCAAGCGAGTAACAACCTAAGTGAGGCGAACCAGTGAGAGATCTTCGTACACGCCCTTGACTTTGAATCTTTAGGGTTTTGCGAAGCCCCATATCCGACATTTGGCGCACTAGGTAGGGGGCGTGTCAAGGTCTCCTCCATGTTCCGCCTTCACCAAGTTTCATCGCTCCGATGGGTGACGCTCGACGAGCTCGCGCCGAATGTCCCGCCGCCCGCGTCGCTCAAACGGCGCCCGCAGGCACCGCCTGTGCGCGCCGGTCACCATCGCCAGTCGTGAACGCCGCCACGGGCCTCGATGCTCAAGAACAATGGGGCTCCTCCCAGCCGGATACCGAGCACGACGACAGCCGCACCACCACTCCATCGCTCGTCCGGGCCTCCAGGGCGAGCTCGCATGCCCGTCCAGAGATGCCACACGGCCGGCGCGCGCTTGCCATGGCCACCGAGCTGCTCCGCTACCGACCTGCCCCTTAACGCCAACACGACTGGCTCCAGCACATCAAGGAGCTTATTGCCGCTGCCGGCGACGACGCAACGCTCTCCTGTTCATTTTGGACCCAACCGTCCCAAGAAAACGACGAGGAACAAGATGCACCGGCCCCACCTCCGCGGCGAGACGTGCATCCCGAGCCCAGACAGGAGGCGTCTCCCCACGACCAACCTCGCAAGCCCAGGGCGAGGCCAGGCGACGAAGCAAGCTGTCAGGTGGTGCCTTGACAACGTGCCGATGCACATGCGCTCCCGACGGTGCAAGTCCCGAACCACGAGCGCACCCCGCCCGAAGCAGACCCGTTGGAGCTACACGGCTTGGTCGCCCACACACGCACTACGCCCGTCGGACCGGTGGGATGCCTCGCCATCGCCCCTAAACACTACCCAACTATGTGGCCTGCAAATTCAAGGCCGACATGCTCCCGTGCTACGACGGCACCCTGGACCTGACAGAGTTCCTGCAACTTTACACGCTGAGCATCAGGGCGGCGGGAGGAGGCAACAAGGTCATGGCATGTTGGTTCTGCATGGCGCTCAAGGGTGGCACGCTCTCTTGGCTCCTCAACCTCCCGAAGGCGTCCTTCACCTCGTGGGACAGCCTGCACGAGCGCTTGATCGCCAACTTCTAGGGCACTCGCGATCGCGCCCCCACCATGAACGACATGCGGCACATCAAGCAGCAGGAGGGGGAGACCCTCCACAAGTTCATACAGCGCTCCAGGGTCATGCGCCTCAAGATCCCCAAGGCGTCAGATGAGGCCATCATCTCGGCCTTCTTTGAAGGAGTCACCGACCTCAAGGTGAAGGAGGAGCTCGCCATGAGTGACGAGATGAGCACCGCACTAGAGATGATCAACCTAGCAAAGTGTGCCAGGGCCGAGGAAGGTCACCTATCTCTCCTCGACCCTCAGGCGGCGGAACCAGACGAGAAGGCCAAGGCCAAGGAGGTGAAGCACAAGGCTCCTGAGGTGCTCGCAGCCGAGCCTGAGGTGAAGTACAACCGAGGAGGAGAGAGCCCGTCAAGAGGGGGGCCATGTGCATCTTGCATGGCACTAGTGGCCACGATACCTCCGAGTGACAAGATCTCCGGCTGGCCCGTGCCGAGCATTTTAGCTGGCACGGCCGGGAGCCGCATCAGGGATGGTGCGAGGAGCCTCATGAAGACAGTTGGTGTGGCCAGCCTCAGGAGGACCGTTGGCGCTACAACCCTCGGGAGGGGCAACGACGCGGTCAGCCTCATGAGGTTGGACTCCCTCCTCTTCCTGCGTGAACCAAGAGGAGGGATGAAGACAGGTAGGATGATGGTGCTGGGGGCTTCTAGGATGTGAGAGCGGTGGCCTCCATCTTGGGCGGCGACCAGACCCCGGCCTTCAACTGCACCTTCAAGTAGTTCGCACGGGAGGTGAATCCAATTCTCCAGAAACATGTAGCGATGCGCCCCCTCAACTGGTCCCAGACCACCATCACCTTCGACCCAAGTGATCATCTCAGGTGCTCATTCATGGTCGGCAAGCTTCCCATGATGTGCACCCCGACCATCAGCAACGTCCTTGTCACGAAAACCCTTATCAAAAGTGGAGTGGGGCTCAACGTCCTCTCAGTCGAGACCTTAGAAACTCACCGACCGTACGCACAGCTCCTGCTGACCAAGCCTTTCTCAGGAGATGGAGGAGTCCACCGGGCCCATCGAGCAGGTGCATCTGCCAGTCACCTTCCGCGAGCACAAGAACTACCACACTGAGATCATCGTGTTCGATGTCGCTAACATCCACCTGCCGTACAACGCGATCCGTGGGTACCCGGCTCTCGCCGAGTTCATGGCAGTGGCCCACCATGGCTACAACGTCCTTAAGATGCCGGGGAGCGGCGGCGTCATCACCATTGCCTTGGCCGAGAAGGACGCCATCTGCACAGTCTAGCACGCCTACCATGCAGCGGCAACGGAGCACTCGGACGACGAAGAAGACGAACCGCCCCACGAGGATCCACGCAAGAAGAAGAAGGAACTCCTCCCCACGGAGCGCCCTGGGGCTTCGGGCTCCGTGCCGGGGGACGGGGCCATGCATCCCATTGCATAGGAAGGCGCGCTCGGCGCCCCCTTGGGTCAGGGCTGGGTGCTCCCTGTAGGGACCCCGACTTACGAGTCGACATCACCGAATGAACTTGCTCAGTGATCCCATCGATCAATGCTCATCAAAGACGCAAATGCTGAATAATAAGAGTGTAACATCCATCGTACCAAATTAACACAACACATGACCAATAAGGTCAAGTTCACAAGGTAGGGCCTATAAGGCCAAATCACAATGATACATCAAGTAGCAGAAATCTTAGGGCTAAGAGGGTGCCCATGCGATCAGCCTACATCAACAGGCATTGTTACTGGGAAGCATCCTAGTTCACAGGGCCATCTTTGATGACATACTCTTCTCCAAACTCCGGTCCTTCTATGTCTGGTCAATAATATAACCAGTGGCAAGCCAATGAGTACTTTGAATGTACTTGCAAACATCCCATGATATGAACAATGCAATGGGTAAAATAACAAGTAATATGCAGTAGTGGTGGATAGCAGCTTGACTGTAAATAAACATGATCATGGATGTGCAACATAAGCTAGATGGTATTTTGAAGAACAGGTTACAGATATCAATATCTACCAAGGGCTGAACCCTCCAGGTTCACCTGATGTGCCAAGTCACCGAACTTGCTCATATCAACTCTTTCTCAGACAACACCATTAAACACACACACACTTGGTTTATGCGAAAACGACTGGATGTAGTTTAAGGAGGATTACCTAACTATCCTTGACCATGGACACGGCTATTCGAATAGTTTTACACTCTGCAGAAGTTGTATGCTATACCCATGAGATACGAGAAACTTCTGCGTCATCCACGACTTGCGGTATATAACATACCCGAGGTAAGTACCCAATCAATGCCTTTCCCTTGACGATACTATACGAAGAGGTCCACTCGATTGGTACCCAATCCACATGACGTACGTCTTACGAGCACCGACTGTGGACACTATCATCCATGCGGGGACCAACGGTGTGCGCCAAACACGTAAAAATGGCATAGTCGCCCTATGTGGCACGACCCATCACGAGAGTGGCCACACGTCACTGCCGCCACGAGTAATAAACAAAACCACGTCCCATAAAGGGGTAACATGGTTGCACATGTAAGGTTGGGACAGTCAACACATCATAAATCTGTTCCCATTTCCGAAACCACTCACAACAAAATACCCATTGCACCACTTCACCAAAAGTGATCACCTAACTAACCATCATCATGCTCATGCTACTATTATGCTTAGTTCTACTTGTCAACATGATATTAGCATGACCCTCATACGTGGTAGGATCATGCTCAAAATGCAAGTGCTCCAGAGGAGCCATCGGTAACATCACATTTCCCATACTTATGATCATATGCAACGGAAATATTTGTTCTACTTAGCATGCAATATAACATATGCTCAAACATGGTTAAAGGGCTGCTTGCCTTGATCAGCTAAGTATCCGGGTTATTCGGGGTCTTCAAGTCCAACTCCTTCGTCAAACGTGGTTTCTATCATCGTAATAAATAAAAAGAAATAAGTGGCTCACTCAAAAAAAAATCACAAAATCACTTCAAAATGTTTCTTAATTCTGATAAATTCATATTTTTATTTTTTAAATATTTGTCCCTGGTTTTAGTGAAAGGATTATTTTTAAAATCACTTTAACACAAGCAAAACTATTCCAACTATATTTTTTAAAATATAAAACAGAAAGGTTGTCTCAAAAATTTATACAAAGGCTCCATTAAATACTACTCATTTTTAGAAGAATTATGGTGGAAAAATAATAAACATGTATTGAATAATTATTTTTGTAAAAATCTTTTAAAACCAGAATAAACAAAAAAAGAAAAGGGGTTGGGGCTCAGGCCTGGCTCGGCCTGTGGCTTGGGCAGGCCCAGCTGGCCAGCCAACCAGCCAGCCCAGGCGCGTGCGAGGCCAAGTTCAAACCTGATGCGCGGGCCCCTGCAGTCAGTGGCAGAGAGGAGAGAGGGGGAGATACAGGATCCACCAACAGGTGAGCCCCATCTATCGGGGTTATTCCACCTCGGGACAGAGTGGAGGGGAGGCACGCCGGCGATGCTACCGACCGCCTCGAGCCCAACCAAAGGCAGAAATGGAACAAGCTCACCGTTGCCTACCTGCTGGTGGTCGAGAGGTCGACGGGGAGGCCCTGGTTCCCCGGCGAAGAGTAGGCTACGGCAAAGAAGTTTTGGGAGACCGATGAACTAGGTGCTACGGGCGTGGATTAGCTCGGGGAGGTGATGGGGAAGCTCCCTGAGGTTGCTAGGATCACGGAGGAGGTGAAAGAGCACCGGAACTCGCTTGTAGCCCGAGCTCGACGGAGCTCCGAAGCGGCGGGTCCTCGGATGAACTTGAGCACAGGAGCTCGTTGTGCTCAAATGGAGAGGTTAGGGGTGGAATTTAGGCACTCGAGAGGTCGGATGGAGGTGGTGGAGCGAGGTGGAGGCCCTTCTTATCTGCTCCCGACGGTGTACCCAACCGGTGACGCGGGTGGTTTCACCGCTGCTCGCAGGAAAAGTAGTGAGTGCACGGGTTAGAAACCATGGTATGCAGACGTGGTTTGGGACCTGCGTGGCCCATTGAGAAGGAGAGAGAGCAAGGAGGAGCATGCACGCGTGGCCATGGTCTTTTTGTTGGATCTCGCGCGCGTGGTCATGCATTTCTCTCGTCGACCGAGCGAGGGAGGAGGTCCCCTAGGGCTGCACTGATACACAGAGACGGTCGCGGACTTGAATTCGCAACAAGAAGAGGCTTGAACCGACCTGGCTGGCCACCTTAGCTTTGGGTGCGCCCAGCAGCGTGCCGAGAGCGTAGTTTTGGCACGCCATGGCATGCTGGCACGCTTTGGGGTGCTTTGGCCTTGTCTGGGCTGTCCTGGGGCTTGGCCGGAAGATGCCTAGCCGTTTAGGAGCCGAGGGGCTCACTGTTGCCCATGGGAGGATAGGAAAGAAGAAATGCCAATGCTAGACCAGAACTTAGAATGAGGATTTTGGGGGCTTCTGCTTGGATTCAAAGAGGGGCCACTCTCTTGCAGTTGGAGAGTGGTTCTGGCTGCTTGGTCAAAGAGTTTGGAGGGAAGAGTTCAAGTGTGGAGTGGGGTAGAGGCTGATTTGTTAATATGGCAGAAGGTGTTCGACAGGTGTTTGGGATAGCAACACCTCACCACTGCAGGTGATAGTTAATAGGGTTATCTTTTATGAAGAAGTAAGATACTTCACCAAATTTGAGCCTCATTGGATGAGTTTTGCAATGCAAACTAGAAATCACCCCCTAAATGGGAGATATGTCCCTTCAAAAGTGAATGTGGGTAGATTACCTCCTGCAAATCCCATTTTGGCAGAGACTCCTCATTTGGGGTGTTGAACACTCCTACAAAGTTTCAACCTATTTGTATAAACTTTGTAATGTAGAGATGCTTCAACTTGGTTCTGGACAGAAAGGGGTTTTGGATTATTTAGTGAACCAAATCACCTTGGAATGACGTGAAAATTGATGTGGCCACCAAATATAGTTTGGGAAAGTTGCTGGAATTTTCTAGGATATTCCAAAAGATCAAAACAAAAAAATAGGTTTTCAGGGCTTTGGTCAAATATTTTGAATATAAATAGGGTTGAAAATCTTATGTATGGAAAATATATGTCCTCTAAGTATCTCAAAATTTGCTCATATTTTCCCAAGGCAGGAAAGTAATTTTCCATATAGGAATATCATTTGTGGCCTTAGAAATGGACATGCAAATAAAATAGGAAAATAATTTATAAAATAATCATTTTATGGTTTTGGAGAGTTAAAAATGTTTTAAAACAAGATGACCAACTTTGCCTGAGAGCACTCCCTTAATATTAAGGACTTGTAGTGCAACCAAAGCAGGGTTTGAAATAGTGAGAAATGAGATAAAGAATCTTGGAAATTTTTATGTTATGAAAAATATGGTTTTTGATACCACTCAATAAAGCATACAAGCATATAATGACAACCATGGCACTCACAACATTGGTCTTTCGAAAATAATTAATAAACTCAGATTTTTGAAACTGGAGTGAAAGTGTCACACCCTATTTTTACTACCACTTTCATTGTAATGCAAAAATCTGAGCTTCTTAAAACTTTTTCAAAACTAATGATGTGAGTGCCATGTTTGTCATTGAATGACTTGTGTGATGATCATGTGATGGTAAAACGCCATTTCACAATATTGAATTATTTTCAAAACCTTTTTCTTGTTTCTGATCATGGTAAAACCCTACTTTGAGTTGCACTACTTTCCCTTGATGGCAAGGTTGGTCTCTACCCAAAGTTGGTAATCTGATTTTAAATTATTTTAGTATTTCCCACAAAAATAACATTTTTAGTATTGTTTTCTTAATTTATTTAAAAGTCCATTTTTGAGGCCAGAATTGGTATTCCTACATGGAAAAATACTTTTCTGCCTTAGGAAAATCTGATTAAATTTCGAGATGATCACAAGGACATATATTTTCCACACATAGGATTTTAAACCCCTATTTTTATTATAATTATTTGAGCAAAACCCTGAAAACCATTTCTGTTTGTTTTGACCTTTTGAAATATTTCCAAAGGAAATATTCTCAATAAAATCCTAGAAAATTCGAATGGTATCCCTAAGCCATATTTGTTGTCCACATAAAGTATCACCTTGATCCAAGGTAATTACTAACCCCAAATAACCCAAAAAACCCTTTTGTCCAGATTGGAGTTAGAGAAACTCTACATAGAAAAGTTTGTCCTATGATGCTGAAACTTTGCTGGAGTGGCTAATACCTCAAATGAGGGTTCCACACCAAAAATGGGATTTGTAGGACTTGGTTTGCCCACACTCTCTTTGGAAGGGACAGATCTGGTCAAATAGTTGTGTTTTCAAGTTTACAAAGCTAAACTTGTCAAATGAAGCTCAAACTTGGTGAAACCCCATGTTTTAGCAGCAAACCCAAACCTGTTAAGTTGCAGCACCAGTGGTGGGGTGCAACCCCCTCAAACCACTATCGAGCACCTTCTTACAGATGGGAAAAAGCCCTCTTAGCCACAGCTAAACCCAACCCCTTTGCTCCAAACTCATAGATTAGGTGGCCAGTATCAATGCCTAACCCCAGTCAACTAGCCCCTCTCTGGTTCAAAGTGGAAATGCCAAAAACCCCAATCTAAGCTTTAGTTCAAGACTAACAACACCAGTATTTCTTGTCTCCCTTGACTAGCGGAAGCTCCCACGAGACCCAAACGGCTAGCCTCACTCCCAGCGAGTGCCAGGACATGCTAGACACGTCCAAAGTGCCTTAGAGTGCACCAGCATGTCGTGGCATGCCAAAACTATGCTTTGGGTGCGCTACAGGAAGACATCGAGGTGGGGCGACGCTCTCGGCCAGTTCCAGCCTCCCCGAGGTGTCCATCCTCTTCCCATACAACCCCTCTACATCGAGCAACCCTCAGGGCCCCTCCTCTCCCGCGCTAGAGCTCGTGCGACGCGTGCCCGCGCGCACCAGAACCGGCGAAGGTTGCGCGGCCACGGATGCTCGACTCCTCTCTCTCTCCCTCTGTTGTAGATGATTCTGGCTGTCCAAAACCACATCCTGAGACCGTGGTTTCGACCCCAGCTCCTCCCTGCACCCCCATGTGTGCCACAGTGAGTCACCGGCGCTCCTGAATTGGCTCACCATCGCGAGCCTATTTATAGCCCTCCCCCTTCTCCTGCACCCCTCAGATAGCTTCACAACGACCACTAGCACCTCTCTAGCCACCCCAGCAAACGAGCAGATCCCCGGTGCTCGAGATCGACTGAGGCCCCTCCGCCTCAGAGCTTCGGTCGATCTCCAGCTACACGACGGCTCTTGCGTCCCTCGACCCACCAAACTCATCCCCTCAACCCAGGAAGCTTTCCCCAACTTGCCCGAGCATTTCCGTGACCCTAGCTACCTCCTCGACTAACTCCTGAAACTCCTCCGCCGCGGCCTGCTCATCGCCGGCGAACCCTAGCCTCTCCGTCGTTGTTTCAACCACCAGTAGTTAGGCGGCGTCATGCTGACCCCATTTTTGTCCTCGTTGGGGCTTGAGAACGTCGACAGCATCGCCGGCGTGCTCCTCTTACTCTCTGGCCAGAGGTAGGAGACGACCCCGACAGGTGTGCCCCACCTGTCGGTGGCCCTACCTCCTCCCCCGCGCTGCCCACAGCCATTGACTGCATGGCCCCGCCAGTCAGGTTCAAACCTGAGGGTGCGCGCGCCTAGGCAGGGTTTTGGTTGGCCTTGGGCCGACCCAGTTCCAGGCCGAGCCATGCCAGGGACTGAGCCCATTTTTCTTTTATTATTAAAATATAATTTCCAAGATATTTATAAAAATATTTAACCAGTGTAAAAATATAATTTTTCCACTGTTATTGTTCTAAAAATATGTAATATTTAGTAAGACCTTGAGATGAATTTTTCAAACAAATATTCTGATTTGCAATAATAAAAAGGACTAAATTGGAATAGTTTTGCTTCTGTTTAGTTGATTTTAAAAATGTTCCTTCATTGAAAACAGAGGCTAAGATTTTTCAAAATAACAACTTAGTTTAATCAGTAATAAGGAACATTTTTTAAATAACTTTGTGATCTTTTTTAGTGAACTATTGCTTATTTATTCTTTCGACAACGATGGAAAAACCGTGCGACGAGGGAATCGGAGCGGAAGACCTTGAAGACCCCTGATACCTAGCTGAACAAGGCAAGCAGCCCTTTGACGATGACTGAGCATATGTTATATTGCATGATAAGATACAAGTATTTTCGTAGCATATGATCATAAGTGCCGGTAAATCATTTGATGTGATGTTACCGATGGCTCCTCCGGAGCACATGCATTGAGCTTGATCCTACCCTTTTGAGGATCACGCTATTATCATGTTGACAAGTAATGCTAGAGTAAATAGCATGAGCGTGTTGTTGGTATAAATCAAAGAGTTTATAAAAACCCCGTCGGGTGCCACTAATGCCCGAGGGTGATGATGAGTTAGGTGGCCACTTTTGGTGAAGTGGTGCACCAGGTATTTTGAGTGAGTATGATTTCGGAAATGGGATTAGATTTATGATTTGTTGACCGAGCCAACCTTACCAGTACGACCACGTTACCCCCTATGGGACGGGGCTATGTTAATTACTCTGGTCGGTGCTAGCAAAGAGCCACATTACTAGTGGCGGGAGTGATGTGTGGTCACTCTCATGATGGGGTCATGCCAGGTAGGACGACTATGCCATTTATATGAGTTCCAGGCACACCGTTGGTCCTCGCATTGTTGATACTGTCCAGAGTCGGTGCTCGTAAGACGTAAAACATGTGGGCTGGGTACCAATCGAGTGGACCTCTTTGTCTAGTATCGTCATGGGAAAGGCATTGATCGGGTACTTACCTCGAGTATGTTATATACCGCGAGTCGTGGATTACATGGAAGTTTCCCTGGTCTCGTGGGTCCAGCGTAGTACCTCTGCAGAGTGTAAAACTATTCGAATAGCCGTGTCCATAGTCAAGGACAGTTGGGTGGTGCTGCTTAAACTACGTCCAGCTATTTCCGCATAAACCAAGTGTGTGTGAGTGGTGTTAAAAGGGAGTTATTATTAAAGCAACGATATGACCAAGTTTGGTGACATGGCATATGGGGTGAACCCGGATGGTTCAGCCCTCGACAGATATATATTGATATCTATAACCTGTTCTTCAAAAGTAATTATTTAACTTGATGCATATTCATGATCATTCCACCAAGATGAATTACTCCAAATATGCATGTTATTGTTATCCTTCACTTTATTGTTCATGTCATGGTTTGTTTGCGAGTATATTCAAAGTACTCATTGACTAGACATGGAGGGACCAGAGTTTGGAGATGAGTACGTCTTCGGAGACGCCCCTGGGAACTAGGACGCTTCCGAGTCAGAATGCCTGTCGGTGTAGGCTTGATGGCATGGGCACCCGCTTAGCCCCTATGTTTTCCGCTATTAGTTTTATCAGTATGATTTGGACTTAAGCCCAACCTTGTGAACTTGACCATTCGGTCATGTGATGGACAAATTCGGTACTCGGATGTAAGACTCTTATTGTTTCAGTATCTGTGTGTTCGGTGAGCATTGATCTCTGGGATCACTGAGCACGATCACTCGGCGGTCTAGACTTGTAAGTCGGGATCCCCACAGAGATGGTATCAGAGCCATCCTGACTATAGGAATCCTAAGGTAGCATGGACCATAGCAAATATGACTAGTGCACATAGACCTTAACCTGAGATTCTGCACCCACTAAAAACTTTATAACCCCTCTCCTCTAGATCTTGTAGATGGTTGTTGTACCTGAGATGCTTCTGGAGACAGGCTTCCCTCTACTTTTGAGTGAAAGCCTCGAGAAGTGCTAAGTACGTTGCACGCCCATCTTCTTCTACCACGAGCACTGGGTCAACACCGACACTAAGGAATATCACGTGGACGTGATAGTGAAGGATAATGACTCCTCGACTAGTTGGTTCTTTGAAGGACCACAGATGGAGGATCTGATGTTGGCAGTGGAGACTGCAGCACGAGAGGCGCTCATGCGACTCTGCGACATGCTTCACGAGATGGCTGACGAGCCAGCTACTCGTGACCTACCATTCATTAAGGACGGGGTAGACGGGAGTTGGACACTCAACCCATCTTCCGAGGACGGGAGGCCACTTAGGTTTCAGACCTACTTCAGTCTCTCCTCCAACACTTTGACGCACCTTTCGATCAAGGAGTCAACTAAGATTCTTCAAGAGCTGCATCAAGTCAAGAGCATCATCCCTTATGGTTCCGCCAATGCGGCAAATTGACCTGTCTACTCCCCTGACAGGATGGTGAATGGTACTCGCAACAGCACCTTCGGCAACCCGCCTGTGCCTCTTCAGGTCAGCAGCAGGGAACTGGAGGGGAAGCTCAAGCTGGAGATCACCACGAGCAGCAAGATGATGTTTCACTGCCACCGCCTCCTTCGAAAGCTTGACTATGGCTTAGTTCCTTCAAGCTATTCAACAGGAACGTCAAGCCAACAATGCTGCTACTCAGCAGCTGGCTCAAACCTTGTTGAACAACCCGCCGCAAAACAGGAATGGCAACGGTCGCTCTACTCTCTCTGAGTTCATGCGAACTAGGCCACCCATATTCATGGAGACGACTGTACCATTGGATGCCGATGACTGGATCCTTACAAATGAAGACCTCCTCGCGCTGGTCAAATGCACTGATGATCATGAGAAGGTCCACTATCCTTCTCACTGTCTCAGTGGCACAACCAGACCTTGGTGGGATGGATTTCAAATCATGCGAGGAGGGCAAGTCATCACTTGGGCTGTGTTCAAAGATTAATTCCGCGCTCCTCACATTCCTCCTGGGATGATAACCATTAAGAAGTGGGAATTCTGAGTCTTAAGGCAAGGCAGTGGATCCATTCAGTAGTATTTGCAGAAGTTCAACCTACTGTCAAGATACGCACCTGAAGACGTAAACACTGAGGCCGCCAAAGTGGAACACTTTATGGAAGGACTGCTGCAGTCAATCCAGTATGAGCTGGTTGTTTGTGAATGCCAGACCTTTAGCGATCCGGTTAATAAGGACCTTATGTTGGAAGACAAGCATCATGCTATGGACAATACCCGTAAGCGCAAGCTAATGGGTAGTGGAGGACCGAGTAACCCGAAGCCACGCCCATGGCAGTCAGCTCCACGAAGACCCAATTATCAGCAGCAGTACAAGTATCCAACATTTCGCCAGAACTACAAGCCTCAGTAGCAAGTCAACACCAAGCCAACAATCAATCCACCAAACAAAAGTGGAGTCCGGACCAATCTTCCAGCACAAGTTACATGTTTTGGATGTGGACAAATAGGGCACTATTCCAGGCAGTGTCCCAATAAGAAGCCCGACGCACCGCTCCCCAATGCACCAAATCCAGGCCAAGGACCACCAGGAAGGAATCAGGCTCCCCGCAATCAGCAGTATCACAACAAGGGGCAGATTAATCATATTTTCGCAGAAGAGGCGCAGGAAGACCCGGACTGCATTCTGTTGGGGAACGTCGCATGGGAAACAAAAATTTTCCTACGCGCACGAAGACCTATCATGGTGATGTCCATCTACGAGAGGGGATGAGTGATCTACGTACCCTTGTAGATCGTACAGCAGAAGCGTTAGAGAACGCGGTTGATGTAGTGGAACGTCCTCACGTCCCTTGATCCGCCCCGCGAACAATCCCGCGATCAGTCCCACGATCTAGTACCGAACGGACGGCACCTCCGCGTTCAGCACACGTACAGCTCGACGATGATCTCGGCCTTCTTGATCCAGCAAGAGAGACGGAGAGGTAGAAGAGTTCTCCGGCAGCGTGACGACGCTCCGGAGGTTGGTGATGATCTTGTCTCAGCAGGGCTCCGCCCGAGCTCCGCAGAAACACGATCTAGAGGAAAAACTATGGAGGTATGTGGTCGGGCAGCCGTGAGAAAGTCGTCTCAAATCTGCCCTAAAAGCCCCATATATATAGGAGGAGGGAGGGGGACCTTGCCTTGGGGTGCAATGGACTCCCAAGGGGTCGGCCGAGCCAAGGGGGGGAGGACTCCCCCCCCCCAAACCGAGTTGGACTTGGTTTGGTGGGAGGAGTCCCCCTCCCTTCCCACTTCTTCCCTCTTTTTTTTTTTCTTTCCTTTGATTTTCTTATCTTGGCGCATAGGCTCCCTTGGGGCTGTCCCACCAGCCCACTAAGGGCTGGTGTGTCCCCCAAAAGCCTATGGGCTTCCCCGGAGTGGGTTGCCCCCCTCCGGTGAACTCCCGGAACCCATTCGTCATTCCCGGTACATTCCCGGTAACTCCGAAAACCTTCCGGTAATCAAATGAGGTCATCCTATATATCAATCTTCGTTTCCGGACCATTCCGGAAACCCTCGTGACGTCCGTGATCTCATCCGGGACTCCGAACAACATTCGGTAACCAACCATATAACTCAAATACGCATAAAACAACGTCGAACCTTAAGTGTGCAGACCCTGCGGGTTCGAGAACTATGTAGACATGACCCGAGAGACTCCTCGGTCAATATCCAATAGCGGGACCTGGATGCCCATATTGGATCCTACATATTCTACGAAGATGTTATCGTTTGAACCTCAGTGCCAAGGATTCGTATAATCCCGTATGTCATTCCCTTTGTCCTTCGGTATGTTACTTGCCCGAGATTCGATCGTCAGTATCCGCATACCTATTTCAATCTCGTTTACCGGCAAGTCTCTTTACTCGTTCCGTAATACAAGATCCCGCAACTTACACTAAGTTACATTGCTTGCAAGGCTTGTATGTGATGTTGTATTACCGAGTGGGCCCCGAGATACCTCTCCGTCACACGGAGTGACAAATCCCAGTCTTGATCCATACTAACTCAGCTAACACCTTCGGAGATACCTGTAGAGCATCTTTATAGTCACCCAGTTACGTTGCGACGTTTGATACACACAAAGCATTCCTCCGGTGTCAGTGAGTTATATGATCTCATGGTCATAGGAATAAATACTTGACACACAGAAAACAGTAGCAACAAAATGACACGATCAACATGCTACGTCTATTAGTTTGGGTCTAGTCCATCACGTGATTCTCCCAATGACGTGATCCAGTTATCAAGCAACAACACCTTGTTCATAATCAGAAGACACTGACTATCATCGATCAACTGGCTAGCCAACTAGAGGCATGCTAGGGATGGTGTTTTGTCTATGTATCCACACATGTAAATGAGTCTTCATTCAATACAATTATAGCATGGATAATAAACTATTATCTTGATACAGGAATTATAATAATAACTATACATTTATTATTGCCTCTAGGGCATAATTCCAACAGTCTCCCACTTGCACTAGAGTCAATAATCTAGCCCTCACATCACTATGTGATTTACATTGTAATAAATCTAACACCCATACAGTTCTGGTGTCGATCATGTTATGGCCGTGGAAGAGGTTTAGTCAGCGGGTCTGCTACATTCAGATTCGTGTGCACTTTGCATATATTCATGTCCTCCTCCTCGACGTAGTCGCGGATGAGGTTGAAGCGTCGTTTGATGTGTCTGGTCATCTTGTGAAACCTTGGTTCCTTTGCTAAGGCAATGGCACCAGTGTTGTCACAGAACAAGGTTATTGGATCCAGTGCACTTGGCACCACTCCAAGATCCGTCATGAACTGCTTCATCCAGACACCCTCCTTAGCCGCCTCTGAGGCAGCCATGTACTCCGCTTCACATGTAGAATCTGCTACGACGCTTTGCTTGGAACTGCACCATCTTACTGCACCCCCATTAAGAATAAATACGTATCCGGTTTGCGACTTAGAGTCGTCCGGATCTGTGTCAAAGCTTGCATCAACGTAACCTTTTACGGCGAGCTCTTCGTCACCTCCATACACGAGAAACATCTCCTTAGTCCTTTTCAGGTACTTCAGGATATTCTTGACCGCTGTCCAGTGATCCACTCCTGGATTACTCTGGAACCTGCCCGCCATACTTATGGCCAGGCTAACATCCGGTCTAGTGCACAGCATTGCATACATGATAGATCCTATGGCTGAAGCATAGGGGACGGAGCGCATATGCTCTCTATCTTCATCAGTTGCTGGGCACTGAGTCTTACTCAATCTTGTACCTTGTAACACTGGCAAGAACCCTTTCTTGGACTGTTCCATTTTGAACCTCTTCAAAACTTTATCAAGGTATGTGCTTTGTGAAAGTCCTATCACGCGTTTTGAAATATCCCTATAGATCTTAATGCCTAGAATGTAAGCAGCTTCTCCTAGGTCCTTCATAGAGAAACTTTTATTCAAGTAACCTTTTATGCTCTCCAAGAGCTCCACGTTGTTTCCAATCAGTAATATGTCATCCACATATAGTATTAGAAACGCCACAGAGCTCCCACTCACTTTCTTGTAAATACAAGATTCTCCAACCACTTGTATAAACCCAAATGCTTTGATCACCTGATCAAAGCGTTTGTTCCAACTCCGAGATGCTTGCACCAGTCCATAAATGGATCGCTGGAGCTTGCACACCTTGTCAGCATTTTTAGGATCGACAAAACCTTCGGGTTGCATCATATACAATTCTTCCTTAAGGAAACCGTTAAGGAACGCCGTTTTGACATCCATCTGCCAGATTTCATAATCGAAAAATGCAGCTATTGCTAACATGATTCTGACGGACTTAAGCATTGCTACGGGAGAGAAAGTCTCATCGTAGTCAATTCCTGGAACTTGTGAAAAACCCTTTGCTACAAGTCGAGCTTTATAAACGGTCACATTACCGTCAGCGTCCTTCTTCTTCTTAAAGATCCATTTGTTCTGAATAGCCTTGCGGCCCTCAGATAGTATCTCCAAAGTCCACACTTTGTTCTCATACATGGATCCTATCTAGGATTTCATGGCTTCTAGCCATTTGTTGGAATCTGTGCCCACCATTGCTTCTTCATAATTTGCAGGTTCATTGTTGTCTAACAACATGATTGATAAGACGGGATTACCGTACCACTCTGGAGCAGCGCGTGATCTCGTCGTCCTACGTGGTTCAACAGAAACTTGAACTGGAGTTTCATGATCATCATCATTAACTTCCTCCTCAACCGGCGTTGCAACGACAGAGGTTTCCCCTTGCCCTGCGCCACCATCCAGAGGGATGAGAGGTTCGACAACCTCATCAAGTTCTATCTTCCTCCCACTCAATTCTCTCGAGAGAAACTCCTTCTCGAGAAAAGTTCCGTTCTTAGCAACAAACACTTTGCCTTCGAATTTGAGATAGAAGGTGTACCCAACTGTCTCTTTTGGGTAACCTATGAAGACGCATTTTTCCGCTTTGGGTTCCAGCTTTTCAGGCTGAAGCTTTTTGACATAAGCATCACATCCCCAAACTTTAAGAAACGACAACTTTGGACTTTTGCCATACCACAGTTCGTATGGTGTCGTCTCAACGGATTTTGATGGTGCCCTATTTAAAGTGAATGCAGCTGTTTCTAATGCATAACCCCAAAATGATAACGGCAAATCAGTAAGAGACATCATAGATCGCACCATCTCTAACAAAGTACGATTACGACGTTCGGACACACCATTACGCTGTGGTGTTCCAGGCGGTGTTAACTGTGAAACAATTCCACATTGTCTTAAGTGAGTACCAAACTCGAAACTCAGATATTCACCCCCACGATCAGACCGCAGGAACTTGATCTTCTTGTTACGATGATTTTCTACTTCACTCTGAAATTGCTTGAACTTTTCAAATGTTTCAGACTTGTGCTTCATCAAGTAGACATAACCATATCTACTCAAATCGTCAGTGAAGGTGAGAAATAACGATATCCGCCGCGTGCCTCCACGCTCATTGGACCACACACATCGGTATGTATGATTTCCAACAAGTCACTTGCACGCTCCATTGTTCCGGAGAACGGAGTCTTAGTCATCTTTCCCATGAGGCATGGTTCGCACGTGTCAAGTGAATCAAAGTCAAGTGACTCCAAAAGTCCATCAGCATGGAGTTTCTTCATGCGCTTTACACCAATATGACCCAAGCGGCAGTGCCACAAAAATATGGCGCTATCATTGTTTACTCTAACTCTTTTGGTCTCAATGTTATGTATATGCGTATCGCTATCGAGATTCAATATGAACAATCCTCTCACGTTCGGTGCATGACCATAAAAGATGTTACTCATAGAAATAGAACAACCATTATTCTCAGACTTAAAAGAGTAACCGTCTCGCAATAAACAAGATCCAGATATAATGTTCATGCTCAACGTAGGCACTAAATAACAATGATTTAAGTTCATCACTAATCCCGATGGTAGTTGAAGTGACACGGTGCCGACGGCGATTGCATCAACCTTGGAACCGTTTCCTACGCGCATCGTCACTTCCTCTTTCGCCAGCCTTCATCTATTCCGCAGTTCCTGCTTCGAGTTGCAAATGTGAGCAACAGAACCGGTATCGAATACCCAAGCACTACTACGAGAGCCGGTTAAGTACACATCAATAACATGTATATCAAATATACCTGATTTTTCTTTGCCCGCCTTCTTATTGCCAGATACTTGGGGCAATTGCGCTTCCAGTGACCCATACCCTTGCAATAGAAGCACTCTGTTTCAGGCTTAGGTCCAGCCTTGGGTTTCTTCGGCGGATTGGCAACAGGCTTGCCGCTCTTCTTCGAATTGCCCTTCTTGCCTTTGCCATTTCTCTTGAAACTAGTTGTCTTGCTCACCATCAACACTTGATGCTCTTTACGGAGTTCAGACTCTGCGACTTTCAGCATTGTAAACAACTTGCCGGGAGACTTGTTCATCCCTTGCATGTTGTAGTTCAACACAAAGCCTTTATAGCTTGGCGGCAGTGATTGAAGGATTCTGTCAGTGATAGCTTCTTGCGGGAGTTCAATCCCCAGTTCAGCTAGACGGTTTGAGTACCCAGACATTTTGAGCACATGTTCACTGACAGACGAGTTTTCCTCCATCTTGCAAGCATAGAATTTATCGGAGGTCTCATACCTCTCGATCCGGGCGTTCTTCTGAAAGATAAACTTCAACTCCTGGAACATCTCAAATGCTCCATGACGCTCAAAGCGACGTTGAAGTCCCGGTTCCAAGCCATACAAGACTGCACATTGAACTATTGAGTAGTCCTCCTTACGCGCTAACCAAGCGTTCTTAACATCCTGATCAGCCGTAGCGGGTGGTTCATCTCCTAGTGCAGCATTAAGGACATAATCCTTCTTTCCAGCTTGTAAGATTAGCTTAAGATTACGAGCCCAGTCTACAAAGTTGCTTCCATCATCTTTCAACTTAGCTTTCTCTAGGAACGTATTAAAATTCAGGATGACACTTGCATGAGCAATGATCTACAACACAAATATATTCAAAATGGGCTTAGACTATGTTCAAGATAATTAGAGTTCAACTTAATCAAATTATATGCTAAACTCCCACTCAAAAAGTACATCTCTCTAGTCATTTGAGTGGTTCATGATCCACTTACACTATCCCAAGTCCGATCATCACGTGAGTCGAGAGTAGTTTCAGTGGTAAGCATCCCTATGCTAATCATATCAACTATATGATTCATGATCGACCTTTCGGTCTCATGTGTTCCTAGCCCATGTCTGCACATGCTAGGCTCGTCAAGCTTAACCCGAGTGTTCCGCGTGCGCAACTGTTTTGCACCCGTTGTATGTGAACGTTGAGTCTATCACACCCGATCATCACATGGTGTCTCGAAACGACGAACTGTAGCAACAGTGCACAGTCGGGAAGAACACAATTTCGTCTTGAAATTTTAGTGGGAGATCACCTCATAATGCTACCGTCGTTCTAATCAAAATAAGGTGCATAAAAGGATTAACATCACATGCAATTCATAAGTGACATGATATGGCCATCATCACGTGCTTCTTGATCTCCATCACCAAAGCACCGGCACGATCTTCTTGTCACCGGCGCCACACCATGATCATCCATCAACGTGTTGCCATCGGGGTTGTCGTGCTACTTATGCTATTACTACTAAAGCTACATCCTAGAAAAATAGTAAACGCATCTGCAAGCACAAATATGTTAGTATAAAGACAACCCTATGGCTCCTGCCGGTTGCCGTACCATCGACATGCAAGTCGATATTTCTATTACAACATGATCATCTCATACATCCAATATATCACATCACATCATTGGCCATATCACATCACAATCATACCCTGCAAAAACAAGTTAGACGTCCTCTAATTTTGTTGTTGCATGTTTTACGTGGTGACCAAGGGTATCTAGTAGGATCGCATCTTACTTACGCAAACACCACAACGGAGATATATGAGCTGCTATTTAACCTCATCCAAGGACCTCCTCGGTCAAATCCGATTCAACTAAAGTTGGAGAAACCGTCACTTGCCAGTCATCTTTGAGCAAAGGGGGTTACTCGTAACGATGAAACCAGTCTCTCGTAAGCGTACGAGTAATGTCGGTCCAAGCCGCTTCAATCCAACAATACCGCGGAATCAAGAAAAGACTAAGGAGGGCAGCAAAACGCACATCACCGCCCACAAAACCTTTTGTGTTCTACTCGAGAAGACATCTACGCATGAACCTAGCTCATGATGCCACTGTTGTGGAACGTCGCATGGGAAACAAAATTTTTCCTACGCGCACGAAGACCTATCATGGTGATGTCCATCTACGAGAGGGGATGAGTGATCTACGTACCCTTGTAGATCGTACAGCAGAAGCGTTAGAGAACGCGGTTGATGTAGTGGAACGTCCTCACGTCCCTTGATCCGCCCCGCGAACAATCCCGCGATCAGTCCCACGATCTAGTACCGAACGGACGGCACCTCCGCGTTCAGCACACGTACAGATCGACGATGATCTCGGCCTTCTTGATCCAGCAAGAGAGACGGAGAGGTAGAAGAGTTCTCCGGCAGCGTGACGACGCTCCGGAGGTTGGTGATGATCTTGTCTCAGCAGGGCTCCGCCCGAGCTCCGCAGAAACACGATCTAGAGGAAAAACTATGGAGGTATGTGGTCGGGCAGCCGTGAGAAAGTCGTCTCAAATCTGCCCTAAAAGCCCCATATATATAGGAGGAGGGAGGGGGACCTTGCCTTGGGGTGCAAGGGACTCCCAAGGGGTCGGCCGAGCCAAGGGGGGGAGGACTCCCCCCCCCAAACCGAGTTGGACTTGGTTTGGTGGGAGGAGTCCCCCTCCCTTCCCACTTCTTCCCTCTTTTTTTTTCTTTTCCTTTGATTTTCTTATCTTGGCGCATAGGCTCCCTTGGGGCTGTCCCACCAGCCCACTAAGGGCTGGTGTGTCCCCCAAAAGCCTATGGGCTTCCCCGGAGTGGGTTGCCCCCCTCCGGTCAACTCCCGGAACCCATTCGTCATTCCCGGTACATTCCCGGTAACTCCGAAAACCTTCCGGTAATCAAATGAGGTCATCCTATATATCAATCTTCGTTTTCGGACCATTCCGGAAACCCTCGTGACGTCCGCGATCTCATCCAGGACTCCGAACAACATTCGGTAACCAACCATATAACTCAAATACGCATAAAACAACGTCGAACCTTAAGTGTGCAGACCCTGCGGGTTCGAGAACTATGTAGACATGACCCGAGAGACTCCTCGGTCAATATCCAATAGCGGGACCTAGATGCCCATATTGGATCCTACATATTCTACGAAGATGTTATCGTTTGAACCTCAGTGCCAAGGATTCGTATAATCCCGTATGTCATTCCCTTTGTCCTTCGGCATGTTACTTGCCCGAGATTCGATCGTCAGTATCCGCATACCTATTTCAATCTCGTTTACCGGCAAGTCTCTTTACTCGTTCCGTAATACAAGATCCCGCAACTTACACTAAGTTACATTGCTTGCAAGGCTTGTATGTGATGTTGTATTACCGAGTGGGCCCCGAGATACCTCTCCGTCACACGGAGTGACAAATCCCAGTCTTGATCCATACTAACTCAGCTAACACCTTCGGAGATACCTGTAGAGCATCTTTATAGTCACCCAGTTACGTTGCGATGTTTGATACACACAAACATTCCTCCGGTGTCAGTGAGTTATATGATCTCATGGTCATAGGAATAAATACTTGACACACAGAAAACAGTAGCAACAAAATGACACGATCAACATGCTACGTCTATTAGTTTGGGTCTAGTCCATCACGTGATTCTCCCAAAGACGTGATCCAGTTATCAAGCAACAACACCTTGTTCATAATCAGGAGACACTGACTATCATCGATCAACTGGCTAGCCAACTAGAGGCATGCTAGGGATGGTGTTTTGTCTATGTATCCACACATGTAAATGAGTCTTCATTCAATACAATTATAGCATGGATAATAAACTATTATCTTGATACAGGAATTATAATAATAACTATACATTTATTATTGCCTCTAGGGCATAATTCCAACACATTCTGGGTCCGTTCCTCGTCAACTCTACCCGAGCAACAATATTTTTTGATTGTGGTTCTTCGCATTATTTTGTTACACAAAGATTTGCAGAAAAATGTGGTTTAAAACCTACCCTGCTTCGCGGGCATATGGCAATTCAAACCCCGGGAGCAGTATAGAGGACCAACCTAGGATGTAGGAATGTCGGGATAGTTATCATTGGGATGAGCTTCTCAGCAGATCTCATTGTGCTTAAGTTGCAAGGGCTAGAAGTAATTCTCGGCATGGATTGGTTGCCCAAGCATCAAAGCATCTTGGATTGTGCCAACAGGGCCATTACCATGACAAGCGACCAAGGGGTCAAGGTCAAGTATGTTTCTGAGCCAGTACCCGCTCGAGTACCACGGTTTAACAACTTGTCAGAGGTAGAACTCGATCGAGTGCTAATAGTTTGTGAGTACCCGGACGTCTTTCCTGATGAGCTACCAGGAATGCCTCCTGACCTTGACATCGAGTTCATCATTGAGCTTATGCCTGGATCAAGGCCTATCTATAAGAAGCCTTACAGGATGGGATCCGAAGAGCTAGCGGAGTTGAAGAAGCAACTCGATGAGCAACTCAGGAAAGGGTTTATTCGTCCAAGTGCGTCACCTTGGGGATCACCTGTTCTTTTCGTGTCCAAGAAGGATGGAACCATCAGACTCTGCGTCTATTACCGTTCTCTCAATGAGGTCACGATCAAGAACAAGTATCTACTCCCCAAGATTGAAGACTTGTTTGATCAGTTAAATGGGGCTAAGGTATTCTCAAAGATCGACCGATATTACACATTGCAGATCCGACCCGAAGACATACCAAGAATGCGTTCATGACCCGGTACGGTCCGTACGAATGCACTGTCATGTCTTTTGGATTGACTAATGCCCCAACTTACTTCATGTACCTCATGAACAAGGTCTTCATGGAATACCTGGATAAGTTTGTTGTCGTATTCATTGATGACATATGATCTTTTCCAAGTCCGAAGAAGAGCATGAACAACAATTGAGGTTAGTGTTGGAAAAGCTTCGAGGGCACCAACTTTATGCCAACTTCAGCAAGTGCCAATTTTGGCTGAAAGAAGTTGGATTCTTGGGTCATACCATGACAGCAAGTGGTTTGGCAGTTGATCCCTCCTATATTACTACGGTAACCAACCGGGAGTCGCCAATTGATGTGAAGGAAGTCAGGAGTTTTCTCGGACTCGCGGGATATTACCGCAAGTTTGTAGAAGGATTCTCCCGCATCGCTCGACCTATGACTCAACTCTTGAGGAAGGGCAAGAAGTTTGAATGGACGCCGGAGTGTGAAGCAAGATTCCAAGAATTGAAGAACAGAATAACTACCGCCCCGGTATTGCCCACTCCAGATATAAGCAAGGAGTTTGTAATATATTGTGATGCCTCCAAAACGGGGCTCGGTGGGGTTCTAATGCAGGATGGCAGAGTTGTGGCGTATCTGTCACGACAACTGCGCTCGCATGAGGAGAAATATGCCACCCATGATCTCGAATTGGCAGCAGTAGTGCATGCCCTGAAGACATGGCGACATTACCTTCCGGGGAAGCAATGTGAAATATACACTGACCACAAAATTCTGAAGTATATCTTCACCCAAAGGGAATTGAATATGATGCAACGAAGATGGTTGGAGTTAATCATAGACTACGACCTCAGCATTCAATATCACCCTGGTAAGTCCAATGTAGTGGATGATGCCTTAAGTCGGAAGACCAGCACCTTGAACGTCATTCTCAAGGAAAGGCAACCTGCCTTGTATGAGGAATTGGAGAACTTCGGATTGGAGCTAGTAGAATCAGGTTTCCTAACTAACCTCAACTCAAACCAACGCTCGAGGATGAAATCACGGAGGCCCAGAAGGGTCATAAGAGCATTGAAGGCATCAAGAAGAAGATTCAAGAAGGCAAGGCCCAAGGATTCTCGGTGGATGAACAAGGAGTAGTGTGGTTTGGGAAACGTTTATGCATACCCAAAAAGGCTGAACTGAAGGACTTGATCCTACAGGAAGCACATGATACACACAACTCTATTCACCCCGGTGGTACCAACATGTGTCAAGATCTCCGAGAAAGATTCTGGTGGCATGGCATGAAGATGGAAATAGCATCTTACTTTGCCAAGTGCGACATATGCGAGCGAGTCAAAGCTGAGCATCAGCGACACGCTGGATTGCTACAACCACTCCAAGTGCCAGAATGGAAGTGGGACAATGTCGGCATGGATTTCATCACTAGATTGCCCAGGTCCAACAAAGGGCACAACTCCATATGGGTCATTGTCGACCACCTGACTAAGGTGGTACATTTCATTCCGATCAGGGAGTTTCCAAGGAGATTCAATCTGACCGAGGCACGCAGTTCACCTCCAGATTTTGGAAGAAGTTCCACGAATCACTCAGAACCAAGCTCTCTTTCAGCACCTCTTTCCACCCACAAATGGGCGGACAAGTGGAAAGAGTGAATCAGATACTCGAAGATATGCTCCGCGCTTGTGTCTTAGCACATCGTGCCAAAAGGGAAGACTGTCTGCCGTTTGCTGAGTTTTCATACAACAACAACTACCAGTCCAATCTCCAAATGGCCCCATTTGAACTGTTGTACGGACAAAAGTGCCGCACCCCACTCAACTGGTCCAAAACCGGTGAAGGGCTGATTTTCGGGCTGGAAGTTTTTCACAAGTCAGAAGAGAAGGTGCAAGTTGTCCGAGAAAATCTAAAGGCATCCAAGTCACGACAAAAGAGCTATGCGGATTCTCGCCGCAGGGATGTGGAGTTCATTCCCGAAGACCAGGTGTACCTCCATGTCACACCTCTCAAGGGAACTAAGCGTTTCCATGTTAAAGGGAAACTCGCTCCAAGGTTCATTGGACCTTTTAAGATCACGACAAGGCGTGGAGAAGTTGCTTATTAGTTAGAGCTACCTCCGGAACTTTCCGGTGTGCACAACATCTTTCACGTGTCGCAGCTCCCGAAGTGTCTTCAAGCACCAAACCGTTCCGATCCTTACAAGGATATTGACTATCTGGCCATCGACCTTTAGCCGGATCTCACCTACCCCGAGAAGCCGATCCGCATTCTGGATGAAGCTGAGCGTTGCACCAGAAGCCGCACCATCAAGTATTTCAAGGTTCAGTGGAGCAACCACACTGAAGCCGAAGCAACATGGGAGCGTGAAGAATATCTCCGATTTGAGTTTTCGGACCTTTTTAGCGCCTATCTTAGGAATCTTGGAGACAAGATTCTTGTAAGGGGATAGGTTTGTCACACCCTGTTTTCACTACCACTTTCTTTGTAATGCAAAAATCTGAGCTTGTTAAAACTTTTTCAAAACTAATGATGTGAGTGACATGTTTGTCATTGAATGACTTGTGTGATGATCATGTGATGGTAAAACCCCATTTCACAATATTGAATTATTTTCAAAACCTTTTTCTTGTTTCTGATCATGGTAAAACCCTACTTTCAGTTGCACTACTTGCCCTTGATGGCAAGGTTGGTCTCTACCCAAAGCTCGTAATGTGATTTTAACTTATTTTAGTATTTCAAAACCACAAAAATATTTATTTTTAGTATTGTTTTCTTAATTTATTAACAAGTCCATTTCTAAGGCCGGAATTGGTATTCCTACATGGAAAAATACTTTTCTTCCTTAGAAAAATCTAATTAAATTTGGAGATGATCAGAAGGACATATATTTTCCATACATAGGAATTTGAACCCATATTTTAATAATAATTATTTGAGCAAAACCCTGAAAACCATTTCTGTCCATTTTGGCCTTTTGAAATATTTCCAAAGGAAATATTCTCAATGAAATCCTAGAAAATTCGAGTTGTATCCCTAAGCCATATTTGGTGTCCACATAAAGTATCACCTTGATCCAAGGTGATTAGGGACCCCAAATAACCCCAAAACCCCTTTTGTCCAGATTGGAGTTAGAGCAACTCTACATAACAAAGTTTGTCCTATGATGTTGAAACTTTGCAGGAGTGCCTAATACCTCAAATGAGGATTCCACACAAAAAATGGGATTTGTAGGACTTGGTTTGCCCACTCTCTTTGGAAGGGACAGATCTGGTCAAATAGTGGTGTTTTCAAGTTTACAAAGCTAAGCTTGTCCAATGGAGCTCAAACTTGGTGAAACCCCATGTTTTAGCACCAAACCCAAACTTGTTGAGTTGCAGCACCAGTGGTGGGGTGCAACCCCATCAAACCAATTTCAAGCACCTTCTGACATATGGGAAAAAGCCATCTTAGCCACAGCTAAACCCAACCCCTTTGCTCCAAACTCATTGATTAGGTGGCCAGTATATCAATGTGTAACTCCAGTCAACTGGCCCCTCTCTGGTTCACAGTGGAAATGCCAAAAAACCCAATCTAAGCTTCAGTTCAAGGCTGACAGCACCAGTATTTCTTGTCCCCCTTGACTAGCCGAAGCTCCCACGAGACTCGAATAGCTAGCCTCACTCCCAGCGAGTGCCACGACATGTTAGACACGTCCAAAGTGCTTCAAAGCACACCCGCATGTCGTGGCATGCCAAAACTGCGCTCTGGGCGCGCTAAAGGAAGCTGCCGAGGTCGGGGCGACGCTCTCGGCCAGTTCCAGCCTCCCCCGAGGTGTCCAACCTCTTCCCTGACAACCCCTCTGCGTCAAGCAACCCTAAGGGCCCCTCCTATACCGCTCTAGAGCTCGTGCGATGCGTGCCCGCGCACACCAGAACCGGCGAAGGTTGTGCGGCCACGGATGCTCGACTCCTCTCTCTCTCCCTCTATTGCAAATGGTTCTAGCAGTCCAAAACCATGTTCTGAGAACGTGCTTTCGACCCAAGCTCCTCCTTGCACCCCCATGAGCGCCACAGTGAGTCACTAGCGCTCCCGAATCGGCTCACCATCGCGAGCCTATTTATAGCCCTCCCCCTCCCTCCTACAGCCCTCAGATAGCTTCACCACGACCACTAGCACCTCGCTAGCCACCCTAGCAAACCAGCAAATCCCCGATGCTCGAGATCGACCGAGGCCCCTCCGCCTCAGAGCTCCGGTCGATCTCCGGCTACACCACGACTCCTGCGTCCCTCGACCCACCAAACTGATCCCATCAACCCCAGGAAGCTTTCCCCCAACTTGCCCGAGCATTTCCGTGACCCTAGCTACCTCCTCGACCACCTCCTGAAACTCCTCCACCGCAGCCTCCTCATCGCCGGTGAACCCTTGACTCTCCGTCGTTATTTCGACCACCAGCAGGTAGGCGGCGTCATGCTGAGCCCATTTCTGTCCTCGTTAGGGCTTGGGAACGTCGGCACCATCGTCGGCGTGCTCCTCTTCCTCGGTGGCCGAGCCTTCTCCCCCGCGCTAACTGCTGCCGCTGACCGCAGGGCCCCACACGTCAGGTGCAAACCTGACGGCACGCGCGCCTGTGCAGGCTCTCGGCTGGCCTTGGGCCGGCCCAGTTCCAGGCCGAGCCAGGCCAGGGACTTAGCCCATTTTTCTTTTATTTTTAAAATCTGATTTCCAAGATTTTTATAAAAACATATAAACAGATAATTTTTTGACTGTTATTCTTCTAAAAATATATAGTATTTAATAAGACCTTGAGATGAATTTTTCAAACAACTATTCTTCTTTGCAATAATTATAAGGACTAAATTGGAATAGTTTGCTTTTGTTTGGTTGATTTTAAAAATGTTCCTTTATTGGAAACAGAGGCTTGTATTTTTCAAAATAACAACTTAGATTTATTAGTAATAAAGAACATTTTTAAAATAACTTTTTGCTCAGTTTTTGGTTGAGCTATTTCTTATTTATTCTTTCGACAACGATAGAAAATCCGTGTGACGAGGGAATCGGAGCGGAAGACCTCGAAGACCCAGGATACCTAGCTGACCAAGGCAAGCATCCCTTTGTCCACCAAACCTTGGAGCAAGTTTCCGGTTGACGTGGAAACGCTTGGTTCCTTTGAGATCTGTGACATGGAGCTACACCTGGTCTTTGAGGTTGAACTCCAATTCTCTGCGGTGACAGTCTGCATAGCTCTTTTGTCGCGACTTGGCCGCTTTTAAGTTTTCCCGGACAAGTTTCACCTTGTCTTCTGCCTCTTGCAGAACTTCCGGCCCGAAAATCAATACTTCATCGGTTTCGGACCAGTTCAGCGGGGTGCGGCACTTTCGTCCATATAGCACTTAGAATGGGGCCATTTGGAGACTCGACTGGTAGTTGTTGTTGTATGAGAACTCACGAACGGCAGACAGTCTTCCCATTTGGTGCCATGTGCCAAGACACAAGCATGGAGCATATCTTCGAGTATTTGGTTCACTCTCTCCGTCTATCCACCCGTCTGCGGGTGGAAGACGATGCTGAAAGAGAGTTATGTTCCGAGAGCTTCTTGGAACTTCTTCCAGAATCTGGAGGTGAACTGCGTGACTCGGTCAGATATGATTTCCTTGGGGACTCCATGAAGGCTCACAATACGCTCAATGTAGAGGGGATGAAGTGAGACACCTTGGTCAGATGGTCGACGATGACCCATATAGAGTCATGGCCTCTGCTGGACCTGGGTAAGCCGGTGACAAAGTCCATGCGGACTCGGTCCCACTTCCATTTGGGCACTTGGAGAGGTTGTAGCACTCCATCATGTGGTTGGTGTTCAGCCTTGACCCTTTGACATATGTCTCACTTGGGATGTATGACGCTATTTCCCTCTTGATGTCGTGCCACCAGAATCTCTCTCAGAGGTCTTGATACATCTTGGTGCCACCGAGGTGAATAGAATAGGGTGTATCATGGGCTTCCTGCAGGATCAAGTCCTTGAGTTCTGCCTTTGGTTACGCATAAACGCTTCCCAAACCACAATAATCCTTGCTCATCCACCGAGAATTCTGGGGCCTTGCCTTCCTGGATCTTCTTCTTGATGCCTGCAATGCTCTTGTGCCCCTTCTGGGTTTCCATGATGTCGTTTGCCAACGTGGGTTTGACTTCGAGGTTGGCTAGGAATCCTGGTTCAACTAGGTCCAAGCCGAAGCTTTCCATCTCTTCATACAAGGCAGGCAGCCTTTCCTTGAGCATAACATTCAAGGTGCCAGCCTTCCGGCATAAGGCATCGGCCACCACATTGGCCTTACCGTGGTGGTATTTAATGCTGAGGGCGTAGTCTTTGATTAACTCCAACCATCTTCACTGCCTCATATTCAATTTCCTTTGAATAAAGATATACTTCAGACTTTTGTGGTCAGTGTATATTTCACATTGCTCCCCCAGAAGGTAATGTCACCATGTCTTTAGGGCATGCACTACTGCTGCCAACTCGAGATCATGGGTGGCATAGTTATCCTCATGCGGGCGCAGTTGCCGTGACCGTTTTCCATGACCTGGCCGTCTTACATTAGGACTCCACCGAGCCCGGTTCTGGAGGCATCACAATATATCAAAAATTCCTTGCTAATATACAGAGTAGTCAATACCAGGGCGGTAGTCAATCTCTTCTAGAACTCCTGGAAGCATGCTTCACACTACGGCATCCATTCGAACTTCTTGCCTTTCTTCAAGAGCTGAGTCATGGGTCGAGCGATGCGGGAGAATCCCTCTACGAACTTGCGGTAGTATCCTGCGAGACCGAGGAAGCTCCTCACTTCCTTGACATCGATTGGCGACTTCCAATTGGTTACTGTGGTAAGCTTGGAAGGATCGACCGCCAATCCGTTTGCCATCATGGTATGACCCAAGAATCCAAGTTCGTGCAGCCAGAATTGGCATTTGCTGAATTTGGCGTAAAGTTGGTGCTCTCGAAGCTTCTCCAACACTAACCTCAAGTGTTGCTCATGCTCTTCTTCGGATTTGGAGAGGATTAATATGTCATCGATGAAAACGACGACTAACTTTTCCAGGTATTCCATGAAGACCTTGTTCACGAGGTACATGAAGTATGCTGGGGAATTTGTCAACCCAAATGACATGAAAGTGCACTCGTATAGACCGTACCGGGTCACGAATGCAGTGTTGGGTATGTCTTCAGGTCGGATCTTCAGTTGGTAATATCCAGATCGGAGATCGATCTTAGAAAATACCTTGGCTCCATTTAACTGGTCAAACAACTATTCAATCTTGGGGTCTGGGTACTTGCTCTTGATCCTGACTTCATTAAGGGAACGATAATCGATGCAGAGTCTGATAGTGCCATCCATCTTAGACACGAAGGGAACATGTGATCCCCAAGGTGATGCACTCGGACGAATGAACCCTTTCCTGAGTTGCTTACCCAACTGCTTCTTCTACTTTTCTAGCTCTTCGGATCCCATCCTATAAGTCTTCTTATAGATAGGCCTTGACCCAGGCATGAGCTCAATGATTAACTCGATGTCACGGATAGGAGGCATCCTTGGCAGCTCATCAGGAAAGACGTCCACGTATTCACAGACTATCGGCACTCGATCCATCTCTTCTCCCGATAGGCAATTTACCAGCGGGACTTGAGTGGATGTAGGCTCAGGGACATACTTGATTTTGACCCCTTGGTCGCTTGTCATGGTAATAGCCCTTTTGGCATAGTCTAAGATGCTCTAGTGCTTGGCCAACCAATCCATCCCACGGATCACTTCTAAGCCTTGCGACTTAATGACTAAGAGATCTCCTGAGAAGCTTATCCCATTAATATTGATCCCAAATACTCTACATCCTAGGTTGGTCCTTAGCACTGCTCTCGGGGTATGTACTGCCATTTGCCCGTTAAGTAGGGTAGGCTTCAAACCACATTTTTTCGCAAACTTCTGAGTAACAAAAGAATGTGAAGCACCACAATCAAACAATACTGTTGCTGGGGTGGAGTTGACGAGGAACGTACCTATAATGCAGTCCGGGTCTTCTTGTTCTTCTCTCGCAGAGATGTGATTATAACATCCCCTGTTGTGCTACTGCTGATTGCGGGGAGCTTGGTTCCTTCCTGTCGCTCCTTGACCTTGCACCTGATTTTGCACATTGGGACGCGGGGCATCGACTTCTTGTTGGGGCACTGCCGGGAATAGAGCCTAGCTTATCCACATCCAGAATAGGTAACCTGTCCCGGGATGTTGGTCTTGACTCTAATGTTATTTGGTAGGTTGAATGCTGGCTTGGTGTTGACTTCCTTCTCAGGTTGGTAGTTCTCGCGGTATGTTGGTGCCCTATACTGCTGTTGTTGATAAGTGGGTCTTGCTGGGGTTGACTGCCACGGGCGTGGTTTCGGGTTACTGGGTCCTCCACTACCCATCAGCTTGCACTTTCGGGTGTCGTCCATTGCACGAGGCTTATCCTCCAGCATGAGGGCCTCGCTAACCAGATCGCAGAAGGTTCGGCACTCACAAACAACTAGTTGGCACTAGAATGACTGCTGCAGTCCTTCCATAAAGCGTTCCACTTTTGCGGCCTCAGTGTTGACGTCCTCCTGTGCATACCTCGACAGGAAGTTAAATGTCTGCAAATACTCCTTGACGGTTCCACTGCCTACCTTAAAGCTCGGAATTCCGGCTTCTTAATGGTCATCATTCCAGGAGGAATGTGAGCAGCACGGAATCCTTCCTTGAATATTTTCCAAGTGATAGTTTTCCTTCTCGCATGATCTTGAACCCGTCACACCAAGCTCTGGTCGTGCCTTCGAGACAGTGAGAAGCATAGAGGACTTTCTCACGATCATCAGTGCAACCGACCACCACGGGGAGGTCTTCGATAGTGTGGATCCAGTCATCGGCATCCAATGATTGAGTTGTCTCTCGGAATATAGGAGGCGTAGTCCGCATAAACTCGGAGAGAATAGAGCAGCCATTGCCATTTCCTTTTGCGGAGGATTTTTCACCAAGACTTGAACCGGCTGTTGGATGGCGGCATGGTTGGCTTGACGTTCCACTCGAAGACCTTGGAGGAACTGAACCACAGTCAGACTCTCTCGAGGGGGAGGTGGCTGAGGAATATCGCCTTGCTGCTCCTCATGGTGATCTCCAGCTTGAGCGTTCCCACCGGTTCCCTGCTGCTGACCAGAGGAGGCAGAGCCGGGGGTGTCGAAGGTGCTGGTGCGAGTTAAAATCACCATCCTGTCAGTGGAGTAAACAGGTCAACATGCCGAATTGGCTCAGAATCAAAAAGGGGTGATGCTCTAAATAAGGGGGTTTGGTACTCTACTAGTGTGAGAATTTTAAACAAATTTTTTTGGATATCTAATGCATAAAATTGAAAGAAGTGATGTAGTCGCTTACAAGCTGCCTAAAGCAGACATGCGGCTTCCATCGTACATGTTCACACAACACTCATGGTTCAGATGAACTGATACATGCACTCAACTACGCTTGGGGAAGACTCCTAATTTCCTAAGTCGTGCTTCTAAGCGGCAGACTGCTCGGTGTCGTAGGCAGGTTTTGCAAGGTGTTCATCTTCATCCTCATTGGTACCTTCCTCCTTTAGAGGTCTGGGAGATGGAAGTGGTCCGTCATGGCGTCTCTTAGTCGGTGAAGCGGTGAGGAGCTCAGTGTACTATTCCGCGTTCAGGCGGCGACTCTGAATATGAGTGGCCTGGAGCGATGGTATTCCTCCTCGGAAGGCAATGGTTGACTGCCCTCCGGGTGCTCCTTCCTTCTTGACCTTACGAGTATTCATCTTTTCCAGGCGAAGAAGGTCCTTGACTTGGTGTATTTCTTGGCGAAGCGTCATCGACTCCTGGATCAGAAGGTGAGTCAAGGTATCAGCGGAGAGACTGAAGTAGGTCTGAAACCTTAGTGGTTCCCCATCCTCTGAAGATGGGTTGAGTGTCCAACTCCCGTCAATCCAATCCTTAATAAAAGGCAGGTGACGAGTAGCTGGCTCATTAGCCACCTCAGGAATGATGTCGCGGAGACGCACGAGCACCTCTCGTGTGGCTGTCTCCACTGCCAAGATCAGATTCTCCATCTGTGGTCCTTCAAAGAACCAACTAGTTATGGAGTCGTTAGCCTTCACTATCACATCCATGTGATATTCCTTGGTGTCAACGTTGCCCAGTATTCATGGTAGAGGAATATGGGCGTGCGGCGTACTTGACACTTCTCGAGGCAATCTCCCAGAAGTAGGGGAAAGCCTATCTCCAGAAGCATCTCAGGTATGGCGGCCATCTACAAGGCTGTAGGAGAGGGTTATAAATTTTTGGTGGGTGCAGAAAATCTCAAGTGTAAGGTCTAAGTGCACTAATCGTGTCGGTTATCGTCCATGCTACCTAAGGCTTCCTACAGTCAGGATGGCTTTGATACCAGCTCTGTGGGGACCCCGACTTATGAGTCGAGATCGTCGAATGAACGTGCTCTGTGATTCCAGAGATCAATGTTCACCGAACAACACAAATGCTGAATAATAAGAGTCTTACATCTACCGTACCGAATTAATACAACACATGACCAGTAAGGTCAAGTTCACAAGGTAGGTCCTATAAGTCCAAATCACACTGTGAAAGTGCGTTATATCGACTAGAGGGGGGTGAATAGGAGATTTTTAGAATTTCATCACTGAGGAAATTCCTTTTGAGGAATATCCTCACTGATGACTAACTTACAACTGAAACAGTAAAGGATAAGGAGTGCAAAGTTTCACTACAACAGTTTTTCAGTATGAGGAATGTGAAAACAGATTGCACAGTAAGCAGGCACGCAGAAAACAGATGAGGATTAACTTGCTTGAAGAATTTGAGGTTGAGGAATTTCAGAGAAAGTCTTCAGGAAATTCTTCAAATAGTGACAGTGAAAATCATCAAATATAAAGAGTTGAGGAATTAGAATCCGTTTCACAGCGAAGACAGTAGTTGATGACCCAGTTCCAACTGCTTTGGCAGTTGTATATCTTGTTTGGAGCGGCTTGGTATTGAAACCAAAAGACACACAGTCCGGGGACACACAGTCCCTACCGTATTCTTGTTAGGCTAAGAACACACAGTCCTCGCCCAACACTCGTGGTAAGTCTTCAAGGCAGACTTCCAAACCCTCACAGACTTGGTCACCCGGCGATCCATGATTGACTGTTGGATTGCTCTAGACCATGACGCCTAACCGTCTGGAGGATGCACAGTCCTCAAAGGTAAAAGGCTTCAGTCCCACACAGGAACAACTTCTTCAGTGATGCTCAATCACCTGGTTTTCGGTTTGTGGTTTGGTATTTTGGGTATTTCCTCACTGATGAATTACTCTCGAAGACTCTGAGGAATTTGGGTTGCTCTTATGACAAGTGTCAGTTTCTAACGGAGCATCCAACCAGCTAATGGTTGTGGTGGGCGGCTATTTATAGCCTGGGAGCATCCCGACATGATTTGACATTAATGCCCTTAAATAATATGACCGTTGGTGTGGATAATACCAATGATGTGGCGTGGCTATCGAAATGGTTAGGACCCTCAACATGAGAGTCCGCATGTCACTGATATTCCTCACTTGAGGCTTTTGGTAGGATTAGGCTTGGGTTGAGCATCATGAGGAAATTCATTCCAATGTGTTACCTCGACCCCCTTTAACAGTACGGTGTACCTATTATTCAAGTGTTAAGAAAACAAAATAGAAAGAGTAAATCTTCAGGCTTCAAAGTTTTCAGAATGATTTTCTTCAGGACACACCGAATTCCTCAATTTCAGTATCTTCATGAGGAATATCAATTTCATTGCAGATTCTCCGCAATTCAAATCTTCAGCTTCAGACCAATTTCTTCAACCGAAGATGTACATTTTTAGGGGTCGATATTCATCGAATATTTCAAACTCCTCAGCGACTTATAGATCCTCTGTAGACTCGAGAACACATTAGATACTTAACCTATAAGTCTTCAAACCATCAAAATCACTAAGGGGCACTAGATGCACTTACAATCTCCCCCTTTTTGGTGGTTGATGACAATTAGGTTAAGTCTTCAACAGGGATAACAATATGAAGTGTAAATACTCATTTGAGGAATTTGAAAACAAGATTCAGAGAGACTCCCCCTGAAGATGTGCATATCTTGAGGATTTTACTTTTCACATCAAATGCAGATTGATGATTTATATCATGGATATCTCCCCTAAGTCTTGTAAATCATGCATACATATGAGATATAGTATGAAAAAATTTAAGATGCATGATGACAAATGGTATCTGACGAATTCCAGCATGCGTGCATTAAAATTTTGAGGAATAAGCATGCGAAGAAAAACATTCAAAAGCGTCAGAGTACCATCGGGCTTAAGTTACAACTCATTACATAAACACTTCAGAAGAGCCAAGAGTTTGTAACTTAAATATAGTTCATAAGACCCAAAATATCCCGCTTGACGACTAACTCTCAAGTTTCTCCCCCTTTGTCATCAAGTGACAAAAAGGGACAAACTGAGGACTAACGCCCGTGAAGACTTCACTCCTTGGCAGTTGATGAAGACGCATGAGGATTCTTGGGAGCTGTCTTCTTCCTTGGACCGGTGGCAGTGTCTTGTTGTTCTTCATCAGATTCAGCAGTGCGGAATGAAGCAAAAGAACTGTCCTCATGGTCTGGAACTGGAATTGGCCTGAATTTCTTCTTGGGTGGCCACGACTAGTCAAAGTCTCGCACAAACTACAATTCTTCAAGTTCTGCCAGAGTCTTCAGATGAGCAAGTGTGGCCCAGGTGCGATCAAAAACCTCATGAAGATAATGATGGTTAAGCTTCACAGCATTCCGCATTTCATTGAGGGTTTTCACAATGGCGCCGAACTGGCGTTTGACCCACTTGTGATTCCGATCCACCTTCTGGTGAAGACTGAGAAGAAGCTCTCTCGTATTCAGCAGACGAGGAGCAACAGGAATTGGAGGATGAGTCTTAGTGTCATCACATGAAGAATAAGATTCATGCTCTCTGAACTGGCCATCAAGGGGCCTATGGCCTTCATCAATGGTCTTCTTGTTGACCCTGATCAAAGGTCTTCTTGTTGACCCTGATAGGAGACATATAACCAACATGGTTGTTGCAATCAGCGTGAAAGTTGATGCCTGTCCTTGTCCTGATGAATCTCATGATCAATGGAGCATATATCTTCTGGTCAAATGGACACATTGCATTGTCGGCCAAAGTCCTCAAGAAGAAATCATGTATGTTGATAGGAATACCATGAATGATGTTGAAGAGGATATTGTTCATGAGGCCTACGACATCTTCTTCATCATCATGGCCCTTGATTGGCACAAGAACGCTGTAGAGGATTCTGTAAATAGTCCTTGGTTCATATTTGAGCTCATGGATGAGAAAGGTTTTTCTCGGTGGTTGCCCTTTAGCCAAAGGCTTCATGAGGACTTCCATCATCCCATTGGGCAGCTCACGCTCATCATAAAGCTTCACGGCTTGCTCTGAGGGAATTGACACTGGCAGTTGACGCAGGAGCTCAATGGCAGCAGCCTTGTAGTGTGTGTTTTGTGTCATCCAGTCAAACACCCAGGTGTTGATATCTGCACGATCTCCAGATATGTGAAGAGTGGCATAAAATCGAAGGATAAGCTCACTGTTCCAGTCACAGATATCTGAGCACATTGGGAGGAGTCCAGCTTCATGAAGGACGTTGAGGACTGGAGCCAGGCATGGTATTTCTTCAAGCTCAACATGAGGAACGTGCCTGTGCTGGAAAATCTTGTTTCTTCCACACAGCACAGAGGCATAGTAATTGAGCTGTGTCCTTGTCACAAACTTCAGATGCCTTATCAAAGGCTTGTCATGGGGATTTTCTCCGATGAAGAACATGCGTTCTTCAAAGAAGGCCTCCTTTTGAAAGTTTGGCAGCCTTGAGAGTGGCTGACGCTGCATGGGCTTAAGGTTTGGCTGTTGGACCTGATGGGAGACAACAATTGCAGACTCTGGATTGAGGACGACGAAGGCATTGTCTTGGTCTGGTGCATTTTCCTCAGCATGGTCCTCAGGGTGAGGAATTTCATCAGCTTGAGCTTCAGGCTGAGGAGCATGCTCTTGTTGTGCATCAGGCTAAGGAATGAGATCTCGGTGAGCTTCAGGCTGAGGAATGTCGTCAACTGGAGCATCCTGTTGAGGGTTTTGCTCCAGAGGAGGAATGGGTGCATCGTGAGCCATAGTTTGAGGATCTTGCTCACGAGGAGGAGTTGGGTCTGCTTGATCCTCAGGTTGAAGATTTTGCTCAGGACTCTGAATTTCATCAGCTTGAGGATTTTAACTTTGTTCTTCCTCAGCTTGCTTGGTGAAAGAGCCAAATTCATCAGGTGGTGCAGCTGATCCTTGTGCAGTTTCTACATGAGGAATGGAAGGTTGAGGACTATCGTCAATGCGAATTTCTTCATCAGTATGTTCCTCAGATGCAGCATCCTTCATTTCCTCATCAGGCCCTTGCTCCTGGTCTTCTCTTGCGAAGGTAACCATTTCATATGATGGAGCGCTGTTAAGTCGCACAGGATCCAGTGGTGCATTTTCATCAAGTGCTTTGATGCGCTTGGCCTCAGTGTGTTCTTCTGCAGAAGAGGCCTTTCTCTTCTTGGCTTCTTTTCAACAACCCTTGTCTTTTTCACGTCTGATGCAGATGGAGTCATCTTCTTCACCTTTGAAGCTTTTGGTGTAGGTGTTTTCTCAGCAGATTCATCAGTTGGCTTTGAGGAACCAGCTGGAGTAGAGTCATCAGCTGGCTTTGAAGCAGCAGCTGGAACAGATTCATCAGCCGGCTTGGAAGCAGCAGCTGGAGCAGGGTCTGTCTCACCAGCTGTAGCAGATTCTTCAGTTAGATTTCCAGTCGTGATTTCCTCAATTGCCGGTTCATCCACACGGTTTTCTTGAGGGATTTCCTCAGCTTGAGCAGTTTCATCAGCTGGTTCTTCAATCAGAGGCCGAGGAGTTGGTACTGGAGGGGCAGCTTTCTTGTTGCAGTCATTAGCAGCTTCAGTAGCAAGTTTGATGAAATTGCTTTTGAGACTTTGACGATCAGAAAGCTTGGAGTACTTATCTGTCAAAGTCTTCAACTCTGCCTGTGTTGACACAAGATCATGAGGCGTCAGATTGAGGAGATTCTGCTTGAGGAATTTCTCCTTCTTGAGCTTAGCCACCTTGGCCTATTTAGCTTGCTTCTCCTTCCACTTGGCCTCGTTGATGAATGTGGCCACCATGTGGCTGATGCCAGGGGATAGTTTCAAATCACCAAGTGGAGTGTTGGGGTCCTCATACCAGATATTGATGTAGTGTAGGAGGACTTTTGGGTCCATCGCCCTCTCTTGCTTGTTTCTGATCATTGCTTGCAAAGTTTCATCATCAAATTCATCACTACCCTCTGATGCAGAAGGGACCGTGATGATTTTGCTTGGGCTGGGTCTTGTTCCTCTCCCAGCAATCACCTTAGTCTTTAGAGGAGTTGGTGAAGACTTTGTCTCCGAGCTTGTTGCAGCTAGGAGTGAGGAGCTGGAGGTAGCGGGCAGTGGCTTCACTACCGGCTTCTGTTCAGGTTTTGAAGCTTGTGGTGGTGCTGAGGATTTTGATGCTGAGGGTTTTGGCGCAGATGGTTTTGGAGCTAATGCTGGAACTGGTTTCTCTTGAGGCTTTGTAGCCTTTGGTTTTGGTGGCACAAACTTTTGTTGAGGAATGGCCGTACCAGAGGTCTCAACAGCAGAGGAAGTAGCTGCAGTTGATGCAGCAGCAGCTAGCAGATGATTCATTGAATTCCCTCACAGCAGCGTTTGCCTGCTTCTTGAGCTTTGCCAATTGTTTTTCCTTTTCATCAGGATAATCATCAAGCGTCTTGAGGCTTGAGGGATGTGCTTCTTGATAATCCTCAAGTGGAGCCCGTTTGCCAGGAGGCTTCAGAGCGAATTTCTTCGCATATTTGGGAGTGACAAATCTGTACTCCTTCCACTCCTTAGCCCATCGGGGTTCTATCTTCTGAAGCCGAATCTTTCTCTTGGGCATAGTTTCATTTTCATCAGGAGTGCAGTAGTGCAGGTATAGATCCTCAGGGATATCTATGGCTGTATTCTGCTCAAGTTTCTTGCCTCCCTTTTGCTTCCTGTCATCCTCCATTTTCTTCAGCTGATGATTTTGCTGATGATATTGAACATTTAAGAACTCTGATGAGACTTGAAGATTTTCTTCCAGAAATGCTGCAAATGAGTTCATTTGATGAGAATCGAGAGATTCATTAGCTGACATGTGTGTACCTGTGAACAGAGTATAGTTGCGAGGAATGTGGAGAGGTCATATGAGTTCTTAGATTTGAAGAAAATGAAAGAATTAGACAGTTGAGGAATTTGACAAGTGGTTGAGGAATTTGCCTAAGCATACTGTTCTTGGGTTCCAGAGTTGTACAGATCCGAAAATGCGCACAACTAAGGAATCTCGTGAAAATCTTAGATGCTTAGTGAAGTTCATCAATAGTGTGGTGATAGGCAGTGTTTGAGGAAAAGAAAGGGATGGATTCTTGAAGAAAAACAGATTTCACATCACAGAGGTAAAATAGTAGATCAAACTTGCTGTAAAAATAGGGTTTTTATTTACCCTAGATGGCGCGCATGAATAACAGAGAAGAGTAGCAGGGAGAAGCTCTTTCGGTGCGTGTCCAATGCGCCCTAACCCGGGAGCAGAGGACATCTACGACGGCGGCGGACGAGGATGGTTTGACTCCGGCATGGTTTCGGGACGGAAAAGTCGAGGCAGTGAAGCTCTTCTTCGCCGGCGTCGCGACTTCTAGCGGTGGCGCTAGGGTTCGGGGCTTTGCTGTAGAAGGAGAGCGATGGAGCGAAGAAGTGTTTACCGAGGGGGATAGGGACATATTTATAGCCAGACAATTACTGTTGGCGCGAAGAAATCGGACCAAATAGCCCCTACCTCTACGTCTCCGCATGACACATGTAGCTTACGAGCAAAGCGGTGGAGATCGTGGTTATCCGAACGAGGAAAGTGGGGTTCAGTTACTGTTCAATTTTTTTTTGAAGATTTGAGGATTTTGTTACAAAATCATCAGCTGACAAGGACGCAGTGAGGATTTCGAACAAACTTTCAAGTAGAACGCATATGAAGAATTGAATAGACTGGATGAGAATAGCATAGAGGGAAAGTAGGGTCCGATCACATTCACTTAGATGAAATATCAACTTGAATAAATAGCTATAAGTGAATGTTGTTGAGGACTTGAAATCACAGTCTATCTAGGTAAACGAAAGTCATCAAGTGGTTTTGAAGATTTGACTAACTTGAGGATTTTGTGATAAATCGTCACAGTGATGAAATTCAGTTTTCATGAAAAATGATTTTGAAGAACAACTGTCTTGAAGAAAATCAAATTTTGAGAAAATGGAACTTTGAAGAAAATCAACTTGAAGAATTTCACGTTGGGCTGTGGCGTGACCCACCATATAAGAATGTTGATTACAGACGCCGCGTACAATTATCGTAAGGCCCTCAGAATCAATTTCTTCGTTGATTTCTTCACACTCAAAGTGATATTCTTCGTTAGTTGAAGAAAATAGATTCATCGTGTGTTGCACATCTAAGTCATCAATTTTGCATAAGTGTTAGGATGTGTGCATGTTTTTATAGAAGATTTGAAGATTCTAAGATATTTAGCTCACACCGCAACTTGCAAAACCTTTTCTCATCCAAGGGCTTAGTGAAGATATCTGCCAGTTGATCATCAGTCTTCACGTGGTCGATGAGATATTGCCCTTGAGGACATGGTCCCGAAGAAAATGGTGACGAATCTGGATGTGCTTGGTCTTCGAGTGTTGTACTGGGTTGTATGCAATCTTGATTGCACTCTCATTGTCTCAGTAGAGAGGCACATTCTTCATGTTGATGCCGTAGTCCTTGAGGGTTTGCTTCATCCATAGCAATTGAGCACAACATGAACCAGCAGCAATGTACTCAGCTTCGGCAATGGAGAGTGATACGCAATTCTGCTTCTTTGAGGACCAGCAAACTAGTGATCTTCCGAGGAAATGGCATGTGCCAGATGTTAACTTGCGATCCACACGGTCACCAGCATAGTCACAATCAGAATACCCTACTAGATGAAGATTTGAGCCCTTGGGATACCATAATCCTAGTGTTGGTGTCTGAGCTAAGTATCGAAGAATATGCTTCACAGCCTTATGGTGTGATTCCTTCGGTTTTGCTTGAAAACGTACACACATGCAAACACTAAGCATTATATCTGGCCTAGATGCACATAGATACAATAAAGAGCCAATCATAGAGCGATATTCCTGCTGATCGAATTATTTACCATTTTCGTCAGTGTCGAGGTGGCCGTTGGTAGGCATTGGAGTCTTCGCACCTTTGCATTCATGCATGTCGAATTTCCTCAGAACATCCTTGAGGTATTTCTCCTGTGATATGAAGATTCCATTGCGTTGTTGACGAATTTGAAGACCTAGGAAGAATTTCAGCTCCCCCATCATAGACATCTGATATTATTCACTCATCATGTAAGAAAATTCATCACTGTATCGTTTCTGAGTACAGCCAAATATAATATCATTGACATATATCTAGCACACAAATAGATCATTATCATCGGATTTAGTGAAAAGAGTTGGATCGAGTGAACCAGGTTTGAAGCATTTCTTCATGAGGAATTCTTTCAATGTATCATACCATGCCCGAGGGGCTTGCTTTGGACCATAGAGAGCTTTTTTGAGTCTGAAGACTTTGTCTGGATTCTTCGGATCCTCAAATCCTGGGGGCTGAGTAACATATACTTCTTCCTCAAGCTTACCATTGAGGAATCCACTTTTCACATCCATTTTATATAATATGATGTTATGATGATTAGCATAAGCAAGTAGTATTTGAATAGTTTCAAGTCTAGCAACAGGTGCAAAAGTTTCATCGAAATCTATTCCTTCAACCTGGGTGTAGCCTTGGGCTACAAGTCGTGCCTTATTCCTCACCACTTTACCGTCCTCATCTTGCTTGTTTCGGAAAATCCACTTGGTTCCAATGATATTGTGCTTGCGAGGATCTGGTCGTTTGACGAGCTCCCATATGTCATTCAGCTTGAATTGAAGAAGTTCGTCTTGCATAGCTTGGATCTACTCCGGTTCCAGGAAAGCCTCGGCAACTTTTGAGGGTTCTGTGATAGATACAAAGGAGAAATGCCCACAAAAGTTAACTAAGTGTGAAGCTTTTGAGCGAGTGAGAGGACCTGGCGCGTTGATGTCATTGAGGATTTTGTCAAGTTCCACTTCATTTGCAATCCTCGGATGAGCTGGTTGAGGATTTCGTCTGGGCTGAGGAATTGGTTCTGGAGCAATTTCCTCAGGAGCACCTTCTTGACTTTCATCAGTGATGGGGATGGTTTCATCATCAATTTCCTCAGTGGGAACAATGTCTTCAGTATTTTGAGCTTTATTGCTTCCTCAGGAGACAGCTTATTTGGATCAGAAGGCAATTCCTCTTTTTGCGAGCCATTAGTTTCATCGAAACGCGTATCTACACTCTCAACAACTTTGTTGTGATAGTTGTTGAAGACTCTGTAGGTGTGCGAGTCCTTTCCATAACCGAGCATAAAACCCTCATGTGCCTTAGGTGCAAATTTAGAGCTATGGTGAGGATCTCTAATCCAACATTTTGCACCGAAGACTTTGAAATAACTTACATTGGGTTTCTTATCAGTGAGGAGTTCATATGAGGTTTTCTTGAGGAATTTGTGAAGATATACCCTGTTGATGATATGGCATGCAGTGTTGGTTGCTTCAGGCCAAAAGCGACTAGGAGTCTGATATTCTTCAAGCATGGTTCTTGCCATCTCAACTAGAGTCATGTTCTTCCTTTCTACGACTTCATTCTGTTGACGAGTATAAGGAGCAGATAATTCGTGAGTAATACCAAGTTCATCAAGATAATCATCAAGACTTGTGTTTTTGAACTCTGTTCCATTATCACTCCTAATATGTTTGATCTTGATGCCGAAGTTCGTCAAGGCCCTTGAAGAAAATCGTTTGAATATTTCCTGCACTTCAGTTTTATATAAGATGATATGCACCCATGTATATCTGGAATAATCATCAACTATGACGAAGCCATATAATGATGCTGCATTTGTTAGTGTGGCATAATGAGTAGGTCCAAATAGGTCCATGTGAAGCAATTCAAAAAGATGAGTAGTAGTCATGATAGTCTTCGAGGGATGCTTGGATCTGGTCATTTTCCCAGATTCACATGCACCAGAGAGATGATCCTTGAGGAATTTGACTAATTCGATGCCGATGACATGCTTCTTTTTCGCGAGCGTGTGCAAATTCCTCATGCCTGCATGACCGAGTCTTCGATGCCACAGCCACCCTTCTGAGGTTTTTGCTAGTAAGCAAGTGGCTGGTCGAGGACCTCTAGAGAAATCAACAATGTACAAATCTCGTCTTCTGACACCTTCGAAGACTTTGGATTTGTCAGATTCCATGATCACAACACATCTATATCTACCAAAGATAACAATCATATCAAGATCACAAAGCATCGAGACCGACATGAGGTTAAAACCAAGGGATTCAACCAGCATCACTTTGTCCATATGCCTATCCTTGGAAATAGCCACTTTGCCAAGTCCCAATACGTTGCTTTTACCTTTGTCAGCATATGTAATTTGCTTCAGAGGTGATGGAGTTAGTGTCATGTTCATGAGCAAGCTTTTATCACCAGTCATGTGATGTGTGCAGCCACTATCAAGAACCCACTCAGTACTCTTGGGTTTGTCATCCTGCAGATGAATAAGTACAACTTACCATCTCATATGCTTCAGACTTGAAGAATATGATACCAATTTCATCAGATAGGAATTTCATCATAACTGAATTAGTACAGCTTACCATCTCATGTGATGTGAAATGTTTCTATTCCATCAATATTAGCTTGCGTCCTATCAAGTATTTCCTCAGGTCTCTAGCAACTTCTTCATATGATGATTTTTATCTGGAGACCTGACCTGCATAAGTGATTAGTTCCATTTATTCACCACCCACATCTGAAGGGGTGGTAAAGCATTCATCATTCGTCGAGCACCATATGAAAAAGGAGGCATTGAAGCTAATCCACTTCTCTTAGCAGTAGGGGGTTAAAATACTCATATGAATATGTAGAGAACTGGTTTGAGGATTTATGAACATAATTATTTGAAGAGTAACGCTCATATTCATATTCCTTGTAGTTTCCCTGCATGTTAGAAGCATTAGCACAGGTACGAGCATAGTTTTCACCAGTTCAGGATTTTGATCCTCTTGAAGACTTTGCTCCTCCTGAGGAATTTGATCTGGGGTTCAAATTCTTCAACGGTGGTGTCATGAAGACATTCACTTGAAGATTTTCAAGGCAACTTTTGGGAACCCAGATTTTCCTCAAGGGAGGGCCATTCCTGCAGTTAGTTCCAACATATCGAGCAAATACTTCACCGAATTGATTTTTTAACAGTTTATAGTTGGAGTCAAAAGACTCATCTGAGGAAGAGGATAATTCACATGAAAAGCCAGTTAGATTGGATGGATCAAAAGGAGGCCCAGTAGCAGCAACCCATGAGCTTTTGGGATACTGCTCAGGTTTCCAATAAGATCCATCAGCATTCAATTTCCTCTCAAAGGCAATTCCTTCTTTCCTCGGGTTCCTGTTCAAGATCTACTTTTTGAGCACATCACAAAGGGTTTGATGTCCTGTGAGACTTTTGTATATGCCTGTCACATACAATTACTTCATCAGTGACATTTGTGTTTTCCTCAAGTGAGGAATTTGACACTACAGGAGCAGTTGAAGAATTTGTAGCAATGGAAGCATTTGATGATTCTGGTGAAGAATTAGCAGTTTCAAGTTCAATGCATTTAAGACATGGAGGAATGTATTCAGCTTGACGAGCGCTGATCTGTTGAGCTAGTAATGAATCATTTTCCATACGAAGATCATCATGAGAAATCCTCAACTTCTTTAGATCAAGCTTCCTTTGAAGAAGTTCATAGGAAAGTTTCTCATGATAAGCGAGGAGTGTGTCATGACGATCTCGAAGATTATCAAATCTAGACTGAAGACTTTTCACATCTTCAGTGAGGATTTGGGTAAGATTCATTTCATCATTCAACAGGTCATCGCTTCTATCTAGCAGTTTCTGAAGCTTTTCCAGGGCAGTTTGTTGTTTAGTGGCAATGATAGCAAGTTTACTGTAACTAGGTTTTTTATAATCATCAGGTTCACTATCACTTGAATCACAGGAGGAAGCATAATTCTGTACCTTTGAACCTTTTTCCATGAAGCAATAGGTTGGAGCGAAGTCATCAGCATAGTCATCAGTGTGGATGGTGTTATCATCTTCTTCAAGGTTGAAGATTGACTTGCTGACGAAAGTGGTTGCAAGTGCAAGACTGGCCTATCCGGATTCTGAGTCTTCATCAGAACCCTCCTCTTCCTCACATTCCTCTGTTTTTGCCTCGGAATCCATTTCCTTTCCAATAAGTGCCCGAGCCTTTCTGAAACTAGTCTTGTTGTGCGATGAGGGCTTTGAAGATGAGGATTTTGAATATTTCTTCTTCTTCTTCGAGTCATCAGAAGTGTCATCCTTGTATTTCTTCTTCTTTGATTCCTTTCCCAAACGGGGACAATCAGCAATGTAGTGACCTGATTTCTTGCATTTGTGGCAGGTTATTTTCTTGTAGTCCTCAGATGAAGATTCTGATTTCCTCATATCTCTTCTTGAAGATTCACCGAACTGGCCACGTCGTGTAAACCTCTGGAATTTCGTCATGAGCATTGCAAGCTCCTGTCCAAATTCTTCAGGATCACCAATGCTATCATCCGAGTCTTCTTCTTCAGATGAGGAAATTGCTCTAGCCTTCAGTGCACGTGGTCTAGAATAGCTTGGTCCATATAAATCTTTCTTTTCTTCTTGCTGGAATTCATGAGTATTGAGTCTTTCGAGTATATCAGCTGGATCAAGCATCTTGTAGTCTCGTCTTTCTTGAATCATCAGGACTAAAGTATCAAATGAAGAATCCAACGATTTTAGCAGTTTCTTCACAACTTCGTGATCAGTAATGTCTCGAGCTCCCAGTGCTTGCAGTTCATTTGATATGTCAGTGAGGCGATCAAATGTATCATTGTCAAGCCTCTTGAAGCGATTGAAGATATTGCGAAGAACATCAACATGAGAATCACGCTAGGTTGATACTCCTTCATTTACTTTGCACAGTCTCTCCCAGATAAATGTCACTGAGCCCAAAGCACTCACTCTTCCAAACTGGCCTCGGCTCAGATGGCCACAGATGATATTCTTCACTTGAGAATCAAGTTGCTTGAATTTCTTCACATCAGCAACAGAGACACTAGCAGATATGATGGGGACGCCATGTTCCACAATATACCAGAGATCATTGTCAATAGCTTGTAGATGCATCTGCATCTAGGTCTTCTAGAAGGGAAAGTTCTTTCCTTCGAAAGTAGGACATGTTGTAGTAACCTTAATTATGCCTGCAGTCGACATAACTAAAACTCCAGGTGGTTAAACCAAAATCACACAGAACAAGGGAGTACCTTGCTCTGATACCAATTGAAAGTGCGTTATATTGACTAGAGGGGGTGAATAGGAGATTTTTAGAATTTTATCACTGAGGAAATTCCTTTTGAGGAAATTACTCACTGATGACTAACTTACAGTAGAAACAGTAAAGGATGAGGAGTGCAAAGTTTCACTACAGCAGTTTTTCAGTATGAGGAATGTGAAAACAGATTGCACAGTAAGCAGGCACACAGAAAACAGATGAGGATTAACTTGCGTGAAGAATTTGGGGTTAAGGAATTTTAGAGAAAGTCTTCAGCAAATTCTTCAAACAGTGACAGTGAAAATCATCAACACATAATCTGAGGAATATAAAGAGTTGAGGAATTAGAAGCCGTTTCACAGAGAAGACAGTTGTTGATGACCCAGTTCCAACTGCTGTGACAGTTGTACATCTTGTTTGGAGCGGCTTGGTATTGAAACCAAAAGACACACAGTCCCGGGACACGCAGTCCCTAACATATTATCCTTGGGCTAAGAACACACAGTACTCGCCCAACACTCGTGGGATGTCTTCAGGGCAGACTTCCAAACCCTCACAAACTTGGTCACCCGGCGATCCACAATTGACTGATGGATTGCTCTAGACCATGACGCCTAACCGTCTAGAGGATGCACAGTCCTCAGAGGTAAAAGGTTTCAGTCCCACACAGGAACAACTTGTTCAGTGATGCTAAATAACTTGGTTTTCGGTTTGTGGTTTGGTATTTTGGGTATTTCCTCACTGATGAATTACTCTCGAAGACTCTGAGGAGTTTGGGTTGCTCTTATGACAAGTGTCAGTTTCTAATGGAGCAGCCAACCAGCTAATGGTTGTGGGGGCGACTATTCATAGCCTGGGAGCATCCCGACATGACTTGACACTAATGCCCTTAAATAATATGAGCGTTGGTGTGGATATGACCAATGATGTGGCGTGGCTATCGAAACGGTCGGGACCCTCAAGTGTGAGAGTCCTCATGTCACTCATATTGCTCACTTGAGGCTTTTGGTAGGATTAGGCTTGGGTTGAGCATCATGAGGAAATTCATTCTAATGTGTTACCTCGACCCCCTTTAATAGTACGGTGTTCCTATTATTCAAGTGTGAAGAAAACAAAACAGAAAGAGTAATTCTTCATGCTTCAAAGTCTTCAGAATGATTTTCTTCAGGACACACCGAATTCCTCAATTTCAGTATCTTCATGAGGAATATCAATTTCATTGCAGATTCTCCGCAATTCAAATCTTCAGCTTCAGACCAATTTCTTCAACCGAAGATGTACATTTTTAGGGGTCGATATTCATCGAATATTTCAAACTCCTCAGCGACTTATAGATCCTCTGTATACTCGGGAACAATTAGATACTTAACCTATAAGTCTTCAAACCACCAAAATCACTAAGGGGCACTAGATTCACTTACACACTGATACATCAAGTAGCGGAAATATTAGGGCTAAGCAGGTGTCCCTGCCATCATCCTACACCAACAAGCATTCTGACTGGGAAGAGTCCTAGTTTTTTAGGGCCATCTCCGACGACGTACTATTCTCCAAACTCCGGTCCTTCCATGTCTGGTCAATAATATAACCAGTGGCAAGCCAATGAGTACTTTGAATATACTCGCAAACAACCCATGATATGAACAATGCAATGGGTAGAATAACAAGTAATATGTAGTAGTGGTGGATAGTAGCTTAACTGTAAATAAACATGGTCATGGAGGTGCATCATAATCTAGATGGTATTTAGAAGAACTGGTTACAGATAACAATATATCTGTCTAGGGCTGAACCCTCCAGGTTCACCCGATATGCCTGGTCACCAAACTTGGTCATATCAACTCTTTTTGAGATAACACCAATAACACACACACACAGACACTTGGTTTATGCGGGAACGATTGGACGTAGTTTAAGCATGATTAACCAATTATCCTTGACCATGGACACGACTATCCGAGTAGTTTTACACTCTGCAAAAGTTGTACGTTGTACCCACGAGATCTGGGAAACTTCCATGCCATCCACGACTCGCGGTATATAACATACTCGAGGTAAGTACCCGATCAATGCCTTTCCCCTGATGATACTAGACAAAGAGGTCCACTCGATTCGTACCCAACCCACATGATGTACGTTTTACGAGCACCGACTCTGGACAGTATCATCCATGCGGGGACCAACGGTGTGCTCGAAACACGTAAAAACAACATAGTCGCCCTACATGGCACGACCCCATCACGAGAGTGATCACACATCACTCCCTCCAATAGTAATGTGGCTCTTTGCTAGAACAGACCAGAGTAATCAACAAAGCCCCATCCCATAAAGGGGTAACATGGTCGCACATGTAAGGTTGGGACGGTCGGCACATCATAAAACTATTCCCATTTCCGAAACCACTCACACCAAAATACCCGGTGCACCACTTCACCAAAAGTGATCACCTAACTCATCATCACCCTCGGGCATTAGTGGCACCCGACGGGGTTTTCATAAACCTTTGATTTATACCATCACCATGCTCATGCTACTGTTATGCTTAGTTCTACTTGGCAATATGATATTAGCGTGACCCTCATAGGTGGTAGGATCATGCTCAAAATGCAAGTGCTCCGGAGGAGCCATCGGTATCATCACTTCAATGATTTACCGATACTTATAATCATATGCAACTGAAATATTTTTTCTACTTAGCATGCAATATAACATATGCTCAAACATGGTCAAACGGCTTCTGGCCTTGATTAGCTAATTATCCGGGGTCTTTGGGGTCTTCAAGTCCAACTCCTTCGTCAAACATGGTTTCTCTCGTCGTAATAAATAAAAAGCAATAAGTGGCTCACTAAAAAACAAATCACAAAATGACTTTATAAATGTTGATTAATTGTGATAAATCCATATTGTTATTTAAAAAATATTGGTCCCTGGTTTTAGTGAAAGGATTATTTTTAAAATCACTTTAACTAAAGCAAAACTATTCCAAATAGCCTCTTTAATTATTATAAAAGAGAAAGGTTGTCTCAAAATTTGTACAAAGGCTCCGTTAAATCCTACTCATTTTTAGAAGAATTATGGTGGAAAAATAATAAACATATATTGAATAATTATTTTTGTAAAAATCATTGAAAACTAGAATAAACAAAAAAAGAAAAGAGGTTGGGGCTCAGACCTGGCTTGGCCTGTGGCTTGGGCTGGAACAGCTGGCCAGCCAACCAGCCAGCCCAGGCGCGCGCGCAGCTAGGTTAAAACCTGTCGCGCGGGCCCCTGCGATCAGTGGGGGAGAGGAGAGAGGGCGAGAGACAGGAGCCACCAACAGGTGAGCCCCACCTATGGGGGTCGTCTTCCACCTCAGGACAGAGAGGAGGGAGACACAATGGCGATGCTACCGACGGCCTCGAGCCCAACCAAAGGAAGAAATGGAACTAGCTCACGGTCGCCTACCTGCTGGTGGTCGAGAGGTCGACGGGGAGGCCCTAGTAAACCGGCAATGAGGAGGCTATGGTGGAGCAGTTTCGGGAGGCCGATGAACTAGGTGCTACGGGTGTGGATTAGCTCGGGGAGGTGATGGGGAAGCACCCTGAGGTTGTTAGGATCACGGAGGAGGTGAAAGGAGCACAGGAGTTGGTCCGTAGCCTGAGATCGACGGAGCTCCGAAGCGGCGGACCCTCGGTCGATATTGAGCATAGGAGCTCGTTGTGCTCAAATGAAGAGGCTAGGGGTGGAATTGAGGCACTCGAGAGGTGGGATGGAGGTGCTGGAGCGAGGGGGAGGCCCTATTTATAGGCTCTCGATGGTGTACCTAGCAGTTTGCATCGGTGGTTTCACCGCTGCTCGCAGGAGAGGCAGTGAGTGCACGGAGGCGAAACCATGGTATGCAGACGTGGTTTGGGACCTAGGTGACCCAATGAGAAGGAGAGAGAGCAAGGAGGAGCGTGGACGCATGGCCATGGTTTTTTGATTGGATCTGGCGCGCATGGGCACGCGTCGCTCCGGTCGACAGAGTGAGGGAGGAGGGCCCCTGGGCTGCCCTGATACAGAGAGATGATCGGGACACGAAATGGTAATAGGGGGAGGCTTGAACCGGCCGGGCTGGCCACCTTAGCTTCGGGTGTGCCACCTTAGCTTTTGGCATGCCACGGCATGCTGGCACGCTCCGGGGCCATTTGGCCTTGTCTGGGCTGTCCCGGGGCTTGGCGTGAAGATGCCTTGCCGTTTGGGAGCCGAGGCTCTCATTGTTGCCCATGGGAGGAGATGAAAGAAGAGATGCTAGTGCTAGAGCAGAACTTAAATTGAAGATTTTTGGGCCTTATGCTTGGATTCAAAGACGGACCACTCTTGTGCAGTTGGGGAGTGGTTATGGCTGCTTGCTCAAAGAGTTTGGAGAGAAGAGCTTAAGTGTGGAGTGGGGTAGGGGCTGATTTGTTAATATGGCAGAAGGTGTTTGACAGGTGTTTGGGATAGCAACACCTCACCACTTGTGGTGAGAGTTAACAGGATTAACTTTGATAAAAAAATAAGATACTTCACCAAATGTGAGCCTCATTGGATGAGTTTGGCAATGCAAACTAGAAATCACCCCCCAAATGGCAGATTTGTCCCTTCAAAAGGGAATCTCGGTAAATTACCTCCTGCAAATCCCATTTTTGGCAGAGACTCCGCATTTGGGGTGTTAAACACTCCTACAAAGTTGCAACCTATTTGGATAAACTTGGTAATGTAGAGATGATTCAACTTGGTTCTGGACAAAAAGGGGGTTGGGATTATTCAGTGAACCATATCACCTTGGAATGAGGTGAAACTTGATGTGGCCACTAAATATAGCTTGGGAAGGTTACTGGAATTTTCTAGGATTTTATTGGGAATATTTCCTTTGGAATAGGAAATATTTCAAAAGATCAAAACAGATAGAATATGTTTTCAGGGCTTTGCTCAAATATTTTAAATATAAATAGGGGTTGAAAATCTTATGTATGAAAAATATATGTCCTCTGAGTATCACCAAATTTCCTTAGAGTTTCCTAAGGCAGAAAAGTAATTTTCCATATAGGAATATCATTTCTGGCCTCAGAAATGGACATGCGAGTAAAATAGGAAAATAGTTTATATAATAATTATTTTATGGTTTTGGAGAGTTAAAATAGTTTTAAAACCAGATCACCAAGTTTGTGTGAGAGCACTCCCTTGCTATTAAGGACTTGTAGTGCAACCCAAAGCAGGGTTTGAAATAGTCAGAAATAAGAACAAGAATCTTCGAAATTTATATGTTATGAAAAATATGGTTTTTGATACCACTCAATCAAGCATACAAGCATATAATGACAACCATGGCACTCACAGCATTGGTTTTTTAAAAGAAGTTTTAATAAACTCAGATTTTTGAAATTACAGTGAAAGTGAATAGAAAATAGGGTATGACACTCCCACGGGGAGGTCCCTTGCCAGACCAGTGAGGCGAGGGTGGCGCTCGAGCACAATCCGAGGACGAGCTCCGGCGCGCGTCCGCTCAGCTCCCGTGAGTCCGTCATCGGAGCAATCCAAGAACTTCGAGAGGCCCAAGCCATGCGAGGCGGGACTGCCACGCACCATCAATCGCAGTCGCCATCATCGGCATGGTCAACAGGCCCCGCATCTGCATCAACACGCTCGCAACCGACAGAGCCGAGGCTCAAGGCCCTTTCTGGCCCGCCCTAGCTGACCATCGGTGGGTGTACCCACGCGCCAGCGCCCTCATGACCTTCGGGCTAGGGAACGCGGCTGCCACTTACAAGTGGCTCCAGCGGGCCATGCTCATACCTGGCCTGCTAGGGCGTGGTGAGGAAGAGGAGGAGATGCTCGGGCCGAGCGAAGGCCCCGAGCCTCGGGAGAGGGCGGACCCGTGAGGGTCGCGACCGTGGAAGCAGGAGTTCGGGCAACGACGGCACTTTTGGCACTTCAGCAGCATGGCTGCCAAGTGACGTTTTGTTGGTCCTCCTAGGTAACTTTTTGTCTCACCCAATCCGAGGGCGCCCAGAGGGCCATGCGGCCTCTAGGAGCTCAGGGCACTCCCAGCCTCTACTTTCATTTAAGCATCTTTCAGTTGCCTCTACGTCAGCTGCTCCAAACCTAAACGTTCTACTTTTCTTGCATCTTGGCCTCTTGGGCGGTCGACCCCCGCTTGGGGGCTCCGTTCGAAGCTTACCCTTGCAGGCCGCCTGAGGCATCAGACATCCCAATCTCACTCTCAAAGAAGAAGAAGTCAATAGGGTTTACCAATGACCCAAAAGAAGATCAGTCCACCAATGACTCGGGGGTAGGGACACTCACGAGGCCAAAACGTCCTCACCTGACACACTCAGTCGAGGTTGTATACGCCCAGGCCCCCCCAAGGATGCGGAGGGTCCATCCCACGCCTAGTGGAAGCCCTATGCTCCACGCTGGGGAGAAACTCTGTCCACCAATGACTCGGGGGTAGGGACACTCGCGATGCCAAAGTGTTCTTGCGACCTCCCAGATACACCCCCACCATGACACTCTCACGTAATAACGAGCCGAGGTTGTATACGCCCAGGGCCTCCCGAGGACGCGGAAGGGTCCACCCCATGCCTAGTGGAAGACTTATGATCCGTGCTGGGTACAGATGGAGGCAATCAACATAGTCCGCCAATGGCTACGCTCGCAGCTGGCAACGAAATCAAAACAGTCTACTCGGGACTACACCCACGCACATTGTGTGGAATAGACAACTGAAGGTACGGAGCCGCGCGTACGTCAAGGGAGACCCCTGAGCATCGCGACTCAGGGGCCTAACCGCGCCCGTAGCCCCTTCCCCCTTTGGGCCGTCCTTGGTTTCCGGTCGGTCCAATTGCGGGGAGGTACGCGTGGGGCGGGCCCTGCCGATGCACAGCTTAGTGCGCTCGACAAGCCATTCCTAATCTCTTGGGGAGAACTCGGGAGTCACTCGAACGTCAAGGGGGAGTCCTGAGCATCGCAACTCAGGAGCGTGTACTGCGCCCGTAGGCCCTTCCCCTTTTGGGCCGTCCTTGGTTTCTGGTCGGGCCAATCGGGGCGGAGGTACGTGCAGGGCGGGCCCTAAATACGCAAAGTGCCGAAGTTGTTCAGTAGCCTAAAACCGTCAGCTTCTTAGGAAGGACATGGCAGTCGCTCGTACGTCAAGGAGGACTCCTGAGCATCGTGACTCAGGATCCTTAACTGTGCTTGTAGCCCCTTCCCCTTTTGGGCCGTCCTTGGTTTCTGGTCAGTTCAATTGCGGGGAGGTACGCGTGGCGCGTGTCGTGCCGCCACAGTGTCCCGAAAGTGTTCCCAATATTAAAAATCCTCGCTGTGTCCCCCTCATGAGGGCAACTCGCGCGTCAAGGGGGACTCGTGAGCATCGCGACTCAGGGTCCTCCCCAATTGGGCCGTCCTTGGTTTCCGGTCAGTTCAATTGCAGGGAGGTACGCTCGGGGCGGTCCCTGCCAACGTAGAGTAACAAGACAAACATGACATGAACAAAGTGAAGAAAACATTCAAGCATTCAGTTATTACAAGCCTTGACAAGTTCAGGAAAACGTAAATGAGTTTGACGCCTCCACGAGGCACGATGTGTATTGCAGGAAAAAGACAGGGAGAAGAAATCAGGAGGAGCCGACATCAGTCACCCCTCCATAGGGCGCTTGTCATCAATGTCGGAATCGTCGTCTTCCCTATCGTCGGCTTCTATGGCATCTGGAACGAAGGAGCTGCAACGCGGGCGAACCTCTTCACCAACGCCTCCACGGAGCCCTTCACCGCCTCCGCAGCGCATTCGCGGGCCTCGGCAGGGACCGGCAGGATCATGGAGCTCAGGTCAAAAACTGGCTCACGAAGATGCAGGTGGCTGAAGACGTGTGTCGCGGCCGCGAAGAAGAGGTCGCGACACTCAGTGTCCAAGATCTTGTCCACCTACACAACCGCATCCTCCAGCGCCATGGCGAGCTCCATTGCGAGCGCGGCAAAACCGCCCTCTGGGGTGGCGAGAGGCTTTTCTAACCCTTCCCAGTAGAGGGAGCGAAGCGCCGTCCGAAGCTTGAGCTCAACGTCAGGGAAGCGGGCCAGCTCCGCGGCCTTCTCCCACTCGGCCGCGGTGAGGGCTTCCCCCTGGGCATCAAGGAGGACCTTCCTCGAGGCGGCCTCCTTCTGCTGCTTGATGACCCACAAGTGTAGGGGATCTATCGTAGTCCTTCCGATAAGTAAGAGTGTCGAACCCAACGAGGAGCAGAAGGAACTGACAAGTGGTCTTCAGCAAGGTATTCTCTACAAGCACTGAAATTATCGATAACATATAGTTGTGTGATAAGATGATTCGTAGCAAGTAGCAAGTAACAATAGTAACAAAGGTGCAGCAATATGGCCCAATCCCTTTTATAGCAAGGGACAAGCCTCGACGAATTCTTATGTGAGGTAAAGCGCTCCCGAGGACACATGGGAATTTCTGTGAAGGTAGTTTTCATCACGTTCATATGATTCGCGTTCGCTACTTTGATAGTTTGATATGTCGGTGGACCGGTGCTTGGGGGCTGCCCTTACTTGGACAAACATCCCACTTATGATTAACCCCTCTCGCAAGCATCCGCAACTACGAAAGAAGAATTAAGACAAAGTCTAACCATAGCATTAATCCAGTGGATCCAAATCAGCCCCTTACGAAGCAACACATAAACTAGGGTTTAAGCTTCTGTCACTCTAGCAAACCATCATCTACTTATTACTTCCCAATGCCTTCCTCTAGGCCCAAATAATGGTGAAGTGTAATGTAGTCGATGTTCACATAACACCACTAGAGGAGAGACAACATACAACACATCAAAATATCGAACGAATACTAAATTCACATGACTACTTATAGCAAGACTTATCCCATGTCCTCAGGAACAAAAGTGACTACTCACAAAGCATAATTATGTTCATGACTAGAGAGGTATTGAATAGCATTGAGAATCTGAACATATAATCTTCCACCGAGTAATCCAACTAGCATCAACTACAAAGAGTAATTAACACTACTAGCAACCTTACAAGTACCAATCGGAGTCGCAAGACGGAGATTGGTTACAAGCGATGAACTACAGTTTGGAGATGAGATGGTGTTGATGAAGATGTTCATGGTGATGAGTCCCCTCCGATGAGAGGAGTGTTGGTGATGACGATGGCGACGATTTCCCCCTCCAGGAGGGAAGTTTCCCCGGCAGGACGGCCCTGCCGGAGCTCTAGATTGGTTCTGATCAAGTTTCGCCTCGTGCCGGCGGCGACTCCTCCCGAAAGCGTCCTTCTGATTTTTTCTGGAACGAAACCCTCCTTATAGCAAAAGATGGTAGACAGAGGGGCAACAGGGGCCCACAAGCCACCTAGGCGCGGCCGGGGTGCTGGGCCCCCCTGGAAGGATTGTGGCCTCCTGGTGGCTCCCCTCTGGTACTTCTTCCGCCCAGTATTTTTTATAAATTCCAAAATAATTCCTCGTTGATTTTCACGGCTTTTGGAGTTGCGCAGGATAGGTATCTCAAACTTGCTCCTTTTTCAGACTAGAATTCTAGCTGCCGGCATTCTCCCTCTTCATGTAAACCTTATAAAATAAGAGAGAAAAGGCGTAAGTATTGTCCCCATGTCTTCAAGCGGATGCAAAATGATGCAAAATGATAGAGGTGTCGACAAAACAAGATAAAAGCATGATAGGTATCAACATAAAAGCATGATGCAAAAGGGACGTATCAACTCCCCCAAGTTTAGACCTCGCTTGTCCTCAAGCGGAATCCGAGTTCAATAAATATGCCCACATGTTTAGAGATAGAGGTGTCGACAAAACAATATACGCACATCCAGACATCATAATCATAATTAGAACAACAATATCATCATATAATGTCTTATGCTAAAGTGATAATTCCTTCAGAAAGTAAAGTATGGATCGAGAACCTTATTGAGAATTAACTACCAATACCCTTTAGTCATTGAAGCAATTGCAATTTATCATAACATCGGAAAGAGTCAAATAAGAGCTTGTAAAGCAAATCCACATACTCAATCATCCTTTCGTCTTCTACAATTGCTAAAACTCATGTGGTACTCATGAGATCAAAGTTTCAGTTGGACAAAAAGAAAGATAGGGGCTTATAGTTTTGCCTACCAACTACTTACCTCAAGGGTAATGTCAACAATAATAATTCATGAATACTTACTTCCAAGTTCACATATGAATATAGATCTTTCCCTAGCATATGACGTTAGCCAAGATAAAGGCAAAATAAGGAATTGGTGTCGATCACCATGACACTTCTAAGGACAAAAATTAAAGGTACAAGATAGGCCCTTCACAAAGGGAAGAAGAGGTTGTCATGCGCTTTTGAGGTTTGGATGTGTGACCTCTTAGTGTGAAGGAACATCACTTTATATTGCCTCCTGCGTTAAAGAACTTTATTATGCAGTGTGTCGCTTTTATGTCTTCCTCATCACAGGTTCGTACAAAGCTTATTTTCCACACACTAATAGATCATACCTATTTAGGGAGCAATTTTTATTGCTTGCACCGATGACAACTTACTTGAGGGATCTTATTCAATCCATAGGTAGGTATGGTGGACTCTCATGGAAAAACTGGGTTGAAGGTTTATGGATGGACAAGTAGTATCTCTAGTTAGTGCGGAAGTTTTGGATGATATGACGTGGAAGCAAGCGTCACATGCTAAGGGATCTATAGTCATATAACATTGTTCGGAACCAAGCAAACATAATTCAATATGTTGTCTTCCTCGTCCAACATCTACTTCTAAGCATGTAATAGTTTAATGAGTGTTCACAATCATAGATGGTGCCCAAGATGATATATTTATATGTGAACCTCTCCTTCTTTATTACTTCCTATTAATTGCAGCAATGACCAAGGTCTACGTTTGTCCACCCACAACAAGTTTCAATCAACATTCTTTTTATATGTGAATCCATGACTTCCCATAAGATCCTTACATGATCTTTCATGCTTTTGTTCTCTTATTATTCTTTTCTTTAGGTCATGGCATGAAGCAAGGCCCTTAACTAAAACACTCTTTATTATATGACTCACGAGCTCGAATACATTGGGGTGACACAAAGCAAAACTCAGGCCTAGAACACTAAGAGCTTTATTCTACTAGAGAAAGATAAAACCAAAAAGGATCGAACTAAGAAAAAGGTAAAGGTAAAAGATGTGATGGTGATACGATACCGGGGCAACTCCCCCAAGCTTGGCACAGGCCAAGGGGATTGCCCATACCCGTGCTTAGTTGTCTTCCTTCAAAGGCATAGGTGCTCCATCATGGAAAGATGATCGAGTCTCCGGAATCCTCAAATCTGCAGCCAACCGTATTGATTTAAATCTATACTCATACTCACAATTTTCGTTCTGCAGGTCATAGATCTAGGCTTGGAGGTGATCAATTCTGTCATAGAGCCTGGAGAGGTGTTTCCCAATGTCATTGGCATCAATCTTTTGCTTGTTGGTGAACTCCGTGATCATCATGTGGTTGGCGTTGAGTCCGCGTTCCACCATCCCTTGGCACTTGAAGACTTGCTGCTCCATTGCTTCGAGCCTTGACTCCACTCTTCCGGTCTTCTTGGGCCCCTCAACATCACGGATGTGCAACACCCCCTCATTCATATCGATAGATTGAGGGTGTTGTAGTACTCCCGCGAGGTAGGTATTGATGACCTTCTTGAAGAACTTGTCCTTCAGAGCTTTTGGGGACGCCATAGCGATCTAGATCTGTCTGCACAGCAGCTCTAAACGAAAACAGAGGAACTTTGCGTGATACGAGGGTCGGACCTTTCGGGAGAATATATAATGAATTGTTCCCGACCAAAAGGAGTACTCCGCGAGAAAACCGAGTCCGGGAGGCACACGAGGTGCCCACAAGCCACCCAGGCACGAACAGGGGGGTAGGCCGCGCCTGGCAGGCTTGTCGCCTCCTCGTGCGCTTTCTGGACTACTTTAAATTTTTCTATTTTTCTAAATATTCCAAAATAGAGAAAAATTGGTATTGGAAATGTTTCAGAGTCGGTTTACTTACCGCATCACATACCTCTTTCTTTTTGGAGTGCGAAAAGGCTGATAAATATCCCTTATGTACTCCTCTGGAGGTATGGTATTAATAATATTTCTTTCGACATTTATGGGAGTACCTGAGATATAATGCTTGATTCTTTGACCATTTACAACTCTCGGAAAATTCCCTTCCGTGTTGTTGATTTTGATGGCACCGGAACGATACACTTCTTCGACAATGTAAGGACCTTCCCATTTGGAGAGAAGCTTGCGTGCAAAAAATCTTAAACGAGAATTGTATAGCAAGACATAGTCACCTACATTGAACTCACATATTTGTATCCTTTTATCATCCCACCTCTTAACCTTTTATTTAAACAACTTGGCATTTACATATGCATGAGTTCTCCATTCATCAACTGAGCTAATGTCAAATAACCTCTTCTCACTAGCAAGTGTGAAATCAAAGTTGAGCTCTTTGATTGCCCAATAAGCCTTATGCTCGGTAAATGACATGCTTTTCCGTAAACCATTTTGTAGGGAGACATACCCATGAGATTCTTATAAGCAGTTCTATAAGCCCACAGTGGATCATCAAGCTTCTTAGACCAATTCTTTCTAGACCTATTAACAGTCTTTTGCAGAATTAGTTTAATCTCTCTATTACTTAGCTCTACTTGACCACTAGACTGAGGATGATAGGGGGATGCAATTCTATGGTTGACATCATACTTAGCAAGCGTTTTACGGAAAGCACCATGAATAAAATGTGAACCACCATCAGTCAACAAATATCTAGGGATAGCTTCTACCCACTTAGTAAAGTAATCAACATCAACTAGGATATGAGTATACCCGTCGGACTTTGGAAAAGGTCCCATATAATCAGAACCCCAAACATCAAATGGTTCAATGACAAGTCAATAATTCATAGGCATTTCCTGACGTTTACTGATATTACCTCTTCTTTGACATTCATCACAAGTCAAGACAAACTTACGGGCATCCTTGAATAGAGTAGGCTAATAGAAACCTGATTGCAATACCTTGTGTGCAGTTCTATCTCCAGCATGGTGTCCTCCGTAAGCCTCGGAGTGACACTTCTATAGGATCTGTCCCTGTTCATGCTCAGGTACACAACGTCTAATAACACCATCTACTCATTCCTTATAATGGTGAGGATCATCCCATAAGTAATGTCTCAAATCAAAGAAGAATTTCTTCTTTTGCTGGTATGTGAAACTAGGTGGTATATATTTGGCAAAGATATAATTTGCATAATCAGCATACCACTGTGTACTACGTGAAGCATTGATGACATTCAATTTCTCATCAGGAAAGCTATCATCAATAGGTTGTGGATCATCAAGAACATTCTCCAACCTAGACAAGTTATCTGCTACGGGGTTCTTAGCACCCTTCCTATCGACAACATGCAAATCAAATTCTTGTAGCAAGAGAACTCATCTGATAAGTCTAGGTTTAGCATCTTTCTTTTCCATGCGGTACTTAATAGCAGCATGATTAGTGTGAATAGTAACCTTGGAATCAACAATGTAAGATCTAAACTTTTCACATGCAAACACGACTGCTAAAAATTCCTTTTCTGTAGTAGCATAGTTTCTTTGGGCACTGTCTAGAGTTTTGCTAGCATAGTGAATAACATTCAACTTCTTATCAACTCTTTGTCCTAGAAAAGCACCAACAACATAATCACTAGCATCACACATAATTTCAAAGGGTAGGTTCCAATTAGGTGGTTGAACAATAGGTGCAGTTATCAAGGCCTTCTTAAGTATTTCAAATGCTTCCTCACAATCATCGTAAAAACAAAAGGAATATCCTTTTGCAAGAGATTGGTAAGAGGCCTAGAAATCTTAGAGAAGTCCTTAATGAACCTTCTATAGAAACCAGCATGACCAAGGAAACTTCTTATACCTTTGATGTATGTAGGGTATGGCATTTTCTCGATCACATCAACCTTAGCCTTATCGACTTCAATACCTCTTTCAGAAATTTTATGTCCTAAGACGATGCCTTCATTAACCATAAAGTGGCACTTCTCCCAATTCAAGACAAGGTTGGTATCTTTACATCTCTGCAAAACTCGATCAAGGTTGCTGAGGCAATCATCAAAAGAAGACCCGTAAATGGAGAAGTCATCCATGAAAACCTCAACAATATTTTCACAAAAGTCAGAGAATATAGCCATCACACATCTTTGAAAGGTAGCAGGTGCATTACATAGACCAAATGGCATACATCTATAAGCAAAGGTGCCGAAAGGGTAGGTGAAAGTGGTTTTCTCCTGATCAGATTGTGCAACAGGTATTTGGGAGAAACCAGAATAGCCATCTAGAAAGCAGAAGTGTGTGTGTTTAGACAATCTTTCTAGCATTTGGCCAATAAAAGGTCAGGGGTAAAAATCTTTCGTGGTGGCTTTATTCAATTTCCTAAAATTAATTACCATCCTATAGCCAGTAATAATCCTCTCTGGGATCAATTCATCTTTATCATTAGGGACAACGGTAATACCTCCCTTCTTAGGGACGCAATGCACCAGACTTACCCAATCACTATGAGCAACAGGACAGATAAGACCAGCTTCCAGGAGATTTAGTATTTGTTTTCTTACTACATCTTTCATCTTAGGATTTAATCTTCGTCGATGATCGGCAAATGGTTTGGAATCAGGATCGGTTTTAATTTTGTGCTCGCATAGAGTGGGACTAATGCCCTTAAGATCATCAAGAGTATATCCAATAGCAGCACGGTGCTTCCTCAGAGTTTTCAATAATTTCTTTTCTTCATGCTCTCAGAGGCCAGCACTAATAATAACAGGATATATCTCTTTTTCATCGAGATAAGCATACTTAAGAGTATCAGGTAACTGTTTAAGCTTGAACACAGGATCACCCTTTGGTGGGGGTGGATCTCCAAGCATTTCAACAGTCAAATTATTCTTAAGGATAGGATGTTGTTCAAACATAACTCTATCTATCTCATTCCTTTCATCCATATGCATATCATTTTCATTATCAAGCAAGTATTACTCTAAAGGATCAGTAGGAGGCACAACAATAGAAGCTAGAGAAATAATTTCATCCTTGCTAGACAATTATTTTTCATGATGTTGTCTACCGAACTTGGAGAAATTGAATTCATGTGACACACCTTCAAAGCCAAAAGTGACAGTTTGTTTCTCACAGTCAATATGGGCATTGACAGTATTGAGGAAAGGTCTACCAAATATGACGGGACAAAAGCTATCTTGTGTGGTAGCAAGAACGAGAAAATCAGCAGGATACTTAGTTTTGCCACATAAGACTTCAACATCTCTAACAATTCCCAAAGGGGAGATAGTATCTCTATTGGCAAGCTGAATAGTGACATCAATAGGTTCCATCTCGACAGTTGCAATCTAGTCTTTAATTTCATCATATAAAGATTGAGGTATTGCACTAACACTAGCACCCACGTCACATAAACCATGATAACAATGATCTCCTATCTTAACAGAAACTACAGGCGTGCCAACAGCAAGCCTATGTTTGTCTCTAGCATGAGGTTTAGCAATTCTAGCAGCATCTTCACACAAGTGAATATCATGGCCATCAACATTGTCAGAGAGGAGATCTTTGATAATAGCAATGCTAGGTTCAACTCTAATTTGCTCAGGGGGTGTAGGTGTTCTAATGTAGCCCCTACTTATCACAGTTGAAGCTTTAGAATGATCCTTTATTCTAACAGGGAAGGGTGGTTTCTCAATGTAAGCACTAGCAACAATAGGATCATTATAAGCAATGACTTTCTCTTCAACTGGATTTGGTTTAACTACATTGACTTTTAAGGGAGGATGATACTTATACTACTTCTCTTTAGGGATATTAATATGAGCAGCAAATGATTCACATAATGAAGCTACTATCTCAGAGTCAAGTCCATGTTTAGGGCTAAAATCACAAAAAATATTTGTTTCAACAAAGGATTTAACGCAATTAAACTTAAGATTCATACCTGACTCCTTACCTTCATCAAACTCCCAATCTTCAGAGTTGCATTTAATTCTTTCCAATAAATTCCATTTGAACTCAATATCTCTGTTCATAAAAGAACCGGTACAAGAAATGTCAAGCATGGTGCGATTATCATGAGAAAGCCGAGCATAAAAGTTCTGAATAATAATTTCTCTCGAGGGATAATGGTTGGGGCATGAATATAACATTGATTTAAGCCTCCCCCAAGCTTGAGCGATATTTTCTCTATCACGAGGCCAAAAATTATAGATATACCAAATGCATAGGATAAAACTTTTGATGAAATTCCAATTTCAATCGGTTGTAGTTCCACGATCTAGTATCACCACATAGCCTATACCATGTCAATGTTGTATCCCCCAAAGATAAGGGAAATACCTTCTTCTTGACCTCATCCTCGGGCAAACCTGCAAGCTTAAATAAACCACAACCTTCATCTACATAGATTAGATGCAAGTCGGGATGTGATGTCCCATCTCTTGTAAAAGGATTAACCAACAATTTCTCTAGCATACCCGAAGGAATTTCATAGTAGATATTTTTAGTAGGTGCACTAGGTCGAGGGGAAACCCCTTGTGCTTCCGTTCGATGTGAAGATGCCCCGAACAAGCTCCTCAAAGGATTAGTTTCCATAGTGACAAGTGACAATAAATTTCAGCACAGTATATAAATGTTTCCTTACCAAATTCCAATTACCAAAGGCGCTTCACTCCCCGGCAACAGCGCCAGAAAAGAATCTTGATGACCCACAAGTGTAGGGGATCTATCGTAGTCCTTTCGATAAGATAGATTGTCGAACCCAATGAGGAGCAGAAGGAACTGACAAGTGGTTTTCAGCAAGGTATTCTCTGCAAGCACTAAAAATATCGGTAACAGATAGTTGTGTGATAAGATGATTCGTAGCAAGTAGCAAGTAACAATAGTAACAAAGGTGCAACAAGATGGCCCAATCCCTTTTGTAGCAAGAGACAAGCCTGTACGAACTCTTATGTGAGGTAAAGCGCTCCTGAGGACACATGGGAATTTCTGTCAAGCTAGTTTTCATCATGTTCATATGATTCGCGTTCGCTACTTTGATAGTTTGATATGTGGGTGGATCGGTGCTTGGGTTCTGCCCTTACTTGGACAAACATCCCACTTATGATTAACCCCTCTTGCAAGAATCCGCAACTATGACAGAAGAATTAAGACCAAGACTAACCATAGCATTAAACTAGTGGATCCAAATCAGCCCCTTACGAAGCATCGCATAAACTAGGATTTAAGCTTCTATCACTCTAGCAACCCATCATCTACTTATTACTTCCCAATGCCATCTTCTAGGCCCAAATAATGGTGAAGTGTTATGTAGTCGACGTTCACATAACACCACTAGAGGAGAGACAACATAAAACGCATCAAAATATCGAAACGAATACCAAATTCACATGACTACTTATAGCAAGACTTATCCCATGTCCTCAGGAACAAAAGTGACTACTCACAAAGCATAATTATGTTCATGATCAGAGAGGTATTGAATAGCATTGAGGATCTGAACATATAATCTTCCACCGATTAATCCAACTAGCATCAACTGCAAAGAGTAATTAACACTACTAGCAACCTTACAAGTACCAATCGGAGTCGCAAGACGGAGACTGGTTACAAGAGATGAACTAGGGTTTAGAGGTGAGATGGTGCCGATGAAGATGTTGATGGTGATGAGTCCCCTCCGATGAGAGGAGTGTTGGTGATGACGGTGGCGACGATTTCCCCCTCCGGGAGGGAAGTTTCCCCGGCAGGATGGCCTTGTCGGAGCTCTAGATTGGTTATGCTCAAGTTCCGCCTCGTGGCGGCGGCGACTCCTCCTGAAAGCCTCCTCCTAATTTTTTTCTAGAACAAAACCCTCCTTATAGCAAAAGATGGGAGCCAGACGGGCAACAGGGGGCCCACAAACCACCTAGGCGTGGCCAGGGGGGGTGGGCAGCGCCTGGCAGGCTTGTGGGCTGCTTGTGGCTTCCCTCTGGTACTTCTTCCACCCAATATTTTTTATAAATTCCAAAATAATTCCTTGTTGATTTTCACTACTCTTGGAGTTGTGCGGAATAGGTATCTCAAACTTGCTCCTTTTTTCAGACCAGAATTCCAACTGCCGGCATTCTCCCTCTTCATGTAAACCTTATAAAATAAGAGAAAAAATGGCATAAGTATTGTACCGTGAAGTGTAATAATAGCCATAAAGCGATAAATATCAACATAAAGGCATGATACAAAATGGACGTATCACTGCTCTTCGAAGTGTGTCTGCCTCGTGCTCAGGCGGTTCGCCTCCTGGGACAACCTCTCTTCCCGGGCGGCGAGCTTGGCCTCGCGGGCCTCGAGTCCCTCCTCCTACAGGCGGCGCTGCTCGACTAGCTTGGCATGTTCCCCTTGGAGGCCCTCCAGGCGGACCTCCACCTCTTTGTAGCGTTTGGTAGCCGCCTTTGCTTCCTTAAGCACCTCCTCAAACGCAGCGCAGGCGGCTTTGGCCTCCCTCTCGCCCTTCCCCATCTCGACCTCGACCGTGCCCAGGGTAGTGAAGGCCGCATTTAGAACACCCTGGGTGAATACCGAGGTCCTCTGACCCTCCTCCCGAAGAGCCTCCAATTGTGTCATGGACGGTGCCGTCGGGGACGCAGCTCCATAAGGAATAGGGGGGGGGGGTCTGAAAGCTTCGAGGAGGTAGCAGGCATTAGCGCATCAGCAGGACAAGCCCCCCCCCCCCACGGAGCCTGCCGTCGGACACCGGCGTCACCACGACCGCCTTAAGGAGCTTCGAGGGCTCGGAGGGCGCAATGATAAAGGCCTGGGATGTCACCCTACGAGCCCCCCCTCTCCATCGGCTAGCGGAGATGCGTTAGAGAGTGTCAGTGGTGCGTCAAGAGTCAGCTTCGTCTTGACACCCATCTTCTTCCTCTTCGCCCTCGGCGAGATGACGTCCCTGGACATCAGGCAAAATAGGGAATCAGCCAAGAATGGGCTTCGGACGCGCGTAGCATGCCAAGACAAATGACTCACTCTTCAGGGTCAATCCACCTCTTCCTCTTCGCCGCCACCGCGCCGACGGGAGCAACAGGGCCCTCCATTGAGGGGGGTGAGCCCGGCGCCTCAGGTTGCCCACCAGCGGAGCTGGGATGCACCAAGGATGACCCAACCTCACACTTCTAGGGGGGCACACATGAGATCTTGTAGCGCGTGGGGTCGATGCGGGTCCCCTGGAGGTCCTAGCCGGCCGTGAGAGGACCCCCATGAAGACCTCACCGGCGGCATCATCATCTGCAAGCTCGCGCAGAAGGACAGCCTATGACAGGAGAGGCGCGCTCGCCGGGCAGTCATTGATAGTCTTCTCCGAATCCCCCTCACCGGAGGTGTATCTAGATGACACCTCTACCGGACCGGAACCCTAGGCTGGGACGAGCCCCCGCTCATCGAAGACAGGCAGCCCGGCAATCGTGTCGGCCCGGTCGTCAAGATGGTACAGCAGGCCCAGAGCCTCAGGCAGGTCACCAGGGTCGCCGACCAGCAATATTGCCAAGACCCTTCTTAGCTCCTCAATGGGGAGGTCCTGGAACCAGAGCCTGAGCTCGTCGTCACCAGCATGGTAGTCCCAAAGAGGCCTGGAGTGGGCAAGAAGGGGCTCCAGGTGCTGCGCCAAGAATTACTTCACTATCATTCCACCGTTCAGCCTCATGGCACTGATGTCGCGGGAGAAACGCTCCAGGACGGGCGCAGCCCGAGGGTCCGATAGCTTCGCCGAGCTGCGTGCGGAAGTCCTCTCCGGCAACCCCTTCGGCTCCTCCATTTGATGGTTGGTGTCCTTGAGGCTCATAAGAGCCAAACGTTGCCTGTAGTTTTCCACCTTATTCCTGGCCTCCAGGAGCAGGTTGCCGCTCTAAGCCGCCACGAAGGAGACGCATGCCGACGAATGGGCGCCGTCATGCAGGACAGACTGAAGAAGTGGCGGAACAGGGCCACTGAAGGCCGCACACCCATGAAAGCCTTGCAGTAGAAAGCGAAGGCGGACAGGAGCAAGACAAAGTTGGGATGGAGATCAAGGGCTTGGACCCCGTAGTGGTTCAAGATGGCGGTGAAGAACGGGGAAAAAGGCGGCACCAGCCCGGAGAAGACGTTGTGGAGGAAGAAGGGGTACACGAATCTGTTAAACGATTCTACGACATTACGATCCAAACTAACCTCTACGATCCTGATAGTGAAGATTCTACGATTTGCGATCCTACCATCGGAGTACCTATCCGATATAAATCACGATTCTGACAACCTTGGCTGCTCCTCTATGGCGCCCATCCATATCGGTGTCCACCCGTGCTCGTCAGTCCCGGTCGCAGTCCAAGGAAGCGCGTGGACGAGATCCGCGTCCTTGGAAAGGGCACACTCCAAGAGCGGAGGAGCCGGGGCTGGGCCTTGCGCCTCTGGCTTCTGCTTGCCTGCGGGCGCCATCACTGGACTGACAAGGGAGCGGCGTGACCATGTATCTAGGGGATGCCGGTTATAGTTGAAGACCTAGGAGGAAGAGCGAGTGTGGGAGAAGGAAAGCAACAATGCACCGACGCAAGAAGCAAGGCTCCTAATAACTTGGGACGAGACAGAAGACAAGGAAGACTCAACACCAGCCGTTTTACGTGCACCGGCCTCGCCCACATGCATCTAGGTCCCGCGGCTTCTCAGGTCGCCCCCGAGGCTTCGCCCAGAAGACAACCCAAGTGCACCATGGGCCCGGGGGCTACTGTCAGAGTTCTGGGAATGGGAGTATCCAGACCTGCCAGCCTGTGGCCGAGAGCCGGCCCACTCCATCAAACAAACCAATGGCACTACTCAAGGTAAGGCCCTCGTGAGGGACCAAGCCTCACGAGGAGGAACGACATCAAGAATTTTAGGGGGCCTCCTCAGGACCCCTCCGGAGCTGCGGATATTCCGAGGCGAGGCCCGACCTCAGGTGTCAACGGTGACGCAAGGGAAGGACAAACAAGCAGTAGGCAGCATGGTGGTGTAATTTCCCCTTTAGTGCAAAGGTGGCAAGGACGTACTCGGGTTCCCAATGCGTCTTCAAAGGTTTCTCTTCTGGTGTAGCAAAGCCATCGACGCCTGCCAACAGGACGGGCGTCATCCATATACCCGGCCTTGTTGCGCCGACAAACAATTTTTAGGCGAACACGACCTTTGGGCAGGGGTAGTATCTTCCCCTATTCCCTTCAAAATTGGCCTCTCTGGGATCCCTTCCTACCGAAACGGTAAGGCAAGAGGACCAAGGCCACCACTATATAGAGAGGATAGGTTGCTTCATAGAGAGGAGGGATTCATTCACCCACTAGCGCCACCCAAGGTCACCCATCCTCCGGTGGCATCCAAGCACTGTACTAGTTCATGCACCAACCTCTGCGAGAGGCAATCGACCAAAGCATGAGTAGGGTTTTATGCTTCAGAGCAGCCCGAACCTGGGTAAATTGTTGTGTTCTGTGTTTCCCTCACCGTCGATTGAGTTTCCTTCCATCCCAAGCGAGTAGCGAGCTAAGTGAGGTGAACCGGTGAGAGATCTTCCTACACGCCCGTGAGTTCGAATCTTTAGGGTTTTGTGGAGCCCCATATCCGATAGTGCGGTCGAGTATAAACGTGATGGATCTACTAGAGGTCTTGTTCCAGTGGAGCATCCAGTCACTACAGGCGAAGGCTGATCCCATCTTGATATACGAGGGGCTCAATGACTCCTTGCAAAATCACCCTAAGGAGTTCGGGGTTAAGGCGGTGGAGGCAAAGCTCATGACTATCACCCGAGCGCGCTACAAACAAAGGGGTACCAGGCGAGTGCCCCCTTTCTCTGTGGAGAATCCATCAAAGGAGGTAAACCATAGTTTGGTTCATCAGAGTGCTTTCACTATTGTTGTTTCTCTACTATTTGACTTGGGTTGATATTTTCATTTGACGGGCCTTCACAACCATGATCAGCCTCGTGCCGGCATTAGACCACACGCCCACCCACGTGGAGAGTGACACAAAGTTCCTAGATGGATCGGGAGGCGAGAAGGACGATAATGACGACGAGGAGGAATCCGAGGAGGGCGACAACGACTCAGAGGTTCGGGTCAAAGTGGAGTCCTCCCCATCCCAGGGCGTCCTAGTCGAGACCCGTTCCAAGGTGCGCCAAGACTTTGGCGCCCGTCGTGGCAGAGCCAAGGCTCCGAGTGCCACCAGTATAACTGTGTCGGCCATTCCGACCCCAAGATCTAAGCTAGAATGGAGCAAGACTGCCATGTCGCTTGAAAAGGCTGCCAAACAGCCCAAGACGGCGAATACCAAGCCTCAGAAAGTTGTGCTACCGCGGATCAAAGTGAGTGTGCATGTGGGCTCAGTGTAAGTGTTTTCGCCATGTGATGTTTCCACTCTGACTGACATTTCTTGAATTTTGGCCAAGGTGATATAATATCCCTAACGATCTCCAATGTTGCAGAGTTGATACCTAGCCTGCTTCACTCGAAACCAAAGCCTAGGGAAGGGTCAGATCGAGGTTGATGTCGCGTGTTGAAAGGTGACATCCGAGCTTGTTTGGATTTCATTCGTAAGTCTTGATATCCCATGCCGCTAATGAGTGAATGATCTTAAATGCTCACAGGGCCACGTGAGGTGATCAAGCTTGAACTTTAAAACCCTTCGACCAACAGAAATATGGTGATGCAACATGCCCCCCTATCCGAGTGACTAGGACTTCTGCTGCACAGGCCTCGACTCTAGTGTAGGGCACCACTCCGAGCACCAGAGACTAGGTAGGCGCAAGCAAGGAGGCCCTGATCCAGTTGCAGTTGATGAATGGTCGACTAAAGAAGAACGTCTGAGTAAGTACTCTCATAAGTATCGGTGCCAGTCCGGATTTTTTGTTTGCATGTGTTTTTTCATTTTGTTCCCAAACACTACTGGAATCAGGGAATTTTCCATCAGTCAGTTCTTTGTCGTGTGCTGGCTGATGGCAAAGAGCCTCTGTGCCGTCAGCTTTCAGGAAACACACGGCAAATATCTGGCTGATGGCAAAGAGCCTGTTTGCCAACAGCCACCTCTTTGTCGTCTCCCAACGGACGACAAAGAAGGTGCACGCAGACAGCAAAGAGCTAGCTGTTGGCAAAAAACATATTGGCCATCAGCAACCTCTTTGTCGTCTGCCAATAGACAACACAGAAGGTGAAGGCACACGACAAAGGGGATGACCCTAATGACCGGGGCCCACCCCACCCCTTTTTCGTCTGCCTCCCAGCCTTTGTCGTGCGCTGCAGACGGCAAAGGGGCCCCCCCCTAAAGGTCCTCAACCCCACCCGCTCCCCACTCTCTCCGCCCCACACACCATCTCTCTCTCGCCCCTGTGCACCCTCTCTCTCGCCCCTGCCCACCCCAGCACCACCGTCGCACCACCGGAGCCGCTCCGGCTCCCCACCCCGCCCTGTCCACCCACTACACCCTGCCCCGGCCACCCACCCCGCCCCGGCCACACACCCAGCTCCGGCCCCCACCCTGCTCCAGCCCCACCCCGCCTCGGTGCCCCTACCTCCCCCCGACGCCCCTGCCGTTGTGGCGCCCCCGGCCGCCACAACCGCCCCCGGTGTCCCCGCGTCGCCCCCGTGCACCGCCGCCCCCATCGCCGCTCGTCGGTGAGAACCACCGTCGGTCGCCCCCTCTTGTCCATTTTTATGTTTTTTATTTCAGTTAATTTATTTAGTTTATAATTAGGTTAGTTTTATTAGTTTATTATGCTAATTAAGTTAGTATTATTAGTTTATTAAGTTAGTTTACTAGGTCAATTAGGTTAGAAGAAAAAAGAAGTAAAGAAGAAGGAAAAAAATGAAAAAGAAAAAAGGAAAAGAAGAAAAGAATTAGAAGAAGAAGACGGAAAAGAAGAAGGAAAAGAAGAAGGAGAAGAAGAAGACGAGGAGGAGGAGGAGAAAAAAGAAGAAAAAGAAGAAGAAGAAGAAGAAGAAGAAGAAGAAGAAGAAGAAGAAGAAAAAGCGGAGAGAGGAGAAGAAGAAAGAAGAGGAAAAAGGAAAAGAAGGAAGAAGAAGAAGAAGAATAAGAAGAGGAAAAAGGAAAAGAAGGAAGAACAACAACAACAAGAAGAAGGTGACATCCCGACAACCCGACATGACTTCCCAGCACCCCGGCACACCGCACCGACACCCCGGCACAATGCACCGACACCTAGGCACGACGCCCGAGACCCCGACAGTCCATCCCGACAACAACGCGACACAAACCTACGTGCAGCTGCTAATATGCCCCCCCAACGCCACTGACCCCCAACCCCCGACCCCAGACACCTCTTCGGCCTCTTGTTGACCGAAAAGGTGATCTTCGGCCTTCCAAAGGCCGCCGGTCGCAGACCTCACCAGGAGAATGCTCAGAGAAGATATAAGAGGCATAGAAGAGAGTTAGGGGGTTCCTCGACGTCGATGAAACCCTAGATGACATCTATATAGGCCATATATTTGTGTTAGGTCATATATTTTTCGATTTTATTAATGAACACAAAATATTTGGGTTGATCGGATGAACTTACATGTGTGGTTGTCTCGTCAGCTGTTGAAAGACCTCCCTGTGCGTTCGACGAGCTCCGCACCTGCGTTCATTGGTGAGTACAAATGACATCTCCTCCTCGCCCCTTAATTTTCTCTGGGTCGGTCCGTACATGAAACTTCCTAGATGTAGGTACATTAAATTATCAGTATGCGTGACTAGTATGCGTCTCCTGTTTGAAAGGGTTACAGTTATAAATATGCATGCATTTGCATATATTTATAACTATGATTCTTCTGAATTGTCCAACGTTATCCATGGACAGCCCGAGTATGTGTAGGTTGGGTTCGTTTTCCCATATGCTTTGTTCCGGATTGGATGCAGAATTTTTTCAGTCCCTCCCTATTGTTCTCTAGATACGCATCCTCTCTGTTTATTGCTGAGACGTTTATCACGAGAACAACGGGGAGGTGTTGCCGAAATTTTGTGTTGGATCCGGGGAAGAGAATGGGAAAATGAACCCAATCTACACATACTCGTGTGGGATTAGGACCTATGAGTACCGACATCTTTTTTAGAAATTAATTTCCAGAAAACATGTCTCTGTGTTTACCAGCCCCAGGATTGCTGTTAGCTGGTAGACACTTACTTGATACAGAATATCCAAGAAAAAATACAAAATCTGGGTTACAAGACCATGACGGTCTACTGGGTTGAACAAAAGTCTGAGGTTGACGGCGGAAGCGACTCGACGAATCTCCAGTACCCATGGGACTCCATTCCCACATGAACAGCTGACTTGGAGAAATTCCTATCTCACAAGGCTGCTATCCTTGACTCCTAGGTTCCGGGGTTGACGGCATCGTGCTCTTCTCCAAATGCAATCTGGTCAAGACAATAGCCAGGGACAAGCCAGTGAGTACTTTGAATGTACTCGCAAACATCAAGAAAAGAATAGCGTTAAGCATGTGAGATACATGCAAATTCCAGCAACAATAATATCTTGCCATTATAGTTTAAATCATGGATGCATTCCTGAAGATATGCAATGTGTCCACAAATAATTTATAACAAACAAGGATGATAAAGCTGAATAAGTAGTAATATGCATGCCACACTCGGGCGTCTAAGGGACACCACATAAGGGGCTTATATGAAACAGTAATCATGCCATAGTTGGGCATCTGAGCGACACCACATAAAGGGCTTATAAGAAATAATAATAAATATTGAATATCCAGGAGGTAGAACCGTCCGAGGTATATCCAACAACATAATCAAAGGGGTTAGTCCAGAGTAGTAATCATAATATGATCATGCACCACATCATCATATGATTTACCACAACCATTTTCTTTTTCACCGATTATACTCCAAAGACCCACTCTAGGACCGACACTTGACTCGTCAAACAACGTCCTTCACCAGGGACACGGGTACTCGAATAGTTTTGACTCTGCAGAGAGTGTAATCTTTACCCATAGCTCACTGTTTTCAATAGTCAATATGATTAATCCCCCGTACGACATTTTAGAAGCGGACACTCAGAAGCAACACACACCGATTTTTCCTCCGCGAAGCCCAGCTTCACCCGGACTACGCTGCCAAGGCAAAACCATTAGACGGGAGGCTCTGATCTTGACAAGCATGGGATCAAAAATGTATACCGCGCGCTCACTCGGAAGGGACATTCCCTTCCGGTTCCAGACCGGAAACACCCATGCCCCCTGACCGTATGACTGGATTTAGACCACAGCCGTGGATACCTTCATACTGGCCCCTCGACAACTGATCACGGTGTGTGACTAATAATAGGTCTACAACTGACTATACCGAACCCATTATCTAGGCAACTATGGTAGCACGATAAAAAGTATGACACGGACCAGACTCGATCTAGGTCGATACTGGAGTTTATCAAACTTTACCGGCATCGTCGTGCTCATGTCATGACCAGGCCATAACCTTTCACGTTCCGCTTTGACTAGGTTATTCCATGACCTCTCATAACCAGCACATGCCATGACCTTATTCCACCATTGTTATAATCCGAGTAACAACCATGAATATGCAAAGTATTATTTCATGCAAAACTATTATGAATATAAACTCAAGTCACGCGATATAATTACCACCACAATCATCACACAACCTATGCAAATATGGATTCAATATGCTTGCCTTAGGGAGTTTTAGGAGGGTGATGTGTACCCCATCATCTTGGAGTAGGTAGCCACCCTTCAAAGTCCTAGTGTGAAAATACTTGAATTAGCATACATAATCAAAACAGCACACACAAGTTGTTTGGAAAATTTTAATAAAAATCTTCAAATAAATTAGATGATATTCTAAGTCAGTAGGAAGAAGAATCAATTGATTTGGAGGTTCCTATAAAAATTTATAGCTATTCTAAGTTTCTGCAAAAATCTGTTTTGAAAATCAATTATAAAAGAAAACGTTTCGGGCTCTTTACGCTTTCTAACAAAGAAATCACACTTACTGCAACAACTTCGAGGGAATACACTTTGCTTAAAAGAAAATGCACCAGGGGGGTTGCGCCTCTCCGGGGCTATGGCTCTCTCACCGACAGGCGAAACCCTCGTGTTAGGTTCTTCCCCTTCCTATCGCGTGAGCAGGGATAGGAACAGAGCAGCGCTCCAGCGACGATTGCCGGCGGCACAGAGAATCTATCGCCATGCTTCGACTATGAACATGCTCAGGGGGAAGCACTGCATCCATTTTTGCCGGTTGGGGCAGCTGCGGAGCTCGAGGCCGAGAAGTACTTCAACAATGGTGGAGGGAGTTTCTGTCAACTTGCAGCTCCGGTCTCCTGTGGCTCCTGGCTAAGCTCGACGGTGGGAATGGGCTCCTAGGGTCTGGTTAGGCTAGCAGGGTAACTAGGAGGAGTAGAGGGACTCGAAGCTGCCGGAATTGCACCGGGGGATGGACGGCGGCACTCATGGCAGAGAGGTGCACAAAAGGCTCTTCTGGCCAAATTGGGCGATGGGGAGGAAGCTTATTGGGCTCTGGGGGTTGTTGAGGAGCTCGATGGCTTGGGGGCTCCCTTTTATAGCCGGAGGACGTCGGTTCCGCGGCGTCTTCGGATAAGCTCGACGGTGTTAGAGCTTCAGGTGCATAGGAGCAGCTGCAGGGCGGAGCAGGGCAGCCGCAAACGACGAGGGGGAAGGGTCCAGGGCAGGTTGAGCACGTGGAGGGCTCGGGCGGCGCCGGCCATGGCAGCCACCGAGGGGAGACGACGGTGATCACGCTGCTGTTGCTCTGCAGATGGTCCAGAGAGGAAGGGAACGAGGGGACGCGACGTCTCGGCACGCGCGCTTGCAAAACGTGCGCTCTGGACACATCCAAGGCATGCACAACACCTGCTTGATGAAATGACTGGCATGTCTACAGGTCTAAGGAGCTTACCAAAGTCACCAGGGTGGTGTTAGAGGGTAAGGCAAGGCTAGTGGACATACTGGTTGGGCCATATCATCAACTCCATAATGAAGATTCAAAGGCATGCCAAATCTGTTCATGCTCCAAGGTGCTTGATGAAATGCCAGCGGCTCCAAATGGTGTTTGATACGCACCAAGCTTTCTAGATCAAGGTCTCTCTAGGTCCTAGCAAGGGTGGTGGGATTGGTTTGACAAAACATCAAACTAGCTAATGCAAAATTTTGAAGAACACAATTCTGGACAGAAACTTTGGGCTATCATCACATGTATCTATTTTCATCCAATGGGGATCAAATCCTGGAGTTAAGGTTTAGGAAGGGTGCCATACAAGCATGCAAAATTTCAAAGCAATCAGAGCAAGGAAAAATAGGGTTGGAGTGTAAAGCACCAAACTGGACCTGAACAGAAAAAAAAGTTGTACTGCTCAAATATTAGATAACACATAGTGGGATGTTTGCATAAAATTGAATCTTATGCTATACTTGACATCCCCAAATTTTGATTAAATTTATGAAATAATATTTCTAGGTGTTGTAGTACAAACTCAATTCTGGACCAGATGAGAAAAGCAGTTATTGTTCTTAAAATATTCAAAATAATTGAGTAGATTTTGCATAAATTTGGCCTAGAAACATAACTGGTCACTTACAAATTTTTGTAGAATTTTTAGCCAAAGATTTCACAAGGTTGTAGTGCAAAACAGCCTTATAAGGAAAAATACAATTCAGTTTTGAGTAAAAGAAATCTGGTAAAAATATTGAAATAAAATATCCCAAGAATTTAACAGAAGAAGGAAATGCTTTTATGCAAGTATTCAGATTCCAACATAAATTTTTAAAAATATTCTCATAGGGAAAATATCTTTATAAAGGAAAAGAAAATTTTCAAACCTTAACTAAAAATCCAGAGATTCGAATATCAAATGGACATAGCCAAAATAATATTCCCTTCTAAGCAAATAAATACTTCAATTGGTCTCAGGTAAGGGCTCAAGCCTGAAAATAAAATTTCGAGAAACCACTTGAAAGAATTTTTTTGAAAAGAGCCATGAAGCAAAAAAAATCTAAAAAAAATATTCTAGGCAAAAAAATATTTCTGAAAAATATTTTCAAAATTTTGGGGTGTGACAGAACTACCCCCGTGAAAAATAAATCTCGTCCCCGAGATTTGGTTAGGACGAAAAAATAATACACTCAGGAAACATTGGACATGGTTAGTCCAATGCACGTGCAAACAAGAAAATAACATGGCACACAATCACTCGTATGCAAGTGTAGACAGTGAAGTCAAATGATACACCGCTAATCACAAGGTATCAGGAAAACATACCACTGTACAAACATACACTCCGATGACAGTCAACGGGATACAGGCAAGGGGTTCCCGAGAATATATTCTCGGTCGGGGAAAACGTATATCACTTCTCCTAAAAGGACTCTTGGAAATAAGTCCCCTTGGTCTGAGAACAATGGACTCCCAAAGGAAAATCTGAAAACTTTCCATTTAGCCTGCGTGTGGAATTATTCCACCTACTGATGGGTCAACACCCTTGGTAATGACCTGAAGGGCAAGGGTTGGACGAACCAGAGCTACTCTGTACTGGGTTGCGAGGCAACATGATTACCTATGTGGGGTTGCATCCAGAATTTCCGGATGAGTCCCAGTGGTTACTCATGGGGTCGGGCTCGGGGCAATGCACTTGGTGAGAAGTTATAAGAGTGGTCATGGGTGGTCTTACTAGGTACCTGGCTTAGGGACACACACAGTATGACACTAGGGTGGCCTGGTTTACCGGGGTGAAAACTTGAGTGTCAACTCTCAAGTGATACATCACTTGGGTAGCTAATTTGGTGGCTAGGTGGTCACGCCAGAAAATTTACTCTAAGGCGAGTGGGCTAGTCTACGCAAATCTTACTTATAAAAACAAGGGGTGCAGGCATCCTGCAATTTTATTATAAACCGTTCTATTACAAACACGCGAATACAACATTAAATGGTAACACGGTTACTAGCACTTGAAAGCTACTCTGACGGACTCGCTCCGCCTTCATTGGCCTCCGAGCTGTCGGGCTCAGTAACCATTAAGGCTCCTCCATTTGTTGAGGCTCCTGAGTCAACATGGCCATGGGGTGGGGCTGCACGGTCGCGGTGGCGACGACGTCTCAGACAACGCGCTCTTGGCACAGTTTCATTGTAGAAGGCATCCAATCTGCGGTGAAACTCTGCTGGGGTCATGGCTGGCACGGCAAATCTTAAGGGTCCAACAAGTGTTCCAACAAAAATGTGCTGGTTGCTGGAGGCAGTTGCGGCTTCATAGCTTGCCGGGGTTCGGCGAGCAGTTGGCGTGCGACTCATGACCAAGTCAGAGGTGATCTGATCGATGAGTGCCTCTTGTGCTCTTAAATAGCGCACAACTTGCACCAGGGCAGGGTCTATCTCAAAGTCTTCGCTCGCAACACGGGTCAGGCTACCATAGCCTTCACGACTAGGATAGTAGTAGAACGGTCGGCTATTCATCAATGGCGACAAATGTCGTAGCTGGACTATAGCTTCTCGAGGTGCAAGCTGACGGGCTTGGGCTTCGTTGGTGGCTGCTCTACCAGTGAAATGGTGAGGGCACTCCAACGAGGGATTTCCTCCATAGATGTGCACCGAGGCCCAAAAGTAACGAATAGCATCACTCATAGGCTCCTCATGCACAACATACACTAGAGGTTCTTCTATGACAAAACTTGGCGGCTGAGGTCGGCGAGGATGACTATGAAGTCTCCAGGCTCGGGCATGGGGGTCTTGTTGCAAGGAATGTGGCTAGGCATCTGGCAAGCAAATAGGGTTTACTAGGATAGTGGTCTCAAGGTTGCGGGTTGCTGAGCTGAGGCAAGGCCTTGTTATATAGGCTAAGGAGTCTTTCATCGCACGCTAGAGGTTGTGACAACTCCGTTGTCGGTCATAGACACATAGCTTACGGGTTGAGCTGAGAGGTTAGGCACCAACTGCCAAAAAGGTTTGGGATGACCACTGTGGTTGGCTATTGGGTTGGCTACGCTTGGGGTGGATGTATAAATATCTGGTTTTGGGATAGCGACCTAGATAAGATAGGTTTAGCCAATGGTCAGTCTGGCTCTAATACCAAGGTTGTAGCGACGTGTTTTCAGAAAATAATTTCCAGAAAACATGTCTCTGTGTTTACCAGCCCCAAGATTGATGTTAGCTGGTAGACACTTACTTTATATAGAATATCCAAGAAAAAATACAAAATCTGGGTTACAGGACCATGAAGATCTACTGGGTTGAACAAAAGTCTGAGGTTGACGGCGGAAACAACTCAAGGAATCTCCAGTACCCATGGGACTCCATTCCCACAGGAACAGCTCACCTGGATAAATTCCTATCTCACAAGGCTGTTATCCTTGACTCTTAGGTTCCGGGGTTGACGGCATCGTGCTCTTCTCCAAACGCAATCTGGCCAAGACAATAGCCAGGGACAAGCCAGCGAGTACTTTGAATGTCCTCGCAAACATTAAGTAAACAAGCACGTTAATCATGTGAGATGCATGCAAATTCCACCAACAATAATATCTTGCCATTATAGTTTAATTCATGGATGCATTCAATAAGATATGCAATGTTTCCACCAATAATTTATAACAAACTAGGATGATAAAGCTGAATAAGTAGTAATATGCGTGCCACCGTCGGGCGTCTAAGCGTGACCACATATGGGGCTTATATGAAACAGTAATCATGCCACAGTCATGCGTCTAAGTGACACCACATAAAGGGCTTATAAGAAATAATAATAAATATTCAAGATCCAGGAGGTAGAATTGTCCCAGGGATATCCAACAACATAATCAAAGGAGTTAGTCCAGAGTAATAATCATAATATGATCATCCACCAAATCATCATATGATTTACCACAACCAATTTCTTTATCACCTATTATACGTCAAAGACCGACTCTAGGATTGACACTTGACTCGTTAAACAACGTCCTTGACCGGGGACACGGCTACTCGAATAGTTTTGACTCTAAAGAGGGTATACTCTTTACCCATAGACCACGGTTTTCAATAGTCAATATGACTAATCCCGCGTACGGTATTTTAGAAGCGGACATTCAGAATCAGCACATACCGATTTTTCCTCCGCGAAGCCTGGCTTCACCCGGACTATGCTGCCAAGGAAAAACCATAAGACAGGGAGGCTCCGACCTCAACTAGCATGGGAACAAAAATTTATACCGCGCGCTCACTGGGAAGGGCCATTCCCTTCAGGTCCTAGACCGGAAACACCCATGCCCCCTGACCGTATGACTCGATTTAGACCGAGGCCGTGGATACCTTCATACCGGCCCCTCTACTTGGTGTGTGACTAATAATCGGTATACATCTAACTATACCGAACCCATAATCTAGGGAACTGTGGTAGCACTATAAGAAGTATGACACGGACAAGACTTGATCTATGTCGATACTAGAGTTTATCAAACTTTACCGGCATCGTCGTGCTCATGACATGACGAGGCCATAACCTATCACGTTCCACGTGACTATGTTTTTCCAGGACCTCTCATAACCAGCACATGCCATCACCATATTCCACCATTGTTATAATGTGAGTAACAAGCATGAATATGCAAAGTATTATTCCATGTGAAACTATTATGAATCTAAGCTCAAGTCATGCGATATAACTACCACCACAATCAGCACACAACTTATGCAAATATGGAGTCCAGATGCTTGCCTTAGAGGGGTTTTAGGAGGGTGATGTGTACCCCATAATCTTGGAATAGGTAGCCACCCTTCAAACTCCTAGTTTGAAAATATTTGAATTAACACACATAAACAAAACAGGACACAAAAGTTGTTTGGAAATTTTTAATATAAATCATAAAATAAACTTGATGAAATTCTAAGTCAGTAGGAAAAAGAATCAATTGACTTAGAGTTTCCCATAAAAAGTTATAGTTATTCTAAGTTTATGCAAAAATCTATTTTTACAATCAATTATAAAAGAAAACGTTTCGGGATCTTTATGATTTCTAACACAGAAAGCTCACTTACTGAAACATCTACGAGGGAATACGCTTTGCTTAAAAGAAAACACACCAGGGGGTCGCGCCTCTCGGGGGCTATGGCCCTCTCACCGACAGGCGGGACCCGCCTGTCGGGTTCTTCCCCTTCCTCTCGCACGCGCAGGGACAGGAACAGAGCCGCGCTCCGGCGACGATTGCCGAAGGCACAAAGCATCTCCCACCATGATCCGGCTATGCACATGCTTAGGGAGAAGCGTCGCATCCATTTTTGCCGGTTGGGGCAGCTGTAAAGCTCGAGGCCGAACAGTACCTCAACAATAGCGGAGGGAGTTTCTGTCAACATGCGGCTCCGGTCTCCAGTGGCTCCTGGCTAAGCTCGATGGTGGGAATGGGCTCCTAGGGTCTGGTTAGGATAGGAGGGTAACTGGGAGGAGGAGAGGGACTCAGAGCTGCCGGAATCGAACCGGGGGATGGACGGCGGCACTGATAGAAGAGAGGTGCATAGAAGGCTCCTGTGGCCAAATTGGGCGATGGGGAGGAAGGCTACTGGGCTCTGGGGGTTGCTGAGGATCTCGAAGGCTTGGGGTCCCTTTTATAGCCAAAGGACGTCGGTTCCGCGACGTCCTCGGATTAGATCGACGGTGTCAGAGCTTCAAGCACACAGGAGCAGCTGTAGGGCGGAGCATGGGCAGTAGGGCAGTGGGGCAGCCACAAACGATGAGGGGGAGGGGTCCAGGGCAGGTGGAGCATGGGGAGGGCTCGGGCGGCGCCGGCTATGGCAGCAGCGGAAGGGAGACGACGGCGACTGTGCTGTCGTTGCTCTCCTCGTACACGGGAGACGACTAGCTGTCGGGGAGTGGTTGGTCTTCTCTCTGCAGGTGGTCCACAGAGCAAGGGCATGAGGGGACGCGGCGGCTCGGCACGCGCGCGTGCAAAACGTGCGCTATGGCCACGTCCATAGCATTCACAGTGCTAGCAGTCCCCGGCAATGACGCTAGAAAAGAAGTGCTTCCAATTGCTCAACAATTAGCAATTGTCTTGCAATGGCCGACCAGCGTGTGGGATCGCGACAGTTTTCGAGGGTAGAGTATTCAACCCAAATTTGTTGGTTCGACACGATGGGAGTGAAAGGATATTCTCCAGTATTAGAAGTTGAATTGTCGGCTCAATCACACCTGAAAGATTAGTATCTCCAAGCAGAATATAAGCAGCAAAGGTAGTATGATAGCAATGGTACTAGGAAAGAACCTATTGACGGTAGATTATTCATAACTGAAGTATCAATGGCGCCAGAAAAGTATTGTAGCAAGTAGCAGCAGTGTAACGAGTAACAACAATTGCAAGTAACAGCAGTAGTGACAGCAGTAGCAAGTAGCAACAGTAGCAAGTAACAGCAAGAACAAGTAAGAGTAGTGGCAGCAGCAGCAGGACAAAGCAAGTAACAGTAGCAGCAACAGTCATAATAGCAGTAGAACAAAGCAAGTAACAGTGGTAGTGGGACACACTCGTAGAAAATGGATTGGTGATTTGTTGAATGACATTCATCATGCAACAGTTATAACATGGCGAGATATGTGGCTAGCTCCCGTTCGTCAATGTGATGTAGGCATGCATTCCGTGTGTAGTCATACGTGCTTAGGGAAAAGTACTTGCATGACATCTATTCTCCTTCCCTCCCGTGGCAGCGGGGTCCAAATGGATACTACGGGATATTAAGGTTCTCCTTTTAATAAAGAACCGGACCAACGCATTAGCACTTGGTGAACACATGAACTCCTCAAACTATGGTCATCACCGGGAGTGGTTCCGCTTATTGTCACTCCGGGGTTGCCGGATCATAACACATAGTAGGTAACTACACCTAGCAAGATCGGATCTAAAACACACATATATTGGTGACAACATAATATTTTCACATCTGAAATCATGGCACTCGGGCCCTAGTGAAAAGCATTAAGCAAGGCAAAGTAGTAGCAACATCAATCTCCGAACATAGTGGATACTAGGGATCAATCCCCATGAAAACTAACTCGATTAAATGATAGATCTCATCCCACTCATCACGGACCAGCGAGCCTACGAATAGATTACTCACGAACATGAAGAGCTTCATGGAATTGGAGAGGGAAGAAGGTTGATGATGACGATGGCGACGATCTCCTTGATCCAGAGCCCAAAATGGACTCCAGATCTGCCCTCCAGGGCAAGAACGGGATGTGGCGGCGCCTCTGGATCGTGAAACACGAAGAAATCTTCTCTCTTGATTTTTTCCGGGATGAAAGGGAATAAATAGTGCTAGAATTGGGGGCGGCAGAGCCACGTGGGCCCCACAAGCTTGGTAGCCGCGGCCAGGGGGGCCGCGGCTACAGGGCTTGTGGCCCACTGGCCCGTCCCCTATGGTGGATCTTTGCGGAGGTATTTTTCATATTTTCCAGAAATATTCTTCGTAAATTTTCAGGATGTTCCGAGAACTTTCATTTCTGCACAAAAACAACACCATGACAATTCTGCTGAAAACACCGTCAGTCCGGGTTAGTTCCATTCAAATCATGCAAATTAGAGTCCAAAACAAGGGCAAAAGAGTTTGGAAAAGTAGATACGATGAAGACGTATCAACTCCCCCAACCTTAAAACCTTGCTTGTCCTCAAGCAACTCAGTTGACAACTGAAAGAGAAAGAAAAACTTTGACAAACTCTGTTTAATCTTGTTGTTGCAACTATGTCTAACTCATAACCAGAATTTCAGCAAGATCACAAGTTAACCACATAAGCAAGTGACACAAAGGTCTCACGGTAAACTAATATCAATGGCATAATCAGCTAGCGAGAAAATAATAATGAGTTTCAGATACCAACAATTCAATGAAAACAAGCATGAAGCAATATGAATAGGTGGTATCTTGCAAGCTCTTTCTGAGACCGCAAAACATAAATGCAGAGCACTTTCAAAGATCAAGGGCTGACTAAACATTGTAATTCATAGCAATGAAGATCCAGTCATAGTCATACTCAATATCAATCAAAAGCAAAGCATAAAAACTACAGAGGCGCTCTCTAATTGGTGCTTATATAAGAAGAGGATGACTCAACAGGAAAATAAATAGACAGGCCCTTCGCAGAGGGAAGCATTGATTTGCAGAGGTGCCAGAGCTCAATCTTTGAAAACAAAGATAATAATTTTGGGTGGCATGCTTTCATTGTCTATGCAATGACCAAGAGTTCTCAATATCTTCCATGCTACTCATGCTATAAGCGGTCCCCAAACAGAAAAGTAAAGTTTTAACTCCCCCACCACCAATCAATCACACTCCACGACTAGCCGAATCCTCGGGTACCGTCCATACTAACATCAATCCGGGGGGAGTCTTGTTTTACAGTTATGTTTTAGATTTAAGCATGGAACTGGGCATTCCAATTACTGGCCCCTTTCTCGTGAATGACAGTGAATAAACACATGTCGAGGATAATACGGCTAACATGGAAGGTACCAATAGCCCCTTGTCACCGGATGAGCGGTTCGGGCATGCAAAACAGATTATTTCTCGAAGGTTTAGAGAATGACACATGCAATTTTACTTGGAATGGCAGGTAGATACCGCAAATAGGTAGGTATGGTGGACTCTCATGGAAAAACTTTTGGGTTTATGGCAGTGGATGCACAAGCAGTATTCCGCTTAGTACAAGTGAAGGATAGCAAAAGACTGGGAAGCGACCAACTAGAGAGCGGCAACAGTCACCAAGATGCAATGAGTTTGACTAACAGTGAGTGCAAGCATGAGCAGGATATAAATCACCATGAACACGAACATCATAGAGGCTATGTTGATTTTGTTTCAACTAGATGCATGAACATGCACCAAGTCAAGCCACTTGAATCATTCAAAGGAGAATACTATCCTCTCATACTACATCATAGTAATCTCAAAATCTATGTTGGCATTCAAGACAAACCATTATAAGCTCCTAGCTAATTAAGCATGGCATCAGAAACTATGATCTCTAAGTTGTCATTGCAAACATGGTTCTCTCTCAACACAGCTGAATCTGGGACGACAAGCTAGTCATATTTACAAAAACAAAATAGATAGAGTTCAAACCATCTTTTCCTGTCTCAGTCACTTCATCATATATCATCATTATTGCCTTTCACTTGCACGATCGAATGATGTGAACAATAATAAGAGTGCTCGTGCATTGGACTAAGCTGAATCTACAGGCAAACACAAAGGAGAAGACAAAGTAATATGGCTCTTTAACAAATGAACAAGTAAGCATGCGAGAGCCACTAAACATTGTAACCATGGTCTTCTACCTCCACTCAAAGAAAAATAAATCTATTTACACGGGAAAGCTCCCAACAAGCAAAAGAAGAAAGGAAAATCTTTTTGGGTTTTCTCAAAAGGAGAGAAGACATGAAAAAAAGAAAACGAAAATAAACTAGCATGGAATATAAGTGGCAAAGTGTAAACACCGACTAACAAAGTGAAAGCATAAGCAAGAATGTAAAGTTGGTGCAAACACGTACTCCCCCAAGCTTAGGCTTTTGGCCTAGCTTGGTCTACTCCCAAGGAGGGAAATAACCAGCTCCGGGATACTCCGGAGCGGATTGTGGATGCCACTGTTGTGTGAGCTCCTCTGGCTCCCACTGATAAACTGACGTCTGGTACTCGACTGGCGACTCGCGCATGGGCACCTGTGGTTGGGCCAAGCCCCAATATGCGTAGATGTCCGAGGGCATAATAGTGTACCTGCCTGCATGAAGATTGAACAAAGAAGGAGCAGGCAAAGTAATAGTCTCACGAGTACCCTGACTAAATACCAGGTTATAAATCATCCGTCTACTAGCATCTCTATCCAGAAAATCATGGCGAACCATGCTGTCATAATCCAGATATTTCTCAGGAAGAAGCATCTCTTCTTCCTCCTTCAGTCTAATGGGTATCTCAAAGTGTCTAGCAAGACGGGAAGCTTCAATACCTCCATAGACGACACCTTTTGAATGGTTTGTGTTCAACCGCTGAGCTACTATAGCACATAGGCTATAAGTCTTATTGTTATAAAGGCCTTCGCGCAAAACCGCAAGGTCGGAAGAGCTAAGTGATCCAGCCTCCCCACGGCCAATCAAACATTTTCCCACAAATAATGAGAAGTACCAAAGCACAGGAAAATGTATGCTAGCAATTCTAGTGTGAGACACTCCTCTCTCCTCTCCAACAGCAATAGTATCTATAAAAGCCTCCATGTCCCATGGACGAGGATCATGAATATCCCCAACATAAGGTACTTTGCACACATTGCAAAAATCCTGTAGTGTCATGCATTGGGGGATATCGTATAACATGAACTCAACCATAGGAGGATTCTTCCTCGGATAAAAGTTGAAGCTTTGAACGAAAATATTGGTGAGGAGGAGGTATTGTGGGCACTTATCTTCAACGAACGCGGTAAGACCTGCGTTCTCCACCAAGTAATAAAAGTCTTCATAAAGCCAAGTGGCGCGCAAAAATTCATCACTTGGCCACTCGCACGCTTGAACTTCTGTGACTCGAGGAACCACGTACTTGGGGTGGTTCTGCTCATCCTCCTTGGGGTTACGGCTTGAAGAACCTCTCAAGAACCTCCTCATCTTTTCCCTTTTCTAACTCTGAAAAATTCAGAAATTTTTAGAGACTTTGAAAGAAAAGTAAGTAAGGATTAACCCAACTCGTAGCAACTACTCCTACTAGTGCCTAGAGACCGTATCACGTGCTAACACTACTTGGGACCAGCTAAAATCAACATTTCAAGCTCAAGAACAGGGTCACCAAGGTAGCAAGAATACGCGAAGGATAAAGCAGTAGAGTAGAAACTAATTGGACCAATGGAGGAGTCACTTACCAAGGAGTAATTTCCCCAAAACGGTTCGGAGAATGGTGCTTTGAGCAAGGAGATCGAAAATCACAACCAAATGAGCAAGAACACGGGTTTGAGCTAAAAACGATTTTTTCTGGAGGTAGAAGAAGAGGATGGGAGCTGGAATGAGTGGAGGGGGTCCCTGTGGGCCCCACAAGCTTGGTAGCCGCGGCTACAGGGCTTGTGGCCCACTGGTGTGGGCCCAAACCAGCTCTCAATCCCAATATTTTTCAAAAAATCCAGAAAAAATCATATTTGATTTTGAGGACCATCAAAGAACTTTTACTTACGAGGTACTTTTCTCCGGGATGCTAAAACAGAAAACAGGAAAAACTAAACTAAATCTATCATTTTTCTTCTAAGCAACATAAAGTGAAAGCTTAAAACATAGGTATGTGACTCCTTGATTCATCCATTTCATGGTCATCGAAAGAAATCCGTCAATGGGGTTGATCAAATCCTCATGACAAAACCTTTTCGAATCGCAAAAAGGAAACATAGCATTGTCGAATAGCCACTAAGTCACCTCATTGGGGATATGAATCTCCCCAACAAGCAAATCATACTTCATCTTAACACGAGGAATAGGGCATTCAAAGCTCCCAATAAGAATTGACGAAGTTTTTCCGATAGCATTGATGCAATGTACTTGATATTGTTTCTTCGGAAAGTGCACTGTATGCTCATTACCGTTGACATGTAAGGTGACATTGCCTTTGTTGCAATCTATAACAGCCCTTGCGGTGTTTAAGAACGGTCTTCCAAGAATGATCGCCATGGCATGATCCTCAGGAATATCTAGGATAACAAAGTCCGTCAAGATAGTACTTTAGCAACCACAACAGGCACATCCTCCCAAATGCCGACAGGGAAAGCAATTGATTTGTCGGCCATCTGCAGAGAAATTTCAGTGGGTGTCAACTTATCCAGTTCAAGTCTACGATAAAGAGAGAGAGGCATAACATTAACACCGGCTCCAAGGTCAGATAAGGCAGTTCTTACGTAGTTTCCTTTAATGGAGCAAGGTATAGTGGGCACTCCGGGATCACTAAGTTTCTTAGGAGTTCCACCTTTGAAAGTGTAATTGGCGAGCATGGTGGAGATCTCAAGATCTGGTATCTTCCGTTTATCAGTCACGGTATCTTTCATGTACTTGGCATATGGAGACATTTTGAGCATATCAATTAACCGCATCTGCAGAAAGACGGGTCTCGACATTTCAATAAAGCGCTCAAAATCCTCTTCATCCTTTTTCTCAAATGGCTTAGGAGGAAAGGGCATGGGTCTCTGAACCCATGGCTCCCTTTCTTTACCATGATTCCTAGGAGTGAATTCATTCTTATCGTATCTCTTAGGGTGTGGGTTATCAGGATTAACCGTAGGTTCAATCTCCACATCCTTATCATTGCTAGGTTGAGCATTATTATGAACATCGCTGTCCATATTGTCACCGGGTTCACGTTCATCACCAAATTGGGTTTCCGCATCAGACGCAAAAATATCATTTGGTTCTTCAGGTGTGACAGTATTTTGTGATCTGACATTTATGTTTCTATCATCCTTCTTCTTATTCTTAGGATGACTGGGTGTATCAGCATTAATTCCATGAGAATCTTGATAAATTCTCTTAGGATGGCCTTCAGGATACAAAGGTTCCTGAGTCATTTTGCCTCCTCTAGTAATGACTCTGACAGAGTTATCATTTAATTCATTGAGAAAGTCATTCTGAGCTTTAAGTACTTGTTCTACCTGAGTAGTAACCATAGAGGCATGTTTACTCAGAAGCTTCAGATCATTGACATTTTTGTCTACACAAGCACTTAAATGACTTAGCATACGAGTACTTTGTTCCAATTGTCTGCTAAGATAATCATTGAAACTCTGTTGTTTGGCAACAAAGTTATCAAATTCATCAAAGCATAGGCTAGCAGGTTTGTCAAAAGGAATATCACTCTCATCGAATCTACGGAGAGAATTCACCTCTACTACTTGTATCGGGTTATCGAGACCATGGATCTCTTCGATAGGCGGTAGATTTTTGACTTCTTCAGATCAAATGCCTTTCTCTTGCATAGATTTCTAGGCTTCTTGCATATCTTCGGGACTGAGGAATAGAATACCTCTTTTCTTAGGAGTTGGCTTAGGAGGTGGTTCGGGGATAGTCCAAGTATTATCGTTGATCAAGATGTTATTCAGTAGGATCTCAAATTGTTCTACAGTTCGTTTCCTAAAAACACAACCGGCACAACTATCTAGGTGGTCGCTAGAAGCATCGGTAAGTTTGTTATAGAAGATATCAAGTATCTCGTTCTTCTTAAGAGGGTGATCAGGCAAAGCATTCTGTAGCTGGATGAGCCTCCCCCAAGCTTGTGGGAGACTCTCTTCTTTGAGTTGAGCAAAGTTGTATATTTCCTACCAGGCAGCTTGCTTCCTATGGGCAGGGAAATATTTCTCACAGAAGTAATAGACCATATCCTGGGGACTACTCACACATCCAGGAGCAAGAGAAGTGAAACAGGCTTTTGCGTCATCCTTTAGAGAGAAAGGAAACAACTTAAGGATATAGTAGTAGCGCATCTTCTCCTCACTAGTGAAAAGGGTGGCTATATCGTGTAGTTTGGTAAGACGGGCTACGACCGCCTCAGACTCATAACCGTGGAAAGGATCAGATTCGACTAGAGAGATTATCTCAGGGTCGACAAAGAATTCATAATCCTCATCGGTGATAAAGATAGGTGAAGTGGCAAACTTCGGGTCGTATTTCATCCTAGATTTCAGAGATTTTTCCTTCCACTTGAGAAGTAATTTCTCAGCGTCATAGGCATCCTTGCATGCAAGAAAATCCTCAGCTATCTCTCCCTCCCTAAGATAACCCTCAGGTATATCAGGCAATTCATATCTAGGAGACCTAGATCTAGAAGGAGCAAAAGGAGGTTCTATCTCAATAGTATTGGCAGTTTCAGAAGCATCACGAGCATTGGCAGTAACTCTAGCAATATGAACATCAAGGAATACCCCTAGTGGCATATCAGGCAAAGTAGCATCTCTAGCACTATCAAGTATAGCATCTCAAGCATCAGCAGGCAAAGCAGTATCAGGCATAGCATCTCTAGCAGTATCAGACATAACATCTCTAGCACTATCAGGCATAGCATCTCTAGCAGTATCAGGCATAACATCTCTAGTAGTATCAGGCATAGCATCACTAGCAGTATCAGGCATAGTAGCATCATAAGCATCATCAAGCACATGCGACATATCAAGATTTCTAGCAGGAGGTGGTGTCGCAAACTTACTCATAACTGAAGGTGAATCAAGTGCAGAGCTAGATGGCAGTTCCTTACCTCCCCTCGTAGTTGAGGGCAAAACTTTGGTTCTTGGATATTTCAGAATCTTCATAGTGATTAGCAGATATAAATCCCAAGTGACTCAGAGAATATAGCTATCCTCCCCGGCAACGGAGCCAGAAAAGAGCTGCTGGCAGTCCCCGGCAATGATGCCAGAAAAGAACTGCTTCCAGTTGCTCAACAGTTAGCAATTGTCTTGCAATGGCCCACCAGCGTGTGGGATCGCGGCAGTATTCGAGGGTAGAGTATTCAACCCAAATTTGTTGGTTTGACACGATGGGAGTGAAAGTATATTCTCCAGTATTAGGAGTTGAATTGTCGGCTCAACCACACCTGAAAGGTAGTATGATAGCAACGGTGCTATGAAAGAACCTATTGGCGGCAGATTATTCCTAACTGAAGTATCAATGGCACCAGAAAAGTATTGTAGCAAGTAGCAGTAGTGTAACGAGTAACAGAAGTGGCAAGAAACAACAGTAGTGACAGCAATAGCAAGTAGCAACAGTAGCAAATAACAGCAACAACAAGTAACAGTAGTGGCAGCAGCAGCAAGACAAAGCAATTAACAGTAGCAGCAAGTAACAGTAGCAGCAACAGTAGTAACAGTAGCAGAGCAAAGCAAGTAATAGTGGCAGTGGGACAAACTCGTAGGCAATGGATCGGTGATTTGTTGGATCACATTCATCATGCAACAGTTATAACACAGAGAGATATGTGGCTAGCTCCCGTTCGTCAATGTGATGTAGGCATGCATTCCGTGTGTACACTACTAGAATTTAGAATTTTGCCGTCTGCTTGGCCTTTGCTGTCTGCTGACACATGGCAAAGGTACTCTTTGCCGTCAGCTGGCACAGTGTTGACGGCAAAGAGGTGGCTGATGGCAAAATTTTATTTTGCCGTCTGCTGGCGGACGGCAATGAAGCCTTGTGCGGACGTCAAAGGGAGGGCGGATGGCAAAGCCCCCCCCAAACGGCCGAAACCCAAACCCACCCACCCCTCCCCTTTGCCGTCTTCCTGGGGACCTTTGCCGTCCACCTGGGAGTGCGGCGGACGACAAAGGGGACGGCAGCCCACCAACCCAATCCCTACCCGATGCCCCCCCGGGACCTTTGTCGTCTGCCTGGGAGCGCAGCGGACAGAAAAGCCCCACCAAATACACTCACGCCCGCCCCCCTCCAACCGACGCTTCCCGCCCACCCCAGTGCTTGAATCCCCCAACGCGCGCGCCGCCGCCTGCCGACGTCCTACGCCGCGTGCCCCGCGCCGCGCCTGCCCCGCACTGCCTCCTCCCCGCGCTGCATGCCCCGATCTGATGCCCCGCACCAACCCTTCACCGCGCCGCCTACCCCCCCCCCCCCCCCCCCCCGCCTGCCCTCGTCGCCTCCTCCCCGCGCCGCCTCCTCCTCTACGGTTGTCCTCCCTGCGCGATCCTCATCGCCCGGCCCACCCCCTCCCGTGAGTCCCAATTTTTTTCCTTTTTAGTATATTTTGTTAATTAGGTTAGGTTAGTTGTTAATTACCTACTTTTAATTAAGTTAGTTAGGTTAGTTGTTAGTGGTAGATTCTGTTAATTAGTAGATTTAGTAGTGGTAGATTAGTGGTAGATTATGTTTTGTTAATTAGTTGTAGCTAGATTCTTTTTTAGTTACTTAGTGGTAGATTCTGTAGGTTAGTTAATTAGTGGGAGGTCAAATTAACCGGTGCACTATGTTGTGGTGTGTGTGCTTCCACTGGACAAAACAATGAAATTTTGAAACATCCCTGTCAACCATAATATTCTCATCAACCCCCGAGGCCACTCACCCTCGACCCCCGACCCTCTACCCTGACCCCCGACTCCACTGACCCCCAACTCCCGAGCCCCGACACCTCTTCGGCCTCTTGTTGACCGAAAAGACCCCAACCCCCGATGCCAGTGACCCTCGACCCCCGACGACACTGACCCACATAGTTATGAGTTAGGTCACATAGTTATGTTAATTATAAAAATATAGTATTTGTGTTGATCGTGTGAATTTCAATGTGCAGTTGTTCGACGACCTCCACGTGCGTTGGACGAGCTCCGCCCTTGCGTTTGTTGGTGAGCACAAATGACATCTCCTCCTACCCCCTTAATTTGCTCTGTCCCGGTCTTCGTGCCGATGAAATTTGCTAGCTATAGGTTTCTTCAATCATGAGTATTCGTGACCAGTATGCGTCTCCCGTTCGAAAGGGCGACATCTATAAATATGCATTTCTTTGCATATTTATAACCGCCATCCTTTCGAATTGTTCAACATTATCCATGGACAGCCCGAGTATGTGTAGATTGGGTTCGTTTTCTCGTATGCTGTGCTCTGGATTCGATGCAGAATGTCGTCAGTGCCTCCCTGTTGTTCTCCGGGTGCACATCCTCTCTACTTATTGTCGAGACGTGTATGAAGAGAACAACGGGGAGGTGGTGTGGAAATTCTGCGGTGCATCTGGAGCAGAGCATGGGAAAACGAACCCAATCTACACATACTCGGGTGGGATTAGGACCTATCTTTAGCTATTAGCGTGTAGGTTGCATGGACGTAATAAAACTGACAAACTTGATTAGCGTATAAATATAGATGACGAATTATATATTTATTTCTTGTGCCCACATAGGTAGCTAGGCAACATGAGTGATCGTGCTTGGATGTACAATGGTCACCCTAGTCAGGAAGACATGACCCATGAATGGTTACCAAAAACCAGGGGGTTTGTGAGAGCCGCATTTGCAAATGGCCAGCAAAAAACATGGTGCCCCTGTCCCAACTGCAACAACTGGAAAAAGTAGACAGAGTTTGAAATTGGTAAACACCTGCAGAAGTGGGGTTTTACGCCTAATTATACAGTGTGGACTTCTCATGGTGAGTCTGACCAACATGCTAGAGCCGAGGTGATTCGTTGTCGCACCGACGAGCATGGTACCGGGATTGAAGACATGGTGCAAGACTTTGATGATGCTCGGGATTCGGACGATGAGATGGAGGAATCTGCAAAGGCCTTCTATGAAATGTTGGAGTCTTCAAAACATCCTCTCCACGAGCACACTAAGCTTTGTCAGCTGGATTCCATCACGCAAGTAATGGCTCTGAAGGCACCATTCAACCTAGGCACATAATGCTACAACGCGATGATGGTGATATTTGGACGCTTTCTACCCAAAGGCCATGTACTGCCTGCAAACCTGTACCAGTCAGAGAAAATCCTCCGTATACTTAAGATGCCCTATGAGAAGATACATGCCTGTGAGAATGGATGTGCCTTATTTAGGCTTGAGTATGCGGCCTTGAACTATTGCCCCATTTGCAATTCTTCCAGGTATATTGTGGTAGACAACGGTATGGGTGATAAGAATCAGACCAAAATCCCCATTAGTGTTCTTCGGTATCTATCAATCATACCAAGACTTCAACGTCTTTTCATGGTTGAAGAGACGGCCAGACAGATGACATGGCACAAATTGGGCAAAAGAACCGAACTAGATGCGGATGGGAACAAGATGCTGGTACACACTTCAGATGGTTTTGCGTGGAGGCACTTCAATGCATTACATAAGGATAAATCGGAAGATCCAAGGCAACCTAGAGTTGCCAGCAACACGGATGGGTTCAATGTGTATGGTATGACGTCAGCACAATACAATTGTTGGCCTGTATTTGTCATTTCACTAAATTTGCCACCCGGAGAGATTATGAAAAGAAAGAACATTTTCCTGACGTTGATAATTCCAGGGCCCAACTATACGGGGAAAAATATGAATGTGTACATGCAGCCGCTTAAGGATGAGTTGCAAGAAGCCTGGGATAATGGGATCAAGACCTACTACACGGCTAGCAAAACAAATTTCAAAATGCATGTGTGGTACTTGTACTCGACGCATGATTATCCGGCGTTTGCGCTATTCGCTAGCTGGTGTGTGCATGGAAGGTTCCCGTGCACCACATGCAAGGCAGCTCTTCAGTTCCGTTGGTTGCAGGCTAGTCGCAAGTATTCTTGCTTCGACATGCATAGACAATTCCTGGATCCTGACCATAAGTTCAGAAAAGACAAGAAGAATTTCATCAAAGGTAGAGTTGTCAAAAACACTGCACCAGCTGCGTTGATAGGCCAACAAACCCTTGATCAGTTAAACGCTCTCGAGCCTGATCCTTTGCGTCCAGGATACTTCAAAGGGTATAATATGAACACGCATCGACTCAAAAGTCATGCTTATGGGATCTGCCTTACTTCAAAGACCTCCTTTGCCCAAACAACATCGACGTGATGCACACTGAAAAGAATATTGCGGTGGCCATTTTTGGTACATTGTTCGGCATAGAGGGGAAGTCAAAAGATAATCCTAAGGCCAGAATCGACCTGGAGGCTCTATGTGATAGACCGTTGCAAAACTTGCGACAACGGAAAGGAACGCAAAGCATAGCAAAGCCGAAGGCATGGTGCAATCTTGAAAGGCCATCTATGAGGGAAATGCTATTGTGGGTGAAAATATGTTTGATGTTCCCCGATGGGTATGCTGTGAATCTAAAGAGGGGAGTGAGTCTTGAGAAATTGACAATATTTGGTCTCAACACATATGGATTGAGCGGGTAATGTCGGTGATGTTGCGTGGCTTTATCCCTGAGGATGAATGGCTAGTACTGGCAGAGCTGAGCTATTTCTTCCGTTCTCTTTGTGCGAAAGAACTATCGCGTGACGTGCTAGATGAAATGGAAGAGTTGGCGCTGGAGTTGATCTGCAAATTAGAAAAGATCTTTCCACCGGGCTTCTTTAATCCAATGCAACATTGGATTTTGCATCTCCCGACCGAGGCAAGAATGGGGGGGGCATTCAAAATCGACGGTGCTACTCAACTAAGAGGATGCAGAAGACGCTTCGAGCTAAGTGTAAAAATAAACGTAGAATTGAAGCATCGATGGCCGAGGCATTCATTACTGAGGAGGCGGCAAACTTCGTGACAGCACACTACGAAGCCAAAAATCATCATTTGCATAACCCGAAGCCTCGGTACAATGATGGCGATCCAAAAAAAGTTCGATCCAACCTCAGCCTATTCAAAGGTAAGCTCGTACCATCTGGTGCTTCGAAAGGGAAATCGTTGGATGTCGAAGAATGGCGGACCATTTCATTATATATCTTCACCAACCTAACATAAGTGCGGCCATACATCGAGTAAGTTCTCGTAAATTATTGTTCCGCAAATTCTAATTGCTTTGAACTATTCTTATTCCCGGATATTTGATATAGTCGATACGTCGCCGAATTCTCGGATGGAGCGGTCATCGAAAAGGATTCCGTCGAAGAGTATGAGCTTCTCGCAAAGCATGGAGGCGACTATCCCGGTTTCATCTCTTGGTTAAATCAAAGGGTAATTAATTACCATTAAGGGCTCATTTGATTTCTTGGTCTAATTTGCGGCTAATGCATCCATTCTTTTGTATTAAACTTGTAGGTTGATGCAAAGTCTATGGACGCCAAGTTGAGACAAGTCGCTAATGGTTTTGACTATAAGGTCCGTTCATTTGACAAATACAACATCAACGGGTATCACTTTCGTACCTTTGGCAAAGAGCTATCTATGCCCGACCTAAAGACTACAAATTTTTCTGTCTCTACTATCGGCGAAGGAGACACCGAGTATTATGGAAGAGTTGAAGCATTTATGAACTTCTATTCTATGGTGAAAACCCACCGACCGTCGTAGTCTTCAAATGTTATTGGTTTGAGCCGTGGGAGACTAGAAGGACTCATGAACATATAGGACTAGTCAAAATCAACCAAACCACCCACTTAGATGTTCCCAATGTCTATATTACGGCTCAACAGGCGACACAAGTTTTCTATCTACCGTGGGCCTTCCAAACTGATCCAAATCTCAAAGGTTGGGATGTCGTTTATGAAGTGCCACCACATTTTAGACCACCTACCCACAATGAAGAGGATTACGAACCTCACATTAACCCAGACACATATGAAGGAGAATTCTTCCAAGAAACACGTATATCCAAGAAAAGTTTCAAGAACCGCTCTACTTCACCCCAGATCATTGAAGTAGACATCGACAGTGAATCCGTCTTAACCCCTGAGCCCGAACAGGAAGAGCTGGAAGAAGAAGATGTTACTACTTCGAATGACCTGTCACTTCTTGACCGATTACATAATGGTGGCCTTCCACATGTTCTTCGTGATAGTGATGATGATGATGCATTTATTGATGATAGTGATGATCATGATGCATTTATTGACCCCGAAGCATATATAGACGAGCACGATTGTTATTAGTTCATGTCAGGTATTCAACTATTATACTATATATAAATTTTAAGTTCATGTTAGGTATTCAATTTTATTAGTCATGTTGGTATTTATGACGATGATACACTTAAATTATATACATTTTATTACTCATGTTGGTATTTATGTTGTACTAATTTCATTTACTCTTTGTCATGACACGTGTTGAAAGATGGTGGGAAATGGTCGAAAGCACTCCGCGGCTCCTTCTTCCATTCCTGCCTCGCCTCTTCGAAGAGTCTTGCTCTCTACTATGCAAGGAGCGCCCCATGAGAGGAGGTCGACCCCCCGCGAAGCCGAGAGGTACTAAAGGTAGACATTGTATTCATGTTGGTATTTATGTTGTACTCATGTTGTATGCATATTGGTATTTATATACATTTTATTACTCATGTCGGTATTTATGTTGTACTAAAGGTACACGTGGCCGCGGGAGAGGTAGGGCGGTGGCTGCCACGCCTTCTGAGGTGGAGCCTACATGGTCTCCGCCACCACCCCAAGCAGATTCACCTGAGCACAGGACTTCTAGGGTGGATTCGTCTGAGGTGGAGGCTACACGCTCTCCGATTCACGAGCCTCGGGTCGACGAGCCTTCGACCCACAAGACTCGTGTCCCAGAGGCTTCGTTCTAGGCGACTTCGGAGCAAAGCAGGGATGAGGGTACGTCCCCAGAGCCCAGTGGGATACCTGGGCTGAGCCAAGTGGCCATGCTCGTATCGACGAGGAGCTGGGTGAGGGGGCTACCGTCTACCAGCGTGGTAGTTCGGGGCTCTCGCTCGTGCCGGCGACCCCCGAGCAGAGGTGGTCCATTACGCCAAATGGGGACAAGTAAGTCAATTTACTCTTATTTAACCTTTTGCCTTCACATTTTCTCAAATATCTAATGTTTTGGCTTTAATTTGTCATACCGTAGGGGTTGGATTGTTGCCAAGGGTGTCCGCAATCCCAACACCGTCCTTGGTGTGCTTTGCCGTAAAAACTTCCCAGGGTTTGTTACGTTGCCCGGTCGGGAGCGTGAGGTAGGAATGACCTGGGAGCACTACTTGGGTGCCCCGGCCCCGCCAGACGTGGAGATCGACGGTGTTTTGTGCCACACGAGGGCCGACATGGTGATCCGACAGTTCTAGTTAATTTGTCCTTCACACAATTATAAATCAACCATAGCTAGTTATTGTACTAATGTGTTGTCTCATTTGCAGACCTACTACGGGTATGAGGAGGGATACTAGGAGGACGCGGCAATGGTTATCGAAACCGAATGTCGCTGCCTATTTCAAAACTTTTGGCACGAGGCTCGGGTGCAGGCTGTTTGAGACTACTATGCCATGCGGCGTATTAGGATTGACAAGGCGAAGTGTCGTGATTCTAAATGGAGAAGGAGCATTACATGAAGGTAATTACATATTATTAAGGCTTTGTAGTTAGTTTCCCTTGGTTTGGTTCTTACACGATCAAATTTCTCTTTATTAACTTAGGTGCCCCCGAGATGGTGTGTGGATAAGATGGATTGTTGGGAGGCCTTGGTGGATCAGTGGTGCTTTGAAACGTGGGAGGCCAGCCACAACAACACCAAGGAGAGGCGTGGCAAAATGGTTGGTGTGCCACACCATCAAGGGAGCGTGAACTTAATCCAATTTGGTGAGAACTGGGTATGTGGTTTGCTTCATGCCTCATGCAATTCATTCTTAATGCTATCTTGAGCCCTTTACTAATACAATTTTCCTCTCTCTCTCTTTTAGGTGCGTCACAAAAAGACGGAGGTGCCACAGATGTACGACTGTATGCGATGGCCCATACTGCCTCGTAGAAGAAGGTCAAGGCATTCTCTGAGTCTGACCTCGAGCATCCAGAAAACTTCACCCACATCTCCTCCCACCACAAGCTCGTAAAGTACAGAGATCACGGGAAGGCGAGGAAAGGGGAGGACTTTAACGCGAGCGAGGGGCCTATTGATCCAGAGCTGGTGATGATAGCTGGAAACGGGAGGCCCCATGGCTCGATCGCCATTGGAGACGGCCTTATACGTTATCCTAGCACTCTCCGGCAGATAAAGGCACGCCAAACGAGCTCCTGTCCGGAGATAACACCTCGTCCATGGCTAGTCGAGCTCACCATCGAGGTTAGTTTAATAAACTCAAGTATCTTTCCGCATTATGTTGTGCGTTGGAACAAATATGATTACATTGCTAACAATGAGTTGTGTTGCAGGCTGCTATTCAGAAAGAGAGAGAGGCAATGCAGGCGGCTATGGCGGAGAAGGATAAGAAGATGAGGGAGCTGGAGGAGAGGACGACTGCATTGGTGGAGGCGGAGAGGGCACGGAGTGATGCGTCTAACCAAATAACGGAATGATGCATTCGAGGTAAGTTTCTTCTTCATGTTATTTCAAATCTTGCATTTTAATGTCCATTTCATTAATAAATAAAAAGTTTGACTTGTCAAAACCAAATGTACATTCTATGTGCGAGAAGAGCGGCCAAGTCCCTACGCCGATCCCAGTCATTAACATGGCGGGGATGGTGAGTTTCATTTCAATACAGTGATCTTAAGAGTGTCCTCATGCTAACGACACATTTCAAACGATGTTTGGTGCAGAATATCTCCCGAAACGCATCGCACAACCCTTCTACAGTGGAGTCTTCTCCAGGGCAGCCTTCTCCAGGTAAAACAAGCCAGAGCCACCGTGCTTCACCGCCGTGATGACGATAATGGTATGTTATTTCTAGTGTTTGAATAAAAATTAGCTAGGCTTACATCTAAATGACATAATTAGCTTAGTTAGCTCCAAAATGGTCTATTTATTAAAACATGACCTATACTTAGCTAATTATCCTCGAACTCACATAATTAGCTCCAAAAAGGCATTCTTAGCTAATTTAGCACCAAGAAGGGGACAATAGGAGAAGAAAGAGGAAAATTAAAGGAAGGAAGAAGAAGAAGAAGAGAAGAAGAAGGATAAGAAGAAGGAGAAGAAGGAGGAGAAGAAGGAGAAGGGGCTCCTCCTTCTCCTTCTTCTTCCTCCTTCTTCCTCCTTCTACTTCTCCTTCTTCTTTTCTTCTTCTTCTCCTCTTCCTTCTCCTTCTCCTCCTCCTCCTCCTCCTCCTTCTTCTTTTACTTCTTCTTCTCTTCTTGCTTCTTCTCTTTTTCTTCTTCTACGTAGCTTAAACTCATCCAAGAAAGACTAAGTTGGCTAATTATCCTACAAAATGACATAATTAGCTTAGTTAGATCCTAAATGATCTATTTAATAAACAATGACCTATAGTTAGCTAAGTTCTCTCCTAAATGACATAATAAGGATTACGTAGCTACAAGATGGCCTATTCGCCGTGACTTAGGTATTAAATGGCCTATAATTAGCCTAGCAAGATCCAAAATGGTTTAATAAGCATAGTTTGCTCCGGAATGACCTATTTTACCCAAGTTAGCTCCGAAACGACCTATAGTTAGCTAGGCTTCCACCTAAATGACATAATTAGCTCCAAAATGGTCTATTTAATAAAACATGATCTATACTTAGCTAATTATCCTCGAAATGACATAATTAACTCCAAAAAGGCATTCTTAGCTAATTTTGCCCGAAGAAGGGGACAATAGGAGAAGAAACTGGAAAAATGAAAGGAAGGAGGAAGAGGAAGAAGAGAAGAAGAAGGATAAGGAGAAGGAGAAGAAGGGGGACAAGAAGGAGAAGGAGGTCCTCCTTCTCCTTCTTCTTCCTCCTTCTTCTCCTTCTCCTTCTCCTTCTTTTCTTCTTCTTCTCCTTGTCCTTCTCCTCTTCCTCCTCCTCCTCCTCCTTCTTCTTTTACTTCTTCTTCTCTTCTTGCTTCTTATCTTTCTCTTCTTCTACATAGCTTAGATTCATCCAAGAAAGACTAAATTCGCTAATTATCCTACGAAATGACACAATTAGCTTAGTTAGCTCCTAAATGACCTATTTAATAAAAATGACCTATAGTTAGCTAAGTTCTCTCCTAAATGACATAATAAGGCTTACGTAGCTGCAAGACGACCTATTCCCCCTCACTTAGGTATTAAATGGCCTATAATTAGCCTAGCTAGATCCAAAATGGCTTAATAAGCATAGTTTTCTCCGGAATGACCTATTTTACCCAAGTTAGCTCCGAAACGACCTATAGTTAGCTAGGCTTCCACCTAAATGACATAATTAGCTTAGGTAGCTCCAAAATGGTCTATTTAATAAAACATGACCTATACTTAGCTAATTATCCTCGAAATGACATAATTAGCTCCAAAAAGGCATTCTTAGCTAATTTAGTCCGAAGAAGGGGACAACAGGAGAAGAAAGAGGAAAAATGTAAGGAAGGAAGAAGAAGAAGAAGAGAAGAAGAAGGAGAGAAGAAGAAGGATAAGAAGAAGGAGAAAAAGGAGGAGAAGAAGGACAAGGAGCTCCTCCTTCTCCTTCTTCTTCATCCTTCTTCCTCCTTCTCCTTCTCCTTCTTCTTTTCTTCTTCTTCTCCTCTTCCTTCTCCTTCTCCTCCTCATCCTCCTCCTCCTTCTTTTACTTCTTCTTCTCTTCTTGCTTCTTCTCTTTCTCTTCTTCTACGTAGCTTAGACTCATCCAAGAAAGATTAAATTGGCTAATTATCCTACAAAGTGACATAATTACCTTAGTTAGCTCCTAAATGACCTATTTAATAAAACATGACCTATAATTAGCTAAGTTCTATCCTAAATGACATAATAAGGCTTACGTAGCTGCAAGATGACCTATTCCCCCTAACTTAGGTATTAAATGACCTATAATTAGCCTAGCTAGATCCAAAATGGCTAAATAAGCATAGTTTGCTCCGGAATGACCTATTTTACCCAAGTTACCTCCGAAACGACCTATAGTTAGCTAGGCTTCCAACTAAGTGACATAATTAGCTTAGTTAGCTCCAAAATGGTCTATTTAATAAAACATGACCTATACTTAGCTAATTATCCTCGAAATAAAATAATTAGCATCAAAAAGGCATTCTTAGCTAATTTAGCCCGAAGAAGGGGACAATAGGAGAAGAAAGAGGAAAAATGAAAAGAAGGAAGAAGAAGAGAAGAGAAGAAGAAGAAGAGAAGAAGAAGGAGAAGAAGAAGGAGAAGAAGGAGGAGAAGAAGGAGAAGGAGCTCCTCCTTCTCCTTCTTCCACTTTCTTCCTCCTCCTTCTCCTTCTTCTTTTCTTCTTCTTCTCCTCTTCCTTCACCTTCTCCTCCTCCTCCTCCTCCTCCTTCTTTTACTACTTCTTCTCTTCTTGCTTCTTCTCTTTCTTTTCTTCTACGTAGCTTAGACTCATCCAAGAAAGATGAAATTGGCTAATTATCCTACAGAATGACATAATTAGCTTAGTTAGCTCCTAAATGACCTATTTAATAAAAAATGACCTATATTTAGCTCAGTTCTCTCGTAAATGACATAATAAGGCTGACGTAGCTGCAAGATAACCTATTCCCCCTAACTTAGGTATTAAATGGCCTATAATTAGCCTAGCTAGATTCAAAATGGCTTAATATGGATAGTTTGCTCTGGAATGACCTATTTTACCCAAGTTAGCTCCGAAACGACCTATAGTTAGCTAGGCTTCCACCTAAATGACATAGTTAGCTTAGTTAGCTCTAAAATGGTCTATTTAATAAAGCATGACCTATACTTAGCTAATTATCCTCGAAATGACATAATTAGCTCCAAAAAGGCATTCTTAGCTAATTTATCCTGAAGAAGGGGACAATAGGAGAAGAAAGTGGAAAAATGAAAGGAAGGAAGAAGAAGAAGTAGAGAAGAAGAAGAAGAAGGAAAAGAAGCTCCTCCTTCTGCTTCTTCTTCCTACTTCTTGCTCCTTCTCCTTCTCCTTCTTCTTTTCTTCTTCTTCTCCTCTTCCTTCTCCTTCTCCTCCTCCTCCTCCTCCTTCTTTTACTTCTTCTTCTCTTCTTGCTTCTTCTCTTTCTCTTCTTCTACGTAGCTTAGACTCATCCAAGAAAGACTAAATTGGCTAATTATCCTACAAAATGACATAATTAGCTTAGCTAGCTCCTAAATGACCTATTTAATAAAAAATGACCTATAGTTAGCTAAGTTCTCTCCTAAATGACATAATAAGGCTTACGTAGCTGCAAGATGACCTATTCCCCCTCACTTAGATATTAAATGGCCTATAATTAGCCTAGCTAGATCCAAAATGGCTTAATAAGCATAGTTTGCTCCGGAATGACCTATTTTACCCAAGTTAGCTCCGAAAGAACCTATAGTTAGCTAGGCTTCCACCTAAATGACATAATTAGCTTAGTTAGATCCAAAATGGTCTATTTAATAAAGCACGACCTACACTTAGCTAATTATCCTCGAAATGACATAATTAGCTCCAAAAAGGCATTCTTAGCTAATTTAGCCCGAAGAAGGGGACAATAGGAGAAGAAAGTGGAAAAATGAAAGGAAGGAAGAAGAAGAAGAAGAAGAAGAGAAGAAGAGAAGAAGAAGAAGAGAAGAAGAAGGATAGGAAGGAGGAGAAGAAGGAGGAGAAGAAAGAGAAGGAGATCCTCCTTCTCCTTCTTCTTCCTCCTTCTCCTTCTCCTTCTTCTTTTCTTCTTCTTCTTCTTCTCCTCTTCCTTCTCCTTCTCCTCCTCCTCCTCCTCCTCCTCATTCTTCTTTTACTTCTTCTTCTCTTCTTGCTTCTTCTCATTCCCTTCTTCTACATAGCTTAGACTCATCCAAGAAAGACTAAATTGGCTAATTATCCTACAAAATGACATAGTTAGCTTATTTAGCTCCTGAATGACCTATTTAATGAAAATTGACCTATTGTTAGCTACGTTCTCTCCTAAATGACATAATAAGGCTTACCTAGCTGCAAGATGACCTATTCCCCCTAACTTAGGTATTAAATGGCCTATAACTAGCCTAGCTAGATCCAAAATGGCTTAATAGGCATAGTTTGCTCCGGAATGACCTATTTTACCCAAGTTAGCTCCGAAACGACCTATAGTTAGCTAGGCTTCCACCTAAATGACATAATTAGCTTAGTTAGCTCCAAAATGGTCTATTTAATAAAACATGACCTATACTTAGCTAATTATCCTCGAAATGACATAATTAGCTCCAAAAAGGCATTCTTAGCTAATTTAGCCCGAAGAAGGGGACAATAGGAGAAGAAAGTGGAAAAATGAAAGGAAGGAAGAAGAAGAAGAAGAGAAGAAGAAGAAGAGCAGAAGAGGGATAAGAAGAAGGAGAAGAAGGAGGAGAAGAAGGAGAAGGAGATCCTCCTTCACATTCTTCTTCCTCCTTCTTCCTCCTTCTCCTTCTCCTTCTTCTTTTCTTATTCTTCTCCTCTTCCTTCTCCTTCTCCTCCTCCTCCTCCTCCTCCTTCTTCTTTTACTTCTTCTTCTCTTCTTGCTTCTTCTTTTTCTCTTCTTCTACGTAGCTTAGACTCATCCAAGAAAGACTAAATTGGCTCATTATCCTACAAAATGACATAATTAGCTTAGTTAGCTCCTAAATGACCTATTTAATAAAAATTACCTATAGTTAGCTAAGTTCTCTCATAAATAACATAATAAGGCTTACGTAGCTGCAAGATGACCTATTCCCCCTAACTTAGGTATTAAATGGCGTATAATTAGCCTAGCGAGATCGAAAATGCCTTATTAAGCATAGTTTGCTCCAGAGTGACCTATTTTACCCAAGTTAGCTCCGAAACGACCTATAGTTAGCTAAGGTTCCATCTAAATGACATAATTATCTTAGTTAGCTCCAAAATGGTCTATTTAATAAAACATAACCTATACTTAGCTAATTATCCTCGAAATGACATAATTAGCTCCAAAAAGGCATTCTTAGCTAATTTAGCCCGAAGAAGGGGACAATAGGAGAAGAAAGAGGAAAAATGAAAGGAAGGAAGAAGAAGAAGAAGAGAAGAAGAAGGATAAGAAGAAGGAGAAGAAGGAGAAGGAGCTCCTCCTTCTCCTTCTTCCTCCTACTTCCTCCTTCTCCTTCTCCTTCTTCCTCCTTGTCCTTGTCCTTCTTCTTTTCTTCTTCTTCGCCTCTTTCTTCTCCTTCTCTTCCTCCTCCTCCTCCTCCTCCTTCTTTTACTTCTTCTCTTCTTGCTTCCTCTCTTTCTCTACTTCTATGTAGCTTAGACTCATCCAAGAAAGACTAAATTGGCTAACTATCCGACAAAATGACATAATTAACTTAGTTAGCTCCTAAATGACCTATTTAATAAAAAATGACCTATAGTTAGCTATGTTCTCTCCTAAATGACATAATAAGGCTTACGTAGCTGCAAGATGACCTATTCCCCCTAACTTAGTTATTAAGTGGCCTATAATCAGCCTAGCTAGATCCAAAATGGCTTAATAAGCATAGTTTGCTCCGGAATGACCTATTTTACCCAAGTTAGCTCCGAAACGACCTATATTTAGCTAGGCTTCCACCTAAATGACATAATTAGCTTAGTTAGCTCCAAAATGGTCTATTTAATAAAACATGACCTATAATTAGCTAATTATCCTCGAAATAACATAATTAGCTCCAAAAAGGCATTCTTAGCTAATTCAGCCTGAAGAAGGGGACAATAGGAGAAGAAAGTGGGAAAATGAAAGGAAGGAAGAAGAAGAAGAAGAGAATAAGAAGAAGAGAAGAAGAAGGATAAGAAGAAGGAGAAGAAGCAGGAGAAGAAGGAGAAGGAGCTCCTCCTTCACCTTCTTCTTCCTCCTTCTTCCTCCTTCTCATTCTCCTTCTTCTTTTCTTATTCTTCTCCTCTTCCTTTTCCTTCTCCTCCTCCTCCTCCTCCTTCTTCTTTTACTTCTTCTTCTCTTCTTGCTTCTTCTCTTTCTCTTCTTCTACGTAGCATAGACTCATCCAAGAAAGACTAAATTGGCTAATTATCCTACAAAATGACATAATTAGCTTAGTTAGCTCCTAAATGACCTATTTAATAAAAATGACCTATAGTTAGCTAAGTTCTCTCCTAAATGACATAATAAGGCTTACGTAGCTGCAAGATGACCTATTCCCCCTAACTTAGGTATTAAATGGCCTATAATTAGCCTAGCTAGATCCAAAATGGCTTAATAAGCATAGTTTGCTCCAGAATGACCTATTTTACCCAAGTTAGCTCCGAAACGACCTATAGTTAGCTAAGGTTCCACCTAAATGACATAATTGTCTTAGTTAGCTCCAAAATGGTCTATTTAATAAAACATGACCTATACTTAGCTAATTATCCTCGAAATGACATAATTAGCTCCAAAAAGGCATTCTTAGCTAATTTAGCCCGAAGAAGGGGACAATGGGGGAAGTAAGAGGAAAAATGAAAGGAAGGAAGAAGAAGAAGAAGAGAACAAGAAGGATAAGAAGAAGGAGAAGAAGGAGGAGAAGAAGGAGAAGGAGCTCCTCCTTCTCCTTCTTCCTCCTAATTCCTCCTTCTCCTTCTCCTTCTTCCTCCTTGTCCTTGTCCTTCTTCTTTTCTTCTTCTTCGCCTCTTTCTTCTCCTTCTCTTCCTCCTCCTCCTCCTCCTCCTTCTTTTACTTCTTCTCTTCTTGCTTCCTCTCTTTCTCTACTTCTATGTAGCTTAGACTCATCCAAGAAAGACAAAATTGGCTAATTATCCGACAAAATGACATAATTAACTTAGTTAGCTCCTAAATGACCTATTTAATAAAAAATGACCTATAGTTAGCTATGTTCTCTCCTAAATGACATAATAAGGCTTACGTAGCTGCAAGATGACCTATTCCCCCTAACTTAGTTATTAAGTGGCCTATAATCAGCCTAGCTAGATCCAAAATGGCTTAATAAGCATAGTTTGCTCCGGAATGACCTATTTTACCCAAGTTAGCTCCGAAACGACCTATATTTAGCTAGGCTTCCACCTAAATGACATAATTAGCTTAGTTAGCTCCAAAATGGTCTATTTAATAAAACATGACCTATAATTAGCTAATTATCCTCGAAATAACATAATTAGCTCCAAAAAGGCATTCTTAGCTAATTCAGCCTGAAGAAGGGGACAATAGGAGAAGAAAGTGGGAAAATGAAAGGAAGGAAGAAGAAGAAGAAGAGAAGAAGAAGAAGAGAAGAAGAAGGATAAGAAGAAGGAGAAGAAGCAGGAGAAGAAGGAGAAGGAGCTCCTCCTTCACCTTCTTCTTCCTCCTTCTCATTCTCCTTCTTCTTTTCTTATTCTTCTCCTCTTCCTTTTCCTTCTCCTCCTCCTCCTCCTCCTTCTTCTTTTACTTCTTCTTCTCTTCTTGCTTCTTCTCTTTCTCTTCTTCTACGTAGCATAGACTCATCCAAGAAAGACTAAATTGGCTAATTATCCTACAAAATGACATAATTAGCTTAGTTAGCTCCTAAATGACCTATTTAATAAAAATGACCTATAGTTAGCTAAGTTCTCTCCTAAATGACATAATAAGGCTTACGTAGCTATAAGATGACCTATTCCCCCTAACTTAGGTATTAAATGGCCTATAATTAGCCTAGCTAGATCCAAAATGGCTTAATAAGCATAGTTTGCTCCAGAATGACCTATTTTACCCAAGTTAGCTCCGAAGCAACCTATAGTTAGCTAGGCTTCCACCTAAATGACATAATTAGCTTAGTTAGCTCCAAAATGGTCTATTTAATAAATATGACCTATACTTAGGTAATTATCCTCTAAATTACATAATTAGCTCCAAAAAGGCATTCTTAGCTAATTTAGCCTGAAGAAGGGGAGAATAGGAGAAGAAAGAGGAAAAATGAAAGGAAGGAAGAAGAAGAAGAAGAGAACAAGAAGAAGAGAAGAAGCAGGATAAGAAGAAGGAGAAGAAGGAGGAGAAGAAGGAGAAGGAGCTCCTCCTTCTCCTTCTTCTTCCTCCTTCTTCCTCCTTCTCCTTCTCCTTCTTCTTTTCTTCTTCTTCTCCTCTTCCTTCTTCTTCTCCTTGTGCTCCTCCTCCTCCTCCTCCTACTTCTTCTTTTACTTCTTCTTCTCTTCTTGCTTCTTCTCTTTCTCTTCTTCTACGTAGCTTAGACTCATCCAAGAAAGACTAAATTGGCTAATTATCCTACAAAATGACATAATTAGATTAGTTAGCTCCTAAATGAACTATTTAATAAAAAATGACCTATAGTTAGCTAAGTTCTCACATAAATGACATAATAAGGCTTACGTAGCTCCAAGATGACCTATTCCCCCTAACTTAGGTATTAAATGGCCTAAAATTAGCCTAGCTAGATCCAAAATGGCTTAATAACCATAGTTTGCTCAAGAATGACCTATTTTACCCAAGTTAGCTACGAAACGACCTATAGTTAGCGAGGCTTCCACCAAAATGACATAATTAGCTTAGTTAGCTCCAAAATGGTCTATTTAATAAAACATGACCTATACTTAACTAATTATCCTCGAAATGACATAATTAGCTCCAAAAAGGCATTCTTAGCTAATTTAGCCCGAAGAAGGGGACAATAGGAGAAGGAAGAGGAAAAATGAAAGGAAGGAAGGAAGAAGAAGAAGAGAAGAAGAAGGAGAAGGAGGAAGAAGAAGGAGAAGGACAACGAGGAGAAAAGCTCCTTCTCCTTCTTCTCCTTCTTCTCCTTCTTCTTGTTCTTCTTCTTTTCTTCTTCTCCTCCTTCTCCTCCTCCTTCTCCTCCTCCTCCTTCTTCTTCTTTTTCTTCTCCTTCTTCTTCTCTTTTTGCTTCTTCTCTTCTTGCTTCTTCTCTTTCTTCTTCGACATAGGTTATTTTCCCCAACAAAGACATACTTAGCTAATTATCCTCCAAAATGACATAATTAGCATAGTTAGGTAAAAACATCATAAGAACCTTCGTTAGCTCATTAAAATGACTAATTTAGCTCCAAAATGACATAATAAGGTCAAAATGGATTAATAAACATAGTTGGCTACAAAATGACATATTTTATCCAAGTTAGCTCTAGAATGACCTATACTTAGCTAACTTCTCTCCTAAATGACATAATAAGGCTATGTAGCTCCAAGATGACCTATTCCACCTAACTGAGCTATTAAGTGGCCTATACTTAGCTAATTTCTCTCCGAAATAACCTTTATATACTTCTTCATCTAGTATTATTCTTCTAACTTTCTTATTTTTCATTTTGCACATTACATTCACTTCACGGGAATCTTGGATTATATTGATGGAAAGCTTGAAGATGATTTCTTGTACCATGGCTTCACGGAAGCTTGCATTGAAACTATTGTAGTATATGGATATATATGAAACTTTGTATGCATGTGGATGAAACTGGTGTAATATATGGTTTGGTACGGATGGCACTTGCATAATATGTATGTACTATGGATGAAAGTTATTTTAATATGGTTATGAGTACAGAAAGAAATTTATTTATGTCAAATATATATATATATATATCCTGATTATTGTGAAAAATGCTGGATATAATAAGAAATAAAATAAAAAGGGGTTGGTTCCCCCCTTTGCCGTCTGGCTCCACATGGCAAAGGGGGGATGGCAGACGGCAAAGAGGGGAAAGAGAGGGGGCTGGTTCCCCCCTTTGCCGTCTGCCCCCACATGGCAAAGGGGGGAACCAACCACCTCTCTCTCCCCTCTTTGTCGTCTGCCCCCACATGGCAAATGAGGGATGGCAGACGGCAAAGAGGGGAGAGAGAGGGGGCTGGTTCCCCCCTTTGCCGTCTGCCCCCACATGGCAAAGGGGGAATGGGAGATGTCAAAGAGAGGAGGCCTGCGGTTAACACTTAACGGGGCCGTTGGTGTATGTGCCGTCCAATTTAATTTGCCGTCTGCCCCCTCGTGGCAAATATTATTTGTCGTCCGCTTTAAAAAAGAAGACGACAAAGAACCTCTTCACTAGATTTTTTTTGCCGTCTACTTTGCCGTCTACTGACCGACGGCAAAGCCTTTGCCGTCAGTGGTTCCCCCCTTTGACATCCGCCATGGCAGATGGAAATTTTTTGAATTTCAGTAGTGGTAGTCATACATGCTTAGGTAAAAGAACTTGCATGACATCTATTGTCCATCCCTCCCGTGGCAGTTGGGTCCAAATGGATACTATGGGATATTAAGGTTCTCCTTTTAATAAAGAACCGGACCAACGCATTAGCACTTGGTTAACACATGAACTCCTCAAACTATGGTCATCACCAGGAGTGGTTCCGGTTATTGTCACTCCGGGGTTGCCGAATCATAACACATAGTAGGTAACTACAAATTGCAAGATCGGATCTAAAACACACATATATTGGTGACAACATAATAATAAAAAAAGATTGCTTCTGACACTGGAGCTTATACTTCAGCTAGGACCGCTTCAAATTTGAATCTTTGATATCAATTCGGTGGATCCAACAAGGCCAGGAGCATATTGAAGATGATGAAGAGTCAGGAGAATCGGGTGATGAACCGGTCGATGGCGAAAACTGATGACTCCTGTTGTGACCCTGTAATAGGGTAGTAAAAACTCTAAGATGCTTCTAGTCGCTCCATCGAGCGTGCTTATTTTAACTAATCACCATATTCTTTATGGACATATATTCTATGACCCGGTTGTTCATGATGATCCGGGAATAAACTTCTTCCCCAAAGGTTAAGATATAATGCTTTTTACCCTGAATCTTATATGCAATAGTCTATCTCAATGGAACATGGTAAGAACGTCAATATGGGCTTCAGTTGCACAACCTATCATATTCTCACGTCATTGTCGTAGAAGAAAACTATTTCAAAAAATCGGTTGCAACATGTCATAATCTTGTTTTTGTGACAAATTTTTAGATGGTACTCCCTACTGAAAGATTTATAAAAATAACACATCAGGCAGATTATTAGTCATGATTCATAGGCCAGCTCAATGAGACGCGATTAAAAAATGAAAGATTGACTTTTGACCCTAGCCTTGCTTCAACGAAGAGGTCATAATAACCCATGATTTATCCTAGCTTTCAATATGTTGGCTCTCACATGACATACCCATGGTTTAACCTTGTTGATTCAGGGTCCATAATGGATTGATCAGTCAAGAGTACAGGGGGTCACCTTCTTTGGAGTCGCCAAAACATACCGGTAGGTTTAATCATTTTGTGACGTCTTTGCCGATCAAGAGGGTAAGAAACCAAACTCTTTGAGTTAGAAGCCCCCAAGTGACCTATGATCAAAATAGAAAGGCCTGACACAGGATTGTAGGAGACAATGCTATGACTGCTAAACAACCCCGGGGAAGGTAGCCCCGGATAAGCCCGCTTCATTCTAATGACCACGATAATTTATTTGAACTCTGTAGCCCCGAGCTAATATACTGGGTGTAAAAGACTCATACTCTATTTTTGGCTAAAAACAAGCTTTATTAGATTCAAATATCATAGAAGTATGTGCAAAATTTGGGAATCGGTACAAAAGATAATAAGGCGGTAGCTCCTAATATGATAGGGCTGAAAAATTAGTCGGGTTGGATTACACAAACTGGCAGCTTACTTAAGAGAGGATTCACCAGAGTTGTATGTGAAGGATTTCATCTTTTCAGCAGCACGGGCCAACTCAACATAAGCCATGTCTCCTTCCTCACATTCTTGAGCTATCTTTCTGCCGCCTCATACTGTTATGGTGCCTTTGGGACATGACATCTTGATCTTGAGGTAGATATAACAGGGACGGGCCATAAACCGAGTGTAAGCCGACCTTCCAAATAGAGCTTGACAAGGACTCCTTATTTTTACCACCTGAAACATTAGGGGTCCACATCTGGAATTATGTTCATCCCCAAAAGCAATATTAAGATTGATCCGCCCAACCGGCTATACTGATTTCCTAGAAACCATTCCATGAAAAACTGTGGACGGAGTTTGCAAGCTGTTGTCCCGCACGTTCATCCGCCGGAAGGAGTCATAGTATAAAATGTTGATGGTTCTCCCTCCGTCCATGAGGAAGTTTTTGAGGGTGTATCCACCAACCTGAGATGCTACTACCGTAGGTCTCCCAAGTTATCGACCCGGGGCCGGTGATCCTCACGGCTCCAAATAATTAGTTCCTTAGACCAGTTGAGACATTTGGGGACGACCAGCTCAACCATGCTGACGGATGTGTGCTTATGCTTCCTGTCCTCTTTGCAGCCATTGATGGTGAAAATGTGGTATTGATCATTATTCAACTATTTAGGATTGCTTTGAAATCCAAACTGATTGCTATTTTGTTGATTTCCTTGGTCAGAACGCTGCCTATTACCAGTATTCCCTTGGTGCAAGTAATCTGATCTAGAGTTGCCTGGTTCGTTAAATCCTGACCCTAAGAAACCTCTAGATGTGTCGTCTTGTGATAACTCACAAGTATAGGGGATCGCAATAGTTTTCGAGGGTAGAGTATTCAACCCAAATTTGTTGATTCGACTCAAGGGGAAGTGAAAGAATATTCTCAAGTATTAGCAGTTGAGCTGTCAATTCAACCACACCTGGAAGATTTATTGTCTGCAGCAAAGTATCAATAGCAAGGTAGTATGATAGCAGCAGTAGCAACAGTAACCAGTAGCAGCAAAGTGACAGTAGTAGCAGCAAGGTAACAGTAGTAGCAACAGAGTAACAGTAGCAGCAGTGACACCAGTAGTAAAAGACTCGTAGGCATTGGATCGGTGATGGATGATTATGCCGGATGTGATTCATCATGTAACAATTATAACACAGAGAGATATGTAACTAGCTCCCGTTCGTCAATCTAATGTAGGCATATATTCCGTATGTAGTCATACGTGTTTAGGGAAAAGAACTTCCATGACATCTATTGTCAATCCCTCCCGTGGCAGCGGGGTCCTAGTGGAAACTACGGGATATTAAGGTTCTTCTTTTAATAAAGAACTGGACCAACGCATTAACACTTGGTGAATACATGAACTCCTCATACTATGGTCATCTCTGGGAGTGGTTCCGGCTGTTGTCACTCAAGGGTTGCCGGGTCATAACACATAGTAGGTGACTACAACTTGCAAGATAGGATCTAAAACACACATATATTGGCGACAACATAATAGGTTCAAGTCTGAAATCATGGCACTCGGGCCCTAGTGACAAGCATTAAGCATGGCAACGTAGTAGCAATATCAATCTCAGAACATAGTGGATACTAGGGATTAATCCCCGTCATAACTAAGTCGATTACATGATAGATCTCATCCAACCCATCACCGTCCAGCAAGCCTACGATGAGATTACTCACGAACGGTGAAGAGAATCAAGGAATTGGCGATGAAGGAAGGTTGATGATGATGATGGCGACGATTTCCCCTCTCCGGAGCCCAGAACGTACTCCAGATCTGCCCTCCAGATGAAGAACAGGAGCTGGCGGCGCCTCCGTATTGTAAAAAGCGATGAATCCTTCTCCTTGATTTTTTTCCAGATGAAACAGAATAGATAGAGCTGAGATTGGAGGCGGTGGAGCTTCGTGGGCTCCACAAACCTGCCAGGCGCGACCAGGGGGCCCGCGCCTGGTGAGCTTGTGGGCTCACGGCTCCACTCCCTCCGCTGATTCTTGCGCCAGTATTTTTAATTAATTCCAAAAAAATTCTCCGTAAATTTTCACGTCATTCCGAGAACTTTTATTTCTGCGCAAAAACAACACCATGGCAATTCTACTGAAAACAACGTTAGTCTGGGTTAGTTCCATTCAAATTATGCAAATTAGAATCCAAAATAAGGGCAATATAGTTCGGAAAAGTAGATACGATGGAGACGTATCAACTCCCCCAAGCTTAAAGCCTTGCTTGTCCTCAAGCAATTCAGTTGACAAACAAAAATAGACAAAAGAAAAACTTTGACGAACTCTTTTTGATATTGTTGTTGCAACTATGTCTAACTCATAACCAGAATTTCAGCAAGATCACAAGCAAACCACATAAGCAAATGACATCTAGGTCTCACGGTAAACTCATATCAATGGCATAATCAACTAGCGAGCAAATAATAATAAGCCTCAAATGTCAACACTTCAATCAAAACAATCATGAAGCAGTACGAACAGATGGTATCTCGCTAGCTCTTTCTGAGACCGCAAAACATAAATGCAGAGCACCTTCAAAGACCAAGGGCTTACTAAACATTGTAATTCATGCCAAAGAAGATCCAGTCACAGTCATACTCAACACAGTTAAAAGCAAAGCATAAAAATAACATAGGTGCTCTCTAATTGGTGCTTTTGTAAGAGGAGGATGACTCAACAGGAACATAAAGAGACAAGCCCTTCGCAGAGGGAAGCATTGACTTGCAGAGGTGCCACAGCTCATGCTTTGAAAACAGAGATAATAATTTTGGGTGGCATGCTTTCATTGTCAACGCAATGACTAAGAGTTCTCACCATCTTCCACGCTACACATGCTATAGGCGGTTCCCAAATAGGAAAGTAAAGTTTTGACTCCCCCACCACCGATCAATCACACTCCATGACTAGCTGAATCCTCGGGTGCCGTCCATACCAACATCTATCCAGGGGGAGTTTTGTTTGCAATTATCTTTTCCATTTGAGCAAGGAACTGGGAATTCCAATTAACGGCCCCTTTCTCATGAATGATAGTGAATAAACACATATCGAGGATAACACGCCTAGCATGGAAGATACTGATAGCCCCTTGTCACCACATGAGCGGTTCGGGCATGCAAAACAGATTATTTCTTGAAGATTTAGAGAGTGGCACATGCAAATTTCCTTAGAACGGCACGTAGATACTGCATATAGGTAGGTATGGTGGACTCATATGGAACAACTTTGGGTTTATGGAGGTGGATGCACAAGCAGTATTCCCGCTTAGTACAAGTGAAGGTAGCAAAAGACTGGGAAGCGACCAACTAGAGAGCGACAACAATCATCAAAATGCATTGAGATTAACTAACATTGAATGCAAGCATCAGTAGGACATAAATCACCATGAACATGAATATCAGAGGGGCTATGTTGATTTTGTTTCAACTACATGCGTGAACATGCGCCAAGTCAAGCCACTTGAATCATTCAAAGGAGCATACCATCCTATCATAATACAATACAATCATCTCAACATTCATGTGGGCATCCAAGACAAACCACTATAAGCTCCTAGCTAAGTAAGCATGGCATAAGCAACTATGATCTCTAAGTTGTCATTGCAAACATGTTTCCCTCACAACAAAGCTGCATCAGGCACGATGAGCTAGTCATAATTACAAAAACAAAATAGATTGAGTTCATACCAGCTTTTCCAGGCTCAGTCACTTCATCATATATCGTCATTATTGCCTTTCACTTGCACGACCGAACGATGTGAAGAATCATAAGCCTGCTCATGCATTGAACTAAGGTGGAATCTGCAGGGAAACACAACGGAGAAGACAAAGTAATATGGCTCTTTAACAGATAAACAGATATGCATGCGAGAGCCACTAAACATTGTAACCATGGTCTTCTACCTTGACCCAAAGAAAAAGAAAACTATTTACACGGAAAGCTCCCAACAAGCAAAAGAAGAAAAAGAAAAACTTTTTGGGGTTTTCTCAAACTAGACAGACACACGAAAAGAAAACGAGAAAAAGAAATAAACTAGCATGGATGATACAGTGGCAAAGTGTGAACACCGACGAACAAAGTGAAAGCATAAGCAAGAATGTAAAGTCGGTGAGAAACACGTACTCCCCCAAGCTTAGGCTTTTGGCCTAAGTTGGTCTACTCCCATGGATGGTCCGGGCGACACCCAAAATCTTAACGGGGGTTATATGGGAGCGCTGCAGCCACTGCCTGAATAGCTGCCTCACAGAGTCGGGCAGCCTTCGCAACCCTCTCATACTCCTCTGCCTCTCCTCTGGTTATGTAATATTTCCTTTTACCTGAAAGTCAAAGAAGACAGGAGCAGGAAGGGTAATATGGAAAACACACTATCGGTTAAATATCAAACGGTATAGGAGGGATTCATCATCCCTCTCAAGGAACTGGTAGCGTGTCAAACCGACGCGGTCAAGGAAAGCTGTATGGAGTGGGGGATCTCCTTCGTGGATGGGTACTCCAAGAAAATTTGCTATGCGAGTGGCATAGATCCCACCAAAGAAATCCCCTTCATTAACATTATTATTCAACCTCCTTGCTATTATAGCTCCCATGTTGAAACTCTTATCACTCGTTACTGCTCTCTTAAGGATACTAAGGTTGGGTGCGCGGAGGTGACAATGCTCAATCTTGCCATTAATGCATGTGCCTATGAAGAGGGCGAAGTAATGCAAGGTAGGAAAGTGAATGCTCCCCATGGTAGCCTGTGTAATATCTCTAGTTTCTCCAACAGTTATACCAGAGAAAAATTCTCTAACCGAAGATTTAGGAGGATCATTGAGGCTACCCCAAATAGGTATTTTGCATATTCTATTGATATCCTCTAAATCCATGGTATACGATTTATCATAGAGATCAAATAGTACCGATGTGTCACGGCCAGCTGGAAATTTGAATCTACGAACAAAAGAGGCAGTGAGAGCACCATACTGTTCACATTTATCGCAGATGAATTCTTCGAGTCCAACGTTGCGAACAAGTGCATCAAACTCATCTTTGAAACCTGCCTCAATCATGAATTCATCAGAAGGCCATTCACATGGTTGTACGTGTGTATCCCTTGGTTGGTAAGGATCGGGCTCCGGAATTGCAAGACGGGGACCTCTCTTGCTTGAGGAACCACCATGATAGTTTCTCCTGAACTTCTTCCTTTTCTGAAATTTTCAGCGATTCTAAGGAAAGGAGAACAAGGCTCAACTAAACTCGTAGCAACTACTCCAACAAGTGCCTTGGGGCCATATTACACATCAAAACTACTTGGGACCAGCTAAAATTAGCATGCAAAGCTCAGAACATGGTCACCAAGGCAGCAAAAATACGCGAAGTATAAGGCACTAGAGAAAAAACTAATTGGACCAATGGAGGAGTCACTTACCAAGAAGTAATTTCCCCAAAACAGTTCGGAGAATGGTGCTTTGACCAAAGAGATGGAAAATCCCAGCAAGAGGAGCAAGAACACGGGTTTGAGCTGTGAAACGATTTTTTCTGGAGGTAGGAGAACCAGATGAGAGCAAGAATGAGTTGAGGGGGGTGCACGTGGGCCCCACAAGCCTGGGTGGCGCGGCCAGAGGGGGTGCTCGCGCCTCCAGGGCGTGTGGTCAATAGGTGCGGCCCCCACACAAGCTCTTCGTCTCAGTATTTTTGAAAAAATCCAGAAAAAATCATACTTTATTTTCACGACGTTCGGAGAACTTTTATTTTCGGGGTACTTTTCCACGGGACGCTAAAACAGAAAACAGGGAATACTGAACTAAACCTATCATTTTTCTTCTAAGCAACCGAAGGTGAAAGCTTGGAACAGAGGTTTGTGACTCCTCGATTCATCCATCTCATGGTCATCGAAAGAAATCCGTCAGTGAGGTTGATCAAGTCTCCTCGACAAACCTTTTTGAATCGCAAAAGAGAACAGAGAATTTTCGAATAGTCACTAGGTCACCTCAATGGGGATGTGTATCTCCCCAACAACCAAATCATACTTCATCTTGATAGGAGGTATAGGGCATTCAAAGCTCCCAATAAGAATCGATGAAGTTTTTTCGATAGCATTGATGCAATGTACTCGATATTGTTTCTTCGGAAAGTGCACCGTATGCTCATTACCGTTGACATGAAAAGTGAGATTGCCTTTGTTGCAATATATAACAGCCCCTGCAGTGTTTAAAAAGGGTCTTCTAAGGATGACCGCCATGGCATCGTTCTTGGGAATATCCAAGATAACAAAGTCTGTTAAGATAGTGACATTGGCAACCACAACAGGCACATCCTCGGGAATGCTCATAGGGAAAGTAGTTGATTTGTCGGCCATTTGAAGAGAGATTTCAGTGGGTGTCAACTTATCCACCTCAAGTCTATGATAAAGAGAGAGAGGCATAACACTAACACCGGCTCCAAGGTCGCATAAAGGAGTTCTAACATAGTTGCCTTTAATGGAGCAAGGTATAGTGGGCACACCGGGATCACCTAGTTTCTTAGGAGTTCTACCCTTGAAGGTATAATTAGCAAGCATGGTGGAAATCTCAACCTCAGGTATCCTCCTCTTATTAGTCACAATATCTTTCATGTACTTAGCATAAGGAGACATTTTGAGCATATCTGTCAAACGCATTTGCAGAAAGACATGTCTAATCATTTCAACAAAGCGCTCAAAATCCTCATCATCCTTTTTCTTGGATGGTTTGGGAGGAAAGGGCATGGGTTTCTGAATCCATGGTTCCCTTTCTTTACCATGCTTCCTAGCAGTGAAGTCATTCTTATCGTATCTTCTATTCTTAGGTTGTGGGTTATCAAGATCAACAGGTTCAATCTCCACATCCTTATCATTGCTAGGTTGAGCATCTTCATGAACATCACTATTGATATTGTCATTAGGCTCATGTTCATCACCAGATTGTGTCTCAGCAACAGAGACAGAGGCATCGTTTGGACTCTCAGGTGTAATAGTATCTGGGTTGCTAGCATGCAAATCCCTATCATCTTTCTTCTTCTTTCTAGGATGACTAGGTGCATCAGTGTTAACTCCTTGAGAATCTTGTTCAATTCTCTTAGGATGACCCTCAGGATACAAAGGTTCCTGGGTCATTTTACCGCCTCTAGTAACGACTCTAACGGAATTATCATTCAACTCATTGAGCAAGTCATTCTGAGCTTTAAGTACTTGTTCTACTTGAGTAGTAACCATAGAGGCATGTTTACTCAAGAGCATAATATCATTGGCATTTCTGTCCACACAAGCACTTAAATGACTAATCATACGTCATTCTATTCCAATTGTCTGCTACCATAATCATTGAAACTCTGTTGTTTGGCAACAAAGTTATCAAATTCATCCAGGCATAGGCTAGCAGGTTTATCAAAAGGAATATCACTCTCGTCAAACCTACGCAGAGTATTTACTTCTACTACCTGTATCGGGTTATCAAGACCATGGATCTCTTCGATAGGTGGTAGATTTTTGACATCTTTAGATTTAATGCCTTCCTATTTCATATATTTCTTAGCTTCTTGCATATCTTCGGGACAGAGGAATAGAATTCCTCTTTTCTTCGGAGTTGTCTTAGGAGGTGGTTCGGGAATATTCCAAGCATTCTCATTGCACAAGATGTTATTCAATAGAATCTCAGCTTGTTCTACAATTCGTTCCCTAAAAACACAACCAGCACAACTATCTATGTGGTCTCTAGAAGCATCGGTAAGTCCATTATAGAAGATATCATGTATTTCATTCTTCTCAAGAGGGTGATCAGGCAAAGCATTCAGTAGCTGGACGAGCCTCCCCCAAGCTTGTCGGAGACTCTCTTCTTCAGCTTGAGCAAAGTTGTATATTTCCTGCGAGGTAGCTTGCTTCTTATGGGCAGGGAAATATTTTTCAGAGAAATAGTAGACCATATCCTGGGGACTACGCACACAACCAGGAGCAAGAGAAGTGAACCAGGTCTTAGCATCATCCTTTAGCGAGAAAGGAAACAGCTTGAGGATATAGTAGTGGCGGATCTTTTCCTCACTAGTGAATAGGATGGCTATATCGTGCAGTTTGTTAAGATGGGCTACCACTGTTTCAGACTCATAACCATGAAAAGGATGAGATTCGACCAGAGTGATTAACTCAGGGTCGACAAAGAATTCATAATCCTTATCGGTCACAAAGATAGGCGAAGTAGCAAACTTCGGATCGTATTTCATCCTAGCGTTTAGAGATTTTTCTTTCCACTTGAGCAGTAAGTTCTCAACATCATAGCTATCCTTACATGCAAGAAAGCCCTCAGCTATCTCTCCCTCCATAACATAACGCTCAGGCATAGTAGCAGGTTCTACTTCAATAGTATCAGCAGTTTCAGAAGTATCATCACATCTAGCAGCAACTCTAGCAATTTGTGCATCAAGGAATGCACCTAGGCGCAAAGCAGTATCAAGCATAGCATCACCAGGAAGAGTCGTATCAAGAATAGCATCATCATAAGCATCATGGGAAGCAGAAGTAGCATCATCAAGCATAGGCGACATATCAAGATTTCTAGCACGAGGTGATATCACAAACTTACTCATAACTGAAGGTGAATCAAGTGCAGAGCTAGATGGCAGTTCCTTACCTGTCCTCATAGTTGAGGGCAAGACATTAGTTCTTGGATCTATTGGATTCCTCTTAGTGACCAGCGGACGTAAATCCCAAGTGACTCAGAGAATGTAGTTGTGCCTCCCCGGCAACGGCGCAAGAAAAAGGTCTTGATAACCCACAAGTATAGGGGATCACAACAGTTTTCGAGGGTAGAGTATTCAACCCAAATTTATGGATTCGACTCAACGGGAAGCGAAAGAATATTCTCAAGTATTAGCAGTTGAGTTGTCAATTCAACCACACCTGAAAGATTTAGTGTCTGCAGCAAAGTATCAGTAGCAAGGTAGTATGATAGCAGCAGTAGCAACGGTAACCAGTAGCAGCAAAGTGAAAGCAGTAGCAGCAAAGTAACAGTAGTAGCAATAGAGTAACAGTAGCAGCAGTGACAGCAGTAGTAAAATACTCGTAGGCATTGGATCGGTGATGAATGATTATGCCAGATGTGATTCATCATGTAACAGTTATAACACGGAGAGATATGTAACTAGCTCCCGTCCGTCAATCTAAGGTAGGCATGTATTCTGTATGTAGTCATACGTGCTTTGGGGAAAGAACTTGCATGACATCTATTGTACATCCCTCCCGTGGCAGCGGGGTCCTAATGGAAACTACGGGATATTAAGGTTCTCCATTTAATAAAGAACCGGACCAACGCATTAACACTTGGTGAATACATGAACTCCTCATACTATGGTCATCTCCGGGAGTGGTTCCGGCTAGTGTCACTCCGGGGTTGCCGAGTCATACACTACTGGAATCAGAGAATTTGCCATCTGCTGGCTGATGGCAAAGACACTCTTTGCCATCAGCTACCCAAAACCTGACGGCAAAGAGCAGGCTGATGGAAAACATCCTCTTTGCCATAAGTGTACTCTTTGTCGTCTGCCAGCTGACGGCAAAGCACATGCAGACAGACAGCAAAGAACCCACACCACACCGCCCTCTAACCCATAACGGTCCAACACTTTGCCGTCAGCCTATTACCACTTTGACGTCGGGGGCAGACGGCAAAGAGGACACTACACCTAACGTCATCAACCCCCACCCCACCCCCTCTCTCCCCCCCATAACGGTTCACCACAGCCCCCTTCTCTCTCCCCGCGCCACCGCTAGAGCTCGTCTTCCCTTCTCCCCGTGACCCCCCACCGGAGCTCGCCCCCTCCTCCTCCCTACGACCCCCTCCTCCACCACTGTGCCCCTGCTCCACCACCGCCCCCTCCTCTCTGTGCCCCTGCTCCATCATCGCCCTAGTGCCCTCCTCCCCGCGACTCCCTCTCATCCACCATTGCGCCACCCCTTGCCCTGGTGCCCTCTCCTCCCCGCGACCCACTCCTCCACCAGCTCCGGCTAGGTCACACACCGCCCCGACCGTCACCGCCCCGACTTCCCACTACTAACCAAGGTGATTTTTTTCTTTTCTTGCTAATTAATAGATTTAGTGGTATATATAGTTTAGTTGGTAGGTTAGTTAATTAGTAGATTTAGTGGTAGTTTAGTTAGTTGGTAGATTATCTTTAGTTAGTTGGTAGTTTAGTTAGTTGGTAGATTTAGTTAGTTAATTAGTAGATTTAGTAGGTAGTTTAGTGGTAGATTCTGTTTTGTTAAATATTGGTAGCTAGATTCTTTTTTAGTTACTTAGTGGTAGATTATGTTTTTGTTATTTGTTTGCTGGTTAGTGTTGTATCGGTTTAGTGATAGGTTTAGTTAGCTTGGTTAGTTAGGTTAGTTACTTAGTTAGCTTAATAGAAAGAAGAGGAAGAAGTAGAAGAAGAGGAGGAGGAGAAGAGGAGAGGAGGAGGAGGAAGAGAAGAAGAAGAAGAAGAAGAAGAAGAAGAAGAGAAGAAAAAACAATAAGGAGAAGAAGAGAAGAAGAAGAGAAGAAGAGAAGAAGACATAATTAGCCCATTTAGCTCGAAAATGCCATAATAAGTCCAAAATGGCATAAGACCCTTGGTTAGCTCATGAATATTACATTCTTAGCTTGTTTTCCTCTAAAATGACATAATTATCCCATATAGCTCCAAAAAGACATAATTAGATAATTTAGCTCCAACAAGAGGAGAAGAGGAGAAGAAATACGAAGAATGAAAAGAAAGAAAGAAGAAGAAGAAGAAGAAGAAGCAGAACAGAAGAAAAATACCTTCTCCTTCTTCTCCTCCTCCTCCTTCTCCTTCTTCTTGATTTCTTCTTCTTCTCCTCCTCCTCCTCCTCTTTCTTCTCCTCTTTCTTATTCTCCTTACCTTATTTTCCCCAACAATGAGATAATTAGCCCATTTAGCTACAAAATGGTATAAAAACCTTGGTTAGCTCATCAATATTATATTCTTAACTGTTTTTCCTCTAAAATGACATAATTAGCATATTTGTGTTGATCGGGTGGATTTACATGTGATAGTTGTCTCGTCGCTGTGAGGTCTGCTGTGCGAAGACCTCCCCGTGCGTTGTAGGAGCTCCGCTCCTGCATTCGTGGGTTAGTACAAATTTTATCTCCTCCTCGCCCCTTCATTTACTGTGGCTCGGTTTCCGGATGAAACTTTCTAGATTTAGGTAATTAAATTAATTTATAAGTATGCGTGACCAATATGCGTCTCCCGTTCGAATGGGCGACATCTACAAATATGCATGTCTTTGCATATTTATAACCACCATCCTTTCGAATTGTCCAACATTATCCATGGACAGCCCGAATATATGTAGATTGGGTCCGTTTTCCCATATGCTGTGCTCTGGATCCGATGCGGAATTTCGTCAGTGCCTCCCTGTTGTTCTCCGGATGCACATCCTCTCTGTTTATTGTGGAGACGTGTATCAGGAGAACAACGGGGATATGCTGCCTAAATTTTGCGTTGGATCCGGAGCAGAGAATGGAAAAACAAACCCAATCTACACATACTCGGGTGGGATTAGGACCTATCTTTACCTATTAGCGTGTAGGTTGCTTGGACGTAATAAAAATGGCAAACCTGATTAACCGATGAATATAAATGCTAAATTATATATAAATATATTCTTCTGTCTTTAGTAGCTAGGCAAGATGAGTGATCGTGCATGGATGTATACCGGTCACCCTAGTCAGAAAGAGATGACGAAAGAATGGTTTGTAAAAACAAAGGAATTTGTGAAAGCCGCATTCGCAAATGGCCAGGAAAGAAACTATTGCCCCTGTCCTGTATGCGACAACTATAAAAAGTAGACAGAGGCTGTAATGATTAAACACCTGCAGAGGAGGGGTTTTAAGCCTAAGTATACGGTGTGGACATTTCATGGTGAGTCTATACAACGCACAAGAGCTGAGGTGGTCCGTCGTCGCACCGACGAGCATGGTACCGGGATCGAAGACATGGTGCAAGACTTTGATGATGCTTGGGATTCGGAAGATGAGATGTAGGAATCTGCAAAGGCCTTTTATGAAATGTTGGAGTCTTCAAAACGTCCTCTCCATGAGCACACTGAGCTCTGTGAGCTGGATGCAATTGCACAAGTAATGGCTCTGAAGGCTCAGTTCAACTTGGGAAGAGAATGCTACGACGCGATGATGACACTATTTGGACGCTTCCTACACTAGTCGCACAAAATACTTCGTGTACTTAAGATGCCCTACGAGAAGATAGATGCATGTGAGAAAGGATGTGTCTTATTTAGGAAGGAGTATGCACACTTGGACTATTGTCCCAATTGCGAGTCTTGCAGGTATCTTGTGGTAGACAACGGTACGGGTGAGAAGAGGCAGACCTAAATCGTAGTTAGTGTTCTTTGGTATATGCCAATCGTACCAAGACTTCAACATCTTTTCATGGTCGAAGAGACAGCCAGACAAATGACATGGCACAAATTGGGCAAAAGAACCGAACTACATGCGGATGGGAAGAAGATGGTGGTACACACATCGGATGGGGAAGCATGGAAACATTTCAATGGATTGCATCAGGATAAAGCGGTAGATCCAAGGAATCCTCGAGTCTGCATCGCCACGGATGGTTTTAATCCCTTCGGCATGACGGCAACCAAATATAGTTGTTGGCCTGTATTTGTCATTCCACTCAATCTCCCCCCCACCCCGGACAGATTATGCAAAGAAATAACATATTTCTGACGTTGATAATTCCAGGGCCCAATTATCCGGGGAAGAATATGAATGTGTACCTGCAACTGCTTAAGGATGAATTGGAAGAAGCTTGGGATAATGGGGTCAAGACATACGATGCCGCTAGAAAACAAAACTTCAAAATGCATGTGTGGTACATGTACTCTATGCATGACTTGTCGGCGTATGCACTATTCTCTGGATGGTGTGTGCATGGAAGGTTCTCCTGCCCCCAGTGCAAGGCAGATCTTCAGTTTCATTGGTTGTAGGAGGGCGGAAGTATTCTTGCTTTGACTAGCATAGACAGTTCCTGGATCCTGACCATCAGTTCAGAAAAGACAAGAAGAACTTTACCAAAGGTAAACTTGTCAAAAACTTGGCACCACCTGCGTTGATAGGCCAACAGATCCTGGATCAGTTAAACACCCTCGAGTCTGATCCAGAGCGTCCAGAGTATTTCAAGGGGTATAATTCAAAACACGCCTGGACTCAGAGCCATGCTTCTGGGATCTGCCTTACTTCAAAGACCTCCTTCTTCCACACAATATCGACATGATGCACACTGAAAAGAATATCGGGAGGCTATTTTTGGTACATTGTTCGACATAGATGGGAAGACAGAGGATAATTCTAAGTCTAGAGTCCATCAAGAGAAACTATGTCATAGACCGTTACAAAACATGCGAGAAGGCAAAGGAAAGCAGAAGTGGTCGAAGCCAAAGACCGGGTTCAATTTTGGAACGCCAGCTATGAGGGAAATTATCTTGTGGGTCAAAATGCACTTGATGTTACCAGATGGGTATGCAGCGAATCTAAAGAGGGGAGCGAGTCTTGAAAAATTAAAAATCTTTGGTCTCAAGAGTCATGATTGGCACATATTTTTAGAGCGGGTAATGCCGGTGATGTTACGTGGCTTTATTCCTGAGGATGAATGGCTAGTACTGGTGGAGCTAAGCTATTTCTTCCTTGTTCTTTGTGCGAAAGAATTGTCGCCTGGTGTGGTAGAAGACATGGAGGAGTTTGCACCAGAGTTGTTGTGCAAGTTAGAGAAGATCTTTCCACCGGGCTTCTTTAATCCAATGCAGCATTTGATTTTACATCTACCGACCGAGGCAAGATTGGGTGGGCCCGTGCAAGATCGTTGGTGCTATGCAACTGAGAGGATGCAGAAGACCCTTCGAGCTAAATGTAAAAATAAGCGTAGAATTGAAGCATCGATGGCTGAGGGATTCATTACTGAGGAGGTGGCAAACTTTGTGACAACACACTATGAAGCCAAAAATCATCATTTGCATAATTCGAAGCCTCGGCACAATGGTGCAAACCCTAAAAAAGGTGGGTCCAACCTCAGCCTATTCAAAGGGAAGCTCGCACCAGCCGGTGCTTCGAAACCAATAACGTTGGATGTCGAAGAATGGTGGAACATTTCGTTGTATATCTTCAACAACCTAACAGAAGTGCGACCGTACATCGAGTGAGTTCTCGGCACATTTTTCCGTAACTTCTAATTCCTTTGAACTGCTCTTATTCCCGGATATTTCAAACAGTCGTTACGTCGCCAAATTCTCAGATGGAGCGGTGATCGAAAATGATTCCGTCGAAGAGTATGAGCTTCTGTCAAAGACAGGAGGCGGCTATCCCGGTTTCATCTCTTGGTTCAAACAAACGGTAATTATCAATAATGGACCATTTCATTTCTTGGTCTAACTTGCGGCTAATGCAACAATCGTTTCGTATTAGACTTGTAGGCTAATTCAGTGTCTATGGACGCCGAATTGAGTCAAGTCGCTAATGGTTTTGACTATAAGGTCCGTTCATTTGAGAAATACAACATCAACGGGTATCTCTTTCGTACCTTTGGCAAAGAGCTATCTATGCCCAACCGGAAATCCACAAATTGTGGTGTCTCTGCTACCGGCGAAGGTGTTATCGAGTATTATGGAAGAGTTGAAGCAATTTATGAACTTCAATTCTATGGCGAAAACCCACCGAACGTCATAGTCTTCAAATGTTATTGTTCCAGCCGAAGGAGACTAGAAGGACTCAGGAACATATAGGACTAGTCGAAATCAATCCAAACACCATTTAGATGTTCCTGGTGTCTATATTACGGATCAACAGGCGAACCAAGTTTTCTATCTACCGTGGGCATGCCAAACGGATAAGAATGTGGAAGGTTGGTATGTTGTTTATGAAGTGCCGCCACATGTCAGACCACCTCTCCCAAATGAACAGGATTATGAACCTCACATTAACCCAGACACATATGATGGAGAATTCTTCCAAGAAACATTTCAAGAACCACCGTGCTTCACCCAGGAACATGGAAGTAGACAGCGACAATGAATCCGACTCCACCCCTGAGCCGGAACCAGAAGACCTGGAACTCATAGAGGTTACTGATGCGGATGACCTGTCAATGCTTCACCAATTACAGAAAGGCCTTTCACAACTTCACGCCGTTGAACCCGACGAGGACGTCATTCAGGAAGACATGCGTGATAGTGATTATGATGATGCATTTATTGATGATGATTATTAGTTTGTAAGATTCACAACTTAAATTATATATTTTTTAATCTTTATTATTCATGTACATATTATTATTCATGTTAGTTATTCAATTTTTTGATGTTGTACTAATTTCTTTTAATCTTTATCATGGCAGGTCACCAGGTGTTGAAAGATGGTGGACACTGGTCCAGATCACTCGACGGGTTCTTCCCACGCGCCCCGCACGAGGGGTGGTACTTCCCTTCCACCCCTTTCTCTCTATAGAGCCTTGGCAGACAGTCTGTCGACACCACCCGTGGGTTCTTCGTCGTCGGCGGCATTGCCCACTGGGAGAGGTGCTGGTCGGGTAGGGAAGAAGGGGAAGGGTACAGGGAGAGGTGGTGGCCTTGGAAGATCCAGGAGGACTGTTGAGCCGTTCTCGCCACCACCACCAGCTCATTCACCCTAGTAGAGGACTACTATGGTCGACCCGTTTGCAGAGGAGGCTACGGGGACTCCGGTCCAGGACCCTGGTATTGATGGGCATTCGTCCCATGAGACTCCGGTCCAGGATCACCCTCGAGTCGAGGTGCATTCGGCCCACGAGACTATGGTTTCGGAGGCTTCACCCGACGTGGAGAGGTCCGTATGGGATGCCTGGCCGGATCAGACCGAGTTGCCGGATTGGACAGAGGGTCCAGGTGGCTTAGGGGGCGGGGATGGCGGGGATGAGTTTACGGATAGCGAGGGCGATGTGCAGGTGGACGGGGCCACCGTGTACAAGCGTGGTAGTACACGTCTCCCGGTCGTGTCGGCTACCCGCGAGCAGAGGCCGGTGATTAAACCTGAAGGAGATAAGTAAGTACAATTACTCTTTTTTTAGCTTTTTCCTTCAAGTTTGTTCAAATATCTAATGCGTTGACCTTATCATACTATAGGGGATGGGCACACCCTCGTGGAGTCTGCAAGCCGAACTCCGTCCTTGGTGTTCTTTGCCGGACAAATTTCCCGGGGTTTGTCACGTTGCCTGGTGAGGGTCAGGTTCCAACACTAGGATTTTCCTGGGACCACTACCAGGCTACGCAGGCCCCGTCGGAGGAGATTATAGATGGTGTCTTGTGCCACACGAGGGCCGAGATGGTGATCAAGAGCTTTTGGGTAAATTATCCTTTTACACAATCTAAAATTAACAATATAGCTAATTATTGTACTAATCGGTGTTTTCACGTTTGATTGCAGACCTTCTATAGGTGTGAGGATGGATATGAGGAGGAGGCGACCAAGGTTCTCGAGGCCAGGTGTAGGCGGTTATTACTGAACTTACGCCACGAGGCTCGACCGCAGGCTATTCGAGACTACTACGCCATGCGTGGTATTAAGAAGCAGAAGAAGGATTGCTACGTAAAGTTTCTGAAGAAGGAGCAATACATGAAGGTAATTACCTATTCTTAAGTCCTTCTACGTAGTTTTCTTGATTTCATTCATAGGCATAGCGCTCAAAATTCTTTCTAATAACTTACAGGTGCCCCCGAGATGGTGTGCGGATAAGATGGATTGTTGGGAGGCGTTGGTTGATGAGTGGTGCACAGGAAACTGACGAGCCGTCCACGACAATGCGAAGTATCGGCATACCAAATGGTTGGTGTGCCACACCATCAAGGCAGCGCCAACTTACTTCAGTTCGGACGAAACTAGGTATGTGATTTGCTTCATGATTCATGCAATTCATTCTTCATGCTAATATTTTGTTCCTCTCTTTTAGGCGCATCACAATAAGATGGAGATGCCACACTTGTACGACCTTTATGGCATGGCCCATACTGCCTCGTACAAGAAGGCGAAGGCATTCTCTGAGTCTGACCTGGATGATCCAAATAACTTCACCAACATATCATCCCACCACAACCTCGTGACATACACGGACACGGGGAAGGCTACAAAAGGGGATGACTTTAACCCGAGCCAGGAACCTCTGGATCCAGAGATGGTGATGATATCTGGTGGCGGGAGACCCCATGGCTCGATAGCCATTGGAGATGGGATAATACGTTGTCCACTCACTCTCCCGGAGATCAAGGCGCGCCAGTCGAGCAACTGTCCAGAGAAAACGCATCGTCCACGGCCAGCCGATCTTGCCATCGAGGTTAGTTGTATGGACTCAGAAAACTTTCATCCATTTCATTATGTGTGTCACCATAGATCGTTACTGTGGTTTCGAGGAATGGTGTTTCAGGGTGCTCTTCAGAAAGAGAGAGCGGCAAACCAGGCTGCTCTTGAGAAAGAGAGATTGGCAAGCCAGGCTGGTCTTCAGGCTCCTCTTGATGAGAGGGACCAGACCACGGCACGATTGATTGAGGAGGAGAGGGCCCGGAATGAGGCAGGTCAACGGACCCTGTATGATCTTTTTGTGGTAAGTATTTTTTTCACTTTAGCCAAATCATGTGTGTAATGTCTATTTCATTACTAACTAATACGACCCACTCTTCAGGGTCTGTGCGAGAAGAGCGGTCAAGTCCCTCCGCTGATGCCCGTATTCTCTTTGATTGGCACGGTGAGTTTCATTATAAACTAGTATTAATAATTGAGTGGCATCATGCTAACTGAGACATTGCAAAATATCTTTTCTGCAGAATAACTCCCAAGCGGCATCGCACGACCCTTCTCCAGGTGTTTCTCCTCCTTGATGACCACTACGGTAAGTTTCTCTTCTCCTATTTCATATTCTCCTTGCCTTAATTTCCCCAACAATGATATAATTAGCCCATTTAGCTCCAAAATGCCATAATAACCTCAAAATGGCATAAGAACCTTGGTTAGCTCATTAATATTATATAATTAGCTTGTTTTCCTCTAAAATGGGATAATTAGCCCATATAGCTCCAAAAATACATAGTTAGATAATTGAGCTCCAAGAAGAGGAGAAGAGGAGAAGAAATAGGAAAAATGAAAAGAAAGAAGAAGAAGAAGAAGAAGAGAAGAAGGAGGAGGAGGAGGAGGAGGAGAAGGAGGAGAAGGCCAAGCACCTTCTAGTCCTTCTCCTACTCCTCCTCCTTCTCCTCCTTCTTCTTTATTTCTTCTTCTTCTCCTCCTCCTCCTCTTTCTTCTCCTCTTTCATATTCTCCTTGCCTTAATTTCCCCAACAATGACATCATTAGCCCATTTAGCTCTAAAAAGACATTATAAGCTCAAAATGGCATAAGAACCTTGGTTAGCTCATTAATATTATATACTTAGCTTGTTTTCTTCTAAAATGGGATAATTATCCCATTTAGCTCCAGAAAGACGTAGTTAGCTAATTGAGCTCCAAGAAGAGGAGAAGAGGAGAAGATATAGGAAAAATGAAAAGAAAGAAGAAGAAGAAGAAGAAGAGAAGAAAGAGAAGGAGGAGGAGGAGGAGGAGGAGAAGTTGGAGAAGGCTAAGGACCTTCTAGTCCTTCTCCTCCTCCTCCTCCTTCTCCTCCTTCTTATTTATTTCTTCTTCTTCTCCTCCTCCTCCTAATTATTCTCCTCTTCCATATTCTCCTTGTCTTAATTTCCCCAACAATGACATAATTAGCCCATTTAGGTCCAAAAAGACATTATAATCTCAAAATGGCATAAGAACCTTGGTTAGCTCATTAATATTATATACTTAGGTTGTTTTCCTCTAAAATGGGATAATTATCCCATTTAGCTCCAAAAAGACGTAGTTAGCTAATTGAGCTCCAAGAAGAGGAGAAGAGGAGAAGATATAGGAAAAATGAAAAGAAAGAAGAAGAAGAAGAAGAAGAGAAGAAGGAGAAGGAGGAGAAGGAGGAGCAGGAGAAGGCCAAGCACCTTCTAGTCCTTCTCCTCCTCCTCCTCCTTCTCCTCCTTCTTCTTTATTTCTTCTTCTTCTCCTCCTCCTCCTCTTTCTTCTCCTATTTCATATTATCCTTGCCTTAATTTCCCAAACAATGACATAATTAGCCAATTTAGCTCCAAAAAGACATTATAAGCTCAAAATGGCATAAGAACCTTGGTTAGCTCATTAATATTACTCCCTTCGTTCCTAAATATAAGTCTTTTAAGCGATTTCAATAAGTACATACAGAACAAAATGATTGGATGTACACTCTAAAGTATGTCTATATACATCCGTATGTAGCCTATTAGTGAAATCTCTACAAAGACTTATATTTAGGAACGGAGGGAGTATATACTTTGCTTGTTTTCCTCTAAAATGGGATAATTAGCCCATTTAGCTCCAAAAAGACATAGTTAGCTAATTGAGATCCAAGAATAGGAGAAGAGGAGAAGAAATAGGAAAAATGAAAAGAAAGAAGAAGAAGAATAAGAAGAGAAGAAGGAGAAGGAGAAGGAGGAGGAGGAGGAGAAGTTGGAGAAGGCCAAGGACCTTCTAGTCCTTCTCCTCCTCCTCCTCCTTCGCCTCCTTCTTCTTTATTTCTTCTTCTTTTTATCCTCCTCCTCTTTGTTCTCCACTTTCATATTCTCCTTGCCTTAATTTCCCCAACAATGACATAATTAACCCCTTTAGCTACAAAAAGACATTATAAGCTCAAAATGGCATAAGAACCTTGGTTAGCTCATTAATATTATATACTTAGCTTGTTTTCCTCTAAAAGAGGATAATTAGCCCATATAGCTCCAAAAAGACATAGTTAGCTAATTGAGCTAAAAGAAGAGGATAAGAGGAGAAGAAACAGGAAAAATGAAAGGAAAGAAGAAGAAGAAGAAGAAGAGAAGGAGAAGGGGGAGGACGAGGACGAGGAGAAGGAGGAGAAGGCCAAGGACCTTCTAGTCCTTCTCCTCCTCCTCCTCCTTCTCCTCCTTCTTCTTTATTTCTTCTTCTTCTTCTGATCCACCTCTTTCTTCTCCTCTTTCATATTCTCCTTGCCTTAATTTTCCCAACAATGACATAATTAGCCCATTTAGCAACAAAAAGATATTATAAGCTCAAAATAGCATAAGAACCTTGGTTAGCTCATTAATATTATATACTTAGCTTGTTTTCCTCTAAAATGGGATAATTAGCCCATTTAGCTCCAAAAAGTCATAGTTAGCTAATTGAGCTCCAAGAAGAGGAGAAGTAGAGAAGAAATAGGAAAAATGAAAAGAACGAAGAAGAAGAAAAAGAAGACAAGAAGGAGAAGGAGGAGGAGGAGAAGGAGGAGGAGAAGGCCAAGGACCTTCTAGTCCTTCTCCTCCTCCTCCTCCTCCTCCTTCTCCTCCTCCTCCTTCTAGTACTCGCAAACAACCCATTATATGAACAATGAAAGTGAAGGATAACAATAACATGCATCTTTGGTGGAATTCATCTTGGTGGAATGATCATGGATATGCATCAAGTTAAAGCATTACTCTTGAAGTACAGGTTACATATATCAGTATAATTGTCGAGGGCCGAACCATCAGGGTTCACCCTATATGCCATGTCACCAAACTTGGTCATTATAATACTTCCTTAACAACTCCATTTATCACAACTCACACACACACACACTTGGTTTATGCGGAAACGACTGGATGTAGTTTAAGCAGGATTACCCAACTGTCCTTGACCATGGACAAGTCTATTCGAATAGTTTTACACTCTTTAGAGGTAGTACGTTGGACCCACGAGATCCGGAAAACTTCCGTGTCATCCATGACTCGCGGTATATAACATACCCGAGGTAAGTACCCGATCAATGTCTTTCCCCTGATGATACTAGACAAAGAGGTCCACTCGATTGGTACCCAGCCCACATGGTGTGCCTGGAACTCATAAAAATGGCATAGTCGTCCTACCTGGCATGACCCCATCGTGAGAGTGACCACATATAACTCCCGCCACTAGTAATGTGGCTCTTTGCTAGCACCGACCAGAGTAATCAACAAAGCCCCGTTCCATAAAGGGGTAACGTGGTCGTAGATGTAAGGTTGGGACGGTCGACACATCATAAATCTAATCCCAGTTCCAAAACCATACTCACACAAAAACCTAGTGTACCACTTCACCGAAAGTGGCCACCTAACTCATCATCACCCTCGGGCATTAGTGCACCCGACGGGGTTTTCTCAAATCTTTGATTTATGTCATGAAAATGCTCATGCTAATACTACTTATAACTTTACTTTTCAACATGATACTAGCATGATCCTCAAAAGGGGGTAGCATCAAGCTCTATGAGTGTGCTCCGGTGGAGCCATCGGTACTATCACATCAATGATTTACCGACACTTATGATCATATGCAACGAAAATACTTGCTATCTTATCATGCAATATAACATATGCTCAGTCATGGTCAAAGGGCTGCTCGCCTTTGCTGACATAATCCCTCGGGGTCTTCGAGGTCCTCCGCTCCAACTCCGAGTACTCCGTTTACCCGTTAACTATTGTCGGAAACAACCACGGTAAGCCACACAGCAGGCAGAAATAAAAGTGCTACATAAATAGAAGTTATATTTTTCTTGGACATCTCTGGTCATAAGAAAAATATCTCAAGCTGGCCATAGGAGGTTTGGATCACCAGGATCTCTGAATGAAGGAAAGGAGGAGTAGGGGATTCTTTATGAAGCCCATAGAAATATTATGATAAAAATGACTGGAGGCACTCATTTAACAGAGCGCAATTTTAGAAGTATTTAGGAAGTTGTTTCACTGTATTTGGAGTTGAAATAAATATTCCAGGAATTTTCTAATATGGAATAAATAGCAATAGGAAGCTATTTATTTAATACAACAAAATAAAGCCTGATAAAAATGTTGATCAAGGCTTCAAAAATAGGGCATGATATTAGAAGGATCTGGAATTTGGAATCACTCCATTTGGATCCTGAGGGAATTTTGAAAGATGGGGTTTAAATAATCCAGATTTTGAAAGGTGGAATTTTGAAAGGATGCTTGGAAAAAAGTGCAAAACACATATTTGGATAGATCTTGAATTTAGGAACCTGTAGAAATTGGAATAATTAGCTTTGGACTTCAAATGAATTTCCAATGGAATTTTCAAGTTACAAAGAAATGGAAAAAGGCAATAGAAGGCTACCAGAGGAGGGGGATTAAATTGTGCTCGGGCGCCAGATCGATGGTCGGCATGCCGAGCTGCACTAGCTGGCCAGCAAAGCGGCCACGCCGATAGCGCACTCGCCGGGATACGCTTTCGGAGCTGGGAAACGCAGCTCCCGCACTGGCCGCTCCACCTTGAGACCTCTCCCCATGCTGGGGAGCGATGGAGGGTCGACATCTGACAAGGGCGGCACGACCAACCGAGGAGCGAGCCAGGTGCCACGCCACCCGCGAAGGGAGAGGAGAAGCGGAGATATGTCGGGCTACAAGGGCACTCATGTGCGGCCGAAGGAGGAGAGGAGGGGGGCTGCAGAGCTGAGGCGCGTGCATGGCCGAAGCTGGCCATGGCGGCCATGGGAGGAGAGATGGAGCCTGGGGAGGAGAGGGGTCTCAAGGGGAATCTCAGGAGGAGCCCAAGGAAGAAGGGGGGAGATGCCAGAGAAGCAGAGGCTTGGGGGGAGAGGGAATAAGAGGGGGAGAGGAAGAGAGATCTTGAGAGCTCTCTGGAGCTCTCTGTGCATGGACACCATGCACCACAGAAGAAGTTCGGAGGCTAGCTGGTGGATGGAGATGCTTGGAACGGTCAAAAGAAGATGCTGACACATGCTTAGACAAGCTGGTTCGGCAAGAAATGGCCTGGAGGAAAGCAACAAGGTGCAGAGCACCCCATATTGCAGTCCAGGGTGGTGGTCACCCTGGCCACCTGTGCCTAAACCAGCAGCTTGACCAGTCAAAGGTGTCTGGGATGTGGGGCATGATATCTGGAGGGTGCTTGAGTAGTTTGGTCTCTAGTGGAGTTGGTTTGAATGCGCTTTGACTGAGGTTAAGTTTGCAGCAGCAAACTTAGGTCTACTAATGAGGGCACTAACAGGAGAAATAATGGGGAGAAAGCATGTCTAGCAGCCTTAGGCATGGAAGGACTTCATTTCTGCAAAGTTTCAGCTGAAGCAAGGGAGGGTAGCTACTACTTGCTGCACAAAGCTATATTTGAGCCACAATTCAACTTGAGGATGTGCTTCTCATTTACTCCACATGAGCATGCCATCTCTTGGCTTGAAACAATTCCTTGGGATGCTAGGAACCCTCTGGCAATAGGTGGGGGCTTTGGCTTACACAGAAGTGGGGCAAGAGGGGTGAATATGGTGATTCCAAGGGTAAAATGAGGAATAGTTACATCGAGCATCTCTGCAATAATTGACCAATGTCCATGGAAATGCTACTGGAGGTAAAATGTAACTATATGAAGCTGTGGTAGAAAGTTGAGCTCAAGGGTTAAAGTGGAAGAGGCCAAAGTAGCCAATAAAGTGAATGCACACAAGGTGTTTGATGAGTGGCAGAGCAACCAGATGGACTTCAATGGATATGAAACTTAACAGGATCAAATAATAGATGAAAATTAGCTTTGACACCAAATTCTGGATTTGGTGGAGAAGGTTTCCAATGTAGACTTGGAAAACCCTTGAAATTGGCAAAAATAGCTTTCTTCTTACAATCTTATTCAAATCAATTCCCACAAACCAATATTTGGTGAGGGGCATTATTTGAGCATTAAAGCATGCCCAAAAAGTTTGGGGTCAATTGGAGAAACTTTATAATGTGAAGTTCCCTAAGTGAGAAATCAACAGAGAGGGTTTTGAGGGGCTTGGGTCAAGTTCTTATATTCTCCTCGATGCACCACTTGGTGTGGATGCATTATTGGAGTATCAGAACATGTCCACCAAATTTGAGCACAACTGGAGATACTTGACAATGAAGATTTTCTCGAATTTGGATCTGAAGAGATAGGGTTTTAGAATAATTAGAGGAGTCAAATCAAGTTGAATTGAGATGAAACTTGGCAAGATCATCAAACATATCATAGGTGACATACTAGAAATTTACAGGAATGTATGGAGAATATTTCTTATAGAAATATTTCAAAAGCTTAAAATAGGCAGGAAAGGTTTGGAAAGGGGTTTGCCCAATATTTTGAACATCACCATGTGCTGAAACTCATATATGTGGAATATATATGCGCATTGAGTTTCCCTAAATTTTCTCAAATATTTTGAAAGCAATAAAAATAACTTTCCTTCATAGGAGACCATTTCTGGCCTCACAGAAAGGCATTTAAATAAAATAATAAAATAACTTTTAAAATAATAATATTGTGGTTTTTGGAAGACATTTCGACAATAGGTTTAAAATAAAATAATTGGGGCAAACAAATTCCGTAATTTGAGGACTTGTAGTACAAATCTCATCTCACGGGTTTGAAAGCAAAATTCAAAGAAATGTTTTTTGGTGAAAATAATATTTGATAAAAATAGTTTCTAGTCCTAAACACATGGCATGATCATTAGGCAGGAGTTTTGGGCTAAGGAGGTGAGTCTGGAGAGTAACAAGAATTATTGAGAACCAACACAAGCATACCAGCAAGCAAGCAAACAACAGTCACTTCAAGCATCACAAGCATTCACAATTTTTTTAATTGGTCCTAACTTTTGAAATAAGTTAATTAGTCACGAAAGATAAACACACGTTGTTACAGACCTTACCCCCTTAAGAAAATCTCATCCCCGAGATTTCTAGGCTAGGGGTTGGAGAGATACAAAATCTCGAGTCGGGGGTTGTCTTCATCTCCCCATGTTGTTGTTGTGGTCTTGAGGTGCTTGATGTTACAACTTCGAATGTTCCGCGCGACCTCGCCTGATTGTGAGCGGGGTCTGGCAATAAGTTATGCTTGACCGAGGTCAAGGCTTCATGAGCTAAGTCCCTGCAAGGTTCTGGCTTGCAAGTGCATTCCAAAGTCAGAATACGTGGCAAGATAGAGTGTCTGGGTTCTGGTCCCGGGGCTTCGTATGCCGGTTAGTGACATCTAGATGTCTCGCGTTAGAACATAAGGGTCAAGGCCTTCGCATGGCTCCCTGCAGTTGAGGAAGTCCTTGACTCCCTTAAGGCAGACAAGCTATGGTCGTAGGTGATCTACATCCTTGAGGGTGTTCAAGTGGTCTTTGAAGGCTTCTCGCGAAAGGTTCCGGGTTGGGTCTCACCCATGAGTCTAAGCTCGGGGACTCAGAGTCCAGAACAGGTCCTGCCATCTTGGAGGGTTCGCGAGGGGTTCTAGATGAGCTGGCTACCCAAGAGTTTAGACCAGTCATCCACTTCTGGGGTATGTGGCCTGGCAAGACGTGAATCACCTTTAGCAAGTTTTCATCATGATCCAATTAGGACTCTCGTCCTTGATTTGGACCAAGAAGAAGCCGTCTGATTCTCTCGCTTGTCCAAAGGCTTCCTTGTCTTGATTTGTCGAGGCTTCTAGACATCATGGATGTAGTCGGTTGACGTCTCCTGCTTCTTTCTCATTGTCATGGTTTCCCAACCATGGCGGTTCTTCGTATTATCTTGAGTAGGATAGACTTTCGTTGTCTTCGGGTTGCTTCAAGAAGCTCACCTTCTTGAGTTAGCACTGTACCCTCGAGAGGCATAGCGATCGGCGTTCCTGGGGCTCATCCAAATAGGACTAAGTTGTTCTTCCTCTTACTAGGTGAATAAGTATGTCATCAGTGAGGATGACAACATATTTTCCCCAAGCATGACATAAGCACAGTGCTCATGAGACAGGTGAAGAGAACAGGGTCTCGCTATGGATGGTCTTTGGCCGAGAGGTTTGTGGTCCAATATGACCTAGTCCTTCATGCCCATGTTCATCATAGACACGATGGGTGGTGGTTGGGCGAAGTACTGGCCATATTCCAACGACTTAGGGTCCTTTTTGTATGGTCGTAACCCGACCACTTATGGCTGGGTGAAGCTTTAGGGTCTCAAGGAACTTAGGATGCGGGTGAGCAGTTCTCATCTTATCTCTAAGCACATTCCTTAGATGCCAATAATGTGACCTATTGATCTGGACGGAATCACTCTATTTATCAAAGATACCATCTCACATAAGTCAACTCCGTACAACCCATGCTAGTCAACTTCGGGGTTGAGGGAAGAACTAACCCAAAACACTACAAATACGGTGCAGCTACGATGCACATGCGTTCCTATGCAAGAACCTCGAGGAAGCATACAAGTTGCTAAGCTTGGACTCCCAGCTAGATCATTCTATGGACAGGGTACTGCACGTCTATATTAAGGAAACACATAGTATACCAATCGAATATCTTGTTTCCTTTATACGAATCCGATCATTCATTACCGGACCCATCACTCCTACAAATCCAATATTGATGAGGTTCTATATAATCTCTTAGAGTCCTCATAACTCGTATATTATTGCAAGGCTTATGTCACAATAAACCCACGAATTTCCAATATCATTGCCATGTAATCTCCAAGCCCAGTTCACATAGGTTTGTAAATCCATTTGACAACTCCAAGTATACGCACTCACTATCCACCTAGAACATGGTAACACGATCGAGATTATCGGGCTAAATCCAATTTACTCCGAACCATGTGGTCTTTGTCATCATCTATACTCTATTAAGATTACCTATTTAAATCCAAGACTCAAGTCCGATAAGAACTCTTACTCGATACTCTAAGTCATTATGGTAAATCATCGAACCACGTCAATTACTTGCTAAAGTCACTTATACCACCAAGAATTCTTTCTCACGATCATAATTGTCCTACTGAATCCAAACATACTTCAGGAACATGTAGGTTATGCTACTATATAAATTTGTTCCATCATATTCACCTACTCTGTAAGGGTATTGCGGTACACCAAGATAGTCCTGCTATATCCTCAAGACACATATCATTATCACAACAATCTTTAGCCGAATACTCTTATATCGGAGGACGGTCCTTCTTATGGCATCAGGGTTATGGTGCTAGATTGAGAATCAGGGATACTCGTTCACCGTGATCACTTGTTCCATAAAGAACCCGGTGCTAAGTGAGGTTTATCGGGGATCTACACGTGTTTTGGCAAATCCATGTACTAGAAACCATGACCAGAAAATTTGAGCCGGAAAGGCTTGTGGAGGTTAGCCTGGTCTAGTGTGGTTTCCAATCTTGAGGGAAAGGCATAACTCCTACGGGTTGCATGGTTAAACATGGCATAGTCAGTGTCTTCAGTGTCAGTCGCGCTTCGAAGTGGATCGTTGGTGCATCTTGTCTTGCTGGTCTTCAGTTATTGAGATGGGTGAGAGAGAGAGAGAAAGCACATAGGGGAAGGCCTAAAGGTGCCATAGTGCAAGTGCAATCAAATAAGTGTCAAAAAGTCGATTCAAGCATCAAGATAAGACACGCGATATAACTGCATGCTTGTTGCTTAAGAAAAAGTGCGACTTATATTATAGCACAAACAACAAAAACAAACAACACACAATATGGTCCATCCGAACCATTTCACGGACTCGACTTCGCATAAGGGATTTATGGCTAATCCTACCCCAGGGTTCTCGGACTCGATAGTCGTGCTTGATTCATGCCTCGGAGAGGAGTCCGCTAAGTATTCTGGACCTTCTCATGGTGTTTCCACGTCACTTGTTGTTGCTCGCCGAACGTCACAGGTTGAGTTGAAAGATTCATTGATGACTTTTTACCTAGGGACTTGCTGACGAAGGCAGTTCTTCATTGCTATCATTGACAGGGTCTTCTACTGTCTTTGTGATCTTGTCATTGTCTTGTTGTCTTCTGAGGCTTCGAGAGTTCCAAGTGGAAAACTTCATGCAATGACATTTGCAAGGCATTATAGAGTTCTGATCTGTCAATCATACTAATTGCTATATCGACACCTAGAGCGGGGGATAAAGAGAACCGTTTTCCTGCTCACTAAGGTGAGGCGGACCAAATGGCAAGGTTCTCATCCACCGGTGGTGGTCAACACAATCCTTATTATTGACAGGGTCGCTCTTTTAGTGATACAGATCATGGCTTGCATATATATTATGTCCAGATTATCGTAGGTGAAAGTGGCATCACTCTGGAACAGTGCCGAGGGTGTTGCCATCTTTTAAGCCTCGATGTCCTTGTTCCTCATGGAGGTACTTCTGTTACTGTCGTCTGGTCGTAGAGTTGTCTTCTTTGTTCTTCAGCACAGGGGTGATTGTTTGGAATGGTTTCTTCCTTCCAAATTGCCCACGAGGATTTCAAGTAATCCCATGGTCATAGGGCATAAGGGTGTTAGCGACCATTTGCAAGTTTCGAAAAAGTAGACGAGGAGTGTGAGAGAATAAGGGTGGAAGGCTGAAGTATATTCTTCATTTTCTTTAAAGATTTAGGAGAGGCGAGAAAATATATAGGTTCTGGAAAGAAATTTTCTTTGAAGTACTTTTGAAGGGTGTGGAAAGAAATTTTATCCTAATTAATGTCTGTGCTAACTAAGGGATTCCTACAGTCAGTATGGCTCTGATACCAGCTCTGTGGGGACCCCGACTTACGAGTCGAGATCGTCGAATGAACGTGCTCAGTGATCCCACAGATCAATGCTCACCGAACACACAGATACTGTATATTTAGAGTCTTACATCCATATATACCGTTTGATACAACAAATGACCATTGCGGTCAAGTCTTACATACAAAGGGCCTTGAGGGCCTACACTCCACACTGGACCAATAGCGGAATTATTGGTCGAAAGCATGAACCCATGCCATCAGCCTTAACCTACACGCATTCTGACTGGGAAGAATCCTAGCTCGCAAGAACGTCACCGAGTTACTCTTCACCAAATCTTGTTCTCTCATACCTCGTCAATGAAAAAACCAGTGGCAAGCCAATGAGAACTTTTGATTTTACTCGCAAACAGCCCATGATATGAACAATGAAAGTGAAGGATAACAATAACATGCATCTTTGGTGGAATTCATCATGGTGGAATGATCATGGATATGCATCAAGTTAAAGCATTACTCTTGAAGAAAAAGTTACAGATATCGGTATATGTGTCGAGGGACGAAGCATCCGGGTTCACCCTATATGCCAAGTCACCAAACTTGGTGATAACAATACTTCCTTAACAACTCCATTTATCACAACTCACACACACACTTGGTTTATGCGGAAACGACTAGACATAATTTAAGCAGGATTACCCAACTGTCCTTGACCGTGGACACGGCTATTCGAATAGTTTTACATTCTGCAGAGGTAGTACGCTGGACCCACGAGATCCGAGAAACTTCCGTGTCATCCACGACTCATGATATATAACATACCCGAGGTAAGTACCCGATCAATGCCTTTCCCCTGACGATACTAGACAAAGAGGTCCACTCGATTGGTACTAGCCCACACGTTGCACGTCTTACGAGCATCGACTCTGGACAGTATCAACCATGCGGGGACCAATGGTGTGCCTGGAACTCATAAAAATGGCATAGTCATCCTACCTGGCACGACCCCATCTCGAGAGTGACCACATATCACTCCCGCCACTAGTAATATGGATCTTTGCTAGCACCGACCAGAGTAATCAACAAAGCGCCGTCCCATAAAGGGGTAACGTGCTCGTACATGTAAAGTTGGGACGGTCGACACATCATAAATCTAATCCCATTACCGAAACCATACTCACACAAATACCCGGTGCACCACTTCACCGAAAGTGGCCACCTAACTCATCATCACTCTCGAGCATTAGTGGCACCCGACAGGGTTTTCTTTAATCTTTGATTTATGTCATCAACATGCTCATGCTAATACCACTTCTAACTTTACTTGTCAACATGATACTAGCATGATCGTCAAAAGTGGGTAGCATCAAGCTCTATGCATGTGCTCCGGAGGAGCCATCGGTACTATCACATCAATGATGTATCTGCACTTATGATCATATGCAACTGAAATACTTGCTAAATTATCATGCAATATAACATATGCTCAGTCATGGTCAAAGGGTTGCTTGCCTTTGCTCACATAAGCCCTCGGGGTCTTCGAGGTCTTCCGCTCCAACTCCGAGTACTCCGTTTACCGGTCAACTATCGTCGGAAGCAACCATGGTAAGCCACACAGCAGGTAGAAATAAAAGTGCTACGAAAATAGAAGTTATATTTTTCTTGGACCTCTCTGGTCATAAGAAAAATACCTGAAGCTTGCCATACGAGGTTTGGATCATCACGGATCTCCGAATGGAGGAAAGGAGGAGTAGGGGATTCTTTATGAAGCCCACAGAAAATATTATGATAAAAATGAGTGGAGGGACTCATTTAATAGAGAGCAATTTTAGAAGTATTTAGGAAGTTGTTTCACTAGATTTGGAGTTGAAATGAATATTCTAGGAATTTTTCTAATATGGAATTAATAGCAATAGGAAGCTATTTATTTAATACAACAAAAAAATCCTCTTAAAAATGTTGATCAAGGCTTCAAAAATAGGGCATGATATTAGAAGGCTCTGGAATTTGGAATCAGTCCATTTGGAGTTGATTTGAATCCTGAGGGAATTTTGAAAGGTGGGGTTTAAATCATCCATATTTGGATTTAAATAAAAACACCATAGAAAGGTTGCTTGGAAAAATGTGCAAAGCACATATTTGGATAGATCTTGAATTTGGGAACCTGTAGAAATTGGAATAATTAGATTTGGACTTCAAATGAATTTCCAATAGAATTTTGAAGTTAGAAAGAAAAGGAAAAAGGCAATAGAAGGCTACCAGAAGAGGGGGATTAAATTGCGCTCGGGCACCAGATCGATGGTGGGCCGGCCCAGCTGCGCTAGCTGGCCAGCGAAGCGGCCACACCGATAGCGCACTCGTCGGGATACACTTTCGGAGCTGGGAAAAGCAGCTCCCGCGGTTGCGCTTCCACTTAACCTAACCGCTGGGCCCGGCCGCCAGCGTAGAAGCTAACTAGTGGGGTCGCCGGCCCCACTAGCAGGTCTTTCTTCGTCCTCGCGTGCTCCCGCGTGGCCCGACAGGAGAGGGGAGGCCCAATCCGCCGGCGCATCGTCCCGGCGGCTCCGGCCACCCCCGGTGGTGCTCTGTCGGAGCGATGGATAGTCGACATCTGACCGGGGCGGCGCGGCGAACCGAGGAGCGAGCCAGGTGCCACGCCACCCGCGAAGGGAGGACAAGCGGAGAGCTGCAGGGCTACAGGGGAACTCCTGCGCGGCCGAAGGAGGAGAGGAGGGGGCTGGAGAGCCGAGGCGCGTGCATGGCCGAAGCTGGCCATGGCGGCCATGGGAGGAGAGATGGAGTCTAGGGAGGAGAGGGGGCTCAAGGGGAAGCTCAGGAGGAGCCCAAGGAGGAAGGGGGGAGATGCCAGAGCAGCAGAGGCTCGGGGAGAGAGGGAATAAGAGGAGGAGAGGAAGAGAGAGCTCGAGAGCTCTCTGGAGCTCTGTGTGTATGGACACCACGCACCACAAAAGAAGTTTGGAGGCTAGCTGGTGGATGGAGATGCTTGGAACGGTCAAAAGAAGATGCTGAGAGCTGCTTAGACAAGTTGGTTCGGCAAGAAACGGCATGGATGAAAGCAACAAGGTGCAGAGCACCCATATTGCAGTCCAGGGTGGTGGTCACCATGGCCACCTGTGCCTAAACCAGCATCTTGACTAGTCCAGTCTGGGATGTGGGGCATGATATCTGGAGGGTGATTGAGTAGTTTGGTCTCTAGTGGAGTTGGTTTGAATGCCCTTTGACTGAGGTTAAGTTTGCAGCAGCAAACTTAGGGCTACTAATGAGGGCACTGAAAGGAGAGATAATGGGGAGAAAGCATGTCTAGCAGCCTTAGGCATGGAAGGACTTCATTTCTGAAACGTTTTAGCTAAAGCAAGGGAGGGTAGCTACTACTTGCTGCACAAAGCTATATTTCAGCCACAATTCAACTTGAGGATGTGTTGGTCATTTTCTCCACATGAGCATGCCATCTCTTGGCTTGAAACAATTCCTTGGGATGCTAGGAACCCTCTGGCAAGAGGTGGGGGCTTTGGCTTACACAGAAGTGGGGCAAGAGGGGTGAAGATGGTGATTCCAAGGGTAAAATGAGGAATAGTTACATGGAGCCTCTCTCCAATAATTGATGAGTGGCCATGGAAATGCTACTGGAGGTAAAATGTAACTATATGAAGCTATGGTAGAAAGTTGAGCTAAAGGACTAAAGTGGAAGAGGCCAAAGTAGCCAATAAAGTGAATGCACACAAGTTGTTTGATGAGTGGCAGAGCAACCAGATGGACTTGAATGGATATGAAACTTAACAGGATCAAATAATAGATGAAAATAGGCTTGGACACCAAATTTGGGTTTGGTGGAGCAGCTTTCCAATGTACACTTGGAAAACACTTGAAATGGGCACAAATAGTTTTCTGCTTACAATCTTATTCAAATCAATTCCCGCAAACCCAGTATTTGGTGAGGAGGCATTCTTTGAGCATTAAAGCATGCCCAAAAAGTTTGAGGTCAATTGGAGAAACTTTATAATGTAAAGTTCCCTAGAGTTAGAAATCAACAGAGAGGGTTTTGAGGGGCTTGGGACAAGTTCTTCTATTCTCCTTGATGCACCACTTGGTGTTGATGCATTATTGGAGTACCAGAACATGTCCACCAAATTTCAGCACAATTGGAGATACTTGACAATGAAGAGTTGCTCAAATTTGGATCTGAACATATAGGGTTTTAGAATAAGTAGGGGAGTCAAATCAACTTGGATTGAGATAAAACTTGGCAAGATCATCAAACATATCATAGGTGACATGCTAGAAATTTACATGAATTTATGGAGAATATTTCTTATAGAAATATTTCAAAAGCTTGAAATAGGCAGGAAAGGTTTTGAAGGGGTTTGCACAATATTTTGAACATGACCATGTGTTGAAACTCATATATATGGAATATATATGCTCATTGAGTTTCCCTAAATTTTCAGAAATATTTTGAAAGCAATAAAAATAACTTTCCTTCATAGGAGACCGTTTCTAGCCTCATAGAAAGGCATTTAAATAAAATAATAAAATAACTTTTAAAATAATAATATTGTGGTTTTTGGAAGAAATTTGGATAATAGCTTTTAAATAAAATAATTGGTGCAAAATAAATTCCCTAATTTGAGAACTTGTAGTACAAATCTCATCTCACGAGTTTGAAAGCATAATTCAAAGAAATGCTTTTTGGTGAAAATAATATTTAATAAATATCGTTTCTGGTCCGAAACACTTGGCAAGATTATTAGGCAGGTGTTTTGGGCTAAGGAGGTGAGTCCGGAGAGTAACAAGAATTATTGAGAACCAACACAAGCATACCAGCAAGCAAGCAAACAACAATCACTTCAAGCATCACAAGCATTCAATTTATTTTAATTGGTCCTAACTTTTGAAATAAGTTAATTAGTCAGGAAAGCTAATTACAGGGTGTTACATACTCCCGTGAGGGAGGAAAGAACCGACGAAGATGAAGACGAAGACCCTGCAGAGCCCACCTACGAGACCGAGCAGTCCGCCCCTTAGGATTAAGGCTTAGGCAGTTAGAAGTCTCCCCAAGCATAGTGAGTTCATGTATCTGTTCATGCGAACCATGAGTATTGTGTGAGCATGTATGATGCAAGCCGCATTTCTGCCTTAGGCAACTTGTAAGTGACTACATCACTTATTTTAAATCTAATGCATTAGCTTTTTCAAAAAATCTTGGTTTAAAAATATCACACTAGTACGACACCAAACCCCCTTAATAGAGCATCATCCCTTATGATTCCGGCCAATTCGGCATATTGACCTGTGTACTCCCCTGACCGTGTGGTGACTTCAACTCGCACCAGCACCTTTGGCAACCACAACTCTGCCTCTTCAGGTCAGCAGCAGGGAACCGGAGGGGACACTCAAGTTGGAGATCACCACGAGCAGCGGCAAGGCGAT